>NC_134591.1:3334193-4534193 GCF_037038515.1 Microtus pennsylvanicus
CTCTCACCTTGATTTCCCCGACGAGTTTCATCTCTTGCTTTAACATGATAATAATCAAGGGCATCCCCGGCCCGACTGCCATGCCTGTCACTGTGGCTTCTCTACCACTTACTGCAGGGTGCACCGTTTTACAAGGTTAGCACCGAGTCCTTCCAGTACACATCCAGGTGTGATCGGAAAACATGTGTGCCCAAATCCGGAGCCCATAGCCTCACTAACTTTCTTTGCCAGCACTCAGTCAGAGCATTCTGATCTATGGAAACGGGCCAATCTTCATCTTATATGGACATGACATCAGCTCCAGCACCCTCACCCCGTTTAGTAAGTAAGCCGTTTTCCCCATCTGAGTCTGGGGAAATCACCTTGGCTGATGATCCCACAGCTTCAGCGGCTTGACGCACGTCTTTCTGTCTTGTACTCTGGGTCTACCTGTCAGAGTTTGAAAATGCTACCAGGGATGCTTTGATGTTAGTGAGGCCAAACTCTTAATTTTAGAGATGAAGTTGAGGAAATGTTCTCAGAATGATGTCATGTAAGAGGCAGCAAGCTAAGGTCAGTACCAGGTCTCCTATAAGACACTAAGTTTTCTGATAAGGTCAGTTTCACTAGTAAGGAAGAGAACTGAGTTGTATGTGTCTTTGTTATCCTTTGATATTAGGAGTAGCGAAGGAACACATTAGGCAAAGACTGGGGATTGGAAGAACATATAAAGCAAAGAGCATGCTGATGATTAAGTCTAGTTTAGAAAGAGCCAGATGGAAGAAGATCCAAATGATGATGAATTTTTTGGACCAGAAGAAAAAGCAGGTCAGAGCAGAAAGCAGACAGAATATAGAAAGACTGTAGTAGTTAGAGTAGGCTTGCTGCTGTGACCAAGAGCTCTGTAAGCCCAGTGAATGGGGCTGTAACATATAAACCCTCTCCTTCACATCACAGGCCAGCACTCATTGTGCGTTTGATCTCTAATTGCGGAGTTATTCAAAGAGACAGGCATTCTTCCCCCATCCCTCCCTCCCACACACTGCAAATTCAGTGTTTCAAGAGAACAGGGAGCTTAAGGAAAATCAAGATGAGCTGGCAGCCGAACACCAGCAGAAATGGCTATTTCTGGTTCTATTCCCTGTGGTCATTATTTCTAACACTTGGCCCAGATTCTCAACATCCTTGCTCCTCAGTTTTGCAACCTCAGGAAATGGGAATCTCCTAGCTGGATCTGTTCCCTCTCAGGATTGTGAATCTGGGCATCAGAATGTGTTTTGTCGTTGTTTACCCATGAACATAAGGCTGGTGTAATTTCCATTCTGTATGACTGGAGGCTGAGCATCCATCCCTCCCTTGTAAAAGTGGGTGACAGATGAAAAAACATCTGAGAAGCATTCCTTATGAACAGAAGGGTGGCTGTAAAGTGATTGGTCAGCAGACACCCGCTGTGAGAATCTTCCCTACTGTGAGGATGCTCAGATCCATGTTGGATTTGTATCTTAACACCAAGAAACAGCTTTTACCTCCCCCAGGCCCACTCCTCTGCTGCTTTCATTCTTACAGGTTCATTCGATCCTTGACCTTAAATTGGGGCCACAGCCTTCAGATTCTGGTGGGTAGTTAACAAGCAGAGGATGGCACATGAAGTCTAGTAACTCTTGGTTCTAACCCTTCCCTGCCTCACCTTTTCCATCCATAAAACGGGGAGAATAACGCACATGACTGTTTTGAGGTCTACATGAGCTCATTGTGAAAACTGCTTAGTATGCTAACTGTAAGCAGGTACCTCAGGAAAGCTGCGGTTGTTCTCATAGCATATCCAATGTGCAAGAGATGAGTGCTGGGCTCTTGCATAACAATTGAGTCAGACCTTTATCCTGTGGCTTCCTTGTTGGCTCGGCTTCTGTGAGTAGCCATGAACTCAGTGGCTTATCCCTGCTGGTCCCAATTCTCACCCTGAACCTTGGCCAGTTTATCTGAGTACTATACTCCATCTAGTTCTGGTACTGACAGAGCTGATGTTTCTTCCTTCTCTTCCCATGTGACCATCTGAAGTCCTGTTTGCTCAGTTCCTAGGAAGACTCTTCCTTGGTGACTACCCAGGCACTGAGGTCTGAAGTCTAAAGCTTTTCCAGGGGCTGTTTACTGTTTAGCCCATAGTGTCCTCTCCGATTTGATCTTGAGTCTCATATGTTCCAACCACAATGAGTTTCCTCTTGAACTCATTAGGTGTGAAAGCAGAGCCTGAGACCAGAGCATGGGAGGTGGTCCCAAGATTAGGGTGGTGGAGTGGGCAGAGTGAGACAGGAAAAGCAAAAGGGCCGGCATGGGCTACGTAGTCATTTCGTTCCTGTTTCGGGTAGCCTTGGCTCTGCGGGTCGACAGTGCCTCCAAATCGTCTTGCTCAGGACAGAAGCCTGTGAAATTCCTTCACTGCTTCTCCTCCAAACCAGATAAGGCTCCCTGTTAATTATTTACTTCTAAAATGACTCTGGCTTGGAGCTCAGCGGGTTCCCAGGCTCTTGAGAAAGCCCCAAGGCAGGGAAATAGAGAGACATAGGTGCATGCTTAAAAGGGAGCATGCTCACATGTGATGCACAACACCTGCAGATGTTACATGTCTGCAGAAGCTAACTTGTTAGTGAGCTGGTTCCCACTCTAGGCCTCTTTCAAGAATTGTGCCTTCAGTCACACAAGTTTAGACTCAAATGTCCCAGTTTTAAAGACAACTACCTTGACATCTTGTCTAAAGGTGGCTACCATGATTCTTTTGTCCCATGACAATTTTTTCCTATGACCCTCTTTTTATCTGGGTCAGAGTCCACAGTGTGTCCATGTCATGGCATAGGTTCAAACAAGACTAATGGAAGACTTGACTTAGGTAGTTATGTAAAGGGAGAGGTCAGATTCTTTAATTATGTAAAGAAGCAGGGATAATATGGCACAGTATGGTTCAAATGATTATTACGTGTGGGGCAGAAGACATTAGGAGGTGATGGAAAGGAATTCTACAGAGTCACACATAGACAGCTCAGAAACCAACTAGCAAAGAGTCGTGGGAAACAGGTATAGGAGCTGCCAGAGACCAGACAGAGCCAGGCTTATACAGGCAGAGGTAGGCTGGCATGGAGGTTCTTAGAGCAACTTGATAGTGTTTCTCTGTATCTGGGCCCCATTCCTTGGTGTAGCAATGTTCATGATGTCATTGGAGTCTGAGGGAAGTGATTACTTCCTTATAGCCTTAATGCAGATGCCTGTCTGTGTGGTTGCAAATCTAAACGTGTCCTCTGGGTGCAAATCTAAATTTGTTTCCTCCAAATCTAAACATAACAGAAATCCAGGACCTGAAACAGGGCTTTTTGAGTCTTGGCTCAAAGTGAAATGAACAGCCTCTGTAAGAGGTGTTTATACAGCCCGAGCTTGCCCCGGGTGTTCTGCACAGTCTGGAATGTAAATGCATGTGAGGCATCTTCTATCAGCACTGAATCTCTGGGCAACAAGTAGACAGCAATGTATGCCTCCATCAGGCCAGCGTCTCTGATACAGTGTGACACATTCCAGGAGCTGAGGATACAGGTTTCACTTTACAGTGACTACATGATTCCTGTCTCAGTTCTGCTCTCTGCAGGGGACCATCTCCCCACTAAAGGGGAGCCTGCAGAGTGACGTGCCTACCTTGCAGGCAGAGAAATCATTAAGGCATATGTCCCTTTGCCTTATGGATATTTTCTTTTCCAAATATACTGATAACAACAAATAACCTCTTGGTTTCTGTTACTGAGATTTGGTGGCCCTCATGGTGGAGGAGATGCAAGTAACCAAAGGAAAGAGGACTCCCCCCTTGTCATTGTCATCAGGGTCTGGGCTGTGCAGGCTGACGATCTTTCCACCATTAGCTGCTTATGAATCATGTTCAGAGCCACGGCCACTTCTTACATAATGAGGTTTTAAGTCATCGTGTTTCATTTTAATTCTGATTGCATGAAACAAACTACCCCCTCAGGGCCATTGGTCTAACCTGCCTCAGATTCCTGCTCTGTATATTGGAGACTATAGGATGGTGATGACGTTTAAATGAGTTTTGAACATTGAGTGCTGTCAATCAGACACCATTTTATTTTTAGCACCATCTTTCATGTCAGGATAGCAAATCTAAACAAGAAGCACTCAGGACATTTTTCAAAATGAGAAGCTGCACAATTTCATATTTTAAGTAGTCCCCTGCTTGCTTTTTAGTGGCTTATGTGTAGAAAGGAGGACAGCATTACGTCATTGGTATGAAAAGGAGAACAGAGCCCGTGGAAGGAACTAGAATGAACAGACCACACTACAGACCTGAGCCAGCCTGACTGAAAAGGACATCCATGACTCTGTCCTTGCTTTCCTCGTAGCAAAGGAAGTACTGGCCCGGCATCCATTTGGCTTCTTCGGCAGCACTGAATGTATATTCATCTGCAGTAATATATTCATGGAGGGTCAGATTGAGTGCAGGACCAGATGCAGCAGGAATCTCACTTGTGACTCTGAGTGTAATTTATCACATTCTGCTTTATTAGCACAAGCTGTTAGAAGTGAACATCTTATGTGATCCTCTGGAGGATCTGGGCCTTCGACTCACGTGACTAGAATACCAAATGCAAAGGCATGGTGGGAGTGAGAAATGACTTTGGCTGCGTCTGACACTGAGCAGTGTGTTTACAGTTTATGTTTGCTTTTCTCTGCCCGCTTCTTGTTCTTGAGCAAAGCAACTCCAAGGCACAAGGCACTTGACCTGACCCCTCCAGGTTTCCACTTAAATTAACTGAAAGCATTCACATTAGTTGCACCTATTGATCAGCTGGTCAAATGCATATTGATCACCCTGTGTGAGGATGGTTGCTGGGGGGAAAGGTGAGACACTATTTGCCATTTACTACAGTACAACTCTATGGAAGACAGTGTCTGGGACACTGTATGGATATTGTATTTATTGCAGTCACATGAGATAGTTATTAGTATTTCTGAATTATAGAAGAAAACGTTTGTGATCCAAAGGAGTTATGTACATTGACCAGATGAATATGGCTAATTCTGTAGTAGAAGCAGAAAGTTGGACCCTTGCACTGCATTCAGTGATGAGTATAGAGCTACTTTCCTCACCAGTGACGGCTGTCACAAAGACTTCTAAGAAATAATCCCTGCTTCCAACACACTCACTGTCTGGCAGGATGGGCAGTTTCCTGATTCTATGGTCAAGGGTCTTATTTTACCTAAACTCTAGTCTTAGCTTTGAGAACATTTATTACAAGATAAGCATCAAGTGGCTTAAATTCCAATTGAATACCTGGTGGATTAGGTGTAGAAGAAAAAGGATTCTCTGGTGACTGAGGCTGGGAGGAGGATGTTTAGGTCTTTTTACAATACAAATTCTCCTTTATAGACACACACCTTTGACTGTGTCCTAAGATCCCTGCATCTTCGTACGTGAGTGTAGCGGCGTAAACGAATGCAGACAATTACTACACGTGAATTTTGAAAAGGTTCATGTAACAGAAAACGTTGCCCAAGAAAAATCTCATGTAGAAGTGATTCTGGCCCAGGAGACAGAGACATGCTCCAGGGAGTGTTCATGACTGGGATTGCTGGGATTGGCCAATTTTTACCTCCCCGTTCCCCAGTACGAAGCATGTTTGTGGAAAATGGATTGAATCCAGAAGTGACAGGGCTTCTCACTTTGTGAGTGTGGCTCCTGCCGACATGCTTCCTGGGGGAAGGGCTCTGTCTGACATCTTCTGTTCTCCAAAGAAGAGCACCTGAATTTCCAGGTGTCTCCAGTCTTCGTGTCTGTCTGTCAGTCCATTGCATTTGGGATGCAGGCTGGAGGACGAAAACCTGGAGCAGAAATATCTTCAGCACCTTTTATGCAACTAGGAGCTGAGCCAGAGGCTGGGGATAAAGGCTCTGCCTGCTCACCTGCTCTGCTCCGAGTCATCACTAGCATCTAAGCGCTTTCAGTGCCGCTGCAGGGCATGCAGTTGCCATGAGAATCTGCGTGAGTTTGGTCCTTCCAAGTCTTCCTCACTTAGGGCATGTGCTCTTGTGGAGTTCACTAATTAGATTCCATTTTTCTCTGTCATTCAACAGATGAGTCTCCTTTTTCTACAACAGGAATTGTTTTAAAACAAACACCATGTCTCTGTTCACTGTTCCATCAACCTCTTTCTAAAGAGGTAGCTTATAGTCTCCCCATTCTCCTGGAAGTTTAAATATACTTCATTCTAAGGATGAGAAATGCAAAACCACAGCTGTCAATTAAGTGTGAACCTCTTCTCTACGAAGCCTGATGTGATCTCCGAATTCTTTCAATTACCGTCCAGGCAGTTGTTCTAAATTGATTTTTTCAATGAAGACTTCGTAATAGGATGGTTCCTCCCTCCAGCTGGAGATGCAGCATTGAAGATTGGCTCCCTGAGTGAAGTGCTCCAGTGGAGAGACAGTGCTGGATAACTGAGACCTGGCAATGGAGAAGGGCAGCCCTGCAGATGTGACTGTCATGCGGTGCTCGAGTGTCAGTCAGAGCACAGCAAACTACAATCCATCAATCTTCCATCTTCCCTGAGACCTCATCGGTTTCACTGCATGGAAAGCTCCTAATACCTTTGAGTTGGGCTTGTGGGTGACACATCTGTCCACACCTGGGCCTCCTGTTCATCTGAGGGGCGCCCAGTGGAGCATGGTGGTCAGCCTCTGTGAAGTTGGCTCCTCTCTCTCTCTCTCTCTCTCTCTCTCTCTCTCTCTCTCTCTCTCTCTCTCTCCTCTCTGACTCTGAAGCTTTTTTCATACACCTAGGGCTTCTTCTTACTCTCCTCTGCTAGCTTCTCAGAAAGCCTAGAGGCCAGGAAGTCGATGCAGAGCATAGACGAATGCCTTTGGGGATGGCCAAGACCTCCTTTGACCAAAGGAGCTCCTGAGAACACAACAAACAGAAGCTATGCCTTGGGAATTCCCCTCTTTCTCCCCTCATCTTCTTACCGACCTTTCCCATCAAGCCTATTGAGAACTCAGTGAATGTGCCTTCTTCCCTCTGATCCTTGAGAAATGCTGCTTCCTTGTTCTGAAACTGGGAGGCTGCACCTGAGGGACCATGTGGACGGAGAATCCTGAGAGAAGTTACTTTACTTTGGTTATGTGTATCATGCTCTCTTTCTTAGAAAACATTGAGATCAGTAGTATTCCCCCACCTGCCACCATTTTTGATTTTCTGCTGGATTGTCCACTGGAGGACCATTTAGTTGTTGGTGAGAAGACTGTCTTTAGAAGATCTCACACAGCAATTGTGTGACTGCTTTTTTACATCACCCTCTTAAACTTCCTTTTGTTGAATTCATGCCATGGGTGAGCCTGATCTGAGTTCAAATCCACGCTGATTACAGGTGGCACTAAGATCACATTTCTTTGTTTCAGCTGTATGTTGTGAGCTGGAGATATGAGATACAGTCAGCACTCGACTGTTAGACAGTAAGTAAAGCTCGTAGAACAGCTAGGCCCTCCTACTGGGACAGCTGTGTCCAGCCAGTAAATAAGTAACGCTAGGAAATGTGGCCGCAGCTCTGTCCTTGGTGCTAGAGACAAGGCACAGGAAACATGGACAGAGACTATTTCCAGAGAGTGTACACACAAACAAACAGGTGGAAATACTGTACTGTGGAAAAAGGAGTGTTGTGGATGGTGTGTGTGTGGGGGGCAGTGAGGGCGTGGAGTGGGATGAAAGTGTCATCAGAACATGCCTCAACTAGTCTTGTATCAACTTGACACAAGAAACTGGAGTTACCTAAAAGGAGGGAATCTTATGCCCCCATAATATCCGTTTTTTTTTTTTCAATTAGTGATTGATGTGGGATAGCCCAGCCCATTGTGGGTGGTTCCATCCTTGGGCCGGTGGTCCTGAGTTCTATAAGAAAGCAGGCTGAGCAAGCCATGGGGGAACAAGCCAGTAAGCAGCACCCTCCATGGCCTCTTCATCAGCTCCTACCTTCAGGTTCCTGTCCTGTTTGACTTCCTGTCCTGACTTCCTTTGACAATGAACAGTGAGTGACCTGTAAGTGTAAGCCAAATAAACCCTTTCCTCCCTTCATCCCCCTTCCAAAAAAAATATGCCCCAAAGCCGAAATGAGCTGCACCTGTGCAAGAACATTCTTGATCAACAGCTTGCCACTGCTGTGCCTGCTGCGTAGCATAGCAGGAAGCCATTATACCCGGATCATCATATGGCAGGGAAGTAGGTGTCTTCAAAACCACTGTTGTGTTGTGGGCTTTTCTATGAACTGGAAGGCAAGCATCAGAGGATTTGGGTCACAGAGCAGCAAAAATGACTATTTGAAGAGAACACTGTATAGTCCTTTGAGAAGGAGATTGGTTCTAGGAGACAGGTACTAAGGATGCAGGGCTCTTGACTATGAAGTCAAGATCACTGTTCATGCTACTCAAGATGATGACCAGTGCTTAAATAGGGCTTTATGGATGGAGAGAAAGCCAATAGCATCAGGCATAGCAAAAGCAATGAGGACAAGTCAGGCTCATAATTTTTCATATGTCTCATTCTGTGCCATAAAATCAAAGAGGAGGAAAAGGGCTAGGGATCTCATTGATCCCTAAGAGGTCAAAGATAGGCCAGGACAATGTCACAGGTTGTCCTTATAACCAACAAGAGGGGACTAGCAAATAAAAGGAAACCAGAAATGGGCTTTGGGCACAAAGGAATCAGTCACTCAGCAGGTTGTAGAGAATGGTAATTCTTCCTGGCGGGGTGGCGATGGTGGTGAGGTCCTTGTTGAATCAGAATGGAAACCGGTTGCTGGGCCAGAAACACCTCCTCCCAATAGATGCTCCTGTACCCCAGATACATTTGCTGATAAAAAGCAGATGGGGGAATTGGGAAAGTAGTGGTAGCCAGCCAGGTTTCTTATAAATTTCTGGGTCTTCCCTTATATATTATAAGTGTACATAAATATATTATTATTTTCTTATTGGAGATTTCTGTGGAGAAGGTTATTTGGAGGAGAAGAAATTGTTTGCCCAGAGATGTCTACAAATTGCCAGCCTAGTCCCCTTGCCTTGAGGGACACCCAGGGTCAGTGCCCTCCTAAGATGGGAGGAGGCTGCCACCTGGTGGTTGATTTACTTACTCAAGCTGCTCAGCTTGTCTTTCAAAAGCTGGGTGCGACAGAAATCTGTGTGGGCAGTTTTCTAGTTTATCATTGTTAATACTACCAATCTCATCTCAGCCACAGGCCCCCTATTTCATCAGGATACAATTCTTAATTCCCATTTTACGCATTCACAAACTCTACATTTAGGGCCTGGGTGAACTTGGGGGAAGCATTTCCCTGTCCAGAGACTTATCTCTCCAACCTATAACTGAAAATGTGGGGTGTGCATATGGAAGCTACTTAATTTGGAGTCCCCCTATTCTGTATGTGTTTACTGTAAATTATTAAGCTTTACTTTCTAGTCCTAGAGGGAATGGGTGATTCCCAAATGAACCTCACTGGGCTTCCTTTCCAGAGACTGAGTTCATCTGTGGGCTTCTTGGGGTTTCAGGAGGAGCAGAAGGGTGAAGCCCCTGCTGGACGCTGATGCAGGCACCAGCACAAACCCTGGCAGCAAGCTCACGTGGCATGTGGCATTTGCAGTGTTCCCAAGGTGGAAGGACAAGAGGGACCGGAATGCACCTTTCTAATGAAAAACTGCACTTCTTAGAGAGCAAGGCTAGCCATGGGCTAACCTGGGCTCAATAGCTTCAGTCACTCCCAGCTGCAGTCTGTAGACACTAAGTCTTAAGTCAAGGTCCTCCCAACACCTTCACCTCTGTTCCTCACCATCCAGGCCTCACCTTGACCTCACCACTAGGCCTCATGCTAAGCACAGTCACCACGAGAGAATTTCTCACCTAGCCTACTTCCAAGAAGCAAAGCCAGCACCTCAGGACCCTGCTGGCTCCCTGTTCTCAAGTGAATGAGGCCCCACTCTGCTTCCCATGCCCTTATTTGGGCTGCCCAAATAGAAACGAACACCTGAGTTCTGACAAATAAATGCCTAGCTCAGAACAGGGCAGGCATGGAGAAGCGCTTTGCAGCTAGTCCCAAACCTGTGGGTGCTGCCCTTGAATCCCATGCTCCATCTGCATAACCCGCTCGGCTGGAGTTCATCACCACACCTCCAGCCCACTTCCAAGCTGCATCATAAAACGGTTTTAGTGAAAAGGGCTTGAACGTAATACTCATCTTCCAGCAGTTTTTCATTGAATTCAGCAAAAACAGGTGATGTGGGAGTGTCACATATCAATCTGTTGATTTCATTGGTTAAGCAATAAAGAAACTGCTAGGCCCATTTGATAGGCCCACACTTAGGTGGGTGGAGTAAACAGAACAGAAGGCTGGGAGAAAGAAGCTGAGTCAGTGAGTCACCATGGTTCTCCCATTCCAGGCAGATGCAGGTTAAGATCATTCCTGGTAAGCCAGCTCATGGGCTACAGCAGATTATTAGAAATGGGCTAGTCCAGGTGCGAGAGCTAGCCTAGAAGAGGCTAGATAGAAATGGGCCAAGTGGTGTTTAAAAGAATACAGTTTCCGTGTAATTATTTCGGGTAAAGCTAGCCATGGGGGTGGCCGGGTGCTGGGGACGCAGCCCGTCGCCCTTATTACAACAAACAGGTTTTAAAAATTCTTGTTCTGTCCTAGTGAGGGTCGTGTGGTCCCTAACACTCACTGGAGGCTCTTCTGTTCGGATCTCTGGTGGCTAATTTCCATTGCTGGCTTCATTAGGTTAAGGATGTGTCTGTGAGGGTATTTCCAGAGAGGATCAACTGAAGAGTGAGAGGCATCCTGAAAGTACACAGTACTCCCCTATGGGCTGGGATCCTGGAAGGGATCAAGTAGAAACAAGGAGACAACTAGCTGAGCATCAGCATCTGTGTCTCTCTGCTCCTTGCTGGAGATGTGCTGCGATCTTCTGCTTTCTATCCGCTGTTGCTGCCATTACCACAGCCTCCCCACCCACCACGAGGACCCCAGTCCCAATCTGTGAGCCAGAATAATGCTTCCTTTCCTTAGGCTGCTTTTATTGGGTACTTTGTCGCAGCAGTGCAAAAGTAACTAATATTATTATAGCTCTTCTTGCCCTGGCAGCTCTGGCAATCTCGGCAGCAGGAAAGTGTTTGGCCTGCAGACATGCTATACTCTCCAGTTCCCCTGCTTCTTTCACTTGATGAACTCCTACAGAATTAGATCTCAGGGCCTGTGTTCCTTTCTTAGTGTCCGTATCACTGTGGCAATACCTGAAAAACGCCCCCAATGTCGGAAAGGTGCCAGGGCCCCCCTGTTTGGGAGGATTCCATTTTTTAGTGTTTTTTTGTTGTTGTTTTTTAAATTTTCTTTGCTACAGCAACATGCCGACAAGAAGCAACTTCAGAAAAGAAGGGCTTATATTCCTCCTTATGGTTTCAGGGGACACATTCCATCGTGACAGGGAAGGCATGGCAGCAAGAGAAGGCCATCCAGTCACATAACAACCGCAATCACTGACCAGAGAGCTAACAGGAAGGAATGGATGGGCTATGAAACCACAAGTTCTGCCCTCAGTGAACAGCTTCCTCCACTGGGATCTCATTTCCTAGGCTTCCCCAACCTTTGCCAACAGCGACACCAACTGGGGGCCAAGTGTCCAAATTTATGAGCCCGTGGAGAACATTGCATATTCAAGCACCATTCATGGTATGCTGGACCCATTGTTTCTGAGTCTGCGCTAAGGAAGAATGCCATAACATCCTGATGGAACTCAGAGGAAGAGTGCAATACGAAGGGGCCATGGCTGAGGTCTCTCCTTTGAATGCTAAATTTCCCCATTTGCATCTCACTTCCATTGTTGTACTTTCTCTTAATAGTCTGTTCAAAGTCTGAACCATCAATGGATTAAATTATGAGTTATAACCCTATTATCTAGTCTTCCATAAAATGCCCTCAAAGAGATACTGCCTTATGCTCTACTAATCTAGGTTTTGCCAAGCAAGTCCTATTTGTCAAGGCTGAGTATAGCATCAGGGGAGTCTTCCCATCAGGTCTTTCAAAAACACTTCTCCAGAAGGCACAGGGGGCAGTGTCTGCTTTGGATGGAGATGATGTCTACCTTCTGTATGTGAGAAAAAGGCTGTTGGGTCTCAGCTTCAACTCAGCAAACTGGACTGGGCATTTGTGGCACTTCCCGTGGAATACCCTGCTAGACACTGCTTAGGTGATCTTGTCAATAAATACTATGGGGAAGCCAATACTGGGGCCCTCTGTTTTATTAATATATTCCTTGGTCAATAATAGCAGTTCCTCTGTGAGTATTTAACTGACAATCAGGTGGGCAATGAAATGTTTTCCCCATGGCTTTCATGGTAGACTACAGTATCCTTAGCCACTGGGAAGTCTGATAGATACATACAGGAGTTTGGATGCTGAGAATTCATTAAGTGACCAATGGTTACTACAGAAAGAGAGAAGAGAGACAAATGACAGTGTATAGGAGAAGCATGGGATTATCAGTGACACCAAACATCCAGGCAGTCCCAAGAGTGAGCCACCTGTCGGGGTCCCTGAGAAATCTGAGCAAGAGACTTTATCAAAGGTGCTTGCTAGTGGAGCAGAACCAAAGGGCCAACACAGCTCCCCAAGTCTCTGTGCAGAATCAACATTCTAGTTCAGAGCAGGTAAATGGCAGGGTCAACTATCTGAACCTCAGTGGGGAAGAGAGTTGTCTAGACACTCAGTTGGCCATTGTTGAACCTTAGGAGAGACTATGTCAGCTTACAGTGTTGGCACAGAGATGGAATAGACAGATAAGTTCTCTAGCTTGCCCCACCCTCAGCCCCGCTTCAACACAATGCTGGTGCCTCCCATTTGCCACGCTCTCTAAGAAGCTGGGAGGCTTTTGTATATCTTACAGTAATAACTTTGGAGTTTTTAGTGTGGCATGAAGCAGGGAAGATGAGGAGAGTGGATGAGGCAAAGGCGTCAGGGCCAACTGAACACCCTCGATGCTAATGTCAGTGGTGATTTTGTCTGCTTCATGTCAGTGGGACATGACCTTGAGTGTGGAGTATAGTTTTAAGAGACTTCCAGATGCAGGAAGTTGCCTGAAAAAGCCACAGGATTGGAGACTGAGGACCAACAGGGTCTAGAACCCTCTGGTAGCCAGTTTTCCTTCAAGGGCATCCAAACTCTCTTTAAGTCTGTAACTAAGGGCTCTTGTCTGATGTAGCCTCTTTTCTAATAAGGACTTGAATCTTGTGTGGGTTTTAGGAGGCCTTTAACAGCTATGTCTACCAACAGTCCTGAAGAGGGGTGATGTTTGGGCTTAGACAGTGTCAGTGGTCAAAGGAGAGTTAAGCCTCCCACTTAAAGCCTGGTTGTTACGGAGATCGGTTTATTTGGGTTTGTGCAGCCAGAAGACCGTTGCTATGGCTGGGGTGCAGGTGATGGGTCTTATGATCTGGAACACGAATTGTGTATATAACAAGACAGCATTTATTAAAGCAAGATAAACTCGGCAGCAAAGGATCTGGCTGGAGCCATGAATTCCTTTCATCCTGGCTTCTGAACCACTGCATTCCATTTGAAGAAGGTCCAGCAGCCCAAACACTTCCATTAAACAAGTCAATTTGCTGAGAATCTCTAAGATGAAGGGCTAGGAATTGCCCTGTGCCTGGTTTGAAGGGAAATGTCACTGTCTGTGACCATGACTCACCGCACTACTGAGCAGGCACGGGCCTGTTGGCCTGGGTGGAGTGCTGGCCCTGGGAAGTGTCTGGGCTGAGTTTGGAGTTCTCTTCCTCTCAGGGCCTTCGGTGAAGGGGGAGAAGGAGATGGTCCAGGCATCTTTTCTAGATTTAAGAATTCAAGAGTGCCCAAAACACTGAACAGCTTAATTCCACTTACTGTTTTAATTTGCAACTAGAACTCTGTCACCATGGCACACCAAGGACCAAGAAGGAGAGATTTTCCTTAGGGGCCAGGGAGGGAGCAGCACACTGGGGCCAAAGATACAGGTCTAAACAGAGTTCCATTTTTTAATTGAGTAAGCAGCATCAGCCAAGACTATGAGCCATTTCATAGACAGTCATAGTAGAGATAACATACACTTATTGCCTTAGTATGTGTTAAGTGCCATGCATGACTGTTAAGTTTATTCTTCATGGAAATACTATGAGACAATAAGTGGGCATATCATTTATGATTATGAAGTAGAGGCTCAGAGAAGTTAGGGATCTTGGGCATGGTAGAATTTGAGAAGTATGCTTGTGTTATCATTCCCTTCGTTTCTAGACATAGGGTTTCTAGACAGCTCTAGAAAATTGACAGCATGGTGTCTTTAAAAGACAAATCATAATTTAAAAAGAAAATTACAAATCATTTAAATGCCAAGCAAGGAGCTCGATCTTAGAGTGTAAGTTCTTTCAACCTTGTGGAATTCTTGCTGACCCTCCCTCTCTGTCCCTTGTCTCCTCTCTCCTTTTCCCTGGCAGTTGAGCACTGTCCTCCCTTCCTTCTGCTTTCCAACATTCCTCCCTTTGTTCTGATACAGTGGTTTTGGGGGAATCCAGACTTGACCATGAAAATCAGCATCACAGACAAAACTCGAAAGTACTTGTGCTTTTATTAAAAAAAAATACAATCAGATACTGTCCAGATGCATTTGGGAAGGGAACATCTCTTTAAAAGTCCTCAGTTTTCATCATTACCACCACTATTATTATATTAATAATATTAATGTTCTCGAAATTTAAACAGTATCACTTTTCTGGCTTCAGTTTTATGAAATGTACAAACCAACAGGGAGGAGGGGGTAACATTCAATGACACACATTTTTATCTTTGTTACCCCAAACAATAACAATTAATTATACGGCTTTGTGCAAAAATGACTACATCCACTGTAGAGCCAGACTACCCCTCTTCCATTCCCAGAACCACCCAAGAGAAGTAAAAAACAAAACAAAACAAAACAACAACAACAAAAAAACCCCAACCCATTGTGTTGCTATCACTGGAAGGCTTTGCTCGTCAAACAAGAGAGCAGAAACTGGTTGCAGACTGCTGTCTTTGGTGCAAAGGAAGTAACTACAGGGGCCTATTCCAGGGACTCAGTGACCCATGCCCAGATCGGACACCCGGCAGATGCCCAGATCGACACCCGGCAGATGCCCAGGGAGAGCTTGACTGTTGGACCGGCTGTGTTGATGCTTTGGTAAAATTTCTTTCCTTTCTCTGGGCACCATTCTCTCACTCAGTTGTTCAGGGAGTTTATGCTCGCTTCCGCCTGCCTTCGAGATTTCGGAAGTTGCTGGGTCTCAGCTTCATCTCAGCAAACTGGATTGAGTACTCGTGGCCCTTCCAATGGAACCAGTTAACACCCTGCAAAAAAAAACCCAGAGCCCTCTGGGTTAGTTTCCAGTTGGAAACCTGTTTGTGGATCATCACCATTTAGTTATCCAAACAGAATTCATGACTACTTTGCCTTTCACAGGCAGCTGTCTCTAGGCTCTTTTTTTCTGGTCTGTGTTGTGAAAACTTTCAAAAGGGCATGCTGGATCTAAACCTACTCCATAGTTAGAGTCACACACACGAATATACACTTGTGCGACAATAATGATCAAGACTCAGCTTTATTACATGTAATTCAGCTTTCTTGACACATACCACTGTCAACCTTGGAAGATCCTTGAAGGATAAGTCAGTTTGCTGATGTGCTGGCTCAGTGCTGGGGACCCTCACTTCAAGGAAATACAAAGATTTTTCTATAAGACACCATTTGTACCCAGGCCTCTTGGTTCCCATGTGTCTCTTTCATAGGGCCTAGAGATGTTTGAGTTTGCACTCAAGAGTATGCAGGGGATGCTCAGGTTAGGCCATCAAAGTTTCAGGCTGTATTTCTGAAGGCCATCACCCCTTGCCACTGACCTTTTGCTCCGAGTAGAACTATAAGGAACGTGTCCCCAGACAAAGCAATGGTTAGTGAGATGAGAGAAATTACAAGATTCTTTTAGTTTGATTCTAGTTTTTGGCATTTGGTAGCAGGAGGCCATCCATCTCTAAGCCTGAAGCAGGGTGGGATCTGAGAGTGGCTGGTTCGTTTCACACAGTAACCACACAGTTACAGTGAGGTCCTGTATCCTGACAGGTTGTTCCACCTACTGACCTCTCTTTGCTTCAAAAGAAGTTCAAGGCTGGCTAGAAGCCAAGAAGCCTTGAAGGTGGGATCTGAAGCTGGAGAGGAAAAAAGACCTCACAGAGGCCACATGGTAGTCTGAGAAAGCCAGAGGTAGATCTGAGCTCTTGTGAGTTCTTTGTGGCCTTTGATGCCATCTTTGCTTTGAAAATTGAAGGAGAAAATTCTTTTTTGGTTTTCCAAGACAAGGTTTTTCTGTAACTCTGGAGCTCTTGTAGACCAGGCTGGACTCAAACTCACAGAGATCTGCCTGCCTCTGCTTGCTGGAATTAAACATGTTCTTTTTTGTGACTTAAAGGTTTTTATTTTGTTTATTCTGTATCACACTGGCATTAGGGACTAGGCAATGAGATGGATAGAGCCAAGAGTTGATGTAAAGAGGTAGTTTTCCATTCTTGCTTCCTCTGTAACATACATGAAAAAACACTCCCTGCTTCTCCATACAGTGAAGATTATAAGCACAGGATATATAGGTCAGAGAGCTTGAAAAGCAATATTATGTCAAGGTAAGATCTACGTTTAAGCTCATGGATGTCATTTTCTAGTATCCAATTGACTAAGTCATAAGCACATTGGCAAATTTAATAATAAAACCTAGCAGTCCCTAGTACCTGCTGCATGTCAAGAATTACCCATGGAGCATTTTTCAAAATACCCTACCCTGAAATCAAGAGCAACAAAACAACAAACACTCAGGAGGCTGCTATCCTGCACCCTACCAGACAGCTGGGGACTGTGACATATAACCTGGGCTAGTGTACTTTCTGTAAACTCACTGGGATCTTGAAGAGACCTGGTTAGGATTAAACATGATGTGACCCGGAGACCATACTTGTCCCTTCTTCCTGGGGGAGGGGATGGATGTTTCAGAAGGAGCCAGTTCTGGGGTTAGCCATGATTAAGTAGCTGGCCCCTCTTGCTGTTGTTTTTTTGGCTCCTGCTAGTGTAGACAGGGCTCAGCAGGTGAGCTTCTGAGTGTGGTTTCTTCACTTTTTTCTAAAGAGTTCAAAATTCTGTGATGGTGGGAGTTGTATGAGAGTGTATGGAGCTCAGGGAAAAATCAGGGGCTTAAGCATATGGGGGTTTAGCCATGCTTCCAAAATCAGGAGAGCCATTTGTCAAAGGATGTAGGTACCTTAATAAAACAAGGGGAATTTGAAATTCATGCTTCATTCCATGTCTTACTTGGGAGTCTGAAGACACTTGTGGGCCTGAACTCTGCCAGGGTCTACATTACCCCTGCTTCCCTGAAATAGTGTTCCCCTTCATTAGCTTTACAGAGTTTTTTATCTGAGGGAAATTCTATATTTGTGACCTATTTGGACAGTGGTTAGTTCTTCTTGAGCTCTTCAAGAGTTAATATGTGCTGTTTTTATCTTAGATGATTTGTCCCTGAGATTCCTCACTGTGTTGAAAGATAACAAATTTTCTAATGAGGTGTCCTTCCCTGACCCACATCTTGCTTCCCTAGCCTTGTCAGTTGTGGGCTGTGACAGACTACTCACCTGACTGTGGTTATTGTCCCCGTATCTGCCCATCAGGTTGACACGATGACAGTTCTTATACCAGAAAGCTCCTTTGTAGGACAGAGCACAGTTGGTGATGGCTGAGTCTGTGTCCTTGTCATAGGTGGAGAAGGATCTGCCATTGTGATAGTTCATGGAGTCACCTGATTGAGAGTAAAAGTGAGAAAGAGAAGAGAGAATAAAGACCTCCCAAAAATCACAGCTGCACTACCCCACGAGGTTTTGTAGGGCAGAACCAGAGGTAACAACTGAAAGACCCATGGGTATGCTGGCACTAAACCTCAATTCCAGAATGAGGATGGAAGCTTGGGAAATGAGTGTCACCCTCACCACTTATCTCTGAAGAAAAGCACTGTTCTATGGTAAGAAAGAATGCTGCAGGTGGCTCTGGAAGGTTCCATTCAAGTCCCATCTCTTTGGTTTTCTAACTGTGACCTGACATAAGCCAAGCGTTCTTCTAAGCCTCAGTTTTTTCATCTATAAAATGCAGTCATCCCATAAGTTCTGTCTACCTCACACTGCTGTTCTAACACTGGATGTGAATTTTTTTTCTGGACAGGGAGACCGGCATACAAGCAGCCAGGGTTGTTGTTCATGATGTGTCTACATTTTCTTTGCATAAAAGACCGATGGGGATAAGGAGAAAACTTTGCATTTCATAATGATGTTTGGGTCAGGTCTGGTGGGGAACATCTGTAATCTCAGCATAAGAGTGGGGTTGGCTAAGGTAGGAAGTCCACATCTGAGAACAGCGTGGGCTACATAGCGAGACTGTGTGCCAATAAATAAAACAGAAATAGTAATAGTGGGCTTGTCCTTCAGATACAAAGATATCTGGCTATGGTCATAAATAAAACCTTCCGTCTCTAAATATTCAGATAGCCTGGGTATCACATAATCATTTTATAAAAGTGTTTACCACCAGGCTGGTGTTACCTGATTCATATGTAAGAACCTCATTTACATATACGCTACTTGGGAATATTGTCTGGGTCCTCCTTACTCTTAAACCGTGTAATTGCATGCAGGCATTCTAAGACATCCAGGTATTTGATGCTGAGATCTTGGAGCAAGCTGTCAACGGATCTCAGGAGTCTTTTAACTAACGATGCTATCCACAACATACAGAGCACAGGCAGATCATTGATGAATATTTCTGTGAGGCACCACCACCAAAGCATGTAGGAAGCTACAGCCTGAAGATGTTACTCTGAGAGAAGGGAAAGAGTGTTCTCCTTCATCAGAGATATAAACAGTAGACACAGGCAACATCCTTCTTGGTTGGTGGGTTTTCCTGCCATGTAACAAGATTCTTCTTTCCTTAAGCGATCTCAACCCAAGAGGTATTTATTGTCAGGTGATAAAGCGTCAGATATTTTTGAGGCATGTAAGCACTAAAATAACTTCCACTCCTGACTATTTCTCTTCCTTCTTACCAAATTGCATCTCAAAAGAGCTTTGTGTCCCCTTTTCACTGGCCTTGGGACCCATTAGTGAAAGGTGAAGACTTTTCCCATTCTAGAAGGGCTCTCAGAGAGGTTGCAAATCTGTCTCCTGCTTTCATAAGCATAGAATAGGACCACCCAAAGAGCCATGGCATGCATGGTCTACATTCTTTACCTGGCCCCTCCTTGTTACCACTATTCTTCACAGGCACACACACATGCACACACACTACTTCTGTGAGCATCTTGGACAAATTCCTGAATTTTCCTAAGACATTTCCTCATCTTTATGTCATTTTACTAAAAGACATTTGGGAGGGTTCAATGGGGTTGGGGGAACAGCCCAGTTAAAAAAATGCCTGCAATGATGGGTTCTACCTCATAGCCTAGATAAGAATGGCTTCCTTACATATTGCTGCTCTAATGTAGAACCAGAAAACTATACAAAACCACTTCAAGTCAGAGACATTTTCAAAACTAGGGTTATGATCTAGGTGAAGAACAAAAGGTGTCTTGCCCGTCAGTCAAGCCATGCCAGGAATGTGGGCATCACCAGGAAACTTATAAGAAACACAGTATCTGGACTGTGTCCCTGACCCCTGGTTATGCCAAAATCTCAACATTGCACATCCTCATAGACATCACGTGCCTATCACAGCAAAGCACTGAGGAGGCTTTGGTGAAGATAGAGCCTTTGGAAGACTGTTTTCCCATCACTCTACAACTATTAGCTACAAAGGAACAAGAAACGCATTTCTTAAAAAAATGAGTCATTATAACTCAGTCATAGTTGACATGATTTCTGACCTGCTATTCATCTCAGAGATCAGATGTTGGCCAGACCCTTTTAATAATAGCTTTTCCGAATTAGCATACAGAAGACATTCAAATATCTATTGATTCAAGTAAGTGGATGGGTCATGAATGGAAGACATGAAGGAAGGGTGAATGAAGGAATCCACAGGACATCTCTTGTGACTTCAGAGCCTCACAGTGTAGCTAACCCATACCTGCCGTTCCACTGTATCCTTCGACCTTCAGCTTGTAGCGACTCTTGGCGTCTCCCACACTGAATCTGTCATACACTGCAAAGGCTGACTCGCCATGGTCTTGTAGGTCCACTCGGAGCTCGTACTGCCCTTGGGCTGTGATTTTGCTCAGGTTATCCAGTCCTGTGGATGACAGACAAGGACTGATACGAAAGCACAGGTGACCAAGGCAGCCTGGGAACACTCAGCAGTGGGGCGTATCACACAGATTTAGGCTTGAAACCTTCTCTGTGGCTGGTATGATGTCAGGCAAAAAACAAATGTCATGTTTCTGAGCCTCATAGAAAACAGTTCAACGCCTTTGCTTATCAACTTGCTATACTTCCTATCACATCATGAAGCTCAGAGGGCCATGACTTACACACTTTAAAATTCCTAAGTGCTGTGAAGCAATGGATACCACTGGGATGGAAGTCTCAGGCTCAGTCAGGCAATGGTACGGAGAATGATGCTGTGTGCAGGTAGCTTGCAGGAAAGTGTCCCTGATGGATGCTGGCACTATAATACGAACTTGGACATTTTGAATTACAGAGTATTTATGACATTTGCTAGATTCCCAGAGATAAACCATAACACCTCCTTGAGGGTCTGTTTCCTCATGAGCAAGATAGGACTTCTGCTCTTTGCTGGGACGTTCTGGGTGAGCGATTGTCACTGTGAGACATGAGACCTGTTCCGTGTCTGGAGCTCAAGAGGGAAGCAATCCATGGCAGCAGTCAGGTTGGTTTTATAAGTGGTTTAGTGTCTGACTTAATGCTAGGCTGACCCACGAGGCTTGTCTTGTTAACACTTTGGTTTTTGTGACCTGGAGCATGTAATTATCTCAACATTCTGTATCTCCCACAAAATTTTTTTTTATCTAATCCTTAACGTTCCCTGTTGCTCACTGCAGTAGGACAAGTGATGAAGACAGAAATAGGCATATCTGACTCAAGCTTTCAGGGCTGCATTACCAAGCCAGAATTCTTCTCTGCGGTCCCCAAACCCAGCAGCATAAGCCTTCCAGTTTCGATAGAAGTCCTCACGTCCATTTTTGCGTCTCAGGAAAACCTACAACAGAATGTATGAGGTACACTTAAATGATGGAAGGGAAGATGTCTTTCTGGTAGGAGGAGCGCCAGGCTGTGGAAAGAGCACCAATCTCCAGCTCTGTTCATTGCTTATTTGCCGTGTGACTTTGGATACACCATGCTTTCCCCTACCTGCCTTGAGTTTAGGTCTTCTGGAAACTAGGGACTGAAATACTACTCAGCTCTGGTGACAGTGTAGCCTCAGTGCCTCTCATCAGTCTTCATGAAACATGACCCTGATGTTGACAGTGGAGGAGAGGTTGGGGGCAATGACTTGCAAACAAGGCTTCTTAGTACAGTAATATATCCCATACAGCCAACATGGCCATGGGATCGAAATAAATTCGGAAATTCTGAACATATCCCTGGTAGAGAGTAGCTGCTCAGCAGATGCTGGTTGATATAAGCTGTAGATTTGATTGCCAGCATCGCTACTGTCAGAGTTGTTTGAGAAAGGACAGAATAGATAAATTATAAAACAATTATTTTCTATGCTACTTTCTTTAACTTACAGTTCTTTCCCCCCACTCTTCAGTGTTCCACATTTCTACCCCACTTCTCTTTTGCTTTTTTTTTCCACTCAGGGTCTCAAATAGCTCAGAATGGCTTCAAACTGATATTTTAAGATAACCTTAAACTCCTGATTCTTCTGCCTCCAACTCCTGAGTACAAGTAGACATTTATCAACTATGCTTGGTTTTATGCAGTTCTTGGATTGAACTCAGAACTTTGTACATTCCAGGCAAACACTCTACTACCTGAACTACATCTCCAGCCCTTCTTTTCTATTTAAATAGGTAATTATGAAGGGTGTCCATGTGACAAGGACTATCTTGCAATATCTTGTGCATATGTATGTTAGACATACAGTGAGGAGGATATTCTCCATTTCCCCTTGCCCTGTCTGGGACCTCTAGAATCTACTGTGGTACTTACAATCCATCCACCTCCATCTGAGGTCATATCACAGTAGACATCCAGTGCTTGAGTCTTATCACCATTTATATAGATGGTGTAGAGACCAGAGGTGGTGTCGCCATTCAACATTGCTTGAGAGCAGTCCCTGGGGAATGGGTACAGGAGTCCAACTGCAGGATAAAGAGAAAGTGTGACTCTGGGAGCAGAGGGAGGGGCGGGTACTTCCACAACAGACTGCTGGCCAGCTGGGCAGAGGCTCATTTCCTAAAGGCAAACATCTGCTTCTCTAAGTCAGTGCTCCTTCATGCTGAAGGAGAGGGAATATATATTAAACGCAACAGTGTAGAGTCACACACTGAGCTAGGAGCTCAAATATAACACCTCCTCTTCTCACATGGTACCTGTGAAGAAGGGATGGTTTTTGATCACATTGTAAAGATGAAAAAAACTAAGGCTTTTAGAAGGTAGATAACTTCTATGCTATACACAGTAAGTACATGGAGATAAGGCCTGGATCTAGATGAACTCTAAGTAGCCCTCCTTTGCCTTTTACCAGGATGTCTGGAACTATTTGCATACACCCACATTCCCCAGGCTTCCAAGCACTAGTAGGAAATTGGTACTTTTTAGATAGTTTTGCTTGAAAAGTGTAAAATAGAAGTTGAAGAGGAAGCAGAAGGTTGATTCACTGTTACAGGGTCAAACCTTAAGACCGTGTCCTCAATGAACCCCTTACTTGTGGTAAAGATGGTTTGGATCAGCTTGCTCCTTAGGGATCCACTCAATGCTTGGATCCTCACTGTGTAGTGGGTGGAGGGACTCAGGTCTGCCAGGCTGTAGGAGGTGGTATCTGGTCCTACAATGACTTCCTGTGGGCAGGAGAAAGAATCAGTTTGGTCCCAGATAGTCTCATGGTAGAGAAGCCCTCTTTTACTGATCCATACAATCATCAATACACTCAACAGAAATCTACTCAGTACCTACTGCATGCTAGATTCCATGTGCACATCTAGAATGACAGAGATACGGGTGCTTCATGAGTAAAGGTTCTGGGTGAAGAAAGGTGAAGAAAGTTAAAACTTCAACTACACTTAGTTTCAGATGGGAGGGGTAGTGGAAACTAGCAGAGAGGGATTAGGGATTACAAAATATCTTTAATGACACACTATGCAGTTCATAGTGTATCCTTAAAAGAAATGGGGATATTGGAAAGGTTTTTGAATAAGCTTAACCTGTTGAGGTTTAAGAAGCTTAAGCTGGTGCTAAGGTGAATTGCACAAGGGGTGAGAGATATTTAGAATATTTAGGTCAGCAGTCCTAAAGAGGGCTCTTTCTGTTCCAGCTTTAAAACAGCCAGATACCTGGGCCCTAGCCCACCCAGACTTACTGAATATCACAGGATGGGGAGGCAGATGTATATCTAGGAAGCTAGGAGTCATGTTTAGGATTTCTTGAGTCAGAAGATGATGGTGCTAGCCCAGTAGGTAGGCCAGGATGTAGGCTTGAGTTGACCCCCAAAGGACAGATGTGTGACTCACACTATGCTTGTGACTGGTCCCTGGGTTGCTGTCTAGATTAGTGGCTGAGCTCAGTGTGTAGAAGATCACTTTGTCTGATGCTTACTAGGTTCCAATTCTTATTAGCAGATGACCTTGTTGGCTGAGACTGAATCCAATCTCCATTCTGGCAGCCCAAACACAACCCTGCTTTCTACAACCCATCGGCATGGCTTGTTGACTGTAGTTAGTCATAGGTCAGTGTGGAGGCCCCTGGAAGGTTCTCAAACTTCCCAGGAACTGGGAATGAATGCAGGAATTGAAAATAACATAATCTGAGACATTTGCTCCCAATCCATAATTTGTTGGTGATAAAGGATGGTATCACATCCTTCTGGTCTCCCAGCACCTTATCCATGATTCATAAGTGTTCACTCAATGACAGAGACCCAGTGAACTTTGTGTGTACCTCAGATATGGTCCTTGGGGAGGGATCAACTTTCAGGTACAAAGTCAGGCTCACTCAACCGCCTGCAGATAGAGTTTCATTCTTCTTTATGCTTCTGTGTTCAGTCTTCTAAGCAACTAAGATGCCTGAAATGTGACCCATGAGCCATGGAGGCATGATCTTAGAACCCAGACCTGAAGAAGACCTTGGGTGTCTGGGAGTGCATCACACTTATCTAAAAGTATGTACAGGGATGCATGAAGATAAAGGGCCAGCTTCAGTTCATGTTGTGGAATGATCCATGGAATACCAACTCCAGAAGAGATGGGGAAACTAGAACTGTGTCTACTCTTGGTTAAACATGGCAGACTGGAAATATCAATATGCCTCTACTTACTTCTTATACCTGCCAAAAGTGAGTCAAGTATAAGGAATGAAACTATAAAAGTGAAGGGGAAGAGGAAAGAGAGAAATAGGTGGATCCTATGAACCTTGCTGGGCAGAAGGTAGCTGGTAGAGAAAACACTTCCCACAGGGCCAGAATAGAGAGAGCTAGGGACTAACTGGAGTGGGCAGAGCCACTAGAGGCTGGCTGACATACACTGAAGCATCCAGCAAGTTCCTGATGCATGTGTAGAACAGCAGAGCTGCCTTTGCAAGCAGTGTGGGATGGGAGTCAACAAAGGTTCCATAAGTTTAGAAGGTTTGTATGAGAGCTTGTTAGATTCCCCATTCTCCCTGTTCCCTTCCAGGACAGATGCAAGGATGAGGTTCACTCTCTGGAGCACCCGAGTTAGAGCGGAGGCTCTGGATTCGCATCTACCAGGATCAGTTGATGAGGAGGTCAAGATACCAACTGGAAGTGTAAGATCAAGTGAAATGTGCACAGTAAGAACTCAAGCTCTGTGGGATGACCCCACAAATTGCCAATGCACAGCTGATTTCTATGGTGAACCACAGTATCGCAAAACCCTTATGTGCAGCTCGACTTCCAATTGACTTCTTCATTCTTGGTTCAAGTATGAAAGGGTAAACCAAGACTAAGAGACACTTGGACAAAGTTTCTAGCATGAAAAAGGGAGACCAGACCAGACCACACAAGACCAAACCACACCAGGTCAAACGGCAGCATAATGAAGTTTGGAAGAAACATAATATGAACTGTAGACTACAATAGCAGTGATGTGTATTTCTCAGCTAAAGGGAAGATGTTACAGAACATACATGTGGTGGTGGAAAATGCTGAGTATGAATAGAATAAGCAAGTTAGCCTAGAAATACAGAAAAGCTCATGGGGGAGAAGACAGGGTTAAAATAGGTGTAGTTAGAGGCACATCATAGTAGGTCAGGCATGTGCCACTTTGCCTCTACATGTGGCAAAGATACAAAAGATGCTGCTGGTGTTTCCTCGATGAAACATTAAATGACTTTGAGCCCAACTCTTAAAATATCAAGTCTTATAAAATGTTGTCTGGGTAAAGGAAGAGAGGCGAGAGAGCAGACTTACAAGGTCTGGTGCCATGTCTAGTCTCTACTAGTTTTTTCTAGATTCCTAGTTGCGTTGGATTGGAGAAACAGCATCAGGCAATTCTTTCCTCCTTTGACAATTATGCAGGTGTTTATCACAGCAATGTGAGATTTACAGATACCTTGACTGTGCCGTCCAGAGATTCATAGACCAGGAGGTAACCAGTGATTGATGCCCGGGGAGGTCTCCAGGTGAGGAGGGCAGTTTCCGATTGAACCTCACTAGCAGTCAAGTCTCTTGGGGAATCGAGGTCTGGAGAAGACAGTGTGTAGCAAGGGAGTCACCAGATGTGGACCAACACGTCCCTTTCCTAACCTCCTTGATTGTGTAGATGAGGAAGTTGAACCAACAATCTCCAAGGTCAAAGTTTATATGAGTCCTGTCACCCCAAGCGTCCATAAGCCCAACCTATTCCTGGTTGGTTTTGGTTGAAGTAGAAGAGAAAGAAGAGCTGTGGAGATCATTACTCCTACTGTTTCTAACTGAGAGGACTGAGAAATACTCATAATGGACCTCATCCCAGCAGAAGAGGCAATCCTTTATTTCCTCAAATTTTATATAAAAATCTCAATATACACAAAACCCCAGTGAAAATCTAATAAAACTAGCCTTAAAAACTTCTTAAAAACTATTTCCCTGCCTGGAGCATGGGTCATTACACACCAAGTTGAGGGCCAGTAGGGAAGTTTTTCCACTTGAAAGCCTTCCTTTAAATAGCCTGTCATCATCTTGGGTCATTTCAGTTCAAGAGGAAATAGTTTGCTTCTTTGGGTCTTGACTGAGTGGGCACTGGTGAATTTAACTCATGCTGATGTAATTGCATTGCAGGGGCCTGACTTAAGGAGGAAGGGCAGGGGAGGGGATGCAGCTGAAGATGCAGACTGCAGGTGGGGGATTCAGAAAGGAAGACTTCCCCTCCAGCTGTCTTGGTACCTGTGGTGAACTTGGTCGTGACGGCAGAGCTCTTCTGGTGGCCTTTTTCTGCAAAGATCCTCAGTGTGTACTCTGTGGCAGGCTCCAGGTCCTGTAGCTCATACTCCACCGTGTTCCCAGACACTGTGCGTGTAACTTCTGGCACTAAGTGTGAAAGATACATATGTGTCAAACAGTGTGCACACCTCCTTCTGTGACCCCACAGCGAAACAGGTTTGTTTGGAGATGGCTCATATTCCTTCTCTCTCTAGAGCACTCACACGACGAAAGATGGATCATACATGTTTTCAGGCAACAGATGGAAAGACGGGGAGATGTCTGCCCACACAGCAGGGTGTACTGGCTGGAACAGTGTTGTGTTTGAGACGCGGGAATAAGCTATAGGAGAGTTGCAGGTAGCATCTCTGAGTCTTGGGCTACTTAAACTCAAATTCAGCTTGTTCCACTTCTGGATCCTCTCCTTTTTCTCTGTGTATGCTTCCTATTATAAAGTACCAAATGTTGCCAAGTCAAGGATCACTGAATCCTCAAGGCTGAGGGGTGACAATTATAGATAACAAGAGCCTGGCAGTGGCTTCAGGCCTGTTGGTTCCTTCATTCCAATGGGGAGAATTATAGTTCCTTGGCAAAACTATTAGTCTTATAATCATGGGGACTCCCACGCTGCTTTGTTCAGACCATGGCTTCCAGGCGTGGGGCTTTAAATGCTAAACCTTTGGGAGTCACTAGAAAACTGCACATCTTGGTTTCTTGGCATCATTATCAACAAGCCCCACTCTCTTTGGCTAGACTCCTGATTAGTTCTGATCTAAAATGTCACAATTCCCTCCTTAGCTGATGTTTTAGGGGAGGCAACACCACCACCCCTGTCTCAGAAGAGTTTCCATGCAGGGAATAAGAAAGAGAAAAAGAGATAAACTGAATTTTCCTTTCTGCCTCAGATTTGTTGTTCTTACAAAGAATTTTTTTTAGGGTTTTGCCAGTGCTAAATTTAGATTTTCAGAGTCCCCCATGGTGTCATGAGATAGTGTCGGTGAGAGCCAAACAATGAGGAGCCATAATATATGAAATGCGGGAAGTGAAATACCAGAACCCTTTCTAGAATAACTCATCATAAAAGTATGAATGGGTTTATTTGAAAGGGGCTCTTTTTTCTCTCTCGGAATTGCATTTGATTTCTTTCCTGATGGCTGTGTTTGGCTGATGGTCTTAGCAAAATAGTTCAACTTGCCCACTGGGTAAACTGGTAACCTGAGTGAAAGGAAGGGGAAGATCAGAGTTTTCAATCAAATTTGTTAGAGTTAGGTCCTCCAGTAGCCTCGGAGAAGACTAGGCACCCCAGGGCCTCCAATTGGAGGCAACAAAGCCTTGACAGCGACACTCAGGACTATTGGATTCTTTGTGTCCTATAGCGGAGAATTATATTTCCTTGCTTGAGAGGGTTTTGGTACCTTGAGGAGGTGGAGCCTGTGGAAGGAAGTGAGCCATTTGAGATAAGCCTTAAGGTCTTGTTGCCTGCCCCGTTTTCTGTTTACTCTGCTTCCTGCCTGTGGATACAATGTGACCAGCAGCTCTTTCTCTTCCTGCTGCCAGGACTTTCCTGCTATATGGGAATCATATTCTTGAATGATAGGCCAGAATAAACCCTTTTCCCATTCAGTTAATCAGTTATTCATTCCATCACAGCAATGAGAAGAGTAACTGAAGAGTCTCGTAGAAGAGGAGGGATGGGTCAGAAAAACACACAGAAGCTCCCGCTGCACCTACTTTTGTCCCCTGGAAAGGCTTATCTAACTCTTTTGAGGATGCAGTGGAGGATGCAAGGATATTACTGGCTTTTCCAGTACGCCACTAAGTTTTATCAACCTGGGGCATGTTGAAGGGAGAATGGGAGGAGTTTTCAGCAGACAAACCCTCCTCAGAACGTAAAGTCTATGATACAGGACTTACCTCTCTCTCCTGTGTAGGAGATGACATAACTGTCCACGGTGGCGATGGCTGGCTGCCACATGGCCAAGGCTTCTGAGTCTGTGATGTTTGCTGTCTGCAGGCCAGATGGACCATCCAGAGCTGAAAAGAAATGTGTGAGAGGGTTCGTCATGTTGGAGGATAATATCAGAGGACACTTGTTCACATGCTTCACAGAGTCAGGCATGTGGAACAGGCTAACCTAGCAGATATCATGACTCCTTCCTTTGATGGTGTATTAATTTGGAGCTTCATTTCCTCACCTGTAAAATGGGCATAGTAATACTGGCTGGCTTTTTCCTTGGTGCAATTTTGATGTATACATGATGTTATGGGTAGTCAGATCCTGAACATTGTTGAATGTGTGACAAGAGTTATCATCACGAGTCTTGCCCCTTTTCCAAGGAAGGGAAGATTTGTATGGTCAGTACTGCCTGAAACTTTTCTGAGCTTTGGGTGATATTTATAGTTAGGGAGTCTTTTATATAATAACTCGGAGGTCTCTGGGATCTAACTCTACTGTGGTTCATTTGCCTGTGTTTCTGTGTCCTTGGGAAGGCTACTTCACTGGCTTCAGTTGTCAGTGGTGGCTACTGTAAGGAATGAAAGGGGAAGGGAAATTTAGGATTTCAGTTGTTTATGATATGCTTATTAAAGTTTTTTATCCTGTAATTCCAGCACTTTGGTGGATGAGGCAGGAGGATTGTGAATTGATAGCATCCAGGGCTATATAGTAAGACTGCCTCAATAAACCAACAATAACAAAAGAAAGCTGTTTGAAAGTTAGGGGTGAGCTTTTAAAGCTTATGTTTTAACTTGTGTGTGCGTGTGAGTGTGTATATGGGGTGTGTGCATGTGAGTACGGTTTTTCAGGCTTCGGATGTGGATTATGGGAATCAACATTGAGTTCTCTGTAAGCACAATGGATGCTCTTAAAAGACAAGCAACCTCTCTGGCCCTTAGGGGTTATTGTCAAATGAGCTGTACTGACAAAGGTCTTAATCTCTGGCCTCTTTTAAATGAGCTCATTCCTTGCTCAGTGTTTCTCCCTTGAAAGTTGACCTGAATGTGTTATCTCTCTCTTTTACTTCTATCCCATCACATAATCCCTGCCTCAACAGCCTAGGAGACAAAGGCAGCGGTCATCATCAGCTCAGGTCAGAGGCTGGCATCTGAGCCCAGAGAACTGTCTTAAGTCAGGAAGTGACAAACCAACACAATCCCCTCCAAGTGTCTTCCTGCTTCATCATGTGTGTACAGACCCTTCTTTAACTGGTGGTGACAATAAGGCCTTGGGAAGAGACACACCCAGCTTTTGTGTCTGTTGCTGTGGAGAATCATGAATGCAAGATTTATTTGGGAAAACAGAAGTCTGAGTGGAAAGTAGACAGAACTTTGAGTCCAGATGGGATGTTTTAATTGTATATTTCCAACTCTTGTATGGAATTGGATATTTTTGAAACTTCCTGGGGGCCTAGTCTTCAGATCACTGAATGGACTGGGTTGGACAATTTGTTATATCTCAAAGGATAAATTGTTTAGAGACAAAGACTCCTGAAGAGAAAATTTCCACTTAATTCTCCCACAATAAAATCTATTATCCTTAAATTAGATTTTAATAGAAAAACAACCTCCATTTTAAATGGTTGATAGTGTTGGCCTGAGTGACCTATGTTTGAGTTTGACCCCACATTTCTAGTCTTGTTACTTTGCAGTCTGTGCCTCTTCTATAAGCTGGGAATGAACACAGCAGTGAGGAAGCAATGCAAGGCGTTGGTCAATAGTGTCTCCTATGCAGCAGCTGCCAAACAGAGAACAGCTGCATCACAATTCTCGCCATCCCATCTCAGGGCAAGCATGTGTTCTGGGCTGTTCACAATGCTCCCAGGCATGGGGGTGGGGGGAATGAGCTGATAGTTAAGTCGCACTTATGCTCACTGACGAGGAAGGCAAAATGGTATCCATTTTACAGAGAGCTTAATTGGACCTCAGAAATTAGTTGGAAGCTTGCTTGGCTAACACATGGAAGATTCAGGCTTTCAGCTCAGCTCAGTATGATTCTTACACTTGACCCTTTCACAGTAGTCGAATGGAGTCTCTGGGGCAGCCCAACTTATTAGAGGCTAAGGATGAGCCGGAGGGAGGTGCTGGGTGTTCTAATTCCAGCTTTTCCCACTGGAGCAAGTTTCTGCAACTCTCCGTCATGAGTCATCACACTAAGGGCAAGGATGGAACGCTGATCACTGCACACACCTGTGGTTAGTGACCCTGAGACAGGATCACTTTCTTCAAAGCCCTTTATGGCAATAATGCTGACATGGTATTCCACTCCAGGGGTGAGCTTCACCAAACGTGTCTCAGTATCAGTTCCATCCACCAACACCATGGAGGGGGCACCTGGAAACCAGCAAAGCAAGATCAGGGAGGGGAGACTACATCACACTTACTCATCATGGCCAAATCCAACTTACAGATAATATCTTTCTGCAACCTCACTTTTTTGACGTGCTCTTCTCTTCTCCCACCCTCTGGCATGAAGGAAAAGACCTTACTTTTTGTATAATGCTTTTTCCATTGCTGCAGATGCCAAAAACCCAGTCAGGAAAGGAAAAAATCATGAGGTAACAGTATACTAAAAATGGCAAGTTTCCTTTCGGGAAGGTGTTAGCATGATTTAAGTTTTATTTTCTTTATTTTTTCAGTCCATGAACTCTGTGGGAAGCTTACAATGTAGCGCATATCCATAGTAACTCACTGACTTCACTTAGGATGCTCATTTCTTCCTTGCTTTAGATTCTATTCATGATATAAAGATGGTCCCAGTTAAGTCTGTGCTCTTAAATTTATTAGGGAGTCTGGAATTGATATTTCTTAAAATTTCAGGACTGGGGAAGAATTTGCAAACCAGCTGTTCAAGCTCCCCATGGAGAGAGATATTACAGTGTTGATGTTACCAACAAGCTTGTCTTTATAAGCATGTGACAACAGGCAGCTTACTACTTACTAGGTCAGTGGCTCTCAACCTGTGTGTCTAGACCCTTTCAAAGGGGCTGCCTAAGACCATCAGAAAACACAAATATTTACATTGAAGTTCCTAAAGGTAGCAAAATTACATTATGAGGCAGTAATGAAAATAGTTATATTGTTGGGGGTCAATACAACATGAGGAACTGTATTAAAGGGTCACAGCATTAGGGATGTTAAGAGTCACTGTGTTTGAACTATACTTTCCTGAAGTCGCCATTAAAGTCTGTGTGTTCTGGGCTCTAACTTTGCTAAGTCTGTAGTGAGCCTGGCAGATGTGGCCGCCAAGGGCAAAACCTAACACATATTGTAGGCAAGTGTTCCAGATGACTGTGATCAAAGAGGAAAAAAGGATATAAATTCCTCTGTGTTCAAACAGTACTGGGTCCCATTGCCTTCGTTTTTTTGTTGTTGTTGTTGTTAATTTACAATTTGAAGACCAGAAATTTCCTAAAGACCTTTTCCTAAGGTAGTATCTTCCAAAATGTCTTACAGACCTTCCCAAAGGAAGTCTAGATGATCAGGAGAGAAGTGGTTTTCACTAGCCATGATGCTTGGGCAGGGGTGTGATAAGAACAGCCAGGATCGGATTCACTATTTAATCCTCATCTTGCATGCACTTCCCACCCTCTTTCATCTTTAGGTCCCTACCTCCTGTCATAGGCACGTAGGTAATCCGGAAGCTCTCCACTGGGGCAGTGGGTGCCTTCCAGCTGACGGTGGCTGCGTTGTCAGTGATGTCTGAGAACATGATTTCCTTCGGAGAACCCATGGCTGTCAAGGCAAAAACAAAACAGAAAGCCTGAAACATCACCTATCTTGTCCATCAGTAGTTTTTCCTGGATCTCTTACCCAGGAGCACTTAGTATCTGGAGCTGGTGTCAGAGCCAAGCCTTAGGAATAGAGAATTGTGATACATGGTCACCTTGTGACGTGAAACAAAATGTACCGCAGAGACAGCGACAGCGACTGTGTAGACCAGGAGTGACTGTGGACTTCACCAAAGATGGGTGTTAGCGTGCCTGCTGGCTTCCACAGAAGTGAGGAGAGTGCTCCTCAAATCCAAACAACTTTCTTTGATTTCATTTTTAGTATTTTTCATGCCATTGTTTTCTGTTTCTTTTTAATGCTGTCTTAAAAGCACATAGTTCTTTCCAAATTACATGGCTTACTCCTCATTTTATGACTGAGCTGAAAATGCAGTTGTAGTCATTATACAGAGGACCAAAGTAAACCTCCTTTCTCTCACCAACATTCTTCCAATGGGACATTTCTGGATCAGTGGTTGGGCAGTTGAGCCAAGAACAGCCTGGCATCCGGAAATTAAGCTGACTTGGAAACTAGTCTTGACAGCCCACTCCAGAATCTTCAAGGAGATCCAAAGCCAAGAATCAGGTCAGGTCATCACTAAAGCTCCCACCAGTAGACCTGTAGAAAGTGCATGCCCAGGGGACATGTCTGCTGTCTTACTTTGTCCTCCCCAAATTTGGTTTCCTTTGGCTTCTCTCTATTTTTTGACTTAGGATTCTGCCTGCTTCAGCTGACATGCTAACTCAGAAAACAATTTCCGGACTCTTGTCTGCCTGCTTCCTCGCCTCTTCCCTGTTTCAACCCTGTTGTTCATTAAGTTTGGAAACACATTGACATTTGGGGAGAAAACTTTTTTCTTATCCATTTCATTTTTTTCTAATCAGAAGCATCTCCTCATGTCCTCCCACAACTTTTGTCGGTGACCTGGAAACTACTCTGAGTCTCTGTGCCTGCCTGTTTTATTTTTTATTTTACCCTGTCCATGGCAAGATTTTTTCTTTTTTAGACCACAGAGTCCCGGGAACCTACAAGATCTTAATTGTTCAAATGCCACTGAAAGGCCGGGCAGCCTGGGGCAAGTCCCTTCCCCTCTACATTGGTTGCTCCATCCCTCCAATGGGGAAAGTGGTACCCACAGGAATGTTCTGAGGATTAGTGGGAATAATGGGTGTAAAACCCTTAGCACAGCCTCTGGCACACGGAGAATTCACTAGATGTAATTGTCCTTTCTCTTTTCTTCCTCCTGGTGACCTTTTCCCATGCCGACTACCCTAAACTTTCTAGATGAGTCTAGCTGAGAGCAGACCAACTGATGTACATGAACTCTGTCTTGGAGAATTTCCCTATGCCTACTCAATCCACTGACATGTCCAAACTGGAAACCTTGCTGGTTAGTGTAGGTTTTAGAAGCTGTGTCTTATAAAGAAAGCTTTCTCCTCTGGATCCCATTTTTCTCATCCAGAAAACAGAGACATTATCTACACTGTCTTAAACGCTGTAAGAATCAGTGACCTCATCCATTATGTACTCATGGGGATGTATTTGATAGTAAGAGGACAAGCAGGTATCATCTGCAACAATGCCACAGTAGGTATGGAATTGCAGGAGCAGTGGGCATGATATTTTCATACTAAAGAACTTCTTAGGTATTTGTAGGTTTAGTGTACAACTTTCTGCTATGAATAGGGTCTTCTAGTCTTGAGACCTACAACAGAAAGCTAAGCACAGAACAATGGAATCACATCTATTAAAAAGCTGGGGAGGGGCTGGGGATGTGGTTTAATAGGTAACGCAGAAATGTGAGAGTCTGAGTTTAGATGCCCAGTATCCACATACAAGCTGGGTAGACACACCTGTAACCCTGTTTCCAGGAAACAGAGGCGAGACATCCCCTTCCCTTCTATGTGATTCAGCTAGCTAGACCCACTGGATTGGCAAGCTCTGGGTTTTAATGAGAGATCTTGCCTCAGCATATAAGGTGGAGGGTGATAGAGGATGACAGCCAAATTCTGGCTCAGTAAGTGTGAGCACACACATGCACCTGTATCTCTCAGACATGTATGGTGACACATGTATGAATACACATTCATAACACACACACACACACACACACACACACACACACACACACACACACACACACACAGAGTAGTAGAGGCCTAGGCAATGCTTTCTTTACAATTAGACTCATTTAAAAACAGAACTTCCTTTAGCTAAATACATGGAATTGGTTAAAGAAATAAAAAGCTCTAAAAGGGCTTCCACTTGCTCTCCACATAAAACCTCCTTTCTCCAAATCGATAGTGAATGCCTTTCATCAGTGGCAATTGTCAACCATTTAGAATCAGTTCCCTATCTACAAATTTGTATTGGTCACTTAATATGCATTAAGTTTATGTTCAGTTAAGAGGATAGCTGGTGGGTTTATGGACAAGAACTTGGAAGTTGAAATAACCTTGGTAAGAGTTCCACCTTGACTTTACCCCTTACAAACACGTTAGCACCCTGGGGCTCAATATTTACATCTGTGAAATGGGGCTGAAGATGTTTCTGTCTTGGTTTGCCTGTGTACTGGACATTTCGTAATGTGCCTAGCTGTATGTGGCACAAAGCCTGTGCTTTTCAGTCGGTGGTTTCCATCCTTATGCTTCCTGGGAAAAGGCATGACTCTGAACCATAGGCATCAGACATGGAAAGCCTGTGTTATATCGAAGGAGATTTGCTAAGGGGCATTTCTGAAATAAGCTGATCAGGCTTCCCAAAGGATGGAAATGCAGCTCTATGGTGTGGCTTCAAGTCCATCTTGATTGACATGGGGCAGAGGAGTTCAGAGGGGGCCTGATTGGGAGATATGGGCGTGTTACAGTGGAGACTTTGTTCTGGAGGCTGAGAAGGGTGTCAATCACACTTAAGGCATTAGGACTGGAAGAGAGCTCCAGGAAGACATGTGTACTGAGAGAGACTTGGACCGACCAAGAAAACGCTTTCCGGTTCCTACTTTGAGCACCTTTGGTGGGCTGCAGGAGTTGCTATTCTCTGTTGTTGGGCTGCTTGCCTAATTTGGAAGGGACTTTCAGGATTGTGTGCAGGGTCTGGCAGCATTTCTCTTCCTAGAGGAGGAGGAAGCATCTCTCTATGGAGGTCTGAGCACAGCTGGGAAGAGAAGCCGCTGCAAGTGTAGGGACAGAGGAACAACACAAATACTAAGCTAAGTGTCCATAGGTAGGACGACTGAGTGATGACCATGGGGTCATCTCAGGACATGCGCACACAGCACAAAACAGCAAGCATGCACGATACGTTTAAACATAGTGCTCAAAGAATTTAGGGTATGTAGAATTTTGTGTATTTGTACATTTCTGGAAAGAAAAAAAAAATGATACTCTTTATTGCTGCTAGAGAGAACCACCGTGTAGCTACATAGTCTATATCTTCTCTGTTCTAGTCTTTTAACTCTTGCCTTTTGTTGTCCGTTAAAAATAAAGCTTACAACTAACCATCATGTAATAGCTAGCACGGGCAAGGAAAGAGTTAGTCACTGCTGGTGCCATGTTGAAATCTTATGCTGGCTTTTGAGTTAAGTTCTGCTTTCCAGATGAGGTGCTTGAGACTTGTCCAAGGTCCCATGGCTGCTAAGTGGGAGAAACATGACTAGGCTCTGAAAGTTTGCTCAGAGACCATTGGCTAACCACTAGGTTTTACTGCCTTCCCTGCTGCCCTAGGTACTCAAGTGTGGACAGCTGGTTTCCAGATAGATACCTACCCTGGCCTCTCCTGGTCCCAGAGCATGTGTGTGCAGGCACACACGGACACATGCATTGTTACACATGGTGTACCTATACACATGCTTGTTTCTCACTGGCTGTGAATTTATCCCACAGCGAGGACCCTAAGGTGGGGTCTTCCCAAGAGAAGCAGACTCTGCCCTTGATCTTTGTTCTTAAGAAAGCAAATCAACTCATGGTTAATCTTTTTTCTTTAGAACTATGGGGCTTTTAGAGAAAAAAAATATGCAAACCAAAACCAGTGATGAGAAGTAAACTTTGATGAGCAGTGTTTATAAACCGAGGTCAGTCTGTGCAGCCACAGGGAGAAGATCAAAGTTGGGGTGGGGTACTCTGGAAGGCAACTATGTGCAGTGTGCCAGCAGCGCATGAGGTGGGGATATTGCATGCAAGAGGAGCCGTGTTTTTCCTTCCCAAATTAACGCACAGTCACTGTGTCTGCCGGTAGTGTTAGAGTTTCTGTGGGTAGATTCTTTCGGCTTGTTCCATCCTGTCTCTTCACACAATAGCATATCTGTCTCGGTGCTGGGAAGATAGTTCAGACTGTAGTGTGCTTACTGCATAAGCATGCTGACCTGAGTTCAACCCTAGCAGCCATGTGGAGAGTTGGCATGGTGTCACACTTATAATCAAATTGGTGGGGGAGATACATAAGAAGCCAAGCCCAGCCCTGTGTGTATAACTCTAGTATTGGGTGCACACGTGTGTGTGTGGGGGGGGGAATTATCTGTAGCTTGATGGAGGAAATCCAGCTCCAGGGTCAGTGAGAGACCTTGTCTCAAGAGATCAATATAGAGAATGATAGAGCAGGACATCCCACTTCCTCTCCTGGCCTTGGTGCACACAAAGGCATTAGCACTTGCATGCTCACACTTGTGTGCATACCATATCACACATGTATAATGGGCACACAGTATATTTCTGTCTATGTTATATCTGCCTCTCCATTTCTGTCACATACACATATACACACACGAGACACACAAGAGACAAAGAGAGAGAGGGAAAGAGGGAGAGAGAGGGAGAGGGAGAGGGAGAAAGAGAGAGAGTAGATGGCTTGCGAGTATGATACCTGAAGTTGACCTCTGGCTTCCGCATATAAGTGAAAACACACATATGTGCACATATGAACACACTTGCACTCACCACAAACCCACCTCTACACTCCCATACAGCAAAACATGTCTTAATGTAGAGAATAGGGAGTTGGGACTAATAAGCTTTGTGTCTGTCAGACACAATAAGTATATATATTCATCCGTTATCAGTCACCTGGTTTGCTCATTAAAATAATTACAATAGCACTCAAATAATCTCGGTATAGCAGAATGAGCTTAGGCACAACACTTTAGCTTTCTGGGTCTCAGATTCTTGATTCTGTTCCTCCGTATGTAGCTAATCGCTTCTCGGGTTTTACCCTTTCCCTGGGGTTTTCTGACTTCTTCCTCTGGTTCCTTTGCAGTAGCTGGTCTATAGAATGCTATTTTGACTCTTACCCCAGTTTTCTAAAAATATCACCATTCTTCCAGGTCTGTCTTTCTCCCTCTAAATTGTCACATAAGTTTTATGACTATAACAGCTGTGCACCTAACCATCTTTTCCTTTATTCTTGGCATAGCTGATAGTGAAAAGGGTCTATTTCTCCTCTAGAGGGCACTGACCTTTTTTTAAAAAGTGTCCATTCAACTTTGTGAACCTCAGGAAGACCAACCTGCTAGTCTTACCAGCTCCTTCTTTCAGTTTGCTAACCGTGGTATTTATGGATTGTGTGGGACATCTTCTAAACACTAATCCTTGTGTCCATTGTCCCTCACCTAGTGCAACTGTAATATTTGACCAAACAACAGAGGATTGTGTTCTGGGTATATACTGTGAGAGAGAAGGAAGAGCTTTTGGAATTTAAAATGTCCCGTAGTTGCCAAGACGATAATATATTAGAGACACTGTGACTAGCTCTCCTTCACAGAGCCTTTGCTGTGTATCGGGTGCCATGTTATGGGTTTTACATGAATTAACTCACTGCATCCTCACCACCCTGCTTTGCCCACACAGTCTAGGAGAACAGTCTATACTTGAGGGAACTAGGATCCCAATGCCAACCTGCCTTCACCAAGAGCTCCTGTAATTGTGGAACTCTACAGGAAGAGGATTCCTGAGTTTCCTCTCTCCTTTCTTGATTATTTATAGTATCCGTTTTTACTATGGCACCTGTTTGTTTACAGTACCTGTTGTTGCTATGGTACTGACTGGCTGGGATCGCCTTCCACCGCTTATTCCATAGAGTTCAACTTCGTACTCAGTGGCCTCTCTGAGACCTGTTATGTCCCTGGTACGTTCGGGGGAAGGGAGGGTTATTTCTTGTGGTGCGGATTGCCTTTTGGTATCTCTGATCCTGAGAACAAAACTGTCGAATATCCCTTCATCAGCAGTCCAGGACAGACGGAAACCACCTGGAGTGGCATCTGAAACTAGAAGGTTGTCAACTTCCAGTTCAGCTTCTAGAGGAGAGAAGACAGCGGAAGAGGGGGGAAACAGAGCATTAATCAGCAGTCCATACAAGCTTCTTCCTGCTGGGATACAGAGTATAGTGGCACCTCGGTTTCCTGAGATACCAGGAGAGAAAAACGGTTCCATATTAATAAGTCTAGTAGGGCAAGGAGAGGAAAAACATGGAGTTGACACATTCAATACAAGCCAAGCATACTCTTGCATCTGTGAGTTTTGTCTAAAAGTAATTGCATAAATCCACATCTGGACTTAGCGCTGGCTCCTCCCATGAGTTATTAAATAAGTTCAAAGCCATGATTTGTTTACATTTGCTCTTTGTCTACCAGTGGCTGAGTGCCCATCCTCTGTGAGTGCCTTTTCCTTTCTTTTTGAAAAGACAAATAAACCAGCTTTAATGATTTGTGGAACTGTCCATAATGATTCTGATGATTATATTCTCCTCGAGCCTGAGCAAAATGACTCAAAATATTCTGGTCTTTTGGCTTTGTTCACAGGAGCTGGTCTACAGAAGAAAGCTGCTGTTCTTTACTTTTGTTTCTGTCAATTTTATTTTCCTGCTAGTTTAGCCATTAGGTAAGTGTTTAGGTGGTAGAATGAGGCTTGGAACCTCTTCAAATATATTTATATATACTTTGTACCCAGGGTTTCATTTTTGTAACTAGACAAAACTCAAGGTCAAAATAAATCTGGAGCCGAGTTTCCCAAAGAGTGTTCAAAGCAAACTATTCCTTTTCTACCCCCCTTTCTTTACAAAGCATTCCTTGTCAAACAAGAGTGGGGAATACAGCTCCCTGCAAGATCTGTAGTAAGATTTCTGAAAAGCCTACGTGGTCAAAGATCCTGTTTCCAACCTATCCAAAAATGAAATGTCATCTAATGAAATCTTTGAACACTCTCTAGAGCTTGTTTTCTCCAGAAATACTTTGGGAAACACAGATTTTTGACTGTTAAGATCGTTAATATAATATTTCTATAGAAAGTATTAGTCTTGAGAACATTATGAATTTAGTCTATGTGGAAGAACCTTTCTGATATTAGTTTTCATAAAAGATGAGTTTAATACATTTTATTTAGTTTCCAATGAGAAGACAAGTAGGCAAGTTGGCTAATGTCACAGGTTGAGACTTTGAGATAGCAAAGATTTTAAAATACTTTTTCAAAATATACACATTGGTATATTTCTTTTGAGAAGGCTGAAATGCAGCTGGGGACCAGCCAGGATGAGCATAAAGGGAGGTCAATGAAGTAAGCATGTCAGGGCTATAGGCAAGACATGGACTAGAGGACTTGAAACATTGAAGGGACACATTTCGACCTTCTCCTTTCTGGAATGGGAGGAGTGAGTACTCATTAGATATTTTGAGACAAGGGAAATCATGAAAGAGCAAGTCACATTCGTGGATTAAATGGGGAATACAGACAACATGTTAAAACCACAGTGACCCTGTAGACAGACTACACGGAACAAGAGCGTATGGCTCTCTTGAATTGAAATACCTGTAACAGCCTCAGCCCTCAAGGGCTTGGTTTGGTGCCCTTGCGTGAAGCCAGAGACCAGGACCTCATAGCCAATACCAGTTATGAGGCCTCTAAGCTCCAGCTTCCTCTGGGTTCCTGAAAGTGTGAATTCCTGGGGGTCCAGCAGCTTCCCAGAATCCACCACCGTTACTACAAAGCTGTCAAAGGCATTCTCCGATGCCGTCCAGGAAACTGTGAACCCGTAGGGATTAGTGTCGGAAATGGTTAAGTTTTCCAGAAGGGGCAAGGCCTCTGAAAGAAGGGAGGAGTGAAAACGACTCAGGTTAGCAGCACTGGTTTGGCTAGGGCAGCACATGACCCTGTGAATAGCGATAGACTGACTCCTATCAATCATCCCGTGAGCTAATGCTCATGACTCCACGAATACCGATAGACTGACTCCTATCAATCATCCCGTGAGCTAATGCTCATGACTCCACAAATACCGATAGACTGACTCCTATCAATCATCCTGTGAGCTAATGCTCATGACTCCACAAATACCGATAGACTGACTCCCAGCCAATCATCCCGTGAGCTAATGTTCATGACTTCACAAACCCTGACAGGTTCCCAGTCAGTCATCACATGAGTTAAATGCTCAGAAAGGAACATTTAGAAATTATGTCTTCGGTACCTAATTGTGTTATGTAGAGTGTTTTTCTCAATAATATTATGCAGAAAATACGATCCCCACTCATAGGTTGAAAATGTTTTTAAGTGGTTGAAAGAGTTGCCCTAATCTCCCCCTAGTATGCAATGGATGATCTTAATTCAGGCCGTGTACTTCTCACTCTAGAAACATGACACCTGTGTCAGTTTGGGACATTCATCTATCTTTTGCTGTTTCTGATGCTGAAATATTGTTGTTGCAAGCATATTTTCTTTTTGGTATGTTTTATATCTTACTCTGGTTCATATTTTAAGTCTAGTCATTTGGGTCGATTTGTGAATGGTACAGCTTCATAAGCTAAGATCAGGGGAATAACCAGTAAGATTTGTTGTCTTTTTTTTTGTCCAAATTAACAGTTTATGCTTATGGTCAAGGAAGAGAGTCTAAGGTTTGCTGCTTTTTGTGCTATTTCCTTTCCTGGGTGAAGTTAGAGAGCAAGAGCATATTTTGTTCCCCCGTTACCATGCTTTGTCCGTCCATATCACCAACATCTGTGTCCCAGGTACGCTTCTTTCCTAGTTGCCAGGGGTCTATTCACATACCATTTGGCCTTCCCAAAGAGTGACCTTACGGTAGCCAAGTTTCTGGAAATATCTCTCAGTTGAAGATCCAGTCTAACACAATGATACTGTATGGGAAATGTCGCCACCTGCCTGCTAGCCTTCATTTCACTGATGGGAAAAGACTTTTCCTGCGTCCCAGATCTAGTACATGGATGAGCTGGGATCCAACACGGGCTTCTTGCTCTGAGTTCAGTATTCTTTCCATTTGTATCCTAAGGCATAGAGAACTCTGGAGAAGCCCTAATGCATCTTCTCCAGAACAACAGCACACAGCAATGCTGAATGTATCTGCTCTGTATCTAAGGGGAGAGGGCTGGGGATTCTATGTCCAGGTCTGCTTTAGCAGCATCTAACTTAGAACTTCTTCCTTCCTTCCTTCCTTCCTTCCTTCCTTCCTTCCTTCCTTCCTTCCTTCCTTTCTTCCTTCCTTTCTTTTGTGCAGCTAATTAAGAAGTTTCAAAGTTCTGACTAACCTTGAATTAAAGCCCACAGTCAAACCCCTGGGATATAAAGAAAATGTTTAAAAAGAAGTAATTGGCATCAGAGTGAATAAGTGAATGGATTCCTTCACCTGGAAGCAGAGACTGAAGTTTTGCTTTGTCTTAGACTTCCTGTGTGGATTTGGAAGCAGTTGAAGTTTATTTTGTGGAATATTTTTTCATGAGAAGATTTCCCAAGAATTGTAGCTTTATCAAAGCAAAGATGAAATTATATTTACTGTTCAAACCATCTTGCTTTGTAAAGCAAGGGTCTCAGATGTTGCTTTTGTTTAGATAAGTGCTGACTTTCTTTTTTGCTGGCCTCTGTAACTCTGCGCCATCCAAGCAGTGAGTTCCAGTGAAAACAGGTACTTTCAGCCTAATTATTCAGACGAACGCTTGTCTCACCCACACCCCTAGTCTTTCCTATTCATTGTCTTCTTTTTTGGTATGCCTCTTTCAAAGCGTAGAGTCTATTCACATTATGGATTAGCAGAAACAACACTGTAACTGGATCTATTCTTCCTTCCTGAGCGTCCCTCTTTCAGCCTCCCTCTCTTCTCTCAAGTCTGTGGGAGGCCCAACAGAAGGTGACAAGTAAGGGCCTGATGGGATCTGTGTTCTTGGGGTACTAAGACTCTCTGCTCACACCTGTTCTTTCTATGTTACTTATGAAATGGCTTAAATTTACATTTGATGATTGAAAAAAAATAACAATTTAAAATCTTATGCCACCCACTCAATGTACTACTAAGAGGAAGTTCTTCTATTGTTTCATCTAGGCGTGTTGGTTCTTTTTGCTACTTATGTACAGGAATAATGAGAAAATCTAATACCTTACTCATGATGGGCTAGGGACTTTAACTCTGAGCTACACCCCAGCCTTGTTGTTTATTTTTAACAAGACCACTTTACTGTTGGGAGACAACAGGAGGGACATAGCACTTCTAGAATACCCAGAGAACCCATGTCTGCTAGATTCCTACATAGGAGGCCAAGAGCACCAGTGGGTACCTTCTTCCCTAACACGAGGAAATTGGGGTTCAAATAAATTTGCAACTTGCCAAGGCTATGTTGACAAGATGATGCGAGAGAGGTTAAATATCAACTAGGCTTGATCTCAGCTACCATACATATTGAGCTATACTTATTGACATATCTTCCTTATGGTGATTTAGACTCTAGGAGGGACTGGCTTAGTGAAAACAGAAGACCACATTTGTGTCTTGAGAGTTACTGTTAGAATAGAATTTCTAACCATTCTTTGAGTTTCCTTTTCTGAAACCATGGCAGCCGTTACCATTGACTTAGGTAGGACCAGGACAGAAAATAGGCATCATGTCTTTACGTGTTTCAAAGAAATGTCACAGGTCAAATTTAATAGGTGGGTAAAGTTTAGCAAATGACCAGCCTTCCTAGGTTGAACTTGTCAGTTTGTTGTGCTTGGCTGTTTTGCATAAGTTTTTTTGTTTGGCTTGGGGCAAGTTTTTTTAAATGACAAATTATAGTATTTACTGAACTTCTCAGATACTAGGATAGGCCCTTTACATCTTACCTGCCACAATTTGTGGACAAAATTCCTGCTCTAGATCGCCACTAATGTAGATTTTACTCTTTATCTAGACTCTCTACAGTGTGGATAAAAATTCTATAAAATGAGCCCAGAGATTCATGAAGCTTTAGACAAGTGTGAAGAGCTTCCACAAGGGGTTTTGATGGCCCTCTCCTTCTCAGGAGTGGCATTGTTTTTCAGGGTTAGAAATTTGCATTTAGTGTCATTGTTATTGTTATATAGCAACTCTAGTCCATTGGTGGATAAGCTGGTAAGAAAATATAGTAAATACACTGTGTGTGTGTGTGTGTGTGTGTGTGTGTATCTCCACAAATTAAAGGCTAATATCCACATGTATGTGGAATTTCTTCAAGGGCATTGGAAACTTACATGTATGCATAATGGGAAAATCCATGCCTCACTCCAAATGCTATGTAAATGAAGATGATTCCCATTAATAAACATCTGGTATATGCAAAAGCTGTAGAAAACATGAAGATAAGCACCAAATTCCTTGATTAGGGAATTTACCTAATGGAATCTTTGTAAAAAGGGAGTTGTGTTGAGGCAAAACTTCGCTTGTCCCTTAAACAGTTAGTAACAAGCAGCTCATTTAACACAATAGTTCTTCACAGCTAGTATCTCCTCAGATGTACGTGGGACCAGCCTCCTCCTCATTTATTAAGCAATAATAATGTGAAGTAAGTCGAACCAGGCTGCATTTTAAAGAGAAACAGTATTCCTAGAATACTGAGCTATTCATAGAATCTGGGGTTGAAAGAAAACCAGCCCACAAATCACAATCCCAGAGAACTTAGACAACAATGAGGACCCTAAAAGAGACTTACATAGATCTAATCTACGTGGGAAGTAGAAAAAGATTAATCTCCCGAGTAAATTGGGAGCATGGAAACTTTGGGGGGGGGGTTGAAGGGGAGGGGAGAGACAGGAAGAAGAGCAGAGAAAAATGTAGAGTTCAATAAAAAAATCAATAATAAAAAAAAGAATGGGCTTTTTTTGGGTAAATTTTAACTGCAAAGCCGCATGGCATACGTGCTCCAAGGTCTCTAAGGGTCAAACCAATCTGGCTCAGAAACAGCTTACATGGTGTGGCTTTTCTTTCCTGTCAATTTGAGGTGCTGATAATGCTGAAGTTTTCACCACCACATTGGCAAGCTTTTCCACCCACAGGGAGAATAAAGTCCTCCAGATGGAATGCAGTTCTCCACCATCTTTTGCTATAGAAGCAATCTCCTGAATTAAATATAGAGTCTATCACTCTTCTCCTGTGACTGTGAGACGACTGGCAGTACCAGCACTGTCATCATGCAGATGCGTGGTTCTCAGTTAGTGTTACCTTCATCCAATGCCCAGAGGATGCAACCGCACTGCAATGGGAGACGTCAGACACGTCCCAGGAAGAGAATGCTAGTCGGGGTGTGTTCAGCATTCCATGCAAACAAGGGACGCTTTTCTCCCACCCCTTCTAACCCTTACAAATACTTCCCTGACATGCTGTCTGCTTCAAAAAGAGACAGACACGTTTAAAGACTTAATGCTTGGAACAGGCTCTGCATGCACTGTAATTTTGACAAGCTGATGGATGGGAAGAAAGTTCTGGTGCTTTGAACAGACAACAGTGGGTGACAGCACAGGCTTGCCAGAGCAGATGTCAAAAGAGAGCAGCCTATTTGTCACGAATTCAGACAAACGAGACATCTCCAGAACAAGATGGCCAAAACTGGGTCTTCCTATGAGGTTTCAGCTGCGATTTAGAGTTTCTTTCTTAACAGTCTAAGGCCCCCGATAAATAAAATCCTGGCAGATGGAAAGCAACTATAGATCACTTTGACCCCAAACAGCATGCAGACATTCCTTTGAGTGAGACACAGGAGACTTTGATTAGAAAGGCCAGAGCCAGATTAGAATGAGCGCTATGAGGGGTAGAGGAAAAGATGGTTTAGGAACTGAAACAAAATGAGTCAAGTCAACTCAATACAAGCAGATGGCAGTGGCTATGCAGGGAAGAGCATTGAGACTCCCGAGTTTCTTATTTTAAAGCTGTAAAGCTCTGATTAGATGCTTCTATCAAATTGAGACAGATCTGTAAGTAAGAAGTAAGGGGATGATAATGGGTAGTAGCTGACTTTTAAAATGTTGCTCAGAGGGGCTCCATACAGACTGAAGAACCCCTGGTGGGAAGAACCCCTGTGCTGCATGCTGCCTGCCTCGTGGGATGCACTTGTGCTGTATGGACCACCAGGACCTGAGCATGCTGCCTGCCTCGTGGCCTGTGCAGGTAAATAGTGCAATTCGAGCAAGGCTTATTCAAGGCTAGGGATGGCAGAATTTCAGGATGACCCAGGACAGAGTATGATCAAAACAAGTAACTTCTGTAAGAAGCTAGGGCAAGCTCCTGGGATCATATTTGAGGTAGGGATGTGGATGGGAAGAAAGTTGTCTATGAAAGAAAGAAGATTATATATGAAAATCCCATTTAAGTCACCATTATAGTCAAAATTAAAATGCAGAGACTAGAGACGCGGCGGAGCGCCGGCGGCCAGACGCGGCGGAGCGCCGGCGGCCAGACGCACAGAGGCGGAGCGCCGGCGGCCAGACGCGGCGGAGCGCCGGCGGCCAGACGCGGCGGAGCGCCGGCGGCCAGACGCGGCGGAGCGCCGGCGGCCAGACGCGGCGGAGCGCCGGCGGCCAGACGCGGCGGAGCGCCGGCGGCCAGACGCACAGAGGCGGAGCGCCGGCGGCCAGACGCACAGAGGCGGAGCGCCGGCGGCCAGACGCACAGAGGCGGAGCGCCGGCGGCCAGACGCACAGAGGCGGAGCGCCGGCGGCCAGACGCACAGAGGCGGAGCGCCGGCGGCCAGACGCACAGAGGCGGAGCGCCGGCGGCCAGACGCACAGAGGCGGAGCGCCGGCGGCCAGACGCACAGAGGCGGAGCGCCGGCGGCCAGACGCACAGAGGCGGAGCGCCGGCGGCCAGACGCACAGAGGCGGAGCGCCGGCGGCCAGACGCACAGAGGCGGAGCGCCGGCGGCCAGACGCACAGAGGCGGAGCGCCGGCGGCCAGACGCACAGAGGCGGAGCGCCGGCGGCCAGACGCACAGAGGCGGAGCGCCGGCGGCCAGACGCACAGAGGCGGAGCGCCGGCGGCCAGACGCACAGAGGCGGAGCGCCGGCGGCCAGACGCACAGAGGCGGAGCGCCGGCGGCCAGACGCACAGAGGCGGAGCGCCGGCGGCCAGACGCACAGAGGCGGAGCGCCGGCGGCCAGACGCACAGAGGCGGAGCGCCGGCGGCCAGACGCACAGAGGCGGAGCGCCGGCGGCCAGACGCGGCGGAGCGACACTGCATTCAGGACGAGGCTTTGGGAGACCAGCGCGGCAGCAGACGCAAGCAGCAGAGTCAGGCGGGCAATAAGGAGAGCAGATCGCCCTACTACAATCAAATCAAAGAGGTAGGCCTTTGTTTGGCCAGGTCACTGGCAAACGGGGAGCCTGGTCCTGTCCGGAAGACCCTTCAGAGGGGTGAGAGGGTTCTTGGCCTGCGGCAGAAACCAGGAAACAGAGCGAGGGCATTTTGTAAGCGGAGCCCTGGGCCAGCAGGGAAACCTGATCCGGTTTTTAAAAGACCTATTAGATAGGATTAATAGGAGGAGATGGGCAGACGCCAAGGCAAGAACTCACCCAATAATCTGAAAAACAACATGAAAACACCAGAACCCAAGGATCTTACAACAGAGGTATTTGAACAATCTAACACAGAAGAAGTGGAAAAAATTGACTTTATGAACGCAATAGAGTCCCTTAAACAACATGTAAAAAATGCCCTTATAGAAATGGATGAGAAGTATAACAAAAAGTTTGAAGAAATGAGTAAATATGTACATGATACCCTGGGAAACCAAGATAAAACGATCAAACAGGTAATGGAAACAGTTCAAGAATTGAAAACTGAAATGAAGGCAAGGAAGAAAATACAAACTGAGGACCAGCCGGATATGGAAAATCTAGGTCAACGAGCAGAGTCTACAGAAACAAGCATAATCATTAGAATACAAGAGATAGAAGAAAGAATCTCAGATGCTGAAGACACCATAGAGAAAATAAACGAACAGATCAAAGAAAACAGCAAAACCAACAAATTCTCAACACAAAACATTCAGGAAATATGGGACACAATAAAAAAACCAAACTTAAGAATAATAGGTATAGATGAAGGAGAAGAGTCACAGCTCAAAGGCCCAGAAAATATATTCAACAAAATTATGGAAGAAAACTTTCCCAACTTAAAGAAAGATATTCACTTAAATATTCAAGAAGCATACAGAACACCAAACAGACTGGATCAAAGAAAAACATCTCCTCGCCATATAATAATCAAAACACAAAATATACAGGTTAAAGAAAGAATATTAAGAGCTGCAAAGGAAAAAGGGCAAGTAACTTATAAAGGTAAACCGATCAGACTTACACCTGACTTCTCTATGGAAACTATGAAAGCCAGAAGGTCCTGGATAGATGTTCTGCAGAAGCTAAGAGACCATGGATGCAAGCCCAGACTACTATACCCAGCCAAGCTTTCGTTCACTATAAATGGAGAAATCAAGACATTCCAGGATAAGAATAAATTTAAACAATACGTAGCCACAAATCCAGCCCTACAGAAAGTAATAGAAGGAAAATCACAACCCAAGGAATCCAACACTGCCAACACTGCCTACAATAACCCGGGCATCTAGTGACCCTTCACCAGCACATCTCAAAGAAGGGAGACACACAATCTCTACAACCAAAAGCAATAAGAATAACCGGAGTAAGCAACCACTGGTCATTAATATCACTTAATATTAATGGGCTCAATTCACCTATAAAAAGGCACAGGCTAAAAGATTGGATACGAAAACAGGATCCAACATTCTGCTGTTTGCAAGAAACACATCTCAACCACAAAGACAGGCACCTACTCAGAGTAAAGGGTTGGGAAAAGGTGTTTCAAGCAAATGGTCCTAAGAAAAAAGCAGGTGTGGCCATATTAATTTCTAACAAAACTGACTTCAAACTAAAATCAATCAGAAGAGACCGAGATGGTCACTTTATACTCATAACAGGAACAATTTGTCAGGATGAAGTCTCAATTCTGAATATCTACGCCCCCAATATAAAAGCACCCACTTATGTAAAAGAAATATTACTAGAACTCAAAGCAGACATCAAACCACACACACTAGTAGTAGGAGACTTCAACACACCTCTCTCTACAAGGGACAGATCAATCAGACAGAAACCTAATAGAGAATTAAGAGAATTATTGGAGGTAATGAAGCAAATGGACTTAACAGACATCTATAGAACATACCACCCAAATAGGAAAGAATATACCTTCTTCTCTGCAGCTCATGGAACCTTCTCAAAAATTGACCACATACTTGGAAACAAAGGAAACCTCCACAGATACAAAAAAATATCAGTGTCCACCTGTGTCCTATCTGATCACCATGGATTAAAGTTAGAAGGCAACAACAATGCTACCCACAGAAAGCCGACAAACTCATGGAAACTGAACTGTCAACTACTGAACCACACCTGGGTCAAGGAAGAAATTAAGAAAGAAATTAAAGTCTTCCTTGAATTTAATGAAAATAAAGAGACAACATACTCAAACCTATGGGACACAATGAAAGCAGTGCTAAGAGGAAAGTTCATAGCACTAAGTGCCCACTTAAAGAAAACGGAAAATGCATACATTGGGGACTTAACAACACACCTGAAAGCTCTAGAAAAAAAAGAAGCAGACGCGCCCAGGAGAAGTAGAAGATTGGAAATAATAAAACTGAGGGCCGAAATCAACAAAATAGAAACACAGAAAACAGTCCAAAGAATCAATGAAACAAAAAGCTGGTTCTTGGAGAAAGTCAACAAGATCGACAAACCCCTATCCAAACTAATTAAACGACAGAGAGAGAACACACAAATAAATAAGATCAGAAATGAAAAGGGGGACATAACCACAGACACAGAGGAAATTCAGAGAATCATTAGATCTTACTACAAAAGCCTGTATAACACAAAACTGGAAAATATAAAAGAAATGGACACTTTTTTAGATAAATACCATATACCAAAGTTAAACCAGGACCAGGTGAACAATCTAAACAGACCTGTTAGTCGCGAAGAATTAGAAGAGGTTATCAAAAACCTCCCTACCAAAAAAAGCCCAGGACCAGATGGTTTCAGGCGGAATTCTACCAGAACTTCCAAGAAGAGTTAATACCTATACTCCTTAATGTATTCCACAATATAGAAACAGAAGGGTCATTACCAAACTCCTTCTATGAAGCTACAGTTACTTTGATACCAAAACCACACAAAGACTCAACCAGGAAGGAGAATTACAGGCCAATCTCACTCATGAACATCGACGCAAAAATCCTCAACAAAATACTGGCAAACCGAATCCAAGAACACATTAGAAAAATTATCCATTATGATCAAGTAGGCTTCATCCCAGAGATGCAGGGCTGGTTCAACATACGAAAATCTATCAATGTAATCCATCATATAAATAAACTGAAAGAAAAAAATCATATGATCATTTCATTAGATGCTGAAAAAGCATTCGACAAAGTTCAACACCCCTTCATGATAAAGGTCTTGGAGAGAATAGGGATACAAGGATCCTACCTAAATATAATAAAAGCTATTTACAGCAAGCCAACAGCTAACATTAAATTGAATGGAGAAAAACTCAAAGCCATCCCACTAAAATCAGGAACACGACAAGGATGTCCACTCTCTCCATACCTCTTCAATATAGTGCTTGAAGTTCTAGCAATAGCAATAAGACAACATAAGGAGATCAAGGGGATTTGTATTGGAAAGGAAGAAGTTAAGCTTTCATTATTTGCAGATGATATGATAGTATACATAAGTGACCCCAAAAATTCTACCAAAGAACTCCTACAGCTGATAAACACCTTTAGTAATGTGTCAGGATACAAGATCAACTCCAAAAAATCAGTTGCCTTCCTTTACACTAAGGATAAGGAAACAGAGAGGGAAATCAGAGAAGCATCACCTTTCACGATAGCCACAAATAGCATAAAATATCTAGGGGTAACCCTGACCAAGGAAGTGAAAGATCTATTCGACAAGAACTATAAGTCATTGAAGAAAGAAATTGAAGAGGACACCAGAAAATGGAAGGACCTCCCTTGCTCTTGGATTGGGAGGATCAACATAGTAAAAATGGCAATTCTACCAAAAGCAATCTATAGATTCAATGCAATCCCCATCAAAATCCCATCAAAATTCTTCACAGATCTGGAGAAGACAATAATCAACTTTATATGGAGGAACAAAAAACCCAGGATAGCCAGAACAATCTTATACAATAAAGGATTGTCTGGAGGCATTACCATCCCTGACTTCAAACTCTATTATAGAGCTACAGTATTGAAAACAGCATGGTATTGGCATAAAAACAGAGAAGTCGACCAATGGAATCGAATAGAAGACCCTGACTTTAACCCACAAACCTATGAGCACCTGATTTTCGATAAAGGAGCTAAAAGTATACAATGGAAAAAAGACAGCATTTTCAACAAATTGTGCTGGCAAAACTGGATGTCAATCTGTAAAAGAATGAAAATAGATCCATATCTATCACCATGCACAAAACTCAAGTCCAAATGGATTAAAGACCTCAATATCAGTCCGAACACACTGAACCTGATAGAAGAGGAAGTGGGAAGTACTCTACAACACATGGGCACAGGAGACCACTTCCTGTGTATAACCCCAGCAGCACAGACACTAAGGGCATCATTGAATAAATGGGACCTCCTGAGGCTGAGAAGCTTCTGTAAAGCAAAGGACACTGTCACTAAGACAAAAAGGCAACCCACTTACTGGGAGAAGATTTTCACCAACCCCGCAACTGACAAAGGTCTGATCTCCAAAATATATAAAGAAATCAAGAAACTAGACCGTAAAAGGCTAATCAATCCAATTATAAAATGGGGTACTGAGTTGAACAGAGAATTCTCAACAGAAGAACTTCAAATGGCCAAAAGACACTTAAGGTCATGCTCAACTTCCCTAGCGATCAGGGAAATGCAAATCAAGACAACTTTAAGATACCATCTTACACCTGTCAGAATGGCTAAAATAAAAAACACCAATGATAGCCTTTGCTGGAGAGGTTGTGGAGAAAGGGGGACACTCACCCATTGCTGGTGGGAATGCAAACTTGTGCAACCACTCTGGAAAGCAGTGTTTCGGTTTCTCAGGAAATTCGGAATCAACCTACCCCTGGATCCAGCAATACCACTCTTGGGAATATACCCAAGAGAGGCCCTATCATACAACAAAAGTATATGCTCAACTATGTTCATGGCAGCATTGTTTGTAATAGCCAGAACCTGGAAACAACCTAGATGCCCTTCAACGGAAGAATGGATGAAGAAAGTATGGAATATATACATATTAGAGTATTACTCAGCAGTAAAAAACAAGGACTTCTTGAATTTTGCATACAAATGGATGGAAATAGAAAACACTATCCTGAGTGAGGTAAGCCAGACCCAAAAAGAGGAACATGGGATGTACTCACTCATATTTGGTTTCTAGCCATAACTAAAGGACATTGGGCTTATAATGCATGTTCCTAGAGAAGCTAAGTAAGAAGGTGAACCCAAAGACAAACACATAGGCATCCTCATAAATATTAACCTTCATCAGGCGATGAAAGGAGACAGAGACAGAGGAGCACGGGACAGAAATCTCAAGGTCCAAATCAGGAGCAGAAGGAGACGGAGCGCGAGCAAGGAACTCAGGACCGCGAGGGGTGCACCCACACACTGAGACAATGGGGATGTTCTATCGGGAACTCACCAAGGCCAGCTGGACTGGGTCTGAAAAAGCATGGGATAAATCCGGACTGGCTGAATATAGAGGACAATGAGGATTACTGAGAACTCAAGAACAATCGCAGAGGGTTTTTGATCCTACTGCACGTACTGGCTTTGGGGGAGCCTAGGCAGTTTGGATGCTCACCTTAGGAGACCTGGATAGAGGTGGGCAGTCCTTGGGATTCCCACAGGTCAGGGAACCCTGATTGCTCTTCGAGCAGATTAGGGAGGGTGACTTGATCGGGGGAGGGGGAGGGAAATGGGAGGCGGTTGCGGGGAGGAGGCAGAAATCCTTAATAAATAAATAAAAAAAAAAAAAAGAATGGGGAATTTGTTTTAAATGTAAACATTATGTTCACTCATTCCCAATGTTTCCGAAAATATATCCAAAAAAAAAAAAAAAAAAAATGCAGAGACTAATTCCATAAAGTTTTAGACTCCATCTTTCAGATAAGAATTGTTCTTTGTTGAGAACCAATTCAAAGCAAGTGTATGTAGTCAACTGATTTTTGTCCTATCTTTTTTTTTTTGTACTTAAACATGAATGGGCTGTGGCTCCCCTTTTCTAGGGATAACCCTGATAATAATTTGCAGTCTAAAATAGCATACACATGGGGTCTCTGACAATCATTGGTGACCTAAGTAGAAGGTAATTTTGATGGTTCCCCAGAATAGTTCCTCTTTTGTGAACTATAATGAAAAAGCTGTATTTTTGCACATATATGTTATATATAAATACATATATACATTATATACACACACATAAATGCATTTCTAGTGTGTGGTGCGCTAATCACTGCAAACAGAAGGTATTTCCTCAAATGTACTGAGAATACTGCTAGAGAGTACAAACCTCTCCTTCCTAATTCACAGATGATTCCCTCATCTGCACAGCAGAACTCATCTGGCCCAGAACCATGCCGTGGTTAGATATCCAGAGCCAGGGCTTCTCCTTATCTGAACATGACTATCAACTCCTTTTTGCTACACGTCTCTCAATGTTCTGGACAGGGGCATCTTTACCTCTCCAGCTGGTATTGAGGTTGAGGTGATGTGAACGGTGTGGTTACCTCCTGCTTATCTGATTAGTTAACTACCTTTATTCTTCTATTTTCATTTTTTTCAGATAGAGGAAACAAACAAGAAAATAAGCAGGATACTCTTGAAAATTTCCTGAAATCGTGAAGATAATTTGGTATGAGGTTGTTCAAGACTTTAGGACGACAAAGATGCTAGGGGAAAAAAAAAAGTAAATTTAACTGGAAGAGACATCTTTGCAAGCCCTGGAAAATCCTCATGATGACTTTGAAGTTACCAAAGGGGAGAGTTCCTTTTTTCAAATGCTTTATGGCAACTTGGATAAAGGGTCATACAGTATTTACAATGATCTGCTGCTGATAAATCAGACACATAGATTCATGAAAACGTTCCACTTGGATGGCTGTGGGAGGAGAGTTTTGTTAGGCAATGGTGTATCCCAGCGACCTAGGAAAACCAGTATTCCATGGCTTGTACCCCAGTGGCCAATGAAATGAAGAGGCTTCATCCTGCTGACAGACTGCAGAGAGAGTGTCAGAAACTAGAGAATGCTCATGTACCTGTGGTGGCTGTGGTACTGATGGTTTTGGTCCGAATGCTGGGAGCAATTCCAGAGAGGTAGACAATGAAATCAGTACTAGGGGGGAGCCCTGAGATGTGGGCAGTTCGGTCAGCACCAGATATATTACGTTCTGTCGCTTGCTGCAACCTATTGGAATCAATAATTTCAATAGCAAACATGTCGAAGATCCCGTCGGTCGCTGTCCAGGAGAGATCGAAGCTCTCATGAGTTACGCCAGAAACATTTAAGTTTCCAATTTGAGGTTCTTTGGCTGAAAAATGAGAAATTAGGAGAGAAGAAACAAATTGATTATTTCTTTGGCTGTGTTTTGAGGTGGAGGTGGTTAATAGAACGAATCATGCCTGGGGAGAAAGATCTGATGGTTCAAGGCTACAGCAAGACCAAGCGATGCTACCAGTAAAAGTCAGTGCCAATGAAAGAGAAAAGGGTTTTGTTAAGAGAAAAATGAACCAAGGAAGATAAGGTTATTAGATTTTTCTACTTTACATTTGCCATTCATGATCAGGCCTGGCAAGACACTTCAGGACAGGAGATGAGCTGGCTGGTTGTAGTGGGAATGGATATGTCTTAGCTGGACCTGCCTCCCAGAGCTCTGCCTCAGGGTCCTGAGGGTTGACAGTTGCTAGGCTCTTGAGCTGCCCTCAGGGACCAAGTGCATTTTCCCCCTTTAGCAGTTCTTTGCTTTGAGAGGGTGCCCATCTATCTAACGAGTGCTAAGTAATTCTGACACCATGGCCCTCCCTGGGTGGGACCTTGAGGCTTCAGATTTTGGCACTTGAGAGGATCCACCCACCTCTCAGCACAACTCTTGCTAATTTTTCATACTTTAGATAAGGGACAGCTAGCTGTTCTCATCGTCTGTTAAAATGGCATGTCCTCTCTTCCTTGTGTCTGTGTGGGCTAAGAAGGCTAGTCCTGCATTGCCCTCCAAGACAGCCGAGCCAAACAGTTCAGCAGGCCATTTATCCAAGAAATTACACTTTGCCTAGGAGATGTTCTGCCAGAACTCTTGCTTTTCTGAGCGGTAGCAATCTGGCTTGCAAGGGGTGCACATGAGGAGTGTTTGTGAAGCTGATACAATCTGTGCAGTAAGGAGTAAGACCCCTAATCTCAGAGACACAGAAGAGTTACAGCCCTTCTCCTCTACATGCTAAGAATGTTGGTACCATAAGACAGAATACAGGCGGCATCCAAACCACAAGATCTGCAGGAAAGATCAGAAGTGGTGGGTGATTGCTCTGCCTTCTGGGAAGGAGTCGTTTGTGGATGTTAGACAAGAACCCAGAGGAGCATTCAGGACAGCCTCAACTGCAGTGTCCGGGCATTCTGAGGTCACTGTCCACACAGCCGTTGCCGGAGTTTCGAGGACGTATCAGTGACAGTGCGCAGAATGAGCGAGGCAAAATCGCAGAGTCAACAGAGACGTAAACATTTTCTGTGAGTGTTTACTCGCGGTAATATAAAAAGGGGAGCAGTCTCTTGGAAAGCCACTCATCAGGGCACACCGTAAGATGAGCCGCAGAAAACAGGGTTAGGAAGGGCTGTTCACTTGGGCAGACTCCCAGAGGCCATTGAATGCGGAAAGCATTTGTAACTGGAAGAGGGTGATGAGTAAACCAGAATGCACCACTGGTGTGGGGGTTGGGAAGTATCCACTCCAGGACCAGTGCTTCAGGGAGCAACTCTTATACAGAGCAAAAAGGGAATTTAGCACTGCTTCATTTGTAGCCTGGGATACTCCTTGCTCCAAGGGCTACTGCTGAAAACGTTCTCTTCAGGATATTCTCAACTCCAGATTGTACGTTGCCTCTCTTTGGTCAGCTATTAAAGTCATTTGATGTTCTAACAATGACTCTGCTTCTGAGAGAATTGCCTACACGAGGGTAATTCAGTTCTCTTCTGCTCACTTAGTTTAAAAGAATCACTGGTTAAGTATAAGCCCTGTAGGACCCATCTCAAGGAGGGATTTTGAAATAGTGAAGTATCGTTTTCAGACAGCAAGTGAGTCACTAAAATAAATGATCTGTGCTCTATCAAAATTCACATGTGTGAGGATGGGCTTTCTCTTTGCCAGGCTTGGAGATAGGAGTTAAAACCTACAGGCTGGTTATCCATTGGCCTTCATTCAGAGATGTCATTGTAGGATGGGCCAGGCAAATAGGAGCCAAAGGGGCAGTATCTTACATGACTCATCATTGCTGTGGCCAAGGGATGGGATGAAGGAAGAGCTCACAGAAAGGGCTCTGAGCATGCACCATGCATGGAAAAGTCTCAGCCATAAAGAAAAGCTAATGCTCTTGGAGAGAGAGAGGGAGAGAGAGAGAGAGAGAGAGAGAGAGAGAGAGAGAGAGAGAGAGCGAGCAGGGAAGCACAAGGACTGGCATGGGCGGGGAAGATACCAGATACCTGTGGAAGTCTCAGCAGAGAGCACTGGTGTTTTATAGCTCTGGAGCACCCCATAGATGGAGACTCTATAAGGAGTGTCAGCCTTGAGGCCTGGGATTTCCACAGCCCGGAGGCTACCGGGTACTGTGAGATTCTGAGTAGCCTCCACATTGTTGGCCTCCTGCACCTGAATAACAAAGTGCTTATAGGCCAGGTCATCTGTGGTCCAGTTGAGTGTGAGGCCATCCCAGCTGACCTCGGTCACGGATAAGCCTCCCAGCTGAGGGAGCTCCTCTGAAGAAGGCAGAAAGGTTTCTGTCAGTGAGTGCTGCAAACTGAACAGGAAAGTCAAATGCCCGCAACCCAACTCCAGGAAAGCATAAGAGGAGAGAGAATGTTGTGGTTTTGGTAACGCCTGGTCTCTGGGTATTTTTGTATTCATATTTTGATACTCTGGTTATAGTTTTGTTGAAGAGTTGAAAATAGTCAGCAAAGGAAATTTTGCATCACGCCTCCTTGAGAGGCAAAACCACGGAAGTCTGCAGGGATGCACAGGCAGTGGCGAAGGGCAGCGGGGAAAACGTGGGATTGGAATGGGCTAAGGAAGTAGAGTAGTGAGAAGCACAGGTGGGGGTCCGTAGACCCGGGTTAGAGTTCTGACACTGGCAAACTGTGTCAGGTTGCAAATCTTGCTTTCTCTCTGAGCCTTCAGTTTGAAATAGAACCATCACATTAGGTTCTATGATGATGACTTAATATTTTTCAACATCTTCATATCATACATTAATCATAGCAAGTGTCTGATAAATGGCAACTTCAAAAATAGAGCCCGCTGATGTGTTCAGTCACATGGGAGAGGCTGACACCTCATTTTATTACTTGAAGCTCTAAAAGATCGTCTGTGGCTGGCTACCTGCACTGCACTCGGACTTCTGAACCAGGCACTGTCTCAAGTTCTGACAGGTGTGCTGGTTTCTCTGAGCTTTTCTCAGCTTTCAAGGACATGAGGTTACACAATAGATTCCTGGTTTGGCTCTCACTCTCCCAACCTTCTTCACTTTTGGCTTGAAGCATATGTCACAAAAGCAAGGCTGGATGAAATGAGCCTGCTTGCTTTTAATTAAAAGTGATTCTGTGCTGCTAACTGGTGCAAATGTAAATGGTACAAAGCACCATTAGTTTTGGTTTATTGTGTAAGAATGCGGTCATTATTGCCAATTAAGAAAGTATGAATTTGGGGTAAGGAAAATGTCTCTGTTTTGAACTCAATGCAGTCTCAGGCTCTCATTCTGAAACAGAGTGGGAGTAGTGTGTTTACATGTGTGTGTATGTGTGTGTGTGTGTGTGTGTACACAAATGTGCAGGGGTCACATCTTTGTACACAGCAATGGCCAACTTTACACCCACGCACACGTGTGTGTGTGTGTGTAAATGTGCAGGTGTCACATCTTTCTTATATGTTTACAGCAATGGCCAACTTTACACCCACACACGTGTGTGTGTGTGTGTGTGTGTGTGTGTGTGTGTGTGTGTGTGTGTGTGTACAAGAAAATTTTTGGTAATTTGGTGGCATTATAAAAATCCTAGGCACATGCATGACGCCAGCATCAACATTTTTTGCCACCACACATTTGATCACTCACTGCAGCCCCCTTGGGAGCTATGTCTGGACCCCTTATGAATAGACATAGCTTTCTGTGATAGATGGAACAACATATTTTCAATGGACAATTCAAGTAGAATCTTTTCCCCCCTTCATTTTAAATGAAAAACATTGAACTTAAATGTCCTGTCCTTTCCTGGAAATGTTTTTATTCCAAGTGTCTTTTATAGAGAGAGTCCTAGACACTTTTTGGTCAAGATGGCTAGATCATTTCCCAGATCTGAAGAGGTCTGGCTAGGAACTGAGTATTACTTATTGCCTCTGAGGGAGCTTGCTGCCTCTGCTATTCTGTACCAGCATTGGTTTTACAACTGTGGTGGCTATTCTGGGTTGTCAACTCAATTGCAACTGGAATTATAAAAACCTAAGCCACTGGGTACACCTGAGAGGAATTATTCTTTAAAAAATAAAATACATGAAGCTGGAGGAGCCACGTTCAAGCCTGACCATTTGAGAGGGGAGGACCCAGCTTTCATCCGGGCCACATCTGCTGGCATCCATATAGAACAGAGGGAGGAGGGAACCTCCCTCTCTGCCTGCTTGCTCTCGCTCGCACTGGCAAGTTTATTCCTTCACTGGCATTAGAGCCTCCTTCTTCAGGAGTCCAGTGTTTAATAAAGGCCAACTGAGACATCCAGCCTTGTGGAATCCATTATTAGATTCTTGGACTTTCTGTTGGTAGATGGTCACTGCTGGATTCCAGCCTGTAAGCTATTCTAATAAATCTCATATACTCGTTCTATAACTTTGGTTCCTCTAGGACCCCCTGAACAACACTACAATAAACTTAGCTGTTGACTGCAACTGGCTACATGACAGACACTTTGTCAAGTTCTTTCATTTCTTAGTTTACCTGTTTCTCACAGCAGGATTCTAAAGTAGGAATATTATTTTTAATTTGAAGATGAGAAAAGAAGGCCCAGAGATACAAAGCAAAACATCTTGAAATAAATATTCAGTTTGTAATATGGAATTCTAGCCCAGACCTGATAGTCACAGACTAATGTGCCAATCATATTCAGGTAAGACTTCCAATGCATGAGGAATTTTTCCTACTTTTTAAGGACAGGCTGACTTATATTACATCCCTGGTCCAGAAAGCGCCATGTCCCTGTGATGACCTCTACAACAAGTGGTTTAGTATGGAGGTCTATCATTACGCCAGACAGTGTTACTGTGAAGGGAATATCAGCCCTGGGGATTTCTGTAGTGTATAGGATACCAGAAATGGTGAGATGATGATCTCCTTCTGCCTGGTCAACTTCCTTGACCCAAGTGATAAACTAACTGGACATAAGTCCTGTCTAGTGTGGTCCAGTCCAGTCTGAGGACATCCCAGCTAAGCCTGTCACCGTGAGGTGGCCCAGACCAGAATCTCTTCTGTGTGAGGACACAGAGATGGAGGAGTTGAAGTGAGATGGGTTTTGGCTAAAGTAGGGATGAACTGTTCGGTTAGTGCTGACTACAGACTGATTTATTGCAGTATTGAGCACATTCCAGTTGTCGGCATTAAAACCATGTTTTTCTTTCAGCCTCTGGGAATAAAAGGCAGTTTTTAGAACTGCTCAAAACTTTCATTCTCTACACACAAATAGGGCTATGGGAAGCTCTTAAGTGTTCTTAAAATGAGCTCAGATAGATTTTGTTTTTCACTTACAAACTGTGCTTTCCAACTTTTTAGATGTTATAATTGAAACTTACTTTGCAAGGTAAGTCAGTTCTCATTTTTGAAAAAGAAAAGTAGGTGGAATTTTCATGGAAAACTACTAGGGTTAGTGTAGGACCTGGCCAAACAATAGATAAGGCACTTGAAAAAAAGCAACAGTGATCCCCTGGTACTTTCCCAAAATGGAATAGGGTAAACCCTGTTTACAGACTTGCTTCTTCTAGAGCACAGACAAGGGTTGGAGAAAAGGAGTGAATGAGTCTAGAATACCTGTCAAGACTTCAACAGAGAGAGGGTCTGTGCTGGAGTCCTGAGTGAGCCCTTGGATGCTGATCCGGTAGCGAGTGGCTGCTTTGAGCCCAGGCAGGTCCACTGACCTCAGTCCTCCAGGGACTGTAAGGTTCTGGACACTCTGGACCATGTCAGTCTCTAGCACCTGAATGAAAAAGTTCTGATAGGCCCCTTCTGGGGCTGTCCAGTTGAGCCTGAGGGCATCCCAGCCCACCTTCGAGACTGAGACCTCTCCCAGATTGGGAGTTCTCCCTAGAGAAGGACAAAGAACGAGTTTAAACTATGTTGTTAGACCCAGGGAATCCTGATCACAAGCAGGCTCTATAATCCCTTGAAAACATGACTTTCTTTAGACAAACATACACCATGCAACTCTTTAAGCTTTGGAAAGAGCAAAAGAGGGAGTATATGGACGAACAGTCCTAAATTTCAGAAAATTCAGGAATCAATTCTGGGCTAATTTTTTTTTTTTTTTGACTGAAGCACTTAATCATCATGGGCCCACATGCTTGGATTGTCCCAGATGGTGAACTCCGTACAGCAGCAATGCGTTGCCTATGGGAAATGTTAGCGTGGCCTTGGGACTGTTTTACTTGATGACATGGCTCTCCAGCATCAGACCTCATGACACTATAGCTTGAGGCTGGCAAGGCCACTCCAATGTCATGGCGTATGATTATCCTTGGTCACTTTCCTGTTGGGAAAAACAGAAGTTTTAGGGATAAAAGTAGAAAGTACCTGTGGAGGCCTCGGCAGAGAGCACTGGTGTTTTAGAGCCCCAGGCTACCCCATAGATGGAGACTCTATAAGGAGTGGCAGACTTGAGACCCGGGATGTCTGCAGCCCGGAGGTTGCCAAGCACTGTGAAGTTGTGAGTAGCCTCCACCTTGTTGGCTTCCTGCACCTGAATGACAAAGTACTCATAGGCCAGGTCATCTGTTGTCCAGTTGAGTCTGAGGGCATCCCAGCCAGTCTCAGTCACGGTGAGATTTTGCAGGGAAGGTGTTCGTTCTGAACAATGACAGAGACAAGGTCAATTATACTAGTCTTCAAAGCTTGCCTTTCCAGAACCCAAACAATGCACTGGCCAAAGCCAATAGAGTCTGTGCCAAGCTGCTGTCACCGTATGCCCAGTAGTGCTGTCTCCATCAAATGCAATAAATAGGTTAGTACAGTACTGACTTTACCTTTGTACATAGTTGAGTTTTCTTTTGGAAATACACTTTCCTATTGACAAATATCCTAGAGAAAATGCTAGACAGTTGTGTGCTGGACTCCACACCTCAGTTTTCATTTGGCAAAGTAGTTTTTATTACAATGAGTTAGCCTCAGCTGTTCTTGGGTCTTTGTCCAGCACTTTGAATTTTGTGTCTGCTTAGGTTTGCTTAGGCTTCTCCTTGTGCTGTCTTGACCTCTCCTGAGATGTCTGCTGCAGTTTAGTTTTGACTTTTTGTTTCTGGAGTTCAGATCAGTTTTTATAAACCACTCCAAAGGAGAGTAGGGATAAATTAATACTACTGCTACCGCTGAACTGAGGCAGATGACACACTTTTGGAAGGTTGCTCCTTATTGCCTTGGATCTGGGAGAAGCAATTTATCAGATTGTGTTATAATTTGATTCACCATCTTTGTCTCCAGAACACAGAAATGCGGTAGTCTGCCTTGTCCAAATCTGCCTTACAGGGGTCATTTGCTTGCACTGAGTTTGTGTGGACCCTGCATGACCTACAGAAAAAGATTTCTCTGGAAATGGATCCTGAAAATGGGAGGGTAGGAACTGCCTTGGCTCCTTTGAAAAAAACAATCCATTTTTCCTGTTTACATAGCTGCTGATTTCCAATGAGCCCTGAATGACCAGGGCCTAGAACATGGGTACATAAACTCAGACAAACTAGTGGGCCACATCTGGCCTGATGCCTGATACCAGCTTTTACATCTGGAAATCATTGGTTAAAAAAAAATCCAAAGGATGATATTCCATGATGCATAGAAGTGTGTTAGAATTTTTGTGTTAGAAATGGAGCTTTGGTAGCCACCTATTCCTCCACCTTCCACCTTCTTTTTTATAGATGTATCAAGAAAGACCTATGACTTGTTATATCTGAGTGGTGTGTGATCACATCTACAACGGATACTGTTGGTAGGCCACCCCCCTCATCTGGCCATCAAACACATGCTCAGATAAGTAAAAGCCTAAACTTCCACTAATAAACTTATGTGAATGACAGAGGAATTCCAGTGTGGGAGAAGGGTGTGTGTGTGGGTGCCTTGAATAAAGATGCAGCAGCAAGAGTTGAAGTAGGAACCCTGGAAGCTGTATGTAAGTGCTGACTCTTCATTTCCAGTGTGAATGATATACTTGTGGGCTCACTGCAGCATCAGCCAAGGGTTCCCGTTGGCTACTTGCACCCCAGCCTTCCTGGCAACTCATGATGAAAAGGCTATTGTCCTCTCACAGCTGTGCTTTGGAATCTACCCTCTGAGCAATGTCAGCGGAGCTAGAAAATCACAATTTCCAAGTCTGTGTCATCTGTGCTCAGGGTGGGCTGAGCAGCTGCAGCGAGGAATCCCTGGGCATCTCTTCATCCCTTCAGATTCCCACCATTGTATAGATGGTGACCACTGACTGGCAGCCTACTTGCTCTTTGTATGTGTGAGGGAATGATTCTCCTACAGCAAGGAGAAGGTTAAACGCAAGTCTGAAGACCACCACAAGGCTTCAAATGTTCCAAACTCATTTTCTAGAGAGAACATACTTGAAATACAAAGTATAAATATATAAATATAACTGCCTTGGGGTTTCTGGTAATTCTCAGTAACTACCAAGAATGAAGCCAGAGGCCCAGGGCATTTACATTCTACAGCTGTCACAGCTGTCACCATGTAGCCTCGAGCCTCGGGACCCATGTTTTTCCTCTTCGGCACACAGCAGGACCATGCTTGTTTCATGACTATGAAGCTTCCCATGACTCTTTGAGTTTCATAGATTTTGTTCAAAGCTTCCGGAAAAGAGACTGCCCCCTCCCCACTCTCCCCTCCTTTTGTTTGTTGAGGACTCAGCCCAAGGGCACCTCTTCTGAGATTACTGTGAACTCTTTGTCTCCTTTGGCAGGTGGGTTATGGGAACCTGATGTTTGGGTGGAAGCGTCACCCTGGCCCCTGGCATCCATATATCCAAAGAGTCTGGAATGTTTGGGTGGAAGTTCCATCCCTAGCCCCCTCCCCTGGGAGTTGCCTCAGTTCGGACTCCACCTCTGAGAAAGCCTGCCAAGTGATGACCCCTCCCCAGAGATGCTCAAGACCACTCCCACAGGTTATTTAAACTGCTCCCCCCCCAGAACAAACTCATGGTTTTCTTGTCTTCCTTCCCCAGCACCTCTCTGGGTGCTACCAGGCTACCCAGGAGCGTTGGTATCAATTAAATCTGGGCTTTTTGCAGTTTGGTTTGATTTGGTCTGATTTGAATTATATGTCAGCAGAGAGGTTTATTGGGGTGCAGAAACTTTTGCCTGCCTCTCCCCTCTTCCCTGCGTCTGCAACAGTAGAACTGCATCCTTTGAGTACGGGTTGCATCTTTCTCATCTCATGGCACTGTTTCTAGAACCTTTCTCTCCTGAATGCACCTATTCTGTTGGATTCTGCATGCATTGACAGGATAAATATTTGAATGAATTTCAGTTTGCTCCATAGACTATCAAAATGGTAAATCAGAGCAAACTGTTCTCTAATACCATGCCTGAAGCTTTGGTTCGGAACAAAACTTCATGTGAGTCACTGAGATCTGAGTGGTGAGTCGTAGATTGTTGTGGAAATATGCTTCATGGCCTTCCTCTGTGTCTCTTACTGCTCACAATAAACTCACAGCCTTGGCTTTATGCAGAGTTTAGTTAATGAGAATGTGAAAGAAGAATGAGAAGAGGAAAAACTGAGAGAAGAAATGAGAAGACGGGAGAGTTGAGAGGAGGGAGACAGACAAGAGAATATGGCTAGCCACACTAACTTTCCTCCATGCGGAAAGAGAGCATTGCCTTTCTCCTTCTTTCGCCTTCCTTTGATCTCTCTGCTTCCCTTCCTCCCTCATTTCATCCTCTCTCTTTGTAATGTCCATATTAAACAGGCTTAAAAAACGACTACCCTGCTCCTTTGTCCTGCAGTGTGTTAAACAGCTGCTAAAGCAGAGAAAGACAAAAAAGACACCAAATGTGGTGATATTGGCTCCAGGGCTGCTGGATCGCTGCAGATATTCGTGGCACTAACCCTGGCTTTGGATGTGTTCCAGTCACTGCAGGCAACAGTAGATCAAGGAGACCATCCCTACATTCTGGTCATGGGGAGGAGGAGGTCAGGGACAATGAGGTGAATACTGCCACTCTCAAGTCAGTAAGTGTCCAAGGAACCTTGGAGAGGCATCAGACATAGACCAGGGTGGGGACTTTAACAGAGGGTTCAGAGGATGCCTTTGTTTTCAATAACACTTGAAGTCAATGAGACTAGAGAGAATGCTGTGTGGAAAACTGGAGACCAGTATAACAAAAGCTTCAAAGGCTTGAAGGAGAAGGCAGGTTCGGCGAACATACAAGGTGATTGTCACATGATGGCCAAGAACATGCGTCCTGGAAGCTAGGTCTGAGAGATCAAATTTTGAAGGCCCACCCATCCCTTGGAAAAGTTCTTTGTATTTTCATTTCTTTTGGAGCAAGCTAGCCATGCAGGTGGTACTATGTGTAGAAAGATTAACTGTATTTTCAATATGATGCTACATCATGGAAGAGGCCTGCAAGAGGGCCACTGCTATGGCTGGAACATCGGGATTCCTTGGAGAAAGCACATGAGGGCCACTGATCCTCTGCTTTCTCACAGCATCCACAGATAAGAACTATTTTGCAACATCTACCTTTGACTCCAAAGTTGCAGGATTGGAGTTCCCTTCTGGGGGTTGATAATGATTCTGGGAAAGAGGAGAGAGTAGAGAAGAGGAGAAGGGAGGAAGGAGAAGAACAAAGGAGAAAGGAGAAGAACATTTTCTTCCTTCTTATATTTCTGATTCATTTTTAGGTCACCTGGAACATTATACTAAGTACATGTGAAGCGGAATTACTGAAGTTGGACTTTGAGATTAATCTGTTTTTAATTCTACTTCCCTACCTTTGATTAACTGAACTGTGGGAGGCTCATGCTGTCAGGGATGCTTGCAAGGGAGAACAAATGAAAGGTAAGGAAACAGATGACCATGTGGCACACTCTTTCTCTAACATCTAAGGGTGGACTGTGTGAAGTTATTGCTTAATATATGCTTGTTAATGAAAATGGAAGCGAAGACTACCACTTGTCAAATCTTAAAGAATCTTAAGAACTTAATGGTTCAAATTGAATGTGTCATTTTTCATATAAGAAACATTATTTTCCTGCCAGATTCTCTCTTCAGCTCAGTTCCTGAAGAAATGTGACAGGAAGGAAGATTGGTGGGGAGGCTAACACAGTTGGAAGGGACCTGGATCAGCCCCGGAGAGCCAGGAACCTCTTTGTGACTGGAAACAAAGGAAGGTGTGAAGGGTGCTGGGGCAGCCTGGGGACAAGTGTGACTCTCCTGGGCCACCTTGAGGAAAGCAAGAGACCTGTAATAAAAACACTCCAATGAGGAAGTCCAAATAACGAATCCCAACAACCCAGGCATCTTTCAGGTAATGAAAAAAAAAATAAAGTTGTTGTTAGATTAAGGAAGAGAACTAAGGGATGTAAAGAGTTCCATAGAACACACCATTCTGAAAAGAGAGAAAAAAGCACCATGAAGAAGGCAACACTGCTCTCCATGTTTCCTCGCTAGAAATACTTGACAATCAACATTTCGTGGTGAGGGAGCTTGGTTCAGCTGACTGACAGCAGGAGGAAAAGTCAAGGAAGCTGCCCTTTCAGTGTGGCAGAGAGTACTTCATGAGGGTAGAAAGAAGCATGTTTTGCCCTCGGGCATCACATTCAGACCTTCTGACAGATGCAAAGCTCTGCCACCCAAAGTCAGCAGATGACTTGGGGAAGCTCAGGGTGACCTACCCGTGGATGCCTTCACATATGCAGGCTTGCTCTTGTGTCTGCCCTTCTCGGCAGTGAGAAGGACAGAGTATTCTTTCCCTGGCTCCAGATCTCTCAGGACATGGGAGGTGGCATCCTTTGGCAATTGGACCTCTTTTGACTGGCCTGTGGGGAGGCTGTAGTTGAGGCGGTATCTGTCAAACTTAGCCAGTGGTGTCTTCCAGAATAGAGTCAGACTGTCCTGTGAGGTTTCAGACACCTGCAAGTCCTTGGGTGCATCAATTTCTGGGAGAGAGAATCAAGAGGGATCTGCTTTAGATTGCAAATCAAAAAAGGTTGTGTAGGTGCAGGACTGTCGCCTGACTGACCTTTGATAGACAGGTGCCATTCGTTGCACACTACCTTTCGGGATTTGGGGGAAAATGAAAGTGGAGTGGTTTATCTAAATTATGAAATGCTACTTAAGAAAGCACTTCCAAGAGACAAACAGTTGGTCTCAAGAATGCTAAAGGATAAAAAAAAATGACACTTAAAACCAATATATTGAAACCTAGTGCCCAAAAGAATGCTATTCAGATGTGAGGGTCATCATAAGTCACCATGGTTAGGTTCAGTGGCCTAACCACAGAGACCCAGAATGATCTCAGCCCCTTCTGTCACCTGAATAGAGAGAGAGTCAAGACAGACACCTCAATGGACAAGACAGAGAGCCCTTAATAGGAACTGATTTTCTAGCCCTTTTAACCTTACTTGTCAGCACCAAGACTGTGAGAAAGAGATCTCTCTCTTAATAAAGCTACCTGGTCTAAGGCATTTCGTTGCTGTAGCCCAGGTGGATGGATACATCCCACTCATATTTTTGGTTGTTAGCCTAGCCTTTAAAGACAGAATCATCTCTCTGGCCCCATTCCACTTACTTAATTCTGTGAAATGGTGAAATTACAGCTGTGATGGAGAGTGCTAATTGAATTCTCAGGGTTATGAAGAAAGGGCAACAGGGAAGTGGTCATTGTGAGATATTCCAACATGGGTACTCAGGATGCAGTGCAATAATTCTGAGTCTCTGTTGTCCATACCTTTGCAAACCTACATGTGATGAGATGTCCAGAACTAACACACATGTCCACATATATGCACACGCATATGCGTGCACATACACACATATATGCAGATACACAGTGTACGCAACACTACTGAAATTTAAAGCCAAGAGCTTGTATCCAGTAATAGAATTATTCTTTATGCAATCTGCTACTTTCAGGGAAACTGAGTGAAGGGTACAGACGTATCTCTGAATGATATCTCATTAACTGCATATATATCTACAATTGTCTCAAAATCACAGTGCATACATATGGATATGTTATAAGTATACATAAATAAAGATGATGTATGTATATGTACAGCTAGATTTTGTATCCCAAGGAAACGCAACCAGGTATGATCTACATCTCACATATCCCAGCCTCTCCTCTCTTCACAGTGCCAGGACAGGCCAGCTGGAAGCTGCTGGGAGGCAGAGGGGCAGTGGTTCCAAATCCTTTAGCCCTTGCTGGTCTTTATCCAGGGCTGCGCTCTAGGCTACAGTGGGATCCGGGGGCTGCACTGTCTATATGGATATTTGAATATTTGCCTGCTAGAGGTATTTTCTCAGTTGCTAAAGGTAAACTTCATATTTGTTCCAATTAAACTAGCTATTTTGAAAGGGTAGGTTGACAAAATAAAAATTTGCGCCTTTTATAAGGTCTGATTCCAATTTTTCTTTCAAATTCCTTTATTCTCTTCCCTCTCTAGAGAGTTGTGTTAGGATGTTCCCTTGGGCTCCGTGTTCCTAGAGACCCCTTTCTCCTCCGACTTCTATGTTTTATAACACACTTCTCTCAGCAGCCCTGGCTTGCCTGCTCTGTCTACCTCAGCAATGGTGGGGCTTCCATGGACCTCACCTGTGGCTGCATTGATGGTTGCTGGGTCACTCTCCTTGTCTCCCTTCACAGCAGAAACGCCAATGCCATATTCAGTTCCTGGCCTCAGACCTAAAAGAGAATGTGTAGGTAGGGATCATTCTAGAAGCGGGCAGGGTTTCAGGGAACTATAAGAGTGACCCAGGCTGGAATCTGGTCACTGTGATTTCTGTACGACCATCATCTGTTGCAAACTAATTTGGAACATTGACAGCAAGAAGAATGGATGGAAGCGGTTTTTTTTTTCTCTTTGGCAGGTTGAAAAAGAGGGACACCTGGCCGCTGGCTCCTGTTCTGTCAGAGCTCACCTGTGAGTGTGGTTTTGGTTGTGGCCTGCTGGCTCTTGGGAACATCAACCTCAGCATGGTCACCTCCTGAGATAGGTGCGTATTTAATTCTGTAACTATCGATGTCAGCTTTGACGTTCCTCCACTCCAAGGTGATGCTGTTGTCTGTCTGGGAAACACGGCGAAGGTTCTTGGGTGCATCCAGTCCTGTTTAGGAAGAGACAGGAGGCTTCGTATTACACCAGGCACCAGGATAGTAGATTTGACATTTCTATCAGAGGTTCAGAAGGCACCTGCCCATGGATGGAAACGTCAGAGTTCCCTACAGTCCCTGTCTTGGCAGCTGATACAGGAATTAAACCAAGAGCACAGGCACGGCTCCTTTCTCAATGATTTATCAGCTGCATTTGTTTTTCCATTTTTTGTGTTGGAAGAACAGAAAGCTCCCAAAATAAAACTGTGAGTGGGAAAACTGTTTAGTTGACTTAGTGGATTCTTAATAACTTAGAGATGACCTCTGGTTCTTCCTAAACTCCAGTAAGGCATGTATGGGATGCACACCTTTGAGGTAATGCCATTTGCTAAGATACCAGGCAAATGCTTTACCACCGAGCCACTACATTTTAACTAGGAATTTGTCGGGAGTATCAGACCAGCCCTCCCCCTTACTCTCCTTCTTTCTCCCCCTCATACATGTACACATGTATGTACATATGCACACATATGTGGAAGGCTATTTAAGCCCTTTTTTTTTGAAAAATCAAGTCACCAATTGCAGAGGTGGAAAGGCCATCCTGACTGTCTTCAAGGTCACATGAGCCTAAGAGGACTCACAGGTAGAATGGAGCAGGACTCTCTGTGCTGGTGTCCTGTTTTTTCTGCACCTGTCAGTGGGGCAGTTCTCACCTGTGGTGAAGGTCTCCTTGGCAGGGTTGCTTGCCATGTCCACCCTGCGGGAGACAAGGGACACCTCATACTCGGTGTCAGGCCGCAGGTTCCCAATAGAATACTGGTTTTCTTCGTGTGTGAGGTCGATGGTGGTGCGGTCTCCAGGCACGTCCTTGATGCCATAGGAGAGCTCGATGCCATCAATCTCAGCCAGAGGCTTGAACCAGGTGACCAGGGCTGTGGTGTCTGTGACGTCTCTCACCTCGATCTGACTGGGGGCATCCAGGCCTGTGAGCAACAAGGGGAAGAGTAGCTTCAGAGTGCTTTGCCACAGACCATGGAAGATATTTGGTTCATAACGAGTCCTTACTTTATTTTGCCCTTGTGAGTCTTGGTTTCTGTCTGACAAGTCACGTGGAGGGACCGTGATATCTACTTTGAGGGCTTGTGTGTTTATTTCACAAATAGGAAAAGAGACGAAGCCTGTAAAGCATCTAGAATGGAGCCTGGCACACAGCAGTTCCATGACGGAAGTCCTTCCTTTGTCTGCTGCCACCATTACCACTACTGTTAGCAGCTACTGTTCTGCTGAACTGAGGGAATGTGTGTGAATGTGTGTGAGAGTGTGTGAGTGTGTGTGAATGAGTGTGTGAATGTGAGTGTGTGTTAGTGTGTGTATGTGTGAGTGTGTATGTGTATGTATATATACAGAAGCCAGAGGACACTCTCAAGTGTCATTCCTCAGGGAAACCCACCTATTTTCTTGAGGCCTAGTCTTTCATGGGCCTGAAGCTCACCACATAAGCTAGCGAGCTCCAGGGGTCCACCTATCTCTAGGTGCTTGCACTTCTGAACTGGTATTGCAAGAGGACACCATCAAATCCAGCTCTTTAATGAGAAGCCAAGTCCTCCTGTTTGCAAGGCACAGACTTTACCAACTGAGCTCTCTCCTCAGCATGTCTGAGTTATTAGACAAGACTTTCCAAAATGACAGACAACTTTTTTGTTAGGATCATGGAGCAGAGGCATGAGACAATGGATTGTCCTGGTGGGTTTGTTGCATTGATTTCTCTCTCTCTCTCTCTCTCTCTCTCTCTCTCTCTCTCTCTCTCTATTTCTCTCTCTCTCTCTCTCTCTGGCATGTACAAGCATAGCACACTTGTAGAGTTCAGCTGCTGGGGCGTGGTTCTTTCCTTCCAACATGTGGGACATGCACGTTGAATTCAAGTTCTCAGGCCCTAATTGGGCCACTCTGCCTGCCTTAAAGTTGTTTTTGACAAAAGAACTAGGGTAAGAGTCATTGTTATTTCGAGTCTTGCCCATTTTTGTCTCCTCATCCTGGGTGTCCTGTGTGGTCCTGTTACACTCATTTCCTGCCCCGTCCACCTTGATGCCATGCTTCCTCACCTGTGTACCCCCAATGCTGGTCCTTTGCTTCATCTCCCGAGACTGCCCTCCTCCTCTAACCCCTTCCTGGCTATCCTCTCCAATGTGTCTTGTAAAGTACAGCCTAGCCAGGAGCCTCATTGTCCCTGTTGTAACCAGATGCACATGTTCTCCGTACTTGTAGCTGCTCCTTCCCTGAGAAAGCTTTGTGATGGAACACTTACATCACTAGCTCGTTACAGACGTTTTTACAGTTTGGATACATTTAGATTGGGTCATACATTCATTCAGAAAATGATGTTTGGCTTTTGTGATCCTTAGGCCATCCTGGGCATTTAATGTGGGTCTTCATTTTTTTTAAAGTAGTTTAGTCTATGTTCTCATCATCCATCTGATGAGCACTTTTAAATAGAGGCAGTTGGTACTCATGCAGAGTATGGAAAGAGTACCAGTATCATAATCTGATATGATTATGAGGATGCTTCATGGTCCAGTTTTGAAGTCTAAGTGGTTATGTATCAGCTAGTGGTTAATGAGTCCACAAATCATGAAAATGATGTTATCATGGTTGGTGACACTGCCTTGCCTTTCAGTTGTCAGTCGCAAAGCCACATAAACTGCTAAGGAGGTTAGGCTGTGGCTAAGGATACTGAAAACGAAGACTGACATCACTCTGCACATCTGACTCATGGATCTGTGCCATCAGTGCCTCATTCTTGTGACAACTTCATGAGAATGACGCTATGAACCCATTTTTCCAGATGTTGACCCAAGACTTAAAGAGCTGGGATATTTTCAAGTGATTGAGAACGGTGAGAAGGAATTTAAACTCAGGACCACCCACCCTCTCACTTTCCCAGGACAATGGATCTCATCAGCATTTACGTGTCAAGAAAGATCACAATAAGTCAGAGAGAAAGAATCAAACATGTTTTGCCACCAAGGTTAAGGTTCTTTAATTTCTGGAGAAAATCTTAGAAACTTATGCAAAAGGAACAAGAAAGTGTGTGTTCCTCAGTGTTGGTATTTCCACGTTCTAGAACTTCAAAGGCTGGCCATTTGTCCTTAATAAGCAGAATATGAGCAAGCAAGCCTCAACTTTGGATTAAAGAGCAGAAGGTAGGTAAAGGAAAAGCCGTTTGTCTCTCCAGTATGCTTTCCTAGAATGGATAAGCATTTTCTTGATCTTCCCGCTGCCTTGTTGCTGATCTGACTGTTTCCTTTCCTGTCAGTACCTGCCTTGTACCTACCACAGAGAGCTCTTGTCAGGATGATGGAAAACACTTGCTCACAAAGCACATGGTTTCCTGAATTGGCCCTGAGCTATGCAAAACGTGCAAGCACACAAGCGCAAGGTGTTCCTTCTTGCCATTAGTCAACAGACTTAACTTTCCCAGCAAGCCCCTGCCAACAAGAGTCAATTTCTCAAAGAGTTGGCACGTCTGTTCTCTTGGAGAAAATCAGACATTTTCTTACTAAACAACAATGTAGACTGTTTTCTCTATTCTTCCTTTATCTTTTATTAAAAAAATTCCTGTTAGAACAATTCCAAATTCAGTTATATCCCATAAAAGTCTCTAATTGTGTTAAATCCTATTTCACCCCAAGATTTTCTAAGGATATTAGTACCAAGTAAAAGCTGTGTATATGTGTGCATGTATGTGTATGTGTTTGAAAAATGTGTGTTTGTGAGTCTGTGTATGAGTGTATGTGGATTTGTGAAAGTATGTGTGTGTGTGTGTGTGTGTGTGTGTGTGTGTGTGAGAGAGAGAGAGAGAGAGAGAGAGAGAGAGAGAGAGAGACTTTGTGAAAGTGTGAGTATATATTATTATGTATGTTTGGATGTATGTGTATATGTGTGTGTAAGCTGTATATATGTGAATGTGTGTGTGTGTGTAGCTTTTTGAGACAGGGCTCTGGCTAGCCTTGGTCTGGCCAGCCAGTCTCAGAGTTCCTCCTTTCTCCACCCCTCAGCTCTGGATTATGTTATTTAGCTCCATGCCTGCTTCTTATGTCACTGCTGTGGGCTGAACACAGCTTATGCAGCCACTGCTTTTCTGACTGGAATATCTCTCCAGACCTTCAAGTAAAATTTTATTTAGGTTTCTACTGGGACATGAAATCAACATTCTGCAAAAGTCAGAGTATAATCAAGGCTGGTTCTAAAGGCAGCCGTGCTTGGAGGCATGACCAGGACTATCTGAACTGCATGGTGTTAAAGCGACTCACTCCTCCAAGCCTTGATCACTGCTCTTCATACATAATACAACACAGGCCTCGCTTTTGTCACAGGAGACTTGATATTAGTGTTAAATGAAATAATGTGGTAGACATCTTGTGATAATCTCAGTGAGTTCTCCTTCTGCACCTACGGTCTCTGAGAATGTGACTTTGGGGTGCTTCAGAAAGGAGATGCTTGTGTTTCTATGTGTGATAATCTCAGTGAGTTCTCCTTCTGCACCTACGGTCTCTGAGAATGTGACTTTGGGGTGCTTCAGAAAGTAGATGCTTGTATTTCTATGTCTCTCACACTCGGGCTGACCTGAGAATTTGCTCTGACAGGATTGATAGAAATGTCAGTTTGGAGTCTCTTCCACAGCCACGCCAACACGCCAACACTTCACAGAGCAGGAAATCACCATCTTGCTATGTTTTGTTTTTGTTTTTTGAGACCGTGTCTCACTCTGTAGCTTACACAATCCTGAACCTCAGCATGGAGCTCAGGGTGTCCTTGAGTACTCCTGCCTGAGCCTCCAGAGTTCTAGGATCACAGGTGGCCATCCTAAACACAGCAGTCCCAGTCCACAAAGATGCATACGTGATTCCTGTCAAGGACAAACCCTACACAGCTGAGCCCAATGCCAAATCACAAACCTGAAGAATTATCATTTGAGGCTCTCCATATGGACTTTGTAGTAGTAAGCAAATTCTCACTGATGCAGGTGCTGCATCAGATGATGTAAGCCAGAAGGCGTAATGAGACACAGCCCTATCTCAGGTCTTAGGTGATACTCACGGGTTGTGGTCACTTTCTTCAAGCCAGGGCCTCGGGTGTTGTTTTTCACAATGTGCAGAGATATTTCGTATTCTTGCCCAGGAGCAAGGCCAGTTTGTCGGTAAGAGGTCTCTGGTCGCCTCAAGCTTTTGGTAATTTCCCCCTCATCGTCTTTATTCTGTCAGAGGGAAGCACAGAGCTAACATTCAGAAGCTGTGACAACCCTTCATTCCCATGCTTTATTCAGTTCTTCTTTTTGTTTCACTCATTCACTGGGTGTCTCCTCTGCCTCCCAGCAGACTGAGAAGTTAGATGCTGAGAATACGGAATTAAGAAAGATGCTTCTTGATTTCATCCCTTCCTCACCCTGTCTAATGGCAGGAGTGGGAGTCACCACCCACCCTTCCTTGAGTCCATCCCTTCCTCCTGCACACACCTGGGCTCACCCTGTCTAATGGCACGGAGTGGGAGTCACCACCCACCCTTCCCTTGACATGTCATCGTCAGAGAAGTTAGTAGATTGTCCATGTTCTCACAGATAATTGTGAACAGGGCCCAAGTTATGACCAGCAACTTGCTTTAACTGTTCTTTGGGGTTTGGGGAGATTTTTCTCAAATTTGCAAAATGCCAGGAGATACTGTATGGGACAGGCTGTCTCTGGTTCTGTGGCTTCCAAACAGAGATTTGTAAGATGGCACCTATAAATGACTTAATTTACAATTGCTTGGATTCTCATCCCTAAGTGTTTCTTTTTTATTTATTAACAACATTGGAATCCTTTTAAGATATGTATGTGAACACACAAAATGATAGTGCCCAGCCTCCCATATGCAGCTGAGGAAGCTGCATGACATGAATGTCAGACGCTCCTCCACCATGGAGCCCCTCACCATATTCCGGAAGATGATCTCCCATGTTTCGAAAGCAATGTCTAGAGGATCCCACTCCACTTCCACAGATGTCTCCTTGATAGACTTGAATCTTAGTCCTTCGGGTGCAGGCAAGTCTGAAAGGAAGAGCACAAATAGGACTTAAGAAAGGACAACGTGCTTGGTAAGGCTCATGCAGTTAGGGATCCATTAAACCTGTGATGAACAGCTGTTACTTTGAGGTTGATAACCAGATCTGTGATCTACTTAAAGGCTCTTCTGGCCTATATACTGTAAGAAAATGTGAAAGTCCTTATTATACTAATATTGTGACTGTCTATTTGCAATGTTGTTTGGAATCAGACAGACACAGACCAGCATCTAACTTGAGAACTGATAACATCGTGGCCCAGGACAGGGTTTACACAAAGCACTGAGATAATTTCTATTCCTGAGAGAAGGTGGTAACAAACTGTGTGTGCCCTGGGGCATGCACCAAGTACTGAATGATGCGTTCTGTGAAGTCTGCTGGCCTGACTCCCGGCATGCAGTGTAATAGTCAGAAGGAGAGACCAATGTTGTCATTACTAAGCAAGTAAGGGCTGGTTTTTAGCCATAGACTGCTATTCAGGCATGGAAGTCATTACACTGATGCTAGACTCTTACAGGAGCAGCAGGAACCAGACAGTGAATTTGATAGGACAGAACTCCATACAGCTGTGGTGAGATGACTAAGATTTACGCTTTTCCAAGACTGCCCAGGTCAAAGCTCAGCTCCATCTTCATTAGCTGTGGGCCTGAGACGAGATGATAAATTACACAGCCTCAGTTTCCTCAGCATTCCTCAGGCGTTGGGTGAGATTTGTTAGCATATACTGAGCACTAAAAACAGCGTGCAAAGTGCTTCACAGCTAGGCCAAGGCCAGGTATAGAGTCCTTTGCCTACTCACAGGTGGCAACCCTGGCACTGACAGGGATGCTCCTCTTGTTCTCCAAGATGGCGAACACACGGATGAAGTATTCCACTCCTGGCTCAAGCTCCCTGATGGTGGTGGAAGTCTGGTCCCCAGGCACACGGAATTGCATCTCCAGACCATCAGCATGGGTGGGTGTATACATAATCAGGTACTCGGTGACCCGCATCTCATTGTCCCATGCCAGGTTTACAGTCTCTTCTGTTACTTCTGTCACAATGAGGTCTTTGGGAGGGGATACTGGAAGGGATAAGAAAGGACATTGGGAGTCAAGTGTACACCTATAGAGTCCTATGGGTTTAATTCCCTCAACACGTCTCTTTTACTATCTGAGATACAGACGTGAAGTTGTCTCTTCCTGGAACATGTTCTCCAGACCTTCTAGACTCAGCCAGAATTCTCCTCTGGGTTCATCTTTCTTTTTAGTGGTGTTCAAACCTAGAGTCCTGTGTATTCTAGGGTGAGAGTTCTATCAACCAATGGGATAGAGACTTTAGGTCTTCTGCTCTTGCAGAGGATCACCCAACGGTGACTCACAACAGCCCCTAACCTCCAGCTCCAGGAGATCTGCAGGATCAGGCTCACATGTGGTGCATATGCATAAATGTAAGATAAACACTAATACACCTAAAATAAAATAAATAAATTTACAATTATATTTAAAAGAGCTCTGTTGTTTTCTTTATAAGCAAATTCCCCTCCTCTCTTTCTTGAACTTGAGATCTTTTTGTCTCAGCCTCTGTAGTGGCTGGGCTTGCAGATCTGGTGGGTTTGCCATCAGAAGTAGCTTTGTAACCCATTGGTCCACTGTCTTCATGACGACCAAGAGTGTTGCTTTTAGCACGGCATGTGGTGTAGTTTCCCCCACTTCTCCACTTTCTGAGGCCACGCTCAGACTTAGACCATGGGACAGCATCTCAGCCTGCTTCCTGTGAGTAGTCTTGGAGGGCTTGTCTAACCAGACTCTTTCGTTCCTTAGATGTCAGCAGTGAGGCCCAAAGGTTTTCCTGCAGTTGCCTACATCAGATTTGGAGCTCACATCTCTTTGCTAAGTTTGCACAGTTCAGCCATACTAGACGCTGGAACTATTTATTCGTTCCTATCTACATTTGGCAGATGTTCTCTGTCATGATATGAGGATGAGAGAAATAGAGAGATTGTCATGGACCATGAGTGTTTTTGTTCTTTGCTGGGGTTTCATTTACCCCATGTTTCATCAACACACACGGTACATGTTAGCTCTCTGCTTGTGCTAATTTCTAGAAACAATCTTCTTTTGGGAGATGCTCACAGACATTGGATAAAGCTAGCAACACAAGAAAACTTAAGGGACAGATCTAGTTCCCAAGTAACCAGTAACTATTCTTTAGCAGACTGCATTAACAGGTTCCCCTTATTTAACAGCAACGTCTATTCAGTCCAGCTGATTATCACTTCCCCTCAAAGCAGTTCTAGAAGGAAAGGAAGCCAACACTTAGCAATGGGCGTTGGATGGAAGAATCAATACAGATGAGGTAGACAAGTTTAAGTACCAGCTCAGAGTCCTTTGGAGAACAATACCACTTCTCTGAGCCTTTGAGCCCAGATTTCCCTGTGCTAAGAGTTGGACCACAACCTTCTCAAAGAGTCAGAGAAAGAGTATATATTTATCAGAAATACACTAATGGGATGCATAAAAAGAATTGGTGTGCTGATAAATCCAAATATTGTCTGACAGGCATCAGGTGTATACAGAATCAGGACCACTTGATGCCAGCACGCTGATACTCACCTTCAGAGCAGTCTTCCCCTGTGTACCCTTCATTGCAGATACAGCGGCCTGAAACACATTGTCCCTGGTTGTTACAGTCACCTGGGCAGGAGCGCTGCCCACAGTCCAGTCCTGTGAAGCCTTCATGGCAGATGCACTGGCCGTCCTCACAGCGGCCTTGGCCGTGGCAGTCGCTGGGGCACCTCTGCTCTTTGCAGTCTTTGCCAGTGAAGCCCTCATGGCAGATGCACTGGCCGTTCACGCAGCGGCCATGGCCATGGCAGTCGTTGGGGCAGGAGAGCTCAGCACAGTCAGGGCCAGTGAAGCCTTCCTCACATATGCATTGTCCATCCACACAGCGGCCCCGCTGGCTGCAGTCCCGGGGACAGCGCCGGTCTCTGCAGTCTTCCCCAGTGTAGTCATCGTCACAGACGCACATGCCATTCACACAGCGGCCATGGCCATGGCAGTCATTGGGGCAGCTCATCTCACTGCAGTCAAAACCCTTGAAGCCTTGTTCACAGATGCACTTGCCCTGTACACAGCGTCCCCGGTTGTGGCAGTCATTGGGGCACCGCTGCTGGCTGCAGTCTTCGCCAGTGTATCCCTCGTCACACACACACTGCCCATTGACACAGCGGCCATGCCCACTGCAGCCATTGGGACACTGCAGATCCCCGCAGTCAGCCCCCATGAACCCATCATCACACTCGCACTGCCCATTGAAGCAGCGGCCACGGTGGTGACAATCGGCGGCACACCGCTTCTCACTGCAGTCCGCACCAGCAAAGCCCTCGTCGCAAACACACTGTCCCTCCTCGCACTGGCCACGGCCCTGGCAGTTGTTGGGGCAGGTGAGCTCACCACAGTCTTCGCCCGTGAAGCCTTCCTCACAGTAGCAGGTGCCATTGACACAGCGGCCGCGGTCGAAGCAGTCATTGGGGCAGATGAGCTCACTGCAGTCTTCACCCGTGAAGCCCTCGTCACACACGCACTCGTTCTCCACGCACCGCCCACGGTTGTAGCAGTTGTTGAGGCACAGGGGCTCGTTGCAGTCGTCACCAGCAAAGCCATCTCTGCACACACACCTACCATCCACACACATCCCGTGCTCCTCACTGCAGGGCACTGGGCAGACTTCCAGGCCACAGTCCACCCCGGCATAGCCTTCAAAGCACACACAGACTCCATTCACACACCTGCCCTGGTCATTGCAGTCATTGGGGCAGGCCAGCTGGCTGCAGTCTTCACCAGTGAAGCCCTCCTCACAGACACACTGTCCATCGAGGCACTGGCCTCGGAGGTTACAGTTTCCAGGACATTCGGGCTCAGAGCAGTTGGGGCCTTTCCAGCCTGGTTCACAAACACAGCCACATCCTTCAGCACTGAAGTTGCCTCGGCCACTGCAAAAGGGCCTGGTGTCCAGACGGCCTGCAGTGAAGATAACAGGCATTGAGCTGAGTATCATCAGAGCAGTTTCTTGTACTCACATGGAAAACCCTGACCCAAATTCACTGCAACCTTAGGCATCAACTGGCATGGAGAGAAAAATATGGAATTCACATTCGACCACACTCTCATTAAACCTACTGTATATTCTTGCTTATATTTCCCCCCAGGGGAGTTGATGGCTGGAAAATTAATTGGTTTATTATTAAAGATAAATTTTTAGAAATTGCCTTAGAAGCCTAGAGTCCCACAACACTCCTTCCTATGGTGGTCACGTCTTCTTCAAATCATTATCAAGGTCCTTTCTGATAGTATTTCTAAGTGGTAGAAACAGATGCTCATATCTAATTTGAAGTTAAAGCTTCTGTAGTTCTAAGGACCTTGAGGAATGGAGATAACATAACTTCAGAGCATCAGAATGCCTGGAATGGATGCACAATGGCCCAGGATATCCCTCAAGGGAAGTGAAGGTAACCAGGAACATCCAAAGTCTCTGTCCTTCTTTGTCATCGAGTTATCCTGTGAGAGCCGGTTAACTTTTAAAATTTCAGTTCTTTTATTTACAGAGGGATGCTAACTCTTATCTTGAAGGGTTGTTTGGAAGATCATACAAGATACTCTCCGTGTTTAGTGCTAGAGGTGGCTGCATAAACGAGCCTTGACCAAACCACCCTCACCTCGTCAGATTGTTTCCTATCACCTTCCAACACTGTCTTCTGATAAGGGCAGACTCAGTCCCACCCAGGTAGAAACGTGCATTTGTAAGAACACAGGGCGGTGGAAGATTCTTTAAGACCTAACTCAGCGGGACCCTGAGAACCTCACCCCCTTGGTATCCTTTGCTTGGCTAGGATGAACTGACAAGGCTACTGCAGTCTCCTGGAGAGAGTGCCCTTGGGAGAAGGAATGTTGTGTTTTCTCAGACTTTTAGGGTAACTAAGAATTAGATTTCAGGGTCAAACATGTTTGACTGAGATGTAATTAAACTGGGCACTGAAGAGAAAATGGCCCAACATTTAAGAGTGCTTACCGTGTAATCACAAGGAGCAGTGTTCAGATGCCAGTGCCTAAGAGCTGTGTGTCTTATATATGCCTATAATCTCATCTCTCCGTAGAGACGGGGGAGCGCTGGGGCTTGCTGGTTTGTAGCTTAGCTGAGAAAATGAGAGCCCAAGGTTCAAGGAAAGATGCTGACTCAAAGGAATAGTCAGGGAGTGATAAAAAGGGTTTCCCATGCCCTCTTCTGGCCTGAACGCACACATATGAGAGTGCATACCTGTAAATGCACACATATGTGCACACACTCACCTGGAGACATACACACAAAATAATAAAATAAATAAATATTTGAACATCTAGATTTATTTATTTTATCGTTTTGTATGTAGACAGAGCTTTTTCTGCATGCATGCGCATGTACAACGTGAGTGCCTGGTATATGCTGAGGTTGGATAAAGATGGTGATGCCCCGGGAATAGAGTTACAGATGTTGTGAGTGTCCGTGTAGGTGATAGAAATAGAACCTAGTTCCTTTGGAGAGAAAATACTCCTAACTGCTGAGCCAACTCTCCAGACCATTAAACCTAAAAGATACAATTAAAGTGAAATAGGGTTTTAAGAAGCAGATTTTTTCAAAGACTGGAAAACTGATGCAGAACTATTATTACCATGACCCTTTGAAGAGCAGAAGAGGGATGGCTGCATTCTCCACATTGACGTGACCTCTTTGTTTTTAATGAACACCTTGACTGTCTAGTTTCTCAGGAGACCAGCATTAGAAACCACTCAGATCCTTTTATGCTCATCTTCCCCCCTATTCGCACAGAAACGGGGCAATCAACCCCGGCTTTTACCTTCTGCGGGTTGGAGACAACAGCCAGTACCCATGGTGCACTGCTCCCTTAGAGACGATACCAGCATCTCTAGCTCCTCCAGCCTGCTCAGGAGTTCCTTCACATCAGGAGCTGCAGCACAGCCACAGGCCCGGCGGGGGATGTTGATGCGGTGTGTAAACACAATCTGATTTTCTCCATCCACTGTGTGTTCCTGGAAGCTTCCACTGGACTCTGGCGTGGGGGTCAGGTCTTTCTCCCCATTCGGTGACTCCAGATCCACTGAACACTGAGAGCCCACGGGCAACTTGATGTTGTAGACGTGGTTGAACACCACGGGCTGGTTCTCCTCTGGCAGGGTCATGTTCACTCCACTCTGTCGCTTGTGCCGGATGACTTTCTTGAGGACCCCACCTTCAGAAGTGAGGGCAAGTGAAGCTAGAAAGACGCCTGGCAATAGCCAGGTCATGGCCCCCATGATGGAGTTTGGATTGGCTAAGTGTCCTTAGATCTATAGGATTCTTAACTTCCAATAGATTTGATATTTAGATGTACTTAAGAGCATACAGTTGGATGCCCCCAGTCTTCTTGGAAGAACGATCTGTAAATAAAGGAAACAGTAGTTACTTGTGTCTGCCACTAATGCATGCTTAGAGTGACTGCAATTCCAGGTAAACTTTAATGTCTCGCGTGTCTGAAGCTTTTATGTCCTCTAGAAGAATCTTATAATTTTTAAGGAATGTTAGTCATTATTCAACTTTTGGAAATTTAAGGAGACAGTAGAGAATAAAAAAACAAGAGAAAATGTTAGAATAATGCGGGCATGGGTTTGTGTCTCCCCTGTAGCTCTAGGCACTTGGGTGAATTATTTAATCCCAGCCTTATTTCACTTTTACACTGAAAATCATGGCCAACGGCAGGGTTAAAAGACTGATGTAATGAGAACGTTATGTAGAAGCCATCCACTGTCTCTCAGTGTTTACCAGTCATGCCCTCTGAGAGAACTTTTATGGTGCTGTGAAGGCTTTTAGCTCCGGGAGATGTTCAGTGAAGTCTCCAAGCTGAGGTAAGCAGTGCTGTTTCTCTCTGTCACGGGAGACATAGGGTAAGGCGAAGAACTCAGAGGAAAAATGAGGTTTTAATTCTAACTGCTTCTTCCTAGTCACGTGGCTCTTCCATAGCCTGCCTTCTGTGCATCTGAGATCCCTGTCTCCTCACCCCACCGTCTTGGCTTTAGAAGAGCTTGTTGAAGTACCAAGTGTCCATGAGCATCACAGGCTTCAGACTGGCCAGTACTGATTGAATTTATACTGACTTTCTCTAGCAACCCAAGTTCTGTGGGTGGTAGAAATAAATGGAGGACCAAATGTGTACTCTTTTCAGACTTAGCAGCAGGACTAAGAAGAAAATGGAATGATTCCTTCAGTGCTTAGGAAACAATGAACAACAACGGCAATGGTTTGTTTTCTGGGTACAGGAGTAAATTGCTTATGGCTGTGAAAAACAAAGGAAGCGTCCAAGGAATGACAGAGTGTGAATTACTGGAAAGGGCGACTTAAGTAGTGAGGATTATATGAGACAAAGTGTGGAGAAAGTTATCTTCAAGCAGTTTGGCTGCTAAGTTTTCTCGTTTGCTTGTCACATGGTCATTCGTATGTACAGACAGGAGATAGGAGCAGGGAATTGTCACCTGTCACATGGCCATTCGTATGTACAGACAGGAGATAGGAGAGAGGAATTGTCACCTGTCACATGGCCATTCATATGTACAGACAGGAGATAGGAGAGGGGAATTGTCACCTGTCACATGGCCATTTGTATGTACAGACAGGAGATAGGAGCAGGGAATTGTCACCTGTCACATGGCCATTCATATGTACAGACAGGAGATAGGAGCAGGGAATTGTCACCTGTCACATGGCCATTCGTATGTACAGACAGGAGATAGGAGAGAGGAATTGTCACCTGTCACATGGCCATTCATATGTACAGAAAGGAGATAGGAGAGAGGAATTGTCACCTGTCACATGGCCATTCGTATGTACAGACAGGAGATAGGAGCAGGGAATTGTCACCTGTCACATGGCCATTCGTATGCACAGACAGGAGATAGGAACAGGGAATTGTCACCTGTCACATGGCCATTCGTATGTACAGACAGGAGATAGGAGAGAGGAATTGTCACCTGTCACATGGCCATTCATATGTACAGACAGGAGATAGGAGCAAGGAATTGTCAAAGGTAGTTGAGGAATTACTGACTGAAAATATAAGTGCCTAGCTAAACTCAGGCTGATTTTAAGACTTAAAAATAATGATTCACATACATAACTTCATATCTATGTTTGACATAAAGTTAACTGTGGTTTTCTTGCTTAAGGCATATGCCTGAGCTGTTGATTGAGGCCCCAAATTAAGACTTAAGGATAATGTGGGAAGAAAGAGGCTGTCACACTGTGTAGCAGAGGAACAATGCCTTTGAGGGGTGCCTTTCACATCAGCTCATGGTGCTCTGAGGATTCGGAGGACTGGGATGCTTCTGTGACCTGTGAAAGCTCAATCACAGCTCTAGTGTTGTAGAAAACACGTCTAAGCTCTTTCGAGCTCAGTAACTTGGGTAAGGTAGCTATCCTCTAACCCATGACCTCATTTATAAGATAGGGGTCAAAATGATTTCAAAGATGGTACAGTCAGTGAAGTACTTGCCATGAAAGAACAGGGACTTGAATTTGATCCCCAGAGCTGGGCATGGGGGCACATCTTTATAGATCCCTGAGACCCTGCCTAATCGGCAAGTTCCAGAGCTCCTGAGGAAACTGAAACTGGGGAAAGGCACTTGAGATTGACTTCTGGCTTCTTCTGCAGCAGCAGCAACAATAACAGCACCACCACCACCACCACCACCACCACCACACACACACACACACACACACACACACACACACCAGAGGGGATTAAAGATTAGAGATCTGTACTGGAGCTTGAGCATGTTGTCTGGCCCATTATAAACACTTAAGCAAGAAGACATGTCATTCTGTCATTCTATTGCACTCTTGGGATCACAACCTAGCAAGAATATATGCCAATAATTCCTTTTGCTTAAGCCAAAACTTGACCTCTCAGTGGAATCCAGTCTAAATTCAGTGGCAACTTGGACCTAGATCAGAAAAGTTGTAGAAATCACTGGTGTATGAGAAAGTAAGCCTTGTGCAGATCAATTTGTTAGAAAGTAGAAATATGTTGTCTAGGGGGTATAAATGGAGAGAAATAATGATGTTAGCAAAGCACAATGTTCTGCATACCAACAACTGGCTGGTTTATGTCTCCTGTGAAGGCTGGCTTTGGAGAAATTAGTGGAGATTGCAGTTTGAGAGATTTAGGTTAGACATGGGGGGGTCAAGTTCGGATAACTGTGCTTTCATAATTTCAGGAAGAACAATTTAACCTACAAAGACCCTAAAAGCACAGATAGATGATTATCACTGAAAAAATTTATTACATGCATGAATGTTTACCTCCAAATGCCTCAGTATACCATGTGAATGCCTGTTGACCATCAAGGCCAGAAGAGGGAGTTGTAACTCTTACAACTCAACTTGTAGATGGTTTAAGCTGCCACATGGGAGCTGGGAACCACAGCTGGGTCACCTGAAAGTGCAGCAAGTGTTCTTAATGCTGCCATCATCTCTCCAGCCACCTAGACTCTTATATTTATGGGAAGTAACTAGTAATAACGGGCCTGGATCATGTGTTGTAGGGGGCTGATGACCTGTGCTTCTTTATTCATAGCTGTGGAAGCCAACATTAAATCAAGTTCAGGGACCCAGGTGTGGGGCTGTCTTCATGTCCCTAAAGAAACAAGTGCTGTTGTACCTGATGGATGGCAGAGTTGGTGACAAGAATGCTCACATCCGAACATGGAGATTTTAAGCTTTAAGAATCAGCATGGGCTTAATTAAGGGTTATTTTTAGATATCTCTCTATAGGCCGAAGATCATTGTGAGATAAAGGAATTAATCTTTGAATATTTTCCTGGTCACAGCTAGAGAATAATCAACACAGGATTTCAGTTTTAGGCATGTATCATCTTTATCTGGATAGCCTTACATGATTGGAGACACACTTCTGAATTAGTTACTGGTGGCATCATGATTAGTAGCTCATGAAATGTGTTTTTGACTTAGGTATAAACAAGGAATATCCTTGACTTGGATAGACAATGGTGCTTCCATATTTCTTAAATGCAGATATGATTTGTTTCCACATCAGTTTGATGACTTAAGGTATTACAGGAAAATTTTCTTCTGGCTTACAGGGGAGAGAAGGTTCTTGTGTGTGACCAGTCAAGCACGGGGTTGCTAACACAGGCTTTGAAACTGGTCTACAAATTTCTCACCACTTGTCCCTCCCAACATCCATGAATTCCTTAGGAAGAACTAGGAGTCAGGAAACAACTTTTAGTTTGGATTTGTTTTCGAAGGACATCTAACCCCCTCCCTTGAGTGAGTCCAGCACACTCTGGGTGAAAAAAACCTAGAAATAAAATTTGAACTGACAAAACCCTTCTGAATGCCGAGGCTCTAAATTTCAGCACTGGCTAGTCATTATCAATTTGAGATATGGTCCAAGTGTCTTAATTGGCACCCAAGAATATGTCAGCGGAACTGCCAATTGTCCCAGAGACTTGTCACTTAATTTATTTACAAATGACTTGTTCTTTTCTTTCTTTCAATAGAGATGAGTTGAATGTGATAATAGGCCTTGGGATAGCCTAGGACTAGTAGAGTTTCAGAGACCAGTGATGGACATCTCTGTACTGCTATTAATGAAGTCCCATGTCAGGCAAGGAAACAGACATAGAAGCAGATCTCTACTGGAAGGAAATATAAATGTGAAAATGGCCAAAGGTCACAGTTCCTTTAACTTTGCTTTTCTTCCTTTATTAAAAAATTATTTACCTGTGCATCTGTGTCTATATGCATGCATGTGTGTACATGTGGTAGGCAGAGGTTGACTTCTGTGAGCCGTTTGTCAACTTCTACCTTGTTGGAGGCAAGGTTTTTCTTGTTTCTCTGCTGCACTCAGCATACTGTACTAGCTGGTCCATGAATGTCTAGGTAATTCTGCCTCTGTCTCTCATCCTGCTGAAGGAGTGTTGGAATTACATACTGTTGCCATTTCATCTGGCTATTTCCATGGTTTGTATGGAGGTGAACTCAGGTCGCCAGGCTTATTTTGTAAACCCCTTTATTTACTGAATCATCTGTCTAGCTTCCACTGGGGCTTCCTCTACTTGAGTGTACAGCCCTCGGCGTTTCAGCTAGCTTAGCATCAGGGACGATCTGAAACCTTAGAAGAATGAAAAGACTGTGGCTACAGACCCAGGATTCCCTTAGCCTTAGTCTAATTCAGTAGCAGGAACAAGGGAGTGAATGATTTGGGTGGAGCTCTTTTCTGGGAGGTCAGAACTTTGGCCAAGGCTTCTCTGAGGCAGAGAGCTGCTGCTGGGAAGTTTGTCCATGATACTGGGCCAGCAATTTCTTCAGAACACACTGTCTGTGGTTTAGTCCTTCAAAAACTGTTCTCTTAATGGAAAACACTTGGCCCAGCCTCACAGTGCTTTCCATATGCAGACAGAAATGAGGTTATAGACTCCAAATCACACTCGAGCAGAGATTACAACCACCAGTAGATGATCACTGAGTCTAGAGGTGGCAAAACAGTGGTACCCAAGTACATGGTACACATGCAGATGTTGCTGATGAATAATGACTTCCTTGTCATGCTGCATATATTACCCTAAGTGGTCACATACAGTTACCATAGCATATACTTATTTATGGGAACCATTATGGTGAAAGGGATTGGTAAGATTATATTGTATATTTGGAATTTGCTAAGATAGTAGATTTTATATAAAGAAAGCAGCTATGTGGGGTAGTGGATATGGTTATTACATTTAAACTGGTAATATTTCTATCTAACAATCACATTATACATCAATGTTTTTCAATTCTTCCTCAGTAAAAGTGGGAAAAGTAAAAAAAAAAAAAATAGAGCAAAGGAAATTTTGCTTTACAACAGATGGAGACCACAACCAATCAAGATACGCAGTTGTGGAACCCAGTCCTAATGGCTCTATCTACAAAACTCTCCAACACATAAGATTCAGGTAACATTACAGTAGAGGGGGGTAAAAAGACTGTGAGATCCAGAGGAGAGGAGTTTGCTGTGAGATTGAGTCTTCTAGTGACATCAGAAGTTAGAGCCATAAACTTTCACCAACAGGACTAACCAAATGTGAGCTGAATGAAGACGACACCAATGACCACAAAAAAGAGGACAAGGAAAGCCCAGGAGGCCTGGAACCCTACACAAAGGCTGAGGAATGCTGGGAATGAGAGAGGTTATCCTTTCCAGGGAAGAATGCACTGATTGGTTGTCCAGGGCCAAAAGGCCAGCCCTGAAAACATACACGTAAGCAATATTATATGGACTGAACAGGCTGTGTTTAGGAATGATATATATATATATATATATATATATACATATACATATATGCATGAAATTACAGCGAAAAAAGCCATGAATTTGAAGGCGAGTAGGGAGGCGTATATGGGAAGACTTGAAGGGAGAAAGGGGAGGGATAAATATTATAATTATAGTCTCAAAAACAAAATACAAATAATAAAAACAAGGAAGTACATGTAAAAAGTTCCCATTAATGCTTAGCTGAAGTCCATTTTAATGGTCTCTGGAGACAAATATCAGGGAAAGAAACTGGGAGGGCTAATATGCTAAGAACTTTCTAGAATTCTTGATTCTGTATGACTTTATCCCATCCCCCATCCATCCTTATCAAATCTCTACCATGTTCTGTGCCCCGAGTTAAGCATTAGTGATACGACTGGAGCCCACACAAATGTGCTCTCTATGATGAGAAAGTTTAAAGTCTGCTCTTGAACAGTGACAAGTGTAACTGATTTAAACTCATGCATTGCTGTTTTAAACGGTTATGATACTCTCAAGCACCTCTATAAACATGTTGCATGGGCCTGGGTCAACAGAAAGAGCAGGTATGATGAGACTCTTTCCAGCGACAATTTCTTCTTACTCGCTGTGGGCTTCACAGTGTGCAGGACACTGGGGAAGAGGGACAGAGTAAAGAGCTGTGTCCTGTTCTCAGAGCTCATTGTGGAAATTAGATTATGCATGAACACGGGTAGAGACCATACCAGTGTCAGGGAAAGAGTTAAGGAAGGAAGTGGTGCTCTTGACTAAGGAGCTTATGGAGGGCTAACTGGAGGAGGAAAAGTGTAGTGAACCAAATACTCACTGCAGAGGCTTTGGAAATCAGGAAGAAGTATACCAATGACAATACAAGTACAAAAGATTATCATGTTTTATCTATTGACTGTATTTTTCCAGAACATGAGCTAAGCCTTTTGAATACAAAATTTCAAATTCTTTCCAAATCACAAAGTAAAAATTTTATCCTCATTTTGCAGATGAAGAAATGGAGGCATTAATTTATGTCACATGCAAACTGGGATGGCGCTAAGGAGTGAAGGTATGACCCCATGCCCTTTGGAGTTCTTCATCTTTCATTCCCCTTAGCCCTGGAGACCAGAGAAGGGACTTAGTGAGTGAGAGCAGCCGCTGCTCTGCCAACCTGACTTACCAACAGCAGGCTGAAGGGGAGTATGTGAAATCCCTGTGGTCAGAGCCTGATGGTGCTGCTGCCCAGTGAAGCAAGCTGATGGGGACCCTTGAGATGCTGCTGAGTCTAACTTATTTTTGGAGAGGGTTCCTGGTGTCTCAAAGACTTCTAGAAAGCCCACTTTCCCCACTGTTGAGTGGACAGACTCAATCTGTCCTTCAAGGGAAACTAAAATAACCTCCATTACGGGAAGTTGGCTGTCTTCCGTCCTGCCGTCTGGGCTGAGTAGTACTATTTTAGAAAAGATTTTGAGAGAGTTTGATGTCTATTTTATTTTTATTTAGGCTGATATAGTTACACTTTGCCCATATAGAGTTAGACTATATAGAGACTTTGGTTCAATGAAGGCAAGGGCCGTCATATGAGAAATCTAGTTCTGTATATTCAACACCTAGAATACAGTGAACCCCAGTTTTAGAAGTCTCTAGGTTGTAATGATCTGTGAACTGCTGCTAATTTGGCAGTAGTTCTGTCTATCCAGATTTAGCTTTCTACTTTAGACTCAAGGAAAATGGCCAATATTAAATACAAAGAGACTCAAATAGTATACTGACTTTATGAAAGAAATTTCATAAAGGATTTGGATGAATCCCTGGTGGTATTTTGTGGCTCCTCCTACTCCTTGAAAAGAAGTTTCATTACTAACCAAATTAAATCCCCAAATTTTAATCCATAAAGTATTTCCATCTAGGCACAATAATGAGATTCATATTTGTGGTTTAGTATACCTACGAACAGCCCAGATGAGAAATGACTAGATCCCTTGATGCACTCAGACTACAAGCTACCTTGCTATGGTCTGGTTTCAATTTTTGAAATAAAATTTCTGCAGAGCAGTAGTTTTCTGTCTTGTGCTTCTTACCTAGACATAAAAGAAAATAAGTGGGTCTGATCAAATGGCAATACTATATAGATTCCTATAAAATTCTGGAAAAGCATTTCAAAAATAAATTTGAATTTATTTTTCCTGGAACAATAGACTCTTCTATTTTCTGTTTCCACCAGATTTTTTTTTAAAAAAAAAATGCAGTTGGCTCTTTCTCAGGTCTCAAATACTTGAGCCAGGGGCAAAAACTTAAATCTGTTTATTCAGGAGACACAGGCCATTAAGTGCAACCCAGGAACAGGGCAGTGTGGATACATGCGCTCATTATTTGGCATTTGGGAACTAGAATGTTTAGAAACATTCTCTGAAATGGTAGTCCTGGTATCTGAATGAATGGAATTCTGCTGGACTGGGGTCTGCTGTCAGATGGAGCCAGGGAGAAACACTGACAATTAGCAAACCCAGGAAGCATCAAGGTCAACCAGCCTCGACACACTTTGAGAGCAGCCGACTCTCAAAGTAAAAATAGGTCTCTAAGATTGGTAGCAAGAAACCAGACGCCATGGAAAACTAAGTCCACTCCAGTAATTAATTAGTGTGGTCCTAGAAAAGGCATGCAGACACACAGAGTCTCCTTTTCCTCTCTCAAAATGGGATCACCTAAAAGCTACAATAATAGCAGCAGCACTGATTGGAAACATCTGTGCTTCCAGTGCCCTATACGGGCTATTCCACTGGCTCCACGCTATGATCCCTGATATGGTTTCCTTTACTTTTTGCTCCTCAAGGATAAGGAAACTGAGGCCACCTAGCTAGAAAAAAAGGCAGCACAGAGTTAGATCCAGGTGAAGTGACTCACCCTCAGTTTTCTCGCAGCAATTTAGTGATGTCAAAGGATGACTAAGTTCAAAGGACTAACTTCAAAGGAATCCAGGGTTTGGCTCTCCTCAAAAATACTATTGACAGTGGAAAAAGTCTTCCTGAAGCTGCATGGGAGCCGGAAAAATAGAGATAAGTGTAAGCTAAGGCTTAGGCTTTCCAAACACAGGAGCATGTTCCCTAACATGTAATCTGTGGCATGTGAGAGGTATTACTGCTAAGCAAAAGGTATTTCCTAGTTAATCTTGTTTGGAAAAGGCTATTTTTAAAGCCAATGCTATTTTAAAGCAAACAAATTACGCATCTTTCTTTACTTCAGGATTTTCCAGAGACTTTTATGTGTTTGTGGAAACCTCCACGAAGATTCTTTATAGCGTGTTTCCCAAACATACTTGCTTCTTTTGTGTTTGACGTACGTCACAGGATTGGGGTTGATGGCACACAAGGGAGGCCAGTCCTGGGCCAGAGCAAACCTAGAGCGCCGCTCTTCAGAACCTCATATGTTAGCTAGAGATGATGCTCCACCTGGCCAGGATGAAAGATCTCAAGCAACTAAAGTGGAACAAATCAGTATTATTTATTTGGTGCTTGGTCCTTTCCAAATCCCTTTTCATCATGATCCCAGCTTAGGCAGTCTGGGAACATTGTTCATATTTTCCTGCTCTCAGAAGCTCAGGCTTGAGACTGTCCAGGAGTCATCAGGTCAGTGCCACTCGAATCAGAATCAAGGGCACCGTCTCATGATGCCAAAGTTCAGGTTCCTTTTGTTCTACTACGTTATTTTTTTGAAAGAAGATTTATTGTCTGCTCTAAGGTATTAATATTTAAGTAACATATATTGGAGGCACACTAAGTTTCATTAAGTGAATGCACTTGTTAGGGCCACAGAGAGGAAGAATGAAGTTGGGAAACTGGGGAACCCATGGTGGTTTCATTTACTGTTTATTCGAGGAGAGGGCACGAAGCCATGTGAACTAAAATGTCGAAATCTCCGGCAGATCTCTAGAGCTGCTGAGAGCAGTCTGGCCTGCTTCAGTTGGCCCAGAGAGAAGGTTAATAAATGAGAGGATGATCAAGTGAGAAGCACCAGAGACGGGAGCTTCAAAATCAGCTCCAAGCACTCGGGAGGCAGAGGCAGTATGATCTCTGAGTTTGAGGCCAGCCTAGTCTACAAAATGAGTTCCGGTACAGCCAGAGTTGTTACACAGAGAAACCCTTTCTCAAAAAACAAACAAACAAAAAACAAAAGCAAACCAAACAACCAAACTAACCAACCAAACAAGCAACAAAAACAATAGAATAGCAAGAAAGAATTTTTTTTTTTCTGAGAGTAAAAAATTTCAGATTAGGGTTGTTAACTTGACACAGTCCTGAGTCACCTAGGAAGAAAATCTCAGTGAGGGACCTTATAGATGAGGTTGTGGGTTTGTTTGTTCATTTGATTACGCTAATTGAGACAAAATATCTGCCCATCATGGGTTATGTCATTCCCTAGCTAGAGTATCCTGGATTGCAGAAGAGTGCAGAAAGTGATCAGAATACAGACGTGCAAACCTAGATCCAATTCCTTTCTTTTGACCTTGAATGTAATGTAACCAACTGCTTTGACTTTCCTAAAATGATGATTTCAGAATTGTGAACAGAATAAATCCTTTTTTTCATTATGTTGCCTGTTTAGAAGTCAAGCTAACACCTGGTGTAGTTCAAGAACTGGTTTGTGAAACAGGAGCAGTTTTTGAAGCCCTCTTTGTGGTTCTCAAATATGAAAGTTCAACTACATTGTGCCACACTGGGGTAGCTCCTCAAACACTTTTCTTTAGTTATTAAAAATGTGTAAACTTAGTTTGAGCTGCTCAGTAAGGAGAACTATGAAGAGTGAAAAAGAATTCCTTTACCTTCCACTTCCCAGACGCCTAGCAACTGTCTGGTGTTGTCCGTGTGTAAACCTAGAGCGTTTGACCTCTGCCTTTCTCTCTGAGCTCTGACTGGTGCTCCCACTTTGCATGCTTCTTCTTTGGAGGACACTGAAGCCAAGGTGCACTGTTTGCAAGTGGTTATTAGCTCCTGGGTATGTGTTGGCAAGTTCCCTTTGGCCTAGACAGGGTTCCAGAATCTTCTGAGGTCTGGCTGTGATTACTGAGTACCTTAGCCAGAAAGAGTTGCTAATTGGGATGACACTCTACATGTTTCTGCCTCTCTAGTTAGATTTCCTGACCAGGGCATGCCTGTTTTGGCTCAAGTGATTTGTTTGGCTTTTCACTGTCAATTTAGACGTACGTGTACAAATTTAACGTTCCTTTAAGAGTATGTGGAGCCTGGTACTCTGGTGTAGAGTTTTCCAGATTATGGTCCAACACATTTTAAGACATATCTCATATGGAAAAGGGTGTCAGAGCTCCCATCAGTTTAGAAATCAATGTCCTTCAAAACATTGCTCTAGGGAGCTTCCTAGTCTCTTCCATCCTGTGTAGGCTCAGCTATAAATCTTAATCTATGTACCAGGATGTGGGCATTCCCAATACACACAATCTACTGATACTTTATCCTTAAGACTTCAAAGTTTCCAGGAAAGTGGGTTTCCATTGATTCCACATTGCCTAGTACACAAAATTTTGTCATAGAGGAGCACACAGGATAAGACACCTCTATAATGAATTATAGGTTGTTGCCTTATTGTTTTTGCTACTGTGTTGTCAGCATTTAGCACTACAATGAAATGACTGCATGAGCCCTAAATTTCCAGGATGTTATCAAGTGTTTCTCAAGATCACTGGTCACAGAACACTCTTTAAGTGACTCTCATGAGAATCTGTTTCAAAGGACACAATCTGAGAACTGCTTACCCAGTGGGGTCTTAGCACCAAGAACTGCTTCAAAAACAGTGCCAACCTCCATGACCACGACCATGACCATTTATTTCACATGCCAGTTTCTTTGATAAGCAATATAAGGCACAATACATGTAATAACTGCCATGACCTTCTGAAATAGGTGTTGTTGTTGTTGTTGTGTGTGTGTTTGTGTGCAGTTTGATATATATTGGGAAAGTGAAACTTAGAGCAGTTATTTAATAAAGTTCGCACAGCAAGCACAAGTATTTTGAACTCAGAGCCTTCAGATGCCAAAGCCACACTCTTAATCATGATTCATCACTTCGCACGGGTTGTGATTTTCTCCATGTCCAAAGACAAGGAGATCTTTGTCCTTATCTTCTCCCCGAGACCATCTATTCCTCCCACTAGTTGCTGTTTGATTCATACTATTACAAAAGCCTCTCTGACTCAGTCTCAAAGCTCTGGACAGATGCCCTCTGTCCTTGGTACTGGCTTTTCCTAAACCCCAAGTGATGACAGCACTTATTTTTGGGACTAGTTTTGGAAGTAAAGACAATCCTTGAAGTCTGTGTCCTGACAAGATTTCCTGTCTCAGAACTGGCATGGCTTCTTCAAGGCATAAGGTATCTTATCACCCTGTGTAGTTGTGAGCCCAAAAAACGAACCTTGTAAATAACCTCTGACTAATTTTTCTAAATGAGCCTCATGTGAAATGGGATTTTTGAGTCTTAGGAATAAGAACTTTTGTCAGGTATTTAAGGTTAGCTTTAAGTCATGTTGAGTTGCAGGTGAACCAGGACAAAAATCTCCTCTTAAGAACTCTGTCTTGCTGGAAGAGTTGGTCTGTGGGATAGAAACAGCAGTTTGATACACGGGGTAGTGGAAAAGGTCAGATTGTGCAAAGGAGATGGGGAGGAATATCTACGTATCTGGAGCAGGTGGCATTTGAACTAACAATTGAAGAAGTTGAGTTAGGTCTTACATAAAATGCAATTCTATGTAAGAAAAAATATATATGGAGGTTGGGTGTGCAAAGTATGGTGATAGCTGAGGCACAGAGTCTGTTTGGAGGTGAATCATGGGAAACCTTGAATGTCAATTTGGGGTGTTAATTTTCTTTGTAGAAAACAATTACTTGGGAATGTTTGGGCATAGATATTCCAACCTTTATAATCCTAAATAGTGACACAAATGGAAGGGGAATGCATGTATCATGGGGCCTAGGTAGGAATTTGTTGCACTGACCCATTTATAAATGATCCATTATAAATCTTATAAGATAATGAGAATTGAGAATGGAGGTCTCTGATGGAGGGTATGGGGTGGGGCAGTGAAGTGCTTGGCTTATGCTAATTACTTTTTCATTGATTTGGTCAAAATTTCCAACAGAAACAACTTAAGGGAGGAAGAGTTCATCTTGATTCACTGTTTCAGAGAGTTTCAGGCCATCAGGACAGAGACTATCTCTCCTTAAGTTATAAGACAACAATAAAAGATCGAGCATTCCTCAAGAGACTTTTTCACCTATTCCCTGTCAATTTTACTGAATCTGGAATCAACTAAAATTCAAGCTCCTGGGTATTCCTGTGAAGAATTTTCTTAGATTATCTGAAGAAGGAAGACATACCTGCCCCTGTTATATCTGACATCAGTACCTTCTGGTGGCAGCCCACATGGAAGGTCATGGGAGAAGAAAACTGGGCTTTTTGTCTGCTTATCCTCTCTCTTTCTGGTACATACACCCATTTTGATCCGAAGCATTCCTTTACCAATAGTAGAATCAACTTCTCTGAGATTCCAGCACAGACCGAGGCCCGGCAGTTCTCCAGGAATGCTCTAGACCTTCAGTACCAGAGAGGCTGCTGAGATATCCACTCTTACAAACTCAACAGCTACTGGAGTCTCAGCCCCTCTAGTTAGACAGTCATTGCTGGACCTCTCAGACCACATCCTGTAATCCAATAGATATAACAAATCTCTTTTTGATATTTAATCAGTTCTGTTCTTTCAGAGAACTTTGACTCATAGATTTGAAATTATTGTCCTGGAAAAATCTAGTTTTTGAAGGAAATCTGGGATACTTAAATGATCTATGATAACTACCTCAAAAATGGCTGAAAAAGTTAAGACACAATTCACCTTAGTGGTTGTCACAATTACTTATTGCCCATTAATAGGAGGGAAAGTTGGATGAATAAATTTGTCATCTATAATGAGATGCAGGGGATGGTGACACTGGATAGTTAGAGGCTGCAGCAGGCTGACTCAAAACAGACTGCTCTGATCCTGCCCCCCAAAACAGACTGCACTTATCCTGCCCCCCAAAACAGACTGCGCTGTTCCTGCCCCCAAGCCTTATGTTTGTGGAACTGCCTTGCCTTGCGGTACAGCCTAACCATTTCCTTTCAGCTAAAACTAAACAGCTAAACAGTCATCTCTGTTTATAAAAGACTGTGTTCTCTCTTCTTCCTCTTCCTCCTGCTCTTCCTCCTCTAGCTGCTCCTCCTCTGCCTGTTTCTCCTCCTCCTCTTTTTTCCTCTTCTATCACTGGCTTGGGTGAGTTAGATGGCTTTGTTGAAGTATCCCATATGAGAAGAAATTAAGAGAGCATGGAACTGAAACATGTAGTCTAGAAACTATGAGGCGTAGAAGCCAGGTAATAAATGCAGTCTGGAATCTAACCATCTAGTCAAACCTTAAGATATGAAACAAACTCAGGCCAACAGCAATAACACATGAATGTGGAAAGCTCAGCTCATCTGTGTCTGATTCTAGAGCTACAAAAGTCATAAGATATTTACTTCTGTTTTTATTTTAAAAATTCTTAATTTTACACACTAATCCCACTTCCCCTCCTTCACCTTCTCCACATTCCACCTCCCTGCATTCTAACCCCTATCTACTCCTCAGAGGAGGTAAGGCCTCCCTTGGGAGTCAACAAAGTCTGGCATACCAAGTTGAGATAGGACTAAGCCCCTCCCTATTGTATCAAGGCTGAGCAAGGTATTCTACCATAGGGAATGGGGTTCCAAAAAGCCAGTTCATACACTGAAGATAAGTCCTGGTCCCACTGCCAGGGGTCCCCCAAAAAGTCACATAACTGTCACCCACATTCAGAGGGTTAAGTTTGGTTTCATGCAGTCCACAGCTCATGAGCTCCCACTAGCTCAGATCAACTCTCTTTCGTTTTCTAATCATTATTTGACCCCCTTGCTCATATGATTCTTCCTCCCTCTCTTCAACTAAGCTCCAGGACACCAAGAGCAGCAATTAATAAGTGTGGCCTCCTGAAACTGAAAAGCTTCTATAAGGCAAAGAACATGGTCAATAAGACAAAATGGTCAGCCTACAGAAAAGGAAAAGATCCTCACCAGCCCCACATTTGACAGAGGGAAGATCTTCAAAATATATAAAGAACTCAAGAAATTAGACACCAAAATACCAAATAATCCAATTAAAAATGGCATACAGATTGAAACAAAGAATTCCCAACAGATGCATCTCAAATGACCAAAAGACATTTAAGGAATTTCTGGGTTTTTTTTATGACAACTGATTTGTGGTTAGTGAATAAGTAATAGGGCCATTAGCTCACTCCACACACTGTTTGGAGAATAAAACAGCTCATCTTTTGTAAGAGAATGTGTTAACAGCAGAGTTTTATATTCTAAGAAAAAATTCAGAAGACCCAAGATTCTTCCCTGACCTAGTGCCACCTGGCATGACATCTTAGAAACAGCTCTCTCTCCTTCATATCTCAGTTTCACCATCTTTAAAATCATATGTCAAATTAGGTCAGCAATTTGTACAAACATTCTCCTTCTCCCCCTCCTCCTCTTCTTTTTGTGCTAGAGAAACCTTTCATCAAATTATGTCTTGTGGAAATTCCATGCACAAAACAGATAAAAGTACTTGAAGTAAGGTTGGATGTGGTCCTTTGCCGTCCCTCCCCACCTCTCCATGGCATTGTCTGAATCACCCAGGGTCCTAGGGGCCTGAGCTGTAAGCTCCAGCCTCTTCAGCTTGGCATTCTGTAAATTCTAGCAAAAGTAACCTATCTGCAAGAGCACTGTCCTGTGACATTTCTGCATCCCACCACTTCTGTATGATGTCAGTGGCCCCTGCCCACTGCTGGAGCTGTCCCGGCTTCATGTCCTCCACAGCCGGCAGACTCCCTCTGCTATGTCAAAGCACCTTTGTAGTTAACTTCAGACTTCTACCTCCCTGGGTAGCTTTATTATCCACTGTACAGGTTTCTATTTTTTAAATATTATCATTTCATAGACTGGTGCTTACATTTAGTGTTTGCAAGGGTCTCTGACTGGCAGATGATCCAGCAGGGCACAGAGCTGTCTCCTTCCAGTCACAGTATGTTGCTTCTGCAGGTGACATGCTCTCCTGACACCATGCTTGTGTCTGTAACCGTAAGGTTTTGAATAGAACTAATGTTTTCCCCACAGTCTATAGTTTCTTGCATTTTGTTTAATCCATCGAGTGTTATCTTAACTCTCCTACACATTTACTGGGTGATAAAATTTGACTCTTCCCCCTACACAGTATCCACATACTTGTCTAAAGTCCCTCATCCATAATTCACTCATAAATCTAAGCATTTACAGAAGTAGTTTTATCTAACTACTTCTGTAAAAATGCAAGTATAAGCTACAGAGATGAATTTGCTGCTCTTTCAGAGGAGCTGAGTTCAGTTTCCAGACTTTAAGCAGTTATGCTCACAATGCCTGTGACTCCAGTTCCAGAGATCTGACACCTTCTTCTGACCTCCAAGGGAAACTGTCCCCTTGTGCACCTACCCTGATGGATATACACACACACATATACATAATTAAAAATAAAATAAATCTTAAAAATGTAAATATTTATCTAGCAAATAGCCAGCTGTTTCTAAGCTGCTTTTGTTATCCGGAAACTTGGATTAATTCCTTAGAATCTATGGAGCACAGTGAGAGAAACACTGGGAAGGAGCTCTGAGTGCCTTTACTTTCTGCTTTATGCAACTAACAAAGACTCAGTTTACCTTCCTTCCTGCAAAGTCTTCTATATATGCTAGGAGTGCATGAGGTGATCAGTATAAAATTATTTCATCAATGTATCAATTCATGTGTATATCATGCTGTGAAGACCTGTCCTGCTCATAGGGAAACTTTGTAAATCATGAAGCAGACTTGTGAAAGAGACAAACATCACACCTTTAGAAGCCAACGCCTGTTGTATTGGGAATAGCATGGCCCTTCATAGGCATTATATTCTGAGGGTCTGATGTGCGCAGAAGGTACATAGACTCTGGAGATAGTGAACTTCCTAAGACAGGAGAAGCTGAAGCATGGGGCCTGGCGTAGCTTGCTTACCCCAATGATCATTGCCAGCTTCTAGATACATGGAAATGAGTTTGGGTTGAGGTCCTCCCCATCATCTGTCTTCATGATAGTGAGTAAGTTGCTTAAACTGATGCAGCCCAGATTCCAACCATTTGAACTGAGGAGTCCCAGTGATATTGAAAATAATAGAAAGTGGTAAAATGTCACAGTATTGGAAGACTATAGGGCAAAATTTCAAATGCTGGCTAATTTTGATCATTAACTTGATAGTACTTGAAAACTGGTCTAGAAACAAACCTCTGGCATGCCTGAGAGTCAGTTTCTAGATCAGGTTTGTTGAAATGGGAAGACCCATGCTATGTGAGCATGTCACCATCCTATTGACTGAGGTTCCTGCACTTCGTGCATAGGGAAAAGCTCAGTTGAACACCAGGTTTGCTCACTCTCTGCTTCCTGAGCATGGATGCAGTGTGACTAACCAGCTCCAGCTTCTACCACTATGCTTTCCCTACCATGATGTACTGTTTCCCTGAAAACTGTAAGCCAAAGAAACCATTCCTTGTCAACTTGCTTTCTGACAGATATTTGTTGCTGTGACAATGAACGAAGTAACTAATTTAGTTAGTTTCCCAATTATCCCTCATTCGTTTCTGTCACAGACATGTTGGAACATCTTTACAGCTGTTAGCAGAAGCCACCTTCCCTCCTTTGGGGTAGGAAGTGACCATTGACCCATTGTCTCTTGGCATTATGTTCAAGGAAGGTTAAAGGACCAGTCAAAGCTATTTGAGTTACAGTGCCCACATTTCATAACTTGAGAACGTCAGGAAATTTCAAACATCTGAGATGGCTTGGAATGAAATAATATTAAAAAAAATTCCACTCACAAACAGAGTGAAAATACAGATGGAAAGGATTTTCCATTCACAACCTACTTTCAGCGTAGGCATTCTGTTCCATAGAGGAGGATCGAAGATGGCAATGAGAGCCCTGAACTCTAGGTGGCTCCTCAGGTCTAGGAAGTATGTATAGCAGAGGGGAAGGAAACAGAACAAAGATTACTAGATTTAATGGCACAACTTAGCAAAAGTCTGGCCACCAGGGCTAGAATCAGGTTACTATGCAGTGGTCTCTCCTCCACACAAAGTCGTAGAGTGTGTGCAGATTTTATAGTAGGCAAGGCCACCAGTGTGCTTTGTGTTGGGGAGAAGTAGAGTTTGCAGGCAGCTAGGCTCACTATACTTTAAGGGGTTTTCCTTCTTGGAACGGGGATTCCATTTAATGTTTCCCACATGTTGGAGGTGTTCAGGCTGGTCTGGGATGGGATTCAAGGGGATTCCCAACTATCTTCCCACAGTGAGAGGTGCTTGAATCACAACCTCCTCTCTGAGGCTTTGGCAGAATCTGTAACTTGGAGCCTATAACTGCTCCCCCACTGTCCTGGGGTTCATCCTCAGACGCCTGGTATAGCCCTTTCCCCCTCTGCAGCAGCCTCTTTCAAGCCACACATTCAGCTCAACAAAGCCTTAGAAGATTCAGGTACGGTTCTCTTCCATTCTCCCACCCTAAAGCCCCATCTCCACAGTCTGGGAAATGTGTGCTGACTTTTCTAACAGGTACGGTTCTCTTCCATTCTCCCACCCTAAAGCCCCATCTCCACAGTCTGGGAAATGTGTGCTGACTTTTCTAACAGGTACGGTTCTCTTCCATTCTCCCACCCTAAAGCCCCATCTCCACAGTCTGGGAAATGTGTGCTGACTTTTCTAACAGGTACGGTTCTCTTCCATTCTCCCACCCTAAAGCCCCATCTCCACAGTCTGGGAAAGTGTGCTGACTTTTCTAACAGGCATGTCACTAGAAATGACATGCCCGCACCTCTCGCTCCCTCCCCTCCCCCTCTCTGTCTCTTAGCTGAAACTTGAAAGTTTCTGTTTCCAGGCAGTGAAGTGAGCTGCTCCACCACCAGCTAACCTTTCCTGTGCACATGAAAAATGATAGCTGCAGGGCTCCTCTGTGAAATCAAGAGACTCTGATGCCAGCTGGAGTCTTCTGTACTATTTTGGCCATTCCCCAAAGGACACCATGTAGGGTTCTGCACTTGGTTAGCCAAGCCTGACATCAGGAGGCAGTGTGGCACAAGAGACAAAATAGTGGGGTTTTACTTAGAAAGTTTGGGTTTGCAGCCAATTCTGACTGTTTTATGGAATGACCCGGGCTGAGCCACTCAGTTTCCTTGAGCCTTAATTTCTCCTTCCATTAAATGGAGTTTTTAATTCATAATTCATGTAGTTGAGAATTGGATGAGTCATCATACAAAGCCTTCCCATCACACATGTCTCATGTTGTTAGCCCCGACTGCAGCCAGTTTATGTCTGTGTTTGATCGTCAAAGAGGAACTGTATATTGAGAGCCAACTAAATATTTGTATCTCAAGTTCTTTTCAAACGGAAAAAGCCTCTGTATGGAGAAGCCTTTGTGTTTTGTGAAAGCTGGGGCTATTATTCCATCAAAAACTCTAGTTTGTAAGTTCATGGAATTACAGGCAAAGAGACTAAGAGGTATTTTTAGTTCATTGTGAACACTAGAAAGGGTAGGATTTGGGGGGATGTTTTTCATTCTGTCAGCTTGCGTTCCCTTTCCAATTTCTATACTTGTTATATGATCAGGCTATTGCTGTATTTATGGGTTTCCACAGTCTGCCTGCAGGAGCATACTTAGTCACAAGGGAAGTGCTTTCTTTCTGAGGGCTGTGCAAGAAGCTGACACATTGAAAAGGAACACAGCAGAGGCACAATGTGCCTCGGAGTAGAGACGTGGGCTTAGATTTTGGCCCCATCACTTGAGTTCTAAGACCCAATCTCTATGCACTCGGAGTCTCTTTGTCTCATAGGTACATCCATGCTTCAGAGACATGTTGTGGCCTTTTGGTGCCATGATGCCCAAGGAGGCATCAGGAGCCTATAGTTTACACACTGGGCTAACTGTATGCTGGCAATGTCCATCACTGAAATTGATTAACATAAGCGGCTTTCTTCTGCCTCTAAAATTCCTGTCTCCTCTTTCATTTGGGGACCTGTCCTTACTCCCGTAGCTGCTGGAGTTCAGAGCTCCAACCTGAACGAGCACTGCCTGGCTGTGAGATCCGGAGCTGTGTGCCCTGTTGTTTGCAATCTGGTGAAATGTTTCAGGGGATGGAAGCAATGCAGTAAGGTTTGGACCCTTTAACCTCACATCGGCCCAAGTGGCCTCGTGTTTACCTGTCAGAAACTTGCAATATTCTCCAAATTCTATTAGTAAATACTTCCATTGTTAAACTCGACATACGTTTGTAGAACGTTAATCTTAAAGCTGTCTGTGAACTGATAATCAGACAAACAGAAACACCTCTAAGAGCCAGCCTGTCTATACCAGGTGAGTGCCACAGAGCCTAGGAGAGGTAATTCCTCACCCACATTGTGTGATGACAAAGCTCATGGCTAGAAACTCTGTCACCTCTTGAGACAGGGTAAGGAGGGGTTGGGAGCACGAAGGTAGGCATTTGAAAGAAGCAGGGGCAACCCAGAGAATATTCCCACTCTGCACCCCTTCTTTGCCCAGATGTGGTTCCTGTTTTTTGGCATGCACAAGGCCAAGGCACGCTGCTTCCCATACTCATACAACAGGAGTGCTTCCCATCACTTTATTTAGGCTGAACAAACCTCTCCCCAGTCCCCATGTGGCCTGCTCTATCTTAGGAGAAGGGGCCAGGGTGGGGAACAGCTCTCATTTCTAAGACGCTCATGGGGAAGCTCTAAAAAGTAAGGAAAAAGAGGTCCACAAAAGCATTAAAAAGAAATGTTCAACCTTAAAGAGAGCGCCCTGTCCAGCTTGCCCTCTGACACAGAGCAGAATCTCTAGCCACACAGCACCCCATAGCTAAATACGTGAGCCTGTAATGCCCAAGGACTTTCTGGAGTCAGAACTCCACATTCACATCCAGCCCCAGTTTGCCACCTTTTCTCCTAACAGTGCCAACACAACTTCTTCCTTCTAGAATACCTGCCAGGCTAGCAGGCACTCTCAGATTTGGCAAGATAAAATGATAAAGCCTAGGGGGTGGGGATAAGCAGAAACACTCCAGAACAGGGAAGGTGGCATCTCATGTCTTGGGAAGATGTTAAGTGGGTGTTCCTGCTCTGAAGAGTGAGGAGAGAGCCTGATAGGGAGCAGCATGGGATCTGGATAGCCCTGTAGCCTCTAACCATGCCAAGACCCCACCTACCTGAGGCCGGTGAATCAGGAGCCTCCCACTGGAGATTAGCACCTTGCTCCAAGTCTATTCTTGCAGCCTGTAGGTTGTTCATCTGTGCCTAGAACTCATAGCCTCACTTTGGTATCCCAACGCTTATTTTTTTCCACAGAGTGGACATCATGAGGACCAAATTGGGGTGGATGGGGGGGGGAGTTTAGCTGAATACTGTGTAGTACTGAGATTGTTTAAATATACAATTATGTTTTCTGTCATTCAACCTCGTGGCTGTGAGTGAATGCCACTTTCAAACTCTAGTTTTCTAACACTCATCCACAGGTGAGAACCAACTAGGTAAAGGGTTAAGAGAAAAAAGTCTTACTTTGCCACCAAAAAAAGGCAGAGACAAAAACTTTACCAAAAGTTTCTCTGAGTAGTTAGTTTTGACAGATCAACACCAAATACAATAGAAGAGGAAGGCAAGCAAGAAATAACTAGGGTACATCGGATCACATGCAGAGAAACACTCCGTTACCGGGGGTGGAAACAGAACACGAGTGTTAAAGAGGTATAAACCCACACCTTACTGGGTACCAGGAATGCCAAGGGCACATCAGGAAGACCCTGAGTGATGGGGTCAACAGACTCACCTTTTCCAGGTCGGAGAAATCTAGGTCGCTGGGCTCACAGGCTCCCTGAAGAAGTACCTGGGCTGAGACCGTGGCAAGTTCCCACGGGCGCAGTCCCTAGCCTCTCCCCAGCCACTGTCTTTGTGCCCACCAGAGGCTGGGATGTGTGTCTGCACGGGAGAGGTGTGCGACAGTAGGCAGGCTGTGGCCAGAGCGGCCAGCTTTGCCTGGTTTTTATAGGGAGCTCCTTCCTCTGTAATGGGACGCCTCGCCTCCAGACATCCTTTCCCACTTTTTTTTTTTCTTTTCAGTTTGCAAGTTAAAGGAACAGCCCTCCCAGCGGAACAGAGTTAGCTCATGAGAGACGCTCTCACTCTAGGCAGCCAGCCAGCTAACAGATCATTTGCATACAATTTATAGTGAAAAAAAAAAAAAGAGTAGGAATTCCAGCTCCCTCCGCCTCCGCAGAATAGCTGTTAGAGAAGTGTGATTTTTGCCTTGCTCCACAAACAAGTATTCTAATTGTGAAACAGAAGCCTCTGGAGCTGAGCAAGAGGGAACGGGATCCTGGCTCTGATCCTGGACTCCAGCAAGCTGGAAACCCGACCTGGGTTCCCTTAGGCTCCGGGCAGCAGCTGCGGGGTGACACCTCAGAGAAAGCCCGACGGTTGAGTCCAGTTCCTGGAAAGAGGAGGTAGAGGGCTGCGCAAGCCCAAGGCAGTTCAGGTTTCTCTTGGCCCCAGGAGATAACTCAAGATCAGTTCTCAGCAGCTGGGGACCATGTTAGAAGCTTGGAGGAGTGGGAGCCAGCCATGCCCAGCTGCCTAGAGGAATCATTATGCGGATCCCAGTGTCCTGTCCTGCAGGAGCCACTTTTTGCTTATCCAAGTGCTAAGTGCCTTCTACTTAGCAGGGTCTCTTGAGTGTGGCTTCTGAGCTCTCAGTGCCCCTAGATGCTCAATCCAGACTTTTTTCTTTTAAAAAAAGTCACTAATACTTTTCAAACGGTAACAACTTTATCTTTAAGGTCGAAGATTGCTTCTAAGCCGTTCCTGGGCTCGCTGTTCAGCAAGTTAGAGTATCCACAGGACACATGGAGGCATTCGAGGGAGAGAGAAGCTGCCCTCACGGGTTTATTTATGGCAGTAGTTTAATGTCATTGATGGTCTCTGCCTAAGACAGATTGTCAACTCGTGGCTCTATGACCCACTACTGACCAGAAATAGTGAGTGATGATACTTAAATAGGAGATTGTCACACATTAGCACAGACACCACTGCCATGTTGAACTTTGAAAATGCATTTCTTTGTTCTGTAATTTCGAAGAGACTTCTTATATTTTAATTAAGAATTAGTAATGGAGGTTTCAAGAATCCACTTACCTGTAATATTGTTTGATAGCACCTTTCAGCCTTCATCATAGCAGTTGGTCTCAATTTCTCCAGTGGAAAAAAAGGCAAATCAAGATTAGGCTCTCCCTGTGTTAGCATTGACTCCAGGATTCTAGAACTTTTTGAAAAAGCGACCCACTCACCCTCCACCCGCAGACAGCAAGAAAGCACATAAATCATTATGTCATAAATCACGTGAACTTTTGAACTCATTTGAACTTTCGAACCATTTTGTCTGATTCAAATGTTGGTTGTTTAGGGAGTTTTTTCATTCTGTATTTCAGCCAAAACATATTTCAGTAGCATGTGCCTGTCTTTTCACCAGCAGTGAATGCTTCTGGGTGATTAATAGGGCTTCTTCTCAGAATGTTTCAGTCCCCAGGTCCCTAGCTCCCAATAATTCTTACTGTTCTATAATCAATCATTGATTCAGAGCAATTACAAACTGTTTAACCAATCACAGGAAAGCAAAATGAAATGTGACCAGACTCATTCTGAGGAAGGAAACAGCCAGTAACCCTGACACATAAGAATACAACCATCAGCTGCCACAGAGTTGTATCACGATACCATAGACACATCGTTAGTGCGGTCTACTTGCAAAATGTGTTTTCAGCTGGATGTGGGGGCTCACTCTTTAGTAAATCTGGCATTTGAGAGGTCTAAGCAAGAGAATTACCATGAGTCTGAGGTCAGCCTGGGTAATAGAGTGAAACCTTTTCTTAAAGACAAACAAACAGAACAAACCCAACAAAAAAACTACTAACAACAAACTAAAACAAGAAACCCTTTCCCCACCAACGAAAAGAATTTTCTTCCAAAAAGCTATGAAAAAAGCTATATCTTAGCCTTGAAGTGAGGAAGACACAGACTAGGCTTCATTCTGTCCCCTTGGGCCATTTTTAATTCTGCATATGGTAATTTTACCAAGTAATGTTTGTACTTTGATATTTAGCCCTCTAATGCCTTTCCTATCCTTGTCCTCAAATATCCCTGATATTTCTCCTTTTACTTGGTTTTTTTTCTCTCTCGATTTACATATTTCACTTAACATGGTGGCCTCCAGTTCCATCCACTTTCCTGCAAATGTCACAGTTTTATTCTGCTTTTTGGCTAAATAAAAGTCCACTGGGCCTTTTCTTTATTCTCTCATCTGTTGATGCCACTTAGATGGATGTTGACTGCGGCTATTCCAGTATTTCAGTATCTCCACAGTAAGCTGACTCTGATGTGTGCTAACTGCCATGTGGTCACATGGTACTCCTAGTTTCAGTTCACTGGTGACCCTCCCAAACACACACTTGCTGTGGGACAATGGTCTTGCACCCTGTAAAGATTTATCAGTTGTATTGGCTTTATAAAGCACTGATTGACCAGTAGCCAGGCAGGAAGTATAGGCAGGATGACAAGAACAGGAGAATTCTGGGAAGAGGAAAGGGTCAGTCTGCAGTTGTCATCCAGACATAGAAGAAGCAAGTTGAGAATGCCTCGCTGATAAAATGTACCAAGCCACATGGCTAACACAGACAAGAATTATAGGCCACCATAAGAGCTAATAAGAAGCCTGAGCTAATAGGCCAACCAGTTTATAATTAATGTAGACCTCTGTGGGTTTTTTTCTTTGTGTGTGTGTGTGACCGAATGGCTGCAGAAATCTCTGTCAACACATATTGATTTTCATAGATATTGGACAATTGAATTTACATTTCCACTAGGTATATGATACTCTTATCAGTATTTGTTGGGTTTTGTTTTCTCGAGATAACCATTCTAACTGGGTTCAGATGAATTCTCAGAGCAGTGTGGATGTTTGTTTTCCTGATAGTGAAGGAGGCTAAACAGTTCCAATATATTAATTGCTACTTCTTTTGGGAACTATGTGTTTAACTCCTTTGCTCATTTCTGGTATGAAAAGTTCTTCTGTATGTGTTGCTTTTATTGGATAATGAATAAAGAAATTACTTGTACCTATGACAGGGCAAAACAGAGCTAGGTGGGAGAAACTAAACTGAATGCTGGGAGAAAGAAGTCAGAGTCAGGGGATGCCATGAAGCTGCCACCAAAGACAGAGGTGCAAAAACCTTGCTAGTAAGCCACAGCCATGTGGTGATACACAGATGAATAGAAATGGGTTAATTCAAGATGTAAAAGTTATCTAGAAATATGCATAAGCTAATAGGCCAAGCGGTGATTTAATTAATACATTTTCTATGTGATTATTTCAGGTCTGAGAAACTGAAAATGTACAGGTAGTCTCTGGCTACAGATTGGTGTGCCAACATGGGACTGAATAAATCTATGTAAAACCTGAGAAAACTTGAAAGGTAATCCTACACACAAAGGAACAGAGTTAATCATGGCTTTTTTTTGGTAGCAGCATTTTCTTGGGTGGGCTTTGTTTGCTAGAAGCAAGCAGGGGCATGATTCCTTAAAGAGAGGTCTTCCTGATTTAGTGGTTAAAAAAAAAAACAAGCAAAAAACCTGTGAGGTATCAAATCAGCTGAAACAGCGACTTTCTGGTCCATGCTGCCAGCACAAACTCTACCTCTTTCAGGAGGCGGAGCACTTGAATAGGATTTGTGAGCAGTGTGATGCAAGTTACTTGGTGGCAGCATGGGTCAACTGGTTGCCAGCATGAGCATGGCTCCTACCTGGAAGTCTCAGAGGCAGTGAGCATATCTCTGCTATGTTGGACTGGCCAGAGCCAAAAGACAAAGCAATCTTAGATCTAGTAATGTGGCTTAGAATTTTAAAAAGCATCCTGAACAAAAAGGATTTCAGATATACAATAGGACAGATTCAGGCATAAAAGACCTCTAAATGAGACATAGTATGTTGAAAAAGTATATGTAGGTTTGGGAGAGAGAAGAAAAAGAGTAAAGAGACAGTAAATGTAATATAAAAGTGTACAGTCATAAATTAAAGGATTAAAGAAAATAAAATAAATAATAAACTTGTAGAAAAAGTAATAGCTAGAGTAAGAAAAATAGGCCACATAAAGATGGAATATTCACAGAGAGTCTGGATTATACATATTATTGTGTTTTCTTTAAATTATTTGACTGTCAAGGAGCTAAGTACAGAGAGAAATTTCATTGTATGGGCTACTAAGCTAAACCAACCTATATATTTTAAAGGTATCATAACTTCAGAATTTGAGTCCAGACTAATGTGGTTTGATTGACAGGACCCCCCCAAAAGATCACCATGAACACCCCAAAAATTACTTCACCCACCAGAAAGCAGGAGGCAATTTGGAGAGAACTATGCCCACATTCCCAAATATTGTTTATTAATGTTAGTTTACATTTAAAGGGGGATATGCTATAGAGATGGATACTTTGCATTGGTATGGATCTTGGTTTATTGATACAAATTTAAGGTCTATCTCTCTCTCTCTCTCTCTCTCTCTCTCTCTCTCTATATATATATATATATATATATATATATATATGTATATATATATTTGCTCTTGATTAAGGTGTTGCATTTGTGTAGCTCATTTAGAAAAGTAATGTATAATTAAGAAATATAGATTAATAGAGGGTCATCTATAATAGTCAAGCTTATAGTCATGTTAGTTAGGTTTTCTAGATGTATAGAGTTATATTTTAGTTAGACTACAGAATATGACATTTAAAATGTTTTAAGAACTTGGGACTTCTCATAATATTGAGACACATCTGTTCCTAGCAGCACCAATCTACTTTAAGAAGAAGACAAGCATCAAAGAGGTTCCTTGTGGAGTTTGTTAGCCATTTGGGCAAGAAACTGCTCTTTTCTGAACTGCTTGACTAGACATGCAGGACCCACAGAAAAACCACTGCTCAACTTGCCTAAAGGTGAGATGGTTCTTCGGGGTTTTTGCTTCATGAAAGAATCTGCTAGACATTCTGCAGGACACAGAAGAAAGTGACTGACAAACTGCCAATACAGGAGAAACTTCCTGTATTGAAATTTCCTGCTTCATGGGAAAGTCTGCTGGATACTATGGGCCAGTAGACTAAAGATGTGTGCCCCGATGTTAAAGAACAACTTTGGGTGACTGTTCAGGCAGTGAGATGTCTCTGTCAGTTCTAGAGCTATGGAAGTTGCTTACAATGCTCTTCCTGTTAACTTAGGTAATATTATATCCTTCTGGAGTCTTTGATGGTGTTAAATAATAGGTAGTTATAATTATAGTTTTCCTTCATTATGATAAAAGGTAAAGTAGATATAAATGTTGTAACTGTAATTCTTTCTTGATACCTGTTTTGTTATATGCAATTTTTCTGTGTTAAAGTTAAAATCTTCCTTTTTATTTAAACAGAAAAAGGAAAATGGTGTGGAAAGTCCTTCTATATATGTGTTATTTTATTGGTTAATGAATAGAGAAACTGCTTTGGCCTGTGATAGGGCAGAACAGAGATAGGTGGAGAAAACTAAACTGAATGCTAGGAGAAAAAGGCAGAGTCAGGAGAAGCCATGTAGCTGCCACCAGAAACAGACATGCTGGAACCTTGCTGGCAAGCCACAGTCATGTGGTGATACACAGACAAATAGAAATGGGTCAATTCAAGACATAAATGTAATCTAGAAATATGCATAAGCTAATAGGCCAAGCAGTGGTTTAATTAATACAGGTTTTGAGTGATTATTTTGGATCTGGGAAGCTGAAAATGAACAAGTGCCCTCTGCAAACACATTTCCTTAATGCATTTGCTTTTGTTTGTGTTTAAGCTTTTCATAGACTGTGGATATTTATTTCCTGTAAGATGAATAGCTGGTGAGGATTTTCTCATGCACCATATGCTGTTGACTCCCTGGGGTAACTAACTGTTCCATTTGATATGCAGGAATTCATCATAGCCATCTAATGCCATCAGCTTCCTTTTCCAGCCTTTGTTCTGGGAATATAGGTCTGTGTGGGTCATGTGCTCTCCAAGACATGAGCCCTTTTTTGTGCTGAACTTTACTTAATCTGCTCATGTCTGTCTCTTACAACCATTTGTCATGTGCTTCTGAGCCTATTTTACTTTGAAGTTTTCTGTATAGATTTATTTATTAAAAATGTTTCCAAAACAGGTATGTTGTCTCATCCCTTTGATCCCAGCACTCAGGAGGCAGAAGCATGCAAACCTCCGAGTTAAAGACCATCCTCTTTATATAGTAAGTCCCAGGGCAGTTTGGGTGATGTGGTGAGATTCTGCCTGTCTTGGTTACTATGATAAAACACCATGGCTAACAGGAAGAAAGGATTAGTTTTCCTTACCATTCTCAGGTCACACTCAGATCTTTGAGGAAAGCCAAGGCAGGAATTCAAGGTAGGAACCTGGAGGTAGAAATGGAGACTCCATGAAGGAATGCTGCTAACTGGCTTGCTTTCTTCCACTGCTCACTCAGCCTTCTGTCCTATAGTGCAGAGTACCACCAGCTGAGGCATGGTGCTGCATTCAGTGAGATGGGCCCTCCCACATCAGTCATTAGGAGAATATCCTAAATATTTGCCTATATGCCAATCTCATAGAGGTATTTTCTCAATTAAGATTTTCAGATATGTCTAGGTTTATGTCAAGTTGACAAAATCACCTAGTAAACTCTGCAAAAGCAAACAGACAAAAATAAACAACAACAAAAATGCTTCCATCACATAGCTCAGCTCTATCAGTAGATTCGTCAGTTCCACATGATGCAGTCTTACACATGGATGTCTAATTTTCCCTCCCCGACCCCAGGCTTCCCGTGGGTCTGTGATCAGGGCTGTTGTCTCTGTGCTTATAAAGACTTGTGGACATTGCAGAATCTCAGGAAATAGTTCTTGAATATATGATGAAATGGACATGACTATTTGAAATACTATGTTTTATAATTAGGCCTTACCTATAAAGAAGCATTGTATTATAATGTCCATCACATTCATTGCACTGATGAGGAAACGGGCCTCAGCAAGGAGAAATGATGAGCCATATGCCAGCATGGCTGCTGCACATGCAGATAGCCATTGCAGTCTGAACTGACCCTCCAAAATCTATCAAGCATTAAGGCAGAGGATGCTCATATAAATTAATAGCAATTTATCTTCCTATTTGGCAAGGACACCATGATTTTTGCCATCTGATCTTGCATTGTTATATCCTTCTCCATACTGTGAGCATTTTTTTCCCATGTGAGAGGGCAAGATGAAGGCTTATAAACACCCCCTCTGCACAACAATTCCTGCCAAGGACTGACTTTGTTATTGCTTGTTTGTGCTTCTCATTCATGAGTTGCTGGTGGAGGTTGTGGTTGGAGACCAGAGTATGGAGGATTGCCCCAGGTGAGGTCATTCTTATTTTTTAATGGTCTATTATGCACAGTACATTTTTCCCAGATGGACCAGACAGTGAGTAGAATGTCGGCCAGGACTAGCTTTCTTGAGGAACTCAAATGATCACTTTTTGTCAGCATCTCTGGCTCCCGACTGTGATGATATTCCCCTCTGCTGTCCCTAGCCTCGTCCTCTTTATCTTGGGATTCATTCAGCATGCCAGAACTCTTCTCAAAGCCCCATGTGAGTCTACAGTGGCCAGAAGTCTTCTCAAATAATTTGAAATAGCTCAGATCCAATGCAGAGGGTCATTCAATTAAAGTCATCACTTAGAGTGAACTTTCCCCTCCTTGCTTGACTATTTTTATTGATGGTCACCTCTTCTCACTTTCCCACACAACAAGAAAACCACCAACAAATCAATAAAAAAGCAAAACCTAAACCCTCAAAGATGTTACCGAATGAGAAAGAAGACATACGGGAGCTTGCCTCGCACAATAGAATAAGTCAGGTTCACAACTAACCAAGTCAGGTGTATGGTTGAAGCTGCCTAAAACAAACTTTGATACTGAGTTCAAGCTCCAGGGTGGTTTATTGACTGTGTGACTTTGAGAATATTTATTCCACCCACTAGCTCGCTGTCTTGATATCAAATGGGCACTTGTTAAAGATATTAGAAGCTCAAATCAAAGTTGAAATTTAAAGAGATAATTTAGAAGCCTGAGTTCTTTTTGTCTATACAATTTGCTAAGAGGAGACGTGTTTTACTGTCATGATAAATAACATTTTTAAGTTTTATTCTGTGGTGTTTTTCTGAGAATGTCTCCAGAGTGCTCGCATCCAGGCAGAAGGACTGATGCTCTGTGCTCACTCACACAGTCGTTTTTCATTTTGATCACATTGCACGCCATGTTTCCCTCACCTCCTTACTCTACAAGGCCATGATCTTGATGGCTGGCATTGAGACTTGACACATATTTACTGGAGAGCTATTAATAGCAGGCATCTGTTATGGCCAATGCCTATACCCTGACATTTCTTAATAATTTCTACAGTTTTAATTCACTAAATGTGGGGATAATTTGATAGGGCACCAATAGAGATGAATCTAAGCACAGTATCGCTGAGGTGTTATTTCTGTCTTCTGCACAGAAGGGCTATGGCCATTTCTTGGATTGTCTGAGATTCTCAGTGAGAGATAGTGTTAATCTCCTTTGAAATTTGTGATGTCATTTTTCTACATGCATGCAGTTTCATGATACAAATCTGTATTTTCCTAAATACCCTTTTATTTCAGCTCCTTTAAGCTAGTTGAATGGGGTGGTCTAGAGGACAGAGAACAGAAAAATTCCCTGGGAGTTTCAACCTTCATCCTCAGACAGTTTTTGTAGTGGTCTGATGATGAAGGAGCTTTGCAGTATTGAGTGAATTGGGTTAGGCCAGAAAAGAAGGTGAAATCTGGACCAACAGATTTCATCCTTATCATCTTAGGGGCAGTCTGATTCCAAGAGGTGTAGGCTTTATCAGAATGGACACTCATCAATAGCTGTAAGGGTTCTTCCACATTTTTGTCAAACTGAAGAGCTAGGAGATGATTATGCTCAAGCCAGAGATAGGAAAGTGAGGCATAAAGCTTTGCCTACCTATCACACACACTGTGGGACAGCTGAGGCCTGCATATGGAGACCATTCATTTGTTTCCTGGCTGCCCAGACCCAAAATAATCACACAGAAACTAAACTATATTGATTACAACACTGCTTGGACTGTTAGCTTAGGCTTCTTATTAACTAACTCTTACATCTTAAATTAACCCATTTCTATTATTTTGTATTTTACCATGAGGCTCATGGTTTATGGGTAAGGTTCCAGTGCATCTCTCTTCTTTGGCAGCTACGTGGTATCTCTCAGACTCTGACTTCTTTTCTGCTCTATCTCTGATTGGAATTCCACTTACTCTATTCTGCATTGCCATAGGCCCAAAGCAAAATTTTTATTAACCACATATTCACAGCATACAGAGTACAATCCCACATCACCTCCTCTTCTCTTTCTAAATAAAAAGGAAGGTTTTAACTTTAACATAGCAAGATTGCATACAACCAAACAGTTATCAAGCAAGAATTATAGTTACAATATTTAGTCCATTTACATTTGACAAATTAAGGAAAATACTCTTTATTTTTCCTATCTTTGTGAGTCTAAAGTTTTATAGCTAATCTATCTTTTATAATTATATTTATCTTTCTTCAACTCCATCAAAGACTCTAGAAGGATATAACATTACCTAAGTAAACAGAAAGTGCATTGTGAGCAGATTCCAAAACTCTAGAATTAACAGAGACAACTTGCTGCCTGGATAGTCACTCTAAGTTCTTCTGTAACATTGGGGTATCCATTTTCAGCCTCTAGGGCCATAGTATCTTTTCCATGAAGCAGGATTTGAAAGATAGCTCCACTTATATTCACAGTTTGTCAGTAACTTTCTTCTGTATCCTGTAGAATGTCTGGCAGATTCTTTCATGAAGCAGGATCTCTGAAGGACTGTCTCACCTTCTTTATGCAAGTTGAGCAGTCCTTTTTTTGTGGGTCCTGCATGTCCAGTTTATATAGCATACCATCAAGCATTCCAAACAAGGGAATTTTCTTACCCAAATGGCTAGCCTTATCACACTGAAGGCAAATTTCATAACAAGTTTCTTCAATGTCCATCAACCTCTTTGAAGTAATTGGTACTGCCAGAAACAGATATGTATCACTGTCATGAAAAGTCTTAAGTTCTTAAAACTTTTTAAATGCCATATTCTGTAAGTCTTTGAAAAGTTTGAATATCTATTCATCTGAAATAAATCTCTGTATATCTAGAAAACCTAGATAACATGACTACAATATTGACTATTATAGATAAATATCTATTGTCTTGTATTTATTAATTTTACAGTATATTTTTAAATGAACTTCACAAACACAATACCTTAATCAAGAGCAGAAATATACATATAACAGAATTGACCTTAAATTTGTATCAATAAACCAAGATCGATACCAATGCAAAGTGTTTATTTCTATAGCATATCCCTTCTTAAATATAAACAAACATTTGTAAACAATCATTTAGAAAATTTGAGTGTTGTTCTGTAGACTACTTCCTGCTGATTGGAGGCACTGTTAATCAGGTCTATCATGGGGTATCCTGTGTGGTAGGTCTATCTCAGTCAGCAGTCATGAAAATGTCATGGATGTTAGACCATCTGGGCCATTGCTCAAATCATGATCAAATTATGTTAGCTGGTAAGGAATACAAAGCTTTCTATCTTCTGTGGAAACAAAAGTAGAACCTCTTTTTCAAAGCAACATAACTTTAGACTGAAATTTTAAAGTCAAGATATCTTCAAAATGTATATGTTGGTTTAGCGTAGCAGTTCATACAGTATAATGTCTCTCTGTGATTAGATAATTCACAGTCAAAAAATTTAAAGAAAACACAATAATATGCACAATCCAGACTCTCTGTGTATTTTCCATCTTTACATGGCTTATTTTTCTTTATCCCTTTCATCATTGACTGTTTGTCTCTTTAAAGACATTGCTTTATCTTTTTAAAACTACTTCTTTTTACAACTATCTGTACTCTTTTTATTCTCTCCCCCAAGACTATGTACATTTATCCAACACTGTGACCCATTCACAGGTCTTTTTTTAAAAGTCTGAATCTGTCTTTGCTGTGTATCTGTAACCATTTTCTGACCAGGAGTGATCTAAAATGATAAGCAGCCTGGTTGTAGTGGCCTTGGATGGTGTCTCTGCCTCTCTTAGCCATTCAGAATGGCAGAGGTACTTTTACTGCCAACACTGGGACCACTGGGTAGAGGTCATCCTTACCACTTCAACTCTGGTAAGCAGTTGGCCCATGATGTCACCAGGTAACTTGCAGCACACTGCCCACAGTCAAGTGCTTGGCCTCCTGAAAGATCCAAAGCTATTCATGCAACTAGCACAAACCAGGAAGCATTCTTAAAGGAACCACACAGTTTTTTGCCACTACCGCTGAGACAGGAAGCCTTCTCTTAAAGGAATTGTGGTTCTGCTTGCTTCTAGCAAACAGAGTCCACTTGATAAAATGTTACTAACAATAAGCCATGGTTAACTCAGCTCTGTTTTGTGTCTAGCTTTTCAAGCTCTCTCCGGTTTTATGTAAATGTAGCTGGCCCATGTTGGCACACCATTTGTATGTGGAGTGTGCTTGTTCTTTTCCCAGCCACCCAGACCCAAAATAATCACACAGAAACTATATTAATTACAATACTGCTTGACCTATTATCTCAGACTTCTTATTAACTAACTCTTATATCTTAAATTAACCCATCCCTATTATTTTGTAATTTACCACAGGCTTGTGGTTTACTGATAAGGTTCTGGGGTGTCTATCTCTTTCAGCAGGTACAGGGTCTCTCTCTGACTTTGCTTTCTTTTCTTCTCGATCTCTGCTTGGAATTCCTACCATGCTCTATTCTGCACTTCCATAGGCCCAAAGCAGATTCTTTATTAACCAATGGTAATACAACATATTCATAGTATACAGAGGGCAATTTCCACATCAGAGGTTTGCATCCATGTCTGCTTAGCCTGACTCAGTACCCATGTGGAGAAAGGCCCTGGTCTAGCGCTTCATATAACCATACAAACTGTCCTAACATATTGCGTCAGAACTTTTCACACATCTGTCTGCCCCTTCATAGCCAGGGAAAACATCAAAAGGGATTTGGGAGGAACAAGTGGTACCATGATGGCTTCTTGGTCCCTTAGTACTTCTGAAAACAGCCAACAGGTCTGATCTTTTTATACAGTTTCTCTCTGGTTTTCCACTAAGATCAACAACCTTGGCAGATGTGGCTGTGGTATCTGGGGATCTGCTCACTGGGCACTTAGTAAGCTTTATGGAAACCATCTTGCAGAGTTCCCTCCATACAGGGAGTTGAAGACCTTCTGTCTAGGTCAGGGTTGGACTTGGCTTATGGATGAATGGTACATTGGAGCTCTCTGAAGTGGGTATAGAAAGATGACTCACTGAGACAGATGATAGAAGCTTCCCTTCATGGAATACTTTATAAGGAAACGACAGCAAAGCCTTGATAATCCCTGTGGACAGGCAGGGATGGGGGCCAGGATGAATCAGTCAGACAGCTGCATGGTAAGAATAACTGAAGGGGGTTTTCTTTGAAGTGGATTCCATCAGAATCTCAGTTATGTGGAAAAGTATTGCCAGGCAAGACCTTCTGAGAGCCTGGTATAGAGTCCTGGAATCAGTAGTAAATGATTGCATTGAAAGCAATTGGAGGTACTTTTGTTTTTTGCAAACTATGATTTTATTGACAATCAATCTAATAACTAACTCATATGATATTGCCCTGAACCATAAGAACGTAGTTACACATAATACATTCTAAGCTGTAACAACAAATCTATGACAAAGATAAATTTCACACTTGGGTTTTGACTAAATTTTAAGACTTTGCCCATTGTCATGGTTGTCATGGTGATCTCAAAAGGCAGTGAGTTGCCTCAGTTCACACTGTTCTGGTAGCCATGGATATGGATCCTTTTCTTGCAATTTTTCTTCCATCTCATCCACTTTGGAAATATGTCCAAAACAAAGAAATTGTCTAGTCTTAGACATGAACCCCTGGAAGTGTAAAAAAAGATAAATCTCTTTTTACTTAATTAATGGCTTGTGTCAGCCATTTCTTTTCATAATATTGCAAAGATGCTAATACCACACGGATCAAAGAGATTCTATAAAGTGATATTGAGTATTATAAGACAAGGACAGGTTCCGGTAAGCCAGAGAGATGAACATGGAGCAAGGGGGAAAGGTGTGGTGTCCTGTGACCCACATCCAGGAAGTATGTGAAGACAGCATCTTTAGAAAGGGACTCTCAAAGGAGAAAGTAGCTTTTCTTTATTACCTCTCATACTGAGTTTTTAGTTATTTATTTTGTGCTGGTTTTATCGTTAGAACTCTACTTGTACTAAACTTATTTAAACTTATAGCAAATGTGTGGATAAATATCTTTATTATTTTAAATGGAGACCTGAGGAAGAGAAGTTACTTGACCCAACAGAATAACCTGGTGTCAGGTGTGTGACGAGGACAGGCAGGACAGACACAATCTCTTTCCTTGCAAATCTTATCTTTAAGGACATTTCTCAGCAAAGGGTGCCTTTGCTCTCCAGTGATGCTTAGTAATGCCTAAGGATATTTTGGTTGCCACAGTTTTGAGTTGCTATTAACATGAAGTGGACAGAAGCCAGGGACTCTGTTAAAACTTTGTAATAAACAGGATGATATCCCATGAAAAGAACAAAATATCTCTAGTTTCAAATTTGAATAATGCTAATCTAGAAAATAAGTAGAAAGATGAAAATTGTGACAAACATCAGATAGCTCATATTAGAAAGACCTGAAGTTAATATCATAGTGTAACATAACTTAGCATAGGCAAGGTTTAGACAAGAGACTTTCCATGGGACAGTGCATATGAGGAATTGCAGTGTTTGTGAAGTATAGGACTGGTACCTTCTTGCAATATAGTGTTCATATAGGTGAGGAGATTTTTTTTGAAAATTGTGGAACTCATTCTGAGATTGTGTTATAAGGGGAGTTCCCAGGCCTTGACAAAATCCTAGCATCATAGCTGGGTATGGAGGGAACACAGTTGCTTGATTCTAGACTTACAGCCCAGGCAACAAGGATGCTTGACATGGCAAGGACTGGAGAAGGCAGAAAATGGTCCCTAAAAGTCCAGGACCATCAGACTATTGGATACCTGTGGGCAAATGGGACAACTCACAACACAGGTGAAAGTGAATTTGCTATGTATCACTTAGGAGAAAACTTAGAAGAAAATGGCATGATGGAGAGAAGCCAACAGGATCCACCTTGCCCTTAGTGTTGACATTAACCAACGGCAGGGCTACATATAGAACAATCCTAACTAAAGCTTGACTAGGTGTAGCAATGGCTAGTTTCCTTCTTTCCGCCTGTGAAGAGCAATGACAGATGAAGTAGTAACTTTTCCTGTTTTCAGAGTTGTTCTCATTGGGGACAATTCCCACAGGTGAACTAAACTTTATTTTTAATAGTTTCCTTTGTGCATCAGAGTTTGCCTCCACCAACAGTGCCGAGACCAGACGAAGAGGAACTGACCACCCAGGCTCTTAAGGATTTTATTACTATCTGCCCCAAGCAACCCAATATGAACAGCTGGGATTTAATTTTGGTCAATAAGAACACCGCTCTAATAAACCCCTTTTAATTCCTTTTAGAATTTATTTAATGTGTATGGATGCTTTGTCTGAATGTATGTATGTGCACCACATGCATGTCTCATGCTCTTGGAGGCTAGAAGAGGACATCAGCCTGAAAAGGGCATTGGATATCATGGAGATAAAATTACAAATGGTCGTGAGCCATGGTATGGGTGTTGAGAATTGAACCTGGGTCTTCTGGAAGAGCAGTCACTTATCTTAACAACTGAACCATTTTTACAGCCTCATTCTTTAAATCTTCAAAGACCCAGAAAGCGTTATCTAGAATCCAAGCATTTCATGACTCTTAACAACAATCCTATAGATATCTGTTAAATGTATGACAACTCTTGAGATGCTAGATTGATATTAAAATTTGGTTCACAGCTCTTTTTAAAAACATCCAATTGTGTTTAATACGAATTTTTGATTAGTTGTTTTTAAAGGTACAGCAACAATAATTCCACTTCCCCCTGATTGGTCCTTGCTTGTTAGATGTTGTACAGGTAGAAATGGCAGAGGTTAGGTTTCTGAGCTGTGAGATATAAGAAGGGTAATTTTGTTGGAGTTTAGTAGACAGATGCCCCCTGAAGCATCACTGTTTTTTATTCTGCAAATTTATTGGACTTAACATGTATCACACCCTGAGGACAGGTAATGGAATAAAATCATAGGAACTGGAAAGTGAGCCATTTATCTCTGAAGGATTTGATTGCCAGAGAAACAGTAATTACAAGCCAAGTGATAGGTGCATGAGCTAAACTGATCATAAGAGGCTATAAGAGGAGTATAGAGGAAGAGAGAGTTGGATTTTTCCACTGTTTAAATGGTGTACTACCTGGAAACTCACTGTATTAGGTGGGAATACAGGAAGAGAGTATATATAAACTCTTTCTGTTCACTGAATCTACTATAGCTGAGCTAGGACCAATAAGAGAGATAACATCTCTTGTTCACAGAACTTTCAGACTCACAAGTGAAAGAACTATGAAACACATATTGCATAAATATACTTGTAACCACAGAATGATGATTGCAATTGAAAGAGTGTTATTCTTCGAGTATAGACTATCTTACAGAGGTTCATGTGTTTGAACTCTCACTTGGTCCCAGTTGTTGGTGGGGCTTGAGGTAGAGTCTGTTGGAGGAGGTGGTCACTGAAGATGGATCTTGACGTTTTAATCTTGACTCCACTTTGCTTGCGCTCTGCCTTCTGACTGCAGATACTGTGTGAATGGCCGCATCTTCCTGGTAACATGCTTTCCCAGCCTTACACAAAGTTGTGAACCACAGTAAACCCCTTATTCAGTTGATTCTTGTCAGGCTTTTGTTGTCTAAGAGAAAAAAAAAACTAAGATATCATGGAACAGTCTATATTCATTCGCAGGGTCTAGCTATTCCTGTCCATCCTAAGAAGTGGGTATTGTAATCTATGATTTGCTGAGGAGGTAACTGAGGCCCTCAGCTATAAATTGTCTTTCCAGATTTATACAACAGGTAAAACAGCAGATTATACAACAGGTAGACTGGGGATTAGAACCCAGGGCTGCCAAAAGTCAAGTGCATACTGTCAAATGCAAGTCTTTGGGGCTGAATGCCGTGGTTCACAGCTTCCCCAACTGCCATGCAGGGGAAGCTGAACTCAAGAGAAACACATTTATTAAAACATATTCTTTCTATCCAGCAAGTACTTTTCACTCACTTAGGGACTGATTTGTGCTATCTCATGTTAATTCATAAGAGTGGGTTAATTTTGTCTAGACAAGTGCTTAGAAAGTATGATTTGTATACTCAAAATCTCCCACTTCAGTTGAGGATGATGTTAGAGGAGAACGTTCTTGACAAATACTTGTTAGTATTCAGGCATTTCCACTGGCCAGCTCCCAGGGTCCTGACAGAATACATCATCAGCTTCAGCCACTGCTGTGTATATGCTCTACACTCCCTTACAAAAGGCAAGCCCTTCCTGCCCCTCCCTCTTGCTTTTCTGCTCTCCCCCCAGGACCAGCTCTACATTCCGCCATCTCTCCCCCTGCAAAGGCCTCCCACTTTAGTTCTGTTGTCTGCTGTAAGTTCCCTTCCTACCACCTTTAAACTACAACATAGGCTTTGACATTTTTATAGTATTGGTTTTTAGGCACCAAAGTAATAGACTAGGAAAATCCAGTGGTTCAGAGCTCTGCCATTTAAATTATGAAGATCAGGATTTATATGTATCTGTATTTTATTGTGTTTTACTTATGGTGTGTGTGCATATGTGTACACACACGTAGAGAGGCTATAGGAGGATATTGGATGGCCTCCTCTATCAACTCTCTGCCTTATTCTCTTGAGTCAGGTTCTGCCATTGAACCTGGAGCTAGGCTGATGGCCAGCAAGACCATTTCTGTCCCTTACTACATTGGGGTTACAAGTGACTCTAGCCATGCCCACTTCTTCATGTGGGCACCTGGGTTTGAATTCAGGCCCTTTTCCTTGCACAGCAAAACCTCTTACTTGAGAAGTCCTCTCCCCGTGTCCAAAATCTGGTTCCAAGTTAAAGTTCAGGGACTTATCAGTTTATCAAATTATCAATCCTAGACAAAAATGTCCTTTCTGAGCCTCGGTCTCCATGCATGAAATGGAGATCAGTCCCTCTGCTGTGGGCTTAGGGTACGATGTGCTAGAGTTCGGCCATAATTCCTTTTGGATTTTATTTTCTTAAACAACTGAGATGCGACTCACAAAGCCATTCACACACACACACACACACACACACACACACACACACACACACACACACCAGATTAGCCTGGAACTGTCTAGGTAAAGCAGCCTGACCTCAACCATGTGCAAACTTCTTGCCTCTGTTTCCCAGTTTCCCCTGTGCTGAGATTCTGGGAACTACCTTGTCTGCTCCCTGATCAGTTTTTAATTCATGTCTGAAACATTATAAGGAGTTGGAGACTCACTATATTCTACCATGTCCTGAATTTTCCCCTTATCTTCGATAGGAAGGTACTCTGACTTGTTCTATTTTGGAAATTCTTAACTGGCTACAGTTTTATCTTTCTCAAAAGGAGAATTCAGAAATGACTGAAAATGTTTTGGTCTGTATTAAGTAGGACTGGATGGAGGTGCTGCTATCAGCCAGAAAATAGATTTCAGGATTGCCATTGTTCATCTTCAGTGGACAGGACAGCCACCTTTTCCCAGCTGAAAAAACTGTCCACATAGTGCCAAGATCGCACAACCCTGGCTTATATCTGCTGCCACCACATCCATGCGCACTTGCATGTTCAACACGCATGTATGGATGCACAGCCCCACACATGACCCATTTATCCACGTTGACACAGACAGAGGTTTAGTTCTCCACTTCCATGAAAGGAACAGCATACAGAGATTAGACTACGAGTGCGTGCCAGGATGATGTCATGCTGGGGAGACCCACGGCTGCTGTGGCGAGACATTCTCTCTGTCCAAGGATCTCGCCATTTCCGTGCAGGCAGACCCCTCACCACCGCCGCCTCCTCATATCCTGCTCAGGTTCCCCCTGGGAGTCCAGGGAAACCTCACAGCAGATGGGGTTTCACTTAGTCACACTCCCTACAGCCAGATCGTGTTACATGGCCAACAGCTCCAGTGCCTTGAGACCAAAGTTGCCTGGTGTGGTCTCTGTTGGCTCTTTATCTTCCAAAGCCTGGACTCATGCAAAGACTGGCAACTGGGCAAGGGTTGTTTGTAGTTTCTGTTCTAAGGAAGGAGGTTGAGAAATACACAGAGCCAAATGACTGCCATATCCTGTGTTGAGAGCAAAGCCTGGATTTTCTGTTCATGTTTCACTGTGCTTATCACAAGAGGTGATAAGTGTTCAGCACGTTTTAAAATAAATGCTCAAATGATAGAAATCTTCATGGAGTTATATGGCATGTGTCTTAGTCAATGCTATTTGCTACAAGAGAATCCAGGGACTTTTGGAGAAGAGAGATTTAGTTTTTATGCTTTTGGAGGCTGTAGAGCTCAAGATCAATGCACTGGCAGATGCTGTGTTTGGTGAGGACCTCCTTCCTGGCTCACACAGTCCTTACTTGCTTTCACAGTGACTGAAGGAGTCAACACATTTTTTGAGGCTTCAAGTACAAGGATCCTAATCCAATTCTCAAGGAACCTATCCTCATGACCTAATCACCTTTTGCTTGCTTCACATTCTGAGATCACACTGGAGACTAGGCTTTCAGATATAAATTTTGGGAGGAGACAACAAAATTCATTTTACTGTGGTTTTTACAAACTAATACTGGATCTTAAAAAAATTGGGCAACTCAAATAGGTCCGCTGTTGTCTTAAGTGTGTAGCTCACTGTCTCTTGTAATCCATGAGCAGCAGCTGTAGATTGCTGTTTTGTCAGAGTTGATATTGTGAAGGTCCAGTGAAGCAGGCTCAATCAAGAGGGAGCAAGCATCTTTCAGTGAAAAAGCTAGGATTCCAGCCTGGGTCTCACGCATTCCAGAACTAGATCCTATTACTACACAAAACGCCTCTTACAGGGCCCTCCTGTTCTCATGAGGAGAGAACGAATCTGTAGAAAGTATGGGAAACCTAAGAACTGTCAGCTACTGAACGATGCCACGATCCTTGAGTGAGTCCTCTTGGCACCAAACTTTAGCAGTACAATTTAGTTTCGAAGGCCTCCCATGGCACCTAAACATCTGTCCATGCCTGCCCCAATAAGTACCTGGGGCTTTACCGTCCTGTTTCTATGTGTTTCCTGCATGCTTATCATAAAGTTAGACACCAGAGACCTTCACTTGTAGTATCTACTACTCTTCAGAATCTTAGTTAAGTATGAAAAACAGAAAGGTTCTCTAATAGTAAAGGAGAAGTCTTAGAGCAGAGGGAGAGAGGAGGCAAAAGACATCCAGTTTGATGCTCAACTGTGGCAAAGATTAGCTGATTTACGTCTAAGTAAGTTGCAAAATTACTAAAAGCAAAGAAGTTTGGGAAGTGCTCTGGTGGGCATTCTGAGTGTGTGAAGTCAGGCCGGCATAGGAGAGAATCCAGGAGCAGTGTTCAGGGCACAAGGGAGAAGGGAGCTTATGAGCAGAGAGCAGACAGTAGCTCGAATTCAGTGGCTTTTCTAACCTTCCCCGAATGCCACCAGATAACATTTGTTTACATGACTGTCCATAGTTGGCCTTGACAAGAATTTGTTGTTCTTCTGTGGTGATTTTGGGATCATCAATAACCTGTGTGTTGTCGGTATGTGAGGGGATTCTACTACTCATTCGTCTCTCAAAGCTTTACTCCCCACAGAAACTCTGCTGCTCATTCAAATCCTCCACAAACCCTGTGGTAAATGCCAAATGAGCACTGAAAACCTTGCCTATCTGCTCTATTGTTTGCCAAGGTCTCTAATAAACTTAGGTCTTTTCTCCTTTAATCCCCAAGGAGACGGATAGCTGGTTCGAATATTCAGAGAAGTTTGGATTGTGGCATTGCCATTATTTGAAGGCTTGGTCCCTTCTGCCCATCCGTTTTTGTGGAAGAGACCCATGATGGGGATGGGAAAAGAATTTCAGTGGTCACTTGACACGCAGTCGCCCCTATAGTCTATTTTTGGATATGAAGCAGAGCCACATGGAAGAGATTTAATAATGTTAACAAATGACACAGTAACAACTACCAGAGCCAGGAAGTGCTTCTTTCCACACTCCAGTGATGCACTTTCAGTAGCTCTCAATTCTGGGAAGAACGCCTTCTCATGCTCTCTAAAATGCAACTTCACTTTCCGGTGCTCAACCCAAGCGTCACCTGCTCTTTAACCCATGCCTCAATATTCAACTCCAAATGCTTTATCTGTACTTCTATGCCTTAACTACCTCACTTTGCCTGGATTATATATAATTGTTTCCATATGCGTGCTCCCATGTGATTATAAAAATGAGGAGAGAAACATTTATTACAAGCTTTTATGTGTCAGGTACTGAGATAATTGTTTTATATGTTGAATTTCATGGAATCTTCTTAAATAGACTATGAACAGATGTTAATGCCCCCATATTAAAAATGAGTCAATAGCAAATCCTGGATTTTAAGTATTTGGAGAACTGAATTTTTTTTTATCATGTCTCATGTTCTAGAAGCTTCCCAGTTACAATAGGAATAGGGTAACTTTCATTGAAACCTTCCACTTCCTCCTTTTTCTGGCTCAAGGGCTATAATATCTATTCAAATTTTATTTTATATTAGAAAAACATACTATAATAATTTAGCAGTCATTTTAGGAACAAAACCATTGACTATCTTAGGTTCTTGTTTTGGCTCTTACCACAGGATAAAAACTGTGCATTGTTCTTGGTTTCACTATGATAGAATCCTTGATGATGTCATAGATTATTCCAGGATTAGATTTGTAAATCTGTTTCCAAGCAGCTGTGTGTCACAGTGTGGGCACATTTTGGACCTCTGGGCTACTCTGTTTTCTGCCTTCAGTCTTTTTTTCCTCTTGACCTTTAATGAACAAAATGAATGAATCTTGATGACACAGCTTATGAAACACAGACCTTCCAAATGTCAATTCCACTCTTCAAACCCTCTTTCTTTCTTTCTGAGTGTAAATGTGTGTACATACACATGCATGCTTTGTGGGATGGAGGGAAAAGGGAGAATGGTTTCCATTCTGTGGTCTGGTGTCCACTCTATTGGAAGAATTCCCCTCAAAGGAAATACTATCAAGATCTTTGTTTGCACAGTTTAGAATGGAGCCTTTTATTTTGGAAAGGTGGGTATGGAAAATTCATCTTTCTCATTATGGTCAAGATGTCTATGTAGACCTTTAAAATTGCCAAGGGAATGAGTATTTGTTAGCTGTTATGAGTTAGAGGCATTGATTTTTCTACTGAAAAGAATGTGATTCCATGGATATATGATGAAACCATATTTATTGTTCCCAGGAGAGGGACCCTGTGTGACCCTAGTGAGTTAAGAACAATGTTAAAGTTAATTGAAATATAGTTTTTATCATTCTGCAAAGAAATTTTATATCTTTTAGGAGAGGATATAACAGTCATTGGTCTTTTGGGAGAGGATAATACAGTTAATGAGGTCTATCTCTATCTATCTATCTATCTATCTATCTATCTATCTATCTATCTATCATCTATCTATCTATCTATCTATCTATCTATCTATCTATCATCATCATCATCATCATCATCATCTATCTCTATCTATCTATCTATCTATCTATCTATCTATCTATCTATCTATCTATCTATCTATCTATCTAATACATAGCCTCCTATTATTTTCTATGTGTTGAACATTGTGCTCAGAAGTGATAGATTTAGATTAACCATGGTTCCAAAAGCTAAAAGAAGCTAGGCAAGCAAACATGACAATTGCAAACCAAATGCTATGACAATGTAAAAAGAGCATGTAGAAACCAGTGTGGCTGAAATGTAGAAAAATCTTGCTAGAGAAACATAAATTTGAACATAATTTTCAGTTGAGAAGAAACAATGGAGTGTGAGAGGCCAAAGGCTCTGCCCTTCCCAAGCTTGGAGCTGAGAACATACTGCATTAGAGGCGTGGTCTTGGATTACAGAGGAGTGTTGGAACTCTCACTGGTGATACACACTACCCTGAAAGATTCTCCTGATGGAGGCATGGGAAGGATCCTGAACTCTTTTCTAAGAATATGATAAGAAACCATTCCAAGGTGTCAACAAGGAAGAAGGGTAAGTTCGTCCTTTAGAAACACCAATCTGCCTGCAATGAATGCTGTGGAGCAGAGTCAAAAGCAAGGGGTAACTTAGGTTCAGAGCCACTGATGAGGACCACTCTAGTCACTCAAGTGAATAGGGACTTGTTGCACAGTGGGCATTTTGAGAATGTTCTTGGTTAGGTTCATAATGGTGATGCCATTCACTAAGATAGGGGGAGGATAGGAAGGAAGAGTGAAGGGTGATCCAGTAGTGTTAGGTCAGGAATAAGGATTGCAGTGGCTCAAGGGCTCCTATTGGGTTGACTACAGAGAAAGTCTCTACACTTTGTGGGATCCCATACATGGTCCACCATTATTTGAGATTAAGACAAATGTAGCCAAGGTTCATGCCTAAAAGCTGTATACTCATTGTTTTTATTTGATTTGATTCTTGAAGTCCATAGCAGGAAGTAACCATGGTACTTACACAGAGATAGTACTGTATCTATATACATGCAGTTTGGATGGCTTGCATTCATCTATCACTGAATTTTCTTTAGCTGTTTTGTGAACTTAGATGAGAAATTCAAGCCATCTATGATTCAATATCCACATTTAAAAATAGGAATTGTAATTGTTACTTGACAGATTTCTTGTAAAAAATAATTTTTTTGCAGTTCTTAATATTCTTCCTTTATTCTTTATGTTTTGATTATTATATGGAGAGGAGATTTTTTTTTTTTTGATTCAGCCTATTTGGTCTTCTGTAAACTTCTTGTACCTTCATAGAGATAGTCTTCTTTAGGTTGGGAAAGTTTTCTTCTACAATTTTGCTAAATATATTTTCTGTGCCTTTGAGCCAAGTTCTTCTTCATCTTCTACCCCTATTATTCTTAGGTTTGGTCATTTCATGGTGTCCCAGATTTCCTGAATGTTTTATGTTAAGAATTTGTTGGATTTAATGTTTTCTTTGACTACTGAGTCTATTTCCTCTATAGTATCTTCAGCACCTGAGATTTGTTCTTCTATCTCTTGTATTCTGTTGGTTATACTTGTCTTTGTAGTTCCTGTTCATTTACCCAGATTTTCCATTTCCAGCTTTCCCTCAGTTTGTGTTTTCTTTATTACCTCCATTTTGGTCTTCAAGTCTTGAACTGTTTCCTTCACCTGTTTGATTGCCTTTTCTTGGTTTTCTTGAGTATCTTTGAGGGATTTATTAATTTCTTTAAACTTTTTGTTTGTCTTCTCTTCCATTTCTTTTTTATATACTATCTTTCAGACTTTATTAACCTTCTGAAACATAATGTATGGTATATATTGGCTATTTAATAAACAGTGACAGAATAAACATTTAAGACAGTAAAATCAAAACAGTGAAAATAGGTTAGGGATAGGGTTAGAACAGAAGCTGTAGTGTAGATAATCAAAATAAATATTTTCATCTTCCTCCCTGTCTCCTGTACTGTCATCTCTGTACACCAACTTCACTGAGACCTTGACCCATTTAAGCGGCATACATTCTTAAGCTTCCAGACAATGGCCTCTGTGCTGTGTTTAGTAAACTCAATGTCTCATCCTTTTTTTCTTTATTTTTTTGTTTATTTTTTTTAGTTGTTGAAAAAAAATTGCCGCCTCCTCCCCATTTCCCATTTCCCTCCCCCTCCTTTCACAGATTGCTCCCTCTCCCCACTTCCCTTCCCCTCTCCCCCTCCCCCTACTCTATTCCCCCTCCCTCTCGAGACTGAAGAGCAGTCCAGATTCCCTGCCCTGTGGGAAGTCCAAGGTCCTCCCACTTCTATCCAGGTCCAGGAGGGTGAGCATCCAAAGAGGCTAGGCTCCCACAAAGCCAGTTCATGTATTAGGAGTGAATCCTAGTGCCATTGTCCTTGGCTTCTCATCAGCCTTCATTGTCTGCCATGTTCAGAAAGTTCATTTCATCCCATGCTTATTCAGTCCCAGTCCTGCTGGCCTTGGTGAGCTCCCAATAGATCAGTTCCACTGTCACAGTGGGTGGGTGCACCCCTCATGGTCCTGACTTCCTTGCTCATGTTCTCCCTCCTTCTGCTCCTCATTTGGATCTTAAGAGCTCAGTCCATTGCTCCAATTTGGGTCTCTGTCTCTATCTCGATCCATCGCCAGATGAAGGTTCTAAGGTGATATGCAAGATATTCATCAGTATGGCTGCAGGATAGGGTCATTTCAGGTTCCCTCTCCTCAGTTGCCCAAGGTACTATCTGGTGACATCTCCCTGGACACCTGAGAGCCCCTCTAGAGTCAAGTCTCTTGCCAACCCTAAGGTGGCTCCCTTAATTAGGATATATATATTTCTCTGCTCCCGTGTCCACCTTCCTTTATCCCAACCATCCCATTCCCCGAAGCTTCCCCAATCCTCCCCTTCTCACGTTTCTCATCCCAATTCCCATTAGCCCCATGCCTCCTCACCCCCAAGTTCCCAGTTTTTGCCTGGCAATCTTGTCTACTTTCCATATCCAGGCAGATGACTATATGTTTTTCTTTGGGTTCACCTTCTTATTTAGCTTCTCTAGGATCACAAATTATATGCTCAATGCCCTTTATTTATGGCTAGAAACCAAATGTACTCACTCTTAATTGGTTTCTTCCATTTCTTTAAGTGAGTTTTTCACTTCCTCTTTTAAGGTTTCCATCATTTTCATAAAGTTACATTTAAAGTCATTTTCTTCTACTTCTTCTGGGTTCAGATGATCAAGTCTTCCTGTTGTGTGTCCGTTGGATTCTAGCATTACCATGTTGCTTTTTGGGATGTTGGAGGTATTCTTGTATTGGCCCCTACCCATTTCTTCCTTCAAATGAGGCCAGCAGAGTCTTGGCATCTTTGTCCAAACTTTTGCTGTGGCTGTCTGAGTACTTTGGAGTTTTTCTTGGTCTGCCTTCTCTTAGTTCCCCTCAGTATTGGAGCAAGCTCTGTTGCAGGGTTCTCCCTGGTCTCCTTAGCACTGGAGCAGGCTGTGTTGCAGAGTTCCATGGACCTCACAGACAAAAGGGCAGGCTTGGGGGCAGAGTGGTGCTTCCAGCCCTGACTAATCTCTCCAGTCCCCTCAGCACTGGAGCAGGCTGTATTGCAGAGTTCCCAGGACCTCACAGGTGAAAGGGCAAGCTTGAGGGCCTGCTTGTGGGAAAGAAAGTACAGCCCAGGAACACTCCCCAATGGCTCTCTGGCTCTCTGGTCCCCTTAGCACTGGAGCAGGCTGTGTTACAGGGTTCCAAGGACCTCACAGGCAAAAGGGCGGGCTTGGGGGCAGAATGGCGCTTCTGCTGCTGTGACTAATCTCTCCAGTCCCCTCAACACTCCAGAATTACTTCTTAAGTACACCAGCGACCATGTTGTAGTTTCCCAGCTCGCCAACGTTCTCAATTCATCATCTCTCAGCAGCAGAAACTTTACTGTAGCACAGGAAACCACTGACCCCAAGTCCTCAGCAAAGCCGAGTCTGAATGCCAAGCTATATGCTTTTAATCACGACTTCTGTTTCAATGTATAATTGTCACTTTAATGTTCTTATTTGGTTTAACTTATTCATTGATCTCAAAGATCAAATTTAAATGCCTAGAAAAAGGTTTCAGTATAGTCCAAATATCTCTGATCCAGACTCTGAGAACTAACCGCCGGTATGATGATATTGGGATTTTGGCCTTTAGGAGTTGATTAGGACATGAGCGGAGAGGCTTCTTAGACAGATTTGGTGCCCTTAGAAAAGAGGTTCAAGGGAGCTTCCTCTGCCCTTCTACCATGTGCAGACAAACTTAAGAGATACAATCAAAGAACAAGGAAACTGACCTTCCCTAGACTCTGGTTCAACTCATGCTCTGATCATTGACTTCTAAATTTCCACAACCCTGAAACATCAATTTATGCTGCTCAAGCCACCCAGTCTCTTGTGTTTATTTAAAGCTTTAACAGGCTAAGATGGCTTTTAAGATCCTTTGCCATCTATGGTTACCTTAGTTCCTTACCTGTAACTCCTGCCTCTGCTTACTTACTGGTGACTTTATTGTCTTTTTTATCCATGCTGTACCCCTTTATAAAAGTTTCAAATTCCATCAGTCTCTGTGCTAGAATGTGCTCCTGGCTTTCTTATTTCCTAACACAGACCTTGCTTAAATGAAGCGATCTCCATCCTCTCTTATCTCTAGCACAGTGATGGGCTCTCTAATGAAACATGTCGGGATATTGTAATCACTTGCCTGTGAGTTTGTTTTTTAGTTTTAATAATCTGTGAGGAGAACTCTAAGGTAGAGCCTATTTTTCTCAGTTTTGGTGGCTTCCAGTCCTTAATCTACAAATTGACATGGGGCCAGTGGTCAGAAAAGGGTTGCTGAATGAATAAGCACATAAGCAAATCCCACTTCAAACTGGAGAGATAGTAGATATATGACATGTTTTGTTTTCTTTTTCTTTTTGTCATCCACCACCATTGTCTTCATTGCTACTCAGCAATCTATTTTGAATGTATAGAGAAAAGATCACAGAACAAAAGAATCTCTAAAGAAACTGCAATTCTCTGTTGTATTGCTCAGAAAAACATTGGCATAGATACCGACATGGAATATTGTAATTGGAGACATTGTTTCTTGTGTGCGTGTGTGTGTGTGTGTGTTTGTGTTGGTGTCTGGCTGGGTGTCTTAGTGTGTTTATGTGCACAAGCAGGCACATATGTGTCGTTGAGGCCAGAGGACAGTCTCAGCTACCAATCTTTCACCTTTTCAAAACTTTTCTAAAGATTGTGTCTCTCACTGGGTTTTAACTCACCAACATGGTTAAGTTGACTTCAGGGATCCCCATGACCACCTGTTCCACCTCTCCTGCAATGGGACTCTAAGCACATGCCACCACCTCTCATCATTTTTTCATGAGGATTCTGGAGATTAGTCTGAAGCCTTCTTGCTTGCATGATTTTCTTGGAAAAAAAAATATATGGAAATATCCCTCTTAACATTCAACTTATTTTTCCCCCTTAAATATGTTTCCATCCCATAAAGGCTTGTGGTAACAAGGTACATTTCCATCTTTGATGCTCTTTCACTAACTGCTTTATTGTATTCTTCTGAAAGAAAATGTTCACATGTCAAAATCAACACATTGGTAGTAGTTTGTATCTATTCAGATATTCTAGACTGAATCCTCATATGAATTTCTAGTTGTACCCAATCTGGCTATTATACTACCTATTTATTAAAATTTTGGTTAGTATAGCATGAACATAAATTTTTATTGGTAATGCTTCTCTGAATGAAATATTTTTAAGTGCATATAATAAATTAGTATTGGAATATAATGACTGTTCTTATATTGGTATTTAAATTCTATTTCCACTTTTCAGTTTTTATTTAGAAACAATGAAAAAAATCTGCCCACAAATATAAGACAGTGGCAAAAGAAGAGATTTTGTTATAATAAGGTTATAATTTGCTTGTCATGTGCTGAAAGTCAGAAGGGATAGATTATTATAAAAAGTACTTTCTGATTATTTAAAAGTTAAGTGGAATGCTATATTTTATTAATTGACTTCTAAGATTTCCATTTTAAAATATTTTTAATTGGCACATATTTAAAGAAAAGAATTTGGTACGTGTAAATTTGTAGTAATTAAATTCTGGCAATGGCTATTTCCATATCAAATATTTATGATTTCCATGTGTTGAGAACCTTCCGATACTTAATGACTATCCAAATATGGTTAGATAGGAGGTCTCTAGATCATAGCATGCTAGGTATACTCTACGACAAATGTTACTATTTCACAAGGCATTTTAATGAATACTTCACCAATATTTTAATTAGTTTTCAGCTCAATTTTGTTGTAACTGGCAATCATCTGACTTGCAAAATAATGTTATCAGGTCATACTTCACATATTCCTTTTCTTACAGTTTCAATAGAAGTTCAAATTCTGGGCCACACCAATCTGTATGGCCTGCATTGTCACCTGGGGCCATGGTGTTGTCCAGGCCAGGGTTGCTGCACAGGACATATCTGGGTCTGTATTCCTTCTGTAGCTGGGGTCTGTGATGATGTCCTTGGCCTGTGTTGCCGCGGGAGGTCATGGGAACTAGACCTGTTGAAATCTGAGGTCCATGCTGAGCCAGCCAGACTCTCCCTGGTTATGGGATGGCTGGCCCTGTCTTTCCCTGGATGCTCTGGGAGGACAGCAGGTTTCCACACACTCCCTGAGAGCTTGTCATGGCATCACCCCTCACCACAGACATGGGAAAACTGACTGGCATGGGCCTAGGAGAGCTGGCCCTGCCCCTGGCCTGAGTTAGCACCCCAGTGGCCCAGACCGAGGAAATCAGCCACCATCCAGACCCAAATTCTGGGCCTTGGGTTGGCCTACCCTAACATTTACCCCATCTTATGACCTGCAAGATTGCTTGAAGGGACTGGTTCTGAGGAAGGACCTCAGGGTCTCCATGACTGGGGCAACAGCAGGATACCCGAGAGAAATATCAGTGCGGGTCCAGTGAGGATGTTGTGCCAGAAGTCTTGAATCAGACCAATGACTCACTGCAATGATTATTCTGTAGCTGAGGCTGATGGGACAACAGGGTATACTGTAGTAATATGGAGCGGCGGCGGGGCTGCGTCCCCAACCCCAGCCGCCTGCCCGGCTAGCTTTTGCCCCGAAATAATTACACGGACACTGTATTCATTTAAACACCGCTTGGCCCTCTAGCTCTAGCCCTTACTGGCTAATTCTGATATACCGATCAACCCATCTCTAATAATCTGTGAGCACCGGTCTTACCGGGAAGATTCTAGCCTAAGTCCATCCTGGGTCGGAGCTTCATCACGTGTGTCTGCCTGGGAGCAGGTCATGGCGTCTCTCTGAGGTGTCTGCTCCGGAGAGCAGAGCTGTCGAGTCTGCCCTCACTTCCTCTTCCTCCCAGCGTTCTGTGCTGTCTACTCCTCCCACCTATCTCCTAACCAATGAGAGCCAAGCAGCTTCTTTTTATTTAACCAATGACCTTCCTCCATCATTTCCCCTTTTTCGGTTTAAACAAAAAAAGGCTTTAACTTTAACATAGCAAAATTACATATAACAAAACAGTTATCAAGTAAAAGTTACATCAGAAACATTTATACATATAACAAAATTGACCGTAAATCTCTATCAATAAAGCAAAATCTATACTAATGCAAATTATTCATGTCTATATCATATCCCCCTTTAAATGTAAAAGAACATTTATAAACTATATTTGGGAACATGGGCGCAGTTTTTTCTCTCCAAACTGCTTCCTGCTGAATGGGGGCGTCATTAATTAGGTCTTTCATGTTATAACCTGTGTGCTAGTTTCATCTCAGTTGGCAGTTGAGCGAAGCAATTTTCTGAAGATGTTCACAGCAACCCTTCAGGAGGACGTGGTCCATCATACCAAATCGGAATTGAAGAAATCCATAGAGTCTCATCCTCTGTGAAAACAAAAGAAGACTCTCTCCAAAGCATCATATCCTTAGATCCAAATTCTGAAATCGTAATACCCTTATATCCATTCTGGTTTAGCTTGGCAGCTCATGTAATGAAATGTCTCTCTGTACTTAGCTCCTTCACAGTCAAAAATTTTAAAGAAAACACAATGTACATAATCCAGACTCTCTGTGAATTTTCCATTTTTACGTGGCTTATATTTCTTTATTTCTTTTAATCTCTTAACTATCTGTACTCTAAAGACTTTACCTTTTTTTTAACCATTAACTTTATTCTCTATATTCCTTTTCTTCTCTCTCCCAAGCCTACGTACATTCAACCAACAGTGTGACTCATTTAGTGGTCTGAATCTGTCCTATTGTGCATCTGCAATTTTTTACTATCCAGGAGCACTTTTGATTTGAACCTTTAAATCACTAGGCGCTTAAGAGTCTAAGCTGTGACATTCCTAGGTTAACTTTTTGCTTTTTGAGCGTATATCTGTAGACCAGGCTGTCTTTGAAATCTCGGAGATCTGCCTGTCTCTGCCTCCCAGGCATTGGGATTAAAGGCGTACACTACTACACCTTGAACTCACAGAGATCTGTTTGTCTCTGCCTTCTAGGCACTGGGATTAAAGGCGTGTGCTACCACACCTTGAAGTCACAGAGGTTTACTTTAAGAATTTTAACTTTTAGTCTGCATATATTTTAACACTATAAATCATTTAAAATTTTTCTTTGTCTTTGACGTTCTCTTTACTGTATCTCTGTTTTTCTGACCACATGAGTCTTTAATGTACCAAGCAATATCAGTAGGACTAAAGCCGTGGCTTTGACGGCTGGATCCAGCCCATTCCTTAGCTTTCCAGCCTCATGGCGGGTATACAGGCTGCAGCCATGTTTATAGCCACACCTCTATGGTGTTTCATGGTCCCTGCCAGCCAGCAAGCTACAACAGACAACACTCAAGTCCTCTCTCAGTAGCCGGCCCTCCTGCCTCAAACAGTCAGAATTTTCCCTGGCAGGATGGCCCAGAAAGCCGGCATTTTTAAACAGCGCAGCTTTTTTCCTGCTACGGCTGAAAACCGAAAAGCATGTGTTCAGCTTTTCGTCACACCGTTTAAGTGTTTCGTGGCAGGACCTCTTAATGAGCTGCAGGCTTTGCAGCTAAAGCTGAGTCAGGAAGCCTCTCTTAGATGAGGCGCTTGCTTGCCTCTAGCAAGCAGAGTAGACCAGAGAAATTGTCACAATCAAGAAAACATGCTTTACTCTTTCCCAAGCTTTCTCAGGCTTTCTGTGGACTCAGTTAGCCCCACGTTGGGCGCCATTTGTAGTAATATGGAGCGGCAGCGGGGCTGCGTCCCCAACCCCAGCCGCCTGCCCGGCTAGCTTTTGCCCCGAAATAATTACACGGACACTGTATTCATTTAAACACCGCTTGGCCCTCTAGCTCTAGCCCTTACTGGCTAATTCTGATATACCGATCAACCCATCTCTAATAATCTGTGAGCACCGGTCTTACCGGGAAGATTCTAGCCTAAGTCCATCCTGGGTCGGAGCTTCATCACGTGTGTCTGCCTGGGAGCAGGTCATGGCGTCTCTCTGAGGTGTCTGCTCCGGAGAGCAGAGCTGTCGAGTCTGCCCTCACTTCCTCTTCCTCCCAGCGTTCTGTGCTGTCTACTCCTCCCACCTATCTCCTAACCAATGAGAGCCAAGCAGCTTCTTTTTATTTAACCAATGACCTTCCTCCATCAGCATACTGCATGGCACACCGTAGCTCCAGACTCCACTAAGATAAATGAAGAAGAGGTGTTGGAAAGAGCGAGGATTGAGGTGGGTTTTTTTGTTTGTATTATTAATTACTTTTAGAGGGACTTTTTGGGGGACATGCTGCAGGGTGAAGGGTGGACATGGAAGGACTGGAAGGTGAGCATGATTGGGGTGCATGATGTGAAATTCTCTAAAAATTAATAAAATAATTTTTGGAAATAAAATAAAAGTTTAAATTCTATCTTTGATTTTTTTTCACCCCAAAATTAACTGAAGATAAATGAAGGATGAGGGATATGTCTTTCTTTTGTCAGTGGAGAAAAGTATTTATGAGAAGAAGTTCTAGCCTTCGAGAGTGTAAAGGAAACATGAGGAAACATCCCTGTCGCTTAGGGTGCAGACAGTACAAAATCATACCTTCAAAATTGCTATGATTAAATTACTTCTCCCAGATAAAATGATGTACAGATATGAGTGACGATGGAGTAGCGAGAAGCCAAGTTCAAGTGGATTTCTGTATACCAGTCTTTAAAACTCAGAAGCAGGATGACGTACTTCAAAGTTTAATGATCTAGATGGTCTTTATAAATCAGCTACAGTTCAACTGAATTCTTCTGTAACGGAAACTGAATTCCAACTCAGAAATGAGCTTCAGATCTTATCTCATCTGGAGAATGACAAGAAGGGCCAATTTTTATGTCAATTTGAATGGGTAGAGACTGCTTAGAGTTCTATTCAAGAAGGATTAGGAGGACTCATTTGAGATCTGTAGGAAATGCTGTGATCAATTAGTTAAGCCTATATGGGAGCTGGAAGAAATAGGTCTCGGCGTTCTGTATTTGTTATCCCTAAGCTGTCTGAAGAACACATAGTCCTTATCATCTGTACTGCAGGGGAAGCATTCCCAGTGTGAGCAGGAAGTATGACCACAATTCTACAGTTAACTAGTGGCAGAATGGGTAGAATTACTTTTTTTCTTCAACATTTGGTATTCATTGCGAACTTGCTGGTAGCATTTGCAAATGGAAAATTTGGGGGATGTTTTAGAGTTAGAAAGAAGCAAATGTTTTTTATGAAGATATGAGCTTTCTTTCTTTTGGAGTCTCAGCTTCTTTTGTGATTGTTCTCTGTGCTATTTGATGGAAGGAGGGACAGGGCCATCCATTCTGAAAAGAATGATAAGTGAATAACCCTGAACATGGTCTTAGCTGCTCATCAATGGAAATCAGGAAAAAAATCATAAGACGTACAAGCAACTTTGTACATAGCTGACTATTGCTTCTGCTTTATCTTAGTCCAGGAACACAGATCTATAGGGAAAAGCAGACGAGGGATTGTGGGTTTCATCCCTTCATACTAATCTTTGGTAACCATTTGGTTCTAACATCTTGCACATCCATGGGGACTTATGTCATTGACTCTTGTCATTTTGGTATCACCAAATGTTGGAATTAGCAAGGAAACAGCAGACATATTGAAGCAGAGAGCATACATATTAAGAGGAGGAACACACTTTTTCTGCGTAAGTGGGTCTTCCCATGCACAGGAATTAATATTGTTCTCCTTTTTCTTTCTGTCTTTTTAACATACCTCTCCACGCACTTCAACCTTCAATCTACAACATATAAGGCTCAGCCCTCTAGACTTCTGCTATCTTAAACAACATTGCACTGAATATCTTCCAGACACTTTCATATTTGTGCATTTCTGAGAATTTATCTGAAGTATAAATTCCTAGAAGTGAGATGATTACAATAAAAGAACTATGTGCTTCTAATTTCCATAAATTTTGCCAAGTGGGTCTCTGAAGAGGTCATACTAATTTACACTCCCAACTGTGCTATATGGGAATTCCTGCTTTCCCACATCTAGCCAACACTGGGTATTTTCAGATATGAATGAATGAAGAGTATGAATAGTTATAACTTTGAATTAGACTTGAACTTACAGCCCCCTTCTCGGGCATTTCAATATGGGTCCCTCCGAGCATTATAGCTGAGGAATAGCTAGCATTAGTGACTCCACTCAAGACTGAATGTGCCTACTACAGTGGGAACAGGGATGTTTCTTCATTCTGTGCCCTACTTGGCATCTGTCCATGAGAGACACTGCAACAGAAGGGAGCTGGTTTTCTGTCTGACCACAAGAAAAGTAGATTGGAAGCAAATTGGTCTTTTCACAGCTGGCCATTCCCCTCTCTTCCTCAGCTTGGACCAAGTTCAGAACAAGGTCACTGATGTCCTTCTGCAACAAAGATTGCATTGTTGAGGACTGCCTTCTTTGGGGGAGAAATCTTATTTCCCAAGAATTGCCTCTATAGTTTCAACAGAGACAGCGTAGCTATGCTTTTCCAAGGGTCTCCAAAGTGATACCCAGTTCTGTCCATCCTGTTCAATAAACATGTATTGTCGAATCCTATCTACAACTTTATTTAAAGTTTGTTAGATGATTCAATTCAACAGAATATAACTACTTATTCATTTTTACTGGAGGCCCATGCTCAGGGGGTGGGAGAGTTAGAACTCCAAAGAGGAAAAGCTGTGCAAACCCAGGGAGAAAGAATCATGTGCACTTGTTTGACATCACCATGCTTAATCACTGTATAATCCATCGCTCAGTTGATCTGTTAACAACACTTATTGCACCTGAAAGAGGTCTGTTTGTTTATCCATTCGTTGCCTGCCTTCTCTAGTAGACAAGGCTCCACAGTGGAATGTAGTGATATTATTTACTTCATGATGTATCACTGGATTTTAGAACACCCTCTGATACCTTGGATATGCTTCGTAGGATGAATGAAATCAATGAGCACTTCCTGTGTTGGGCAATTTCAAGCCTGTGGTGTAATTTGATGCATAATTTGCAGCATAGAAACAATATACTCTTTTATGGCTAAGGACGTTGAGTGTCACTGAGTAAGCAGTGCTTCCGGAATCATTTAACCAGTATTGGGCTGATCTGAGATCTTGATTTTGGCTTGGTAGATACAAAATCTATCTCCTGCATGACCGGAATTCTGGATTTTTCAAAGTATAAGATATTAGAGGTTTTTGAAAGCATAAGGAATGATCATTAACTGTAGTAGGAAGCTGCTTATTCATTTCCCGACAGCCCTGACTCGAAATAATCACTTAAACTATATTATTTGCAATACTGTTTGGCTAATAGCTTAAGCATATTTCTGACTACCTCTTATATCCTAAACTAACCCATCTCCATTAATCTGTGTGTCACAACGTGGCTGTGGCTTACTGGGTAAAGTTCCATCCCTGGCATCTGTCTGTGGTTGGGCTACATGGCTTCTCCTTGACTCCACCTTCTTTCTCCAAGCATTCAGTTTAGTTTTTCCACCTAGCTCTATTCTGCTAAGCCACTGGCTGAAACAGCTTTATTCGTTAGCCAATAAAAGCAAAATATAGACAGAAGGACTTCCCTCACCAATTAACATGTCTAGATGAGCATGGTGCAACCAACAGACACATACATTCTTCCTGTCCCCAGTTCTAACAAAAAAGCCTCTAAGTGATTAGCATGTATAACTTTTTATTCATTTGGTTATATAAATTTGTGTTTTTAAACAGTAATAAAGAAAATCTAAAAAAATTAATTTGATATCATGGGGAAGTATTTCACAAGGCTATATTGTACTTACGGATTATTTTACATGTATGATTTCACTTAGTCCTTTTAACAGCAGTTGTTCTTTTCTTCTCTTTTTTGTATTTAAAGTGAGAATTTTGAAGCTCACCTTGTCTAATTCATACATGGTGATTGCACTGGAGTTTGAATCTATGTCAGTATTATTGAAGAACTTTTTTTCTACTTTCTAGCCCAATATGTATGTTGGTTAGTACTGTGGTCTCAGTGGGCCTCATGTCGGTCATGACACCGGGTGTGCTGCACCATGGCTGAGTGACAGTCCCGTGACAGTCTAGACCTTTGGCAGTCATCTCAAGAACTGCTTGGTGTTTGGCATCATGCCTGGTATGAATCTATCCCTTTTCTGCTTCTCTGTTTCTTACTATTGTTAGCCAACCACCCACCCCACGGGAAGGCTTGTTTCTTCTTTGCAACTCAACTGGAATGAGAAGTTACCACAAGGATTCTGAAAGCCCACACTCCGTGCTGAAGTTTTGCCTGAGCACTGGCTGCATGGAATGTCGTGAGTCAGTCCTTCCAGTCACAACTCTGGGATCCTCAAACACTGGTTCCCCTGGGCATTGAGTTGCTGGTTCTGACGAAATGCTAACACAGAAGAGCTTTCTTTTTCTATTTTGGATTTCTAATCAGGACAGTGTGGCTACAGAATGATTTATGTACTTTGAGAACTTTAAAAATATTTTATTGTTCTGCCTTCCCTGGCATTTCTCTTATCACTTGGGCTCTGTTTGATGCTTCTCTGGAATCTGCCCTTTCCCCTCTCATCTATGGAACACCAAACACATATCGTGAGTGTGAAGTCATAATACAGAAAACCTTGGGGCAATTGATATACGATCCCAGCAGACATTTTTGCACAGTAAGCCCATAGAGGTGACACTCGCAGTATCTGGGAATGAAAATATCTTTCTGTAATTGCAATCACGCCCTCCAGCCTATCCTGCAAAAAAAAAGATAAAATAAGGAAAACAAGGGGAGGGAATTTCTTCCAAAGGTTTTGCTATTTATTGGCTGAATGTATTTCATGTCCTCAGTTGACAGATACTGGCTAAGTATTTTCTCTGTGGTAACATGGTACTGGATATGAAGACGGTACTGGAAGGCCATATAAAATCCCACCCTCAAAGAGCTCATGATTCATTTTACTGGCTGCCTGAGACACACGTCTTGCAGAGTTCTCTGTCTGATGATTGAGTCTTCCTTTGTTGTGCCATCATTGGCAGTCTTTTCTGTTACCATTGTTCACCTTATCCCATGATTCCATCTACTCCTACCTTTATTCCCCTGTGTTTACCTATGCTCTTCTTACACTTCCATCCCACACAATCGTCCATTCTTTCTCTATACAGTTTCCTCATTCTTCCAGTCCAAACAGGACATCAAATCCCCAGGAAACCTGTTCTGACATCTCCCTCCCACCTAAGGCTTGTACATTTCCATGGACGTGGACTGCTTCTTCTTTCATGACATTTGTCAAGCAGTACTGTAATCAGTTATACTTTTATCCACTTTTTCCTCAGACTGTCAGCTTTTGAGGGAAAGAGGTGAAATAATCCTGTTAGATATGTGGCGATTGCGTAGGTAATAGTGGCTGTTTCACAACTATTCCCTGCACATAAAAATGGTCTTCCAAACAGAAGAGTAAAACAAAATTTAAGAACATTGATGGGGGAGTGTCATATATCAATCTGTTGATTTCATTGGTTAAGCAATAAAGAAACTGCTAGGCCCATTTGATAGGCCCACCCTTAGGTGGGAGGAGTAAACAGAACAGAATGCTGGGAGGAAGAGGAAGTGAGGTCAGACTCGACAGCTCTCCTCTCCGGAGCAGACACCTCAGAGAGAGACGCCATGCTACCTGTTCCAGGGAAGACGCACGCTATGAAGCTCCGACCCAGGATGGACTTAGGCTAGAATCTTCTCGGTAAGACCGGTGCTATACAGATGATAAGAAATGGGCTAGTCCAGGTGGGAGAGTTAGCCTAGAAGATACTAGGTAGAAATGAGCCAAGCAGTGTTTAAATGAATACAGTGTCCGTGTAATTATTTCGGGGCATAAGCTAGCGGGGCAGGCAGCTGGAGTGTTGGGGACGCAGCCCCGCCACCACACCCATATTACTACAAATGGCGCCTATCATGCCTTTCAGTGAATATGTATATATATATGTCTATATGATTAATGTTTAAGTTTTTCACAATGAACAATGAGTTTTTCCTGAAGTGACATTTGAAGTTTCCAGGAAGAAGATGGGGCCCCATAACAACAACTCCACCTGGTTGTGTGACTTCAAGGTGTGGCAGCACACGCCTTTAATCCCAGTGCCTAGAAGGCAGAGACGAACAGATCTCTGTGAGTTCAAGGTGTAGTAGCAAACACCTTTAATCCCAATGCCTGGGAGGCAGAGACAGGCGGATCTCTGAGAGTTCAAAGACAGCCTGGTCTACAGGGTTATTCCAGGTCAAGGGTATGCGCTCAAAAAGCAAAAAGTTAACCTAGGAATGTCACAGCTTAGACTCTTAAGCGCCTAGTGATTTAAAGGTTCAAATCAAAAGTGCTCCTGGATAGTAAAAAATTGCAGATGCACAATAGGACAGATTCAGACCACTAAATGAGTCACACTGTTGGATGAATGTACGTAGGCTTGAGAGAGAGAGAAGAAAAGGAATATAGAGAATAAAGTTAATGGTTAAAAAAAAAGGTAAAGTCTTTAAAGAGACAGAGTACAGATAGTTAAGAGATTAAAAGAAATAAAGAAAAATAAGCTACGTAAAAAATGGAAAATTCACAGAGAGTCTGGATTATGTACATTGTGTTTTCTTTAAAATTTTTGACTGTAAAGGAGCTAAGTACAGACAGACATTTCATTATATGGGCTGCCAAGTGGAACAAGAACGGATATCATGAGGGTATGATTTCAGAATTTGGATCTAAGGATATGATACTTTGGAAAAGAGATTCTTCTTTTGTTTTCACAGAGGATCAGACCTTGTGGATTGCATTTATCCCAATTTGGTATGATGGACCACGTCCTCCTGAAGGGTTGCTGTAAACATCTTCAGAAAATTGCTTTGCACAACTGCCAACTGAAATGAAACTAGCACACAGGTTATACCATGAAAGACCTAATTAACGACGCCCCCATTCAGCAGGAAGCAGTTTGGAGAGAAAAAACTGCGCCCATGTTCCCAAATATGGTTTATAAACATCTTTTTACATTTAAAGGGGGATATAATATAGGTATGAATAATTTGCATTGGTATGATTTTAAGGTCAATTTTGTTATATGTATAAATGTTTCTGATTTTGATTAAGGTATTGTGATTGTGTAGTTCATTTAAAAATGTAATGTATATAGGTAGTTAATAGATAATTATAATAGTCAAGTTTGTAGTCGTTAGTTAAGATTTTCTAGATGTGCATAGATATATTTTAGGTAGGCATTTTTCATATTTTCAAAGGTTATAGAATATGGCATTTTAAACGTTTTAATAACTTAGGGTTTTTCATGACAATGAGACACTCTGCTCCTGGCAGCACCAATCTACTTCAGGAAGAAGACGGGCATCGAAGAGGATCTTTATGGAGTTTGATAGCCATTTGGGCAAGAAACTGTTCTTGCCTGGACTATTGCATAAACTGGACACAGAGAACCCGCAGAGAGAGGACTACTGAACTTGCCAAAGGTGAGATGATCTTTCGGGGTTCCTGATTCATGAAAGAGTCTGCGAGACATTCTGCAGGACACAACAGATAGTGACTGAACTGACTTTGAATTTTCCTGCTTTTTGGAAATGTCTGCTGGATACCATGGGCCTGAAGGCTGAAGATGGATGCCCCAACGGTACAGAGGAACTTTGGGTGACTGTCCAGGCAGCGAGATGTCTCTGTCATTCTAGAGTTTTGAAAGTTGCTTTTTTCTTGTTTGCTTAGGTAGTATTGTATCTTTCTGGAGTCTTTGATGGAGTTAAGAATAGTTAGTTATAGTTATAGTTTTCCTTAGTTATGATAAAGATTCTTGTAACTTTTACTTGATAACTGTTTCGTTATATGTAATTTTGCTATGTTAAAGTTAAAGCCTTTTTTTTTTTTGTTTAAATAGAAAAAGGGGAAGTGATGGGGGAGTGTCATATATCAATCTGTTGATTTCATTGGTTAAGCAATAAAGAAACTGCTAGGCCCATTTGATAGGCCCACCCTTAGGTGGGAGGAGTAAACAGAACAGAATGCTAGGAGGAAGAGGAAGTGAGGTCAGACTCGACAGCTCTCCTCTCCGGAGCAGACACCTCAGAGAGAGACGCCATGCTACCTGCTCCAGGGAAGACGCACGCTATGAAGCTCCGACCCAGGATGGACTTAGGCTAGAATCTTCCCGGTAAGACCGGTGCTATACAGATGATAAGAAATGGGCTAGTCCAGGTGGGAGAGTTAGCCTAGAAGATGCTAGGTAGAAATGAGCCAAGCAGTGTTTAAATGAATACAGTGTCCGTGTAATTATTTCGGGGCATAAGCTAGCCGGGCAGGCGGCTGGAGTGTTGGGGACACAGCCCCGCCACCGCACCCATATTACTACAGAACATCAGGGGCCTCTTCGTGTTTTGTATTCTTGGGGCATTATCTCACACAGTCTAGGCTGACCTTGAACTTGCTATGGAAATGAAGATGACATTAAACTACAATCCATTTGCTTCTACTTCCCCAGTGCTGCTCTGTTTATAAGCCCATGCTATTATATTCAGCTCAGAGTTTTATGTGAATTAATATTTGTAAAGTATTTAGAACAATTCCTATATCTTTAAATGCAAGGTATTGTATAAATAATCTCAGGTTAACCCTTATTGCAAAGAACTAAGGGTGAAGAAGAGAGAGAGGCTGTAATTCAGCTTGAGAGGTAAGATAGAGATTGTACATAAAAGAGACTGTTATTTATCATTTACATTTATTTGTCCGTCCATCCATCTATCCATCCATCCATCCATCAATCCATCTCTGTGGGTGGAGGGGGTATGTGAATTCAGGTGCCTTTCGATGACAGTGGTTATGAGTGCTTGTGAACCATCTGACATGGGTGCTGAGAATCCAACTTGGGTCCTCTGCAAAAATACTGTCACATTATTAGCCACTGTGACATCTCCTCAACCACTCAAAAGACATTTAAAAAGGATAAATAAGGTCTCAAGATAAGGATAGAGAGAAGTCCCAGGTGGAGAGGGCATAGCAAGTTTAGGGGCTTTTCCTTTCTTATGTGATGGAAGGAGAGCATATCTGGGCAGGTCTACGGGTAATGTCAGCCATTTCACTTAGCATAGTTTCCTTACTTGTATAACAGGTATCATATATTCTCTGAGCTCTACTTTGGAAGGTCAGGAAATCTGGAGAGTGGGTCGAGGAATGTCATGAATTCAAAGAATGGCTTGTGCCTAGTGTTTGGCAGACATTACTGTTAAACTACAATATTATTGCATCTGTTCCTATTTCTGTAGCTCTATTTGTATACTACACTGTTTGTACCTATACAAGCATGATACTGGTACAACCACAGCTCTTCCCACCATCAGCCCTGAAGGGCTGTGATGTTAGTGCTGCTGTACCACTATCACTGCTACAGTACTAGTAGTATACTATATCTCTACTAGTACACCATTAGCTCTGTTATTACTACCACATGTTTCTTTTATGCTACTGCTACCAGAGATAATGACTAACAGCTACTGAGTTTTAATTCCAGATACTACTTTAGGTATATAGACTCTTAATCTCTTCCAGGATATACATTCTCTTATAGTTGTCATTTTATGTTTTAAGTTGAGCATTAGAGAATTTATACGACCTGCTTAAAAGACTAAGACTTATTGGAGCCCATTCCCTATGGAGGGATGCTGTGCTCAGCCTTAATGCAGCCAGGAGGGGCTTGGTGTGCCAGACTTAGTTGACTTCCCAACAAAGACCTTACCCACTGGGAGGAGTGGATAGGGTTCTGACTGGGGGAGGTGCGGGAGAGGAGGAGACATGGGGGAGAACTGTGGGTGGATTATAAAACAAAATTTAAAAAATAAGTAAAAAAAGACTAAAGCTGAAATTCTGATGCTGTAACTGCAGAGCCTATATTTCTCTTAGGTCCCCATAGAGACCTATAAAATAACTGAGTAGAAGATTGGTTGATTGAATAAAATGTGGCTGTTTTTGAAATGTTATTTTGGTAAGAAATCAAAGGGAGATGAATACAGAAGATGGGAATAGGGGCTGTAATATCCAAGGGGTTACCCAAAGAGTCTGGTTCTGTCTATCTAGAAACCCTTATTGTTTTAACCATTGTGCACATAACAGTTTTAGTTATGACAGCAGAAAGCTAAAGTGGCTTAGCAAGTTCACTTACAGTTCAGCAATTTGAGAATAACATGAAAGCGAGTCCATGCCTGAGTGCTCAGTGCAGAGTCCTTTGAGGCCTGCCATGTTCCTGAGAAGTGACATTATTTACATGAAGCATCTGCTTATGCTCCATCATGGACAGGGAAAGAATTTGCAGCATTCTATTAGGAGTTCGTGTACTCTACAGTATCTTTATCTCAGTTATCTTAAAGGTCTCCAGCATTTTGGATTCATAGTGGTGTAATAGCATTTCAATTGTATTTTAATAAATAAAGACTGCCTGAAGATCTGAGAGTAAAACAGCCCCACTGGTCAGTCTTACAGATCAGATTATGGTAACACACATTTAATCCCAGTAGCCACCATGACACACACCTTTAATCCCAGTAGCCACTCCAGTTGCCATAAAAATGAGATAGTGCATGCCATTAATGACGGTGGTGTGCGCCTTCAATCCCAGCCCTAGAGAGGAATATAAGATGGGGGAAACAGCTCTCAGATACAGTCTCCTTCAGAGATTCAGGAGGCAGGATTGCCATTTCAGACTGAGGTCGAGGTAGGAACCAATGGCTGGTTGTTTTGCTTTTCAGATCATCAGGGTGAATCCCAATTTCTGACCCTGAGTTTTTATTAATTGTGCCTCATAGCGGGAAGCAGCAGCATCCTGGCATTGTCAGATCATAGATAAATGGAGGTTGGGGGAAGCGCAGGGACCTTTACACATCATCTGCTTGTAAACACTTTAGAATTGTGTCTAACTTTTCAGTTTTTCCACCCCCTGGTTCCTGGATCAACTAGGTTCAAATTTCCCCATTGGCCCTCTGACTAGATTTGGAGTCTGTGCTTCATCCTGTGATCTGGGCTCTCTCTTGGACTGCTGAAAGATTTTGCTCTCACAGCTGTTGGAAGCGACCCATTGATGGAATTGGCAACAGTTGCTCAGCATCTGATCAGGACGACCAAATGGGGTGAAAAAATGGAATTCATGGTTAGTAAGTGACTGACCTCATTCTGTAGGAACTCTTTCTGGAAAGGCAGCAACAGCATGTTGTGACAGGCAGTAAGTCATCTTTCAGAATGTTTATTGTGGAATTCTAGCAAAAGGAATGGCCTGAGAAACTTCCTGGATGGCATGAATACAGGCTGCTCAGAGGCACCATAGCAGAGAACTGGAAATTTCGGCCTCAGAAGATAGAATGTCCACTGCTATGCACAGAGCAGCTGAAGAAGCAGCAGCATTTGGGATACCCAACTGCCAGGATGGTGCTTGTAAGACAGTTTTATGGATCTTGAATTGTCTTGGCTGTTTTGTGTGGCTGGTGTTTTAACACCAGCTGAGAGACACTTAACAGTAAAGTTCTTTGCAATCACATGGCTAGGAATTACTACTATCATTTTATGGAGTCTTACATAGATGGTGGGATTTATCCCTAATTCCTCAGGTTGAAGTGCATTGACTGGGTGGACACCCAACTCTATGTGACTCCAACTTGTACAGTTGCCTCTTTGGAGAAGAGGCCTATCCTGCATCCAACTTTCTTCCTTCATTGCAATATCTGCATCTATGTATATAGAATCTTGGTACATAAAGCCTTGAAGAAACTTAAGTGTGGTCAGGATTCTGGCACCTGTAGTACATACACAGGGTGCACAGATATACACAGAGGCAAACACCTACACAGAAAAATTAATTAATTAAAAAATATTAAAGTAATACTAATTCCAGAAAGCCAACAAACACATGGAAATTAAACAATGCTTGCCTGAATTATCAATGGGTCAATGAAGCAATATAGGGAGAAATTAAAGACTTCCTAAAATTCAATGAAAATGACTGCACTACATATATGGGACACAATGAAAGCAGTGTTAAGAGAAAAGTTCATAGCACTAAATACCTATATAAAGAACCTGGAAAAAATCCCACACTAGTGAATTAACAGAACATTTGAAAACTTTAGAATAAAAAGAAGCAAACTCATTCAAGAAAACTAGGTGGCAGGAAATAATCAAATTGAGAGCTGAAATCAAAAAAATAGAAACAAAGAAAACAATACAAATAATCAATGAGACAAAGAGTTGGTTCTTTGAGAAAATCAACAAAATAGACAAACCTTTATTCAAACTAACCAAAAGGCAGAAAGAGAATATTCAAATTAACAAAATCAGAAATTAAAAGGGGGACAAGACAACAGAGTAAATACAAAGAATCATCAGGTCACGTTTTGAAGACCTGTACTCCACAAAATTGGAAAACTTAAAGGAAATGGACAACTGTCTGGATAAATATCACGTAATGAAACTAAATCATGACCAGATAAGCAAATTAAAAAGACCTATAATTACTGAAGAAATAGAAACAGTCATCAAAAGTCTCCCAACCAAAAAAAGTCAAGGACCAGATGGTTTCAGCTCAGAATGCTACAAGATTTTCAAAGAAGAACTAATACTAATACTCCTCAAATTGTTTCACACAATAGAAACAGAAGGAACATTGGCAAACTCTTTTTATAAGGCTACAATTATCCTGATAGCCAAACCACAGAAAGAAATTAATAACAAAGAGAATTACAGACCAATTTCACTCATTGAAATTGAACATTGATGCAAAAATATTTAATAAAATACTGACAAATCGAATCCAAGAACACATCAGAACCAACATCCACCATGATCAAATTGTCTTCATCCCAGAGATGCAGGGATGGTTCAACATAAAAAAATCTGTCGACGTAATCCACCTTATAAACAAACTGAAAAATAAAAACCATATAATCATCTCATTAGATGCTGAAAAATTTTTCAACAAAATACATCCATTCATGATAAAGGTCTTGGAGAGAGCTGGATACAAGAAACATACCTAAACATAATAAAGGTAATATGCAGCAAGCTAACAACCAACATCAAACTAAATGGACTGAAACTACCAGAGATCCCACTGAAATCAGGAACAAGACAAGGTTGTCCACTCTCTCCATATCTATTCAATATAGTTCTTGAGGTCCTAGCTAGAGCAATAAGACACCAAAAGGAGATCAAGGGGATACAAATCAGAAAAGAAGAAGTCAAACTCTCACTATTTGCTAATGATATGATAGTTTACATAAGCGCTTCAAAAATTGTACCAAAGAACTTCTACAACTTATAAACACTTTCATTAATGTAGCAGGATAAAAAATTAACTCAAAAAAATCATTAGCCCTCCTTTATACAGATGATAAAGGGGCAGAGAAAGAAATCAGAGAAACATCACCCTTCACAATAGCCACAAATAGCATAAAATATCTCAGAGTAATTTTAACAAAACAATTGGAAGAATTGTATGACAAGCGCTTTAAATATTTGAATAAAGAAATTGAAGAAAACACCAGGAAGTGGAAAGATCTCCCATGCTCTTGGGGAAGTATAATTAACATAGTAAAAATGGCATCTTACCAAAAGCAATCTACAGATTCAATGCAATGCCTATCAAAATCCCAGCAAAAATTCTTCACAGACCTTGAAAGAATGGTACTCAACTTCATATGAAAAAGCAAAAAAAAAAAAAACCCGGATATCCAAAACAATCCTGTACAATAAAAAACTTCTCGAGGCATCACAGTCTCTGACTTTAAACTCTACTACAGAGCTACAGTACTGAAAACAGCCTGGTATTGGCATAAAAACAGACAGGAGAACCAATGGAACCAATGGAGACAAAAGACCCAGATATTAGTCCACACACCTTTGAAAACCTGACTTTTGACAAAGAAGCAAAAGATATCAAATGGAAAAAAGAAAGCATATTTAACAAATGGTGCTGGCATAACTGGATATCAACATGTAGAAGAATGAAAATAGATTCATATCTATGAACATGCACAAAATCCAAGTCCAATTGGATCAAAGACCTCAAGATAAAGCCATCCACACTGAGCCTTATAGAAGAGGAAGTGGAAAGCACACTTGAACGCATTGGCACAAGAGACCACTTCCTAAATATAACCCCAGTAGCACAGACACTGAGAATAACAATTAATAAATGGGATTTCCTGAAACTGAAAAGCTTCTGTAGAGCAAAGGACACAGTCAACAAGACAAAATGGCAGCCTAAAGAACAGAAAAAGATCTTCACCAACCCCACATTGAACAAAGAGTTAATTTCCAAAATATACAAAGAAATCAAGAAATTGGTCATCTAAAAAAGCAAATAATCTAATAAAAAATGAGTACAGACCTAAACAGAGAACTCTCAATAGAAGAATCTATAATGGATGAAAGACACTTAAAGAAATGTTCAACATCCTTAGTCATCAGAGAAATGCAAATTAAAACAACTCTGAGATTCCATCTTACACACGTAAGAATAGCCAAGATCAAAAACACTTATGACAACTTATGCTGAAGAGGTTGTGGGGTAAAGGGAACACTCTTGCATTGCTGGTGGGAATGCAAGCAGGTACAGCCGCTTTGGATGTCAGTGTGGCAATTTCTCAGAAAATTAACAAACAACCTTCCTCAAGACCCAGTAATACCACTTTTGGGTATATATCCAAAGGATGCTTAATCGTGCCACAAGGACATGTGTTCAACTATGTTCATAGCAGCACTGTTTGTCATAACCAACCTAAATGCCCTTTGACTGAAAAATGGATAAAAAAGTGGTACATTTACACAATGGAGTACTGTGTAAAAATAACGTCTTGAATTTTGCAGGCCAATGGATGGAGCTAGAAAACATCATTTTGAGTGGGGTAACCCAGACCCAGAAAGACAATTATCACATATAATCACTTATAAGTGCTTTTTAAACACAAAGCAAAGAAAACCACCCCACACATCACAATTCCAGAGAACCTAGACAACAATGAGTACTAAGAGAGACTTACATAGATGTAATCTACATTAGAAGTAGAAAAAGACAAAATATACTGAGTAAATTTGGAACATAGGGACCTTGTGAGAGGGTTGAAGGGAAGAGGAGAGCCAGGGAGGGGAGCAGAGAAAAATGTAGAGCTCAATAGAAATCAATAAAAAAAAAAAAAAGAAGTATGTCTACATAGAGCAGAGGGAAAAGAGACCTTTGTGTGTGCTGGTCCTTCAGGCTTGTGACCAAATACATGGATATGCATCCTGCGATAAGACAATTAGTTCACCTAAGAGACCCACAGAAGCCTGAACCTTTCCGTCTTCTGCTGCGCCCTGTGGCATTTTCTTTTCACCCTCGTATGTATGTTTCTTCATTTTCCCTTACCATTTCTTTCTTTTTAATCTCCATGTTTTTGGTCACGTATCCACCTTCAGGCTCTGTTAAATTTACCCCCACAGTCTATTTTATCACCTACCTCTTCTCATTTCCTTCACACGCCGTTTCATTTTAATGAGATTTCTTCCCACCCTCGTCCATTTCCTATGCATGTTCTCACTGAGGTCAAGCCAGTGACCGTGTTCTGGTTCTACTTTACCATTATCTTCATTGAAATAGGTTGTGTTCATTGGTCCTGTCTGAAACTATGTCTGAACCATTCTTCTGCTTGGATCACTTGATTCTCCCTTCCCTGCCCCTCACATTTGTAGTGGTTTGATTTTTGGGCTTGACTTTTCATAGCTGCTGACGTTTGATGCTTTGCCTTGATTTAATATCTGGCTCCCGCCTTTGGGTGTCATTCGACTCCCACTCCTGTCTGATGAATGGATTTTAAAGTGTTCCGTGACACACCTTATTTCTATTCCAGTTATGTCTGCTGTTTCCTCCTGACCTGATTTCTCCTCCTAGATTCCTCTTAAGAAGGCCGAGAAGCACCGCTCTCATACTGGTTGCATGGCGGGAATTATTTCTCTTAAATGTTTGATGGGGACACAGTTTGACTTGATTTAGCTTTTTCAACCTGGAGAGAAATTCTAAGCTGGATGAAAGGTTAAATTCCTTCCAGCTGTCTGCATAGTAGAACGATCTTGTCTCCAGCCCTGGGGGTGAGAGGGACTCTCAACTTCTCCGTTAATCAAATCAGCTGAAGCTGAAGCTGAAAAAAGGCAGAGATGACATTCAGCACTTCACTAGCTTTCCACCTCCAATCATCCACGAATTTCCTTCCTTCTTTAACCCAATAAGTCAGACAAATTAAATCGCTTGATTCAAATGGCTTTCTTTTCTCTTTTTAGCCAGTATCTTTTTGTTAAATTTATTTCTATTTATTTGATGTGCATTTGTATGAAGGTGACAGATGCCCTGGAACTGAAGTTACAGATTGTGAGCTGCAGTCTGGGGGCTGGGAACTGAACCTGGGTCCTCTGGAGAATACCCAGTGCACTAAACTGCAGAGCCATTTTTGTATCCCTGCTTCTAAGGACTCTTAATCAGAACCCAGCATGAGAGCTGCAAAAATAGAAAGTGCTGAAGGGTATCCAGAGAGAGGTAATGCGGCACAGACCCTTTAGCTGTGTACAGATGTTAACATTTGTGAGTTTGAAAACTGAAGAAAAGAGGATCAGAGAGACAATGTGGCAGGCCTAAAGCTACTTTAAAAAACAAACAGAACAAAACCAAACCAAAGTGGGCTACAGTCTTGATATGTATCACCTACTGTACTCATTTTCATGAAGTAACAGTATGCTGGGAGGTAAGACTGTTTTCCTTCCTTCCTTCCTTCCTTCCTTCCTTCCTTCCTTCCTTCCTTCCTTCCTTCCTTCCTCCCTCCCTCCCTCCCTCCCTCCCTCCCTCCTTTCCTCTCTTCCTCCCTTCCTTTCTTCCTTCTTCCCCTCTCCTCCTCCCTCCTTTTCACCATCCTTCCCTCCCTTCTCCCCTCTCTCCCATTCTTCTTTCCTTTACTTATTTCCTTATTTCTTTGAGACAAGATTTCATGTAGCCCAGGCTATTCTCATTACTTTACTATACAGCCAAAATAAAACTGAACTTTTGCTTTTCTTGCCTCTACCTCCTGAGAGCTAGCGTTAAAGGCCTGGATAACCACACTGGTATGGTTTGGTTTATGAAAAACTGAGGAGTAAGCCCAGAGTTTAGGAAAACACTCTACTAATGATCTACATCCTTAATTCCAACTGACATTCTTTTAAAAATGTCGAGAATTACTTCAAACAAAAGGATCCCATGTGAGTCCTCTGGGCAGATCTAACTCAGCATTGCCAGTGTTTTAAAGGTTAAACTGATTCCCATGGTTCACTATTCATTTCATTACAGGCAGAAATTTTGAAAATCAGCAAGCTTAATTTTTAATGGGAAGGATTGAATGTCTAATTTTGGTAATTACTACTTTTATTACAGTTAAGACAGTAAAGGACAGTTACAATTCCTTTAACAAATATTTTCTCCAGTAAATCAGTGCTCTATGTCCATGCAAGTCCCATGAAAAATAAAATAACTGTTGGTAGGTGGGTGCGTGCACTCATTTCTCACTCCACTTAGCGGACATTGGCTACAGTTGCTTCAGATGCCAGAACTTATTGATCTTTTCCTGTGTCCTTCACCAACCTCCCCTGGCCAGTATAAAAAGAGTGACTTAGTTAGGAGAGAAGATGCAGAATTGCTTGATTAGCTATGAAGACTTCCATATTTCTAGGGTCATTAGAAGGGCTACAATCAGGAAGAGTGTTAGAAATGAAGATTTTCTAATGACATCTTGAAGTTTGCAGGCAAATGGATGTCATAGTGACAGAGGTAACCCAGACCCAGAAAGACAAATGTAATATGTACTCACTCATAAGTGGCTTTTAGACATAAAGCAAAGAAAACCAGTCTACAATTCACAATCCCAGAGAACCTAGACAACAATGAGGACCCTAAGAGACACATATGTGGATCTAATCTACATGGGAAGTAGAAAAAGACAAGATCTCCTGAGTAAATTGGGAGCATGGGGACCATGGGAGAGGGTTGAAGGGGAGGGGAAAGGAAGGGAGGGGAGCAAACAAAACTGGATACCTCAATAAAATAAAAAAATTAATTTAAAAAATCTTAAACTTAAAAGAAATGCAGATTTCCAGAGTCCGCCCAGCCTTATGGGATGGGACACTCTGTGGGTCCTTATGGAATAGGACACTCAGGGCCCAGCCACCTGCATGTCAACAAGCTCACTTCTGATTCTGGTGCCTACACAGCTGCAGAAGCTCTGGCTAGCTGGTCCATCCATCCTTGGCAATTCAGCTTACAAGGGTCTCTCTTCTGATCTGTTTCCTTCCATGTGGTTGAAATACAGGCTCTGCCTGGTGTAGGTTTGAAAAGATACTTGGTGGTTAGGTGTTTTCATATGGTAATTTCAGGAGCAGTGTTGTTAATCAAGATTTTACAAACCTAATTCATCTCCAACCACAATTTTTTCTAATAAAATTGACAATTTGCTATTTTTACTTAAATGTAACTCTAATTTCAATTGTGTAGTTTGTTCTAATTTTGAGGATAGAAGGATAAAGGATCATCAATCATCAGATCCCTTAAATCCATAATAGTGGTTACCTATTTTTCTTTATGGCCACATATTTAAGCCTGGAGGAAGCGTGAGAGTGGCCTAATCATTCACGTTAGAATTGGTATTGGTGTCAAGTAAAACCCAGAGAGGGCCAAGCACTTATCAAAATTTACTCAGAAAGATAGCTAGAGCTAATAAGCTCCCATGGTTTCAGATTTAGGATCTAACCAGCACAACCATGGTGCCCTTTCCCCAGTTTAAATTAAACAGAGGGAATGCTTCTTTCAATCAATTTATCTTTTCCTCACAGCAAGGCTTTCCTAACTCGTGTTTTCAGCTTGGGAATCATGAATGACTCTCATGCCCCCAGTAACGAACATGGCATCTCTTGGCATCACGTCCTGGAATTCCTGCCCCGGCTTTTTCCCTCTAACTTTCATGACAGGAACTGAAAATGAGCTGCAGCTGTTCAGCTTCTCTATGGCAGGGAGCAAATTTTTAATCCTTTTCTGAGCTCATCGCAGGGAAACGCATGTAGTGTGACCAGGAAGTACTCTTTCTTGACTACAATGCTGAGTTCGCCCACGTTTCCTTTGAGTCACTTTTGCATGTAGTCTGCAATACAATTATTTCTTCCAACTGAGTTATCTGATTGTCTGCCAGAGACATTTCCTATGAGTTAAGAAATCGGACTTTCAGAGTTGAATTTTGATTTATCTAATTTTTATCTACATTATGACTTTTATAATCTGTTATTTCTCTTCTGGGTTGCCAAATCACGTGTAATTTTTATTTTTCAAAATTTCAGAGATGGTACTTGCTTTGATGGTAGGGATCAACCAATTTGCTTATTTCTTGATTAACTTTATAGCGCCAGCTCAATTTTACTGTGAACATGGCCCCTAGCGTACTTGCATTTTGTGTTGGCTTGATCAACTTTCATTGTTGTATAAAACAACCACTCTTCAATTTCCGTTCTTGAAAGAGTCATGGTCATCACTTCCTTCTTTGTTCAGTATCTGTATGTTAGGGCTTTAAGCCCGGGTCTGGCTCTCTTAGACAATTTTATACAATGGAATATCTGTTGGCTTCTTGGTTGTCCTAGATAGTTGGGAGGACAGGGTTTAGTGGGATAAGGGACAGTTGAGATATACTGAAGGCCTTCACAGAGGCCAAGCAAGGAATACATTTAGTTCAAATTCAATGCCAAAGTGAAGAATAAGAGTTGGCAGGTGATTCTTAAAGAAAATATTTTAGATTGCCAGGATTACACAACTACAACCTATTCATGTGGAGTCTCTTGGGTTTGAGGATATCCAACAATATGAAATATATGGGAGATCCTGAAGATCTGCAACCGACCTGGAATTCTACAAGAGGGATTTTCATGTTCATATGGGATAAAGCTTAAAAGTATGTGCAAATACAGATCTACTTGAATAGCCGAGGTATACTTATAAAAATCAAATACCCGAGAGTGTGTGCCAGAATTTAAGAAGTGTAGGCAAAATACAAAGCGCCATTTATAGACGATGAATGTGGCTTGCTTTATTGATGTGTGCTGAATGGATCTCACTTTTGTGCTCAAAGTGAGGCTCAAGGATGAATGTAGGGGCTGGGTTAGATAATAGGGAAGGAAGGTAAAAATTGGTGTTCCAAAAATAAGCAACCTATTTTTCCTGGTTATCAGTGACAGAAAAATATGACTAAAGTCAGAAAATGCCAAGGTCGCTGTTTTTACTTATGGAGAAGTCTGGCATGGATGTTAAGGCTGGAATCTTTACTGTTTTTTCTCTGGAATTGACTCGTGTTAGCAGTTGTGGTTCTGTGCCTCTTATAAGAACTCACACTCGTAGTCAGGTAGGGAAGGGAGAGTTAGGCCACTTTGTTTGTATTCCATCTTTTTATCAGATCAGTAGGGGTTTCCATAGGAAATACTATGTTCACTTATGTCTATTCCGTGGGCCCTCTTGGTTCCTTCTTGAGTTTCTAAAGAGTGTGGGATGGAGAACGACATCAAGAACGTGTGTTAGTGTTAGCTGAGTAAGTGAACGCCTTCCACATGAGTTCTGCTGCTCTGGGAGTTATGAAGTCAGCGTTGACATTTGCTTTGTTTCTTTATTCCTTCTAAGTATGTCATGTCACACTCAAAGAGGGATAACATAAAACATTCACTGAAAGAATAAACAAATTCAGTTTCATCTCAACAGGCATTTATCTGTTGAGCATGACACTCATACTGGGAAATGTAAAAGTATAGATCAAGCCTGATGTCTTGGTGGGAGATAGTTAGTAAACATGTGTACAATATGCTGTGGTAACACTACAATAAAGTAGCCTTTAAAAAGCTAGAGAGAGATGAAAACAGAGAGGGACACACAAAAAGAGAGCGAGGGAGAAGGGGAGGAGGAGGGGAGAGAGAAGAGAAGGGGTAGAGAGAGAATATACATTTCAGGGAGGTTATTGGAGCAGTTTAAGCTACACTCGAGTAACAAATGTCACTTAGCTGTCAACAGCTGACCACATTTTGATATCTCCAACTGGGCAATTTGGCTTTGTGGTTAAATTGTGACTGCCTCAGACTGGATGCAAGGTGAGTGAAAAGCCTCAGTCTGGAACCTGAGCAGAAGGAGGAGAGAACAATCACACATTGAATGTCTGAATCAACTTTGTCTCCATATCACTTCTTGGTCAGAACAGGTCATGTGGCTCTTTCAGAGAGAACTAATGGCTCTCACAAGGTGCGCTCCTCCATGTAAGAGTACAGAGATGGACACACAGTACTGTCACTTACAAAGAGTTAGGGAGAGTTTGACTTTGACTGGCTGTGCTATCTCCTTTCTGTTCCCTTTCCCTTTCCTCCTTCTTGTGAGCATGGTCCCACCTCCCATGGTGTGGGGGAGCTGAGGCTGCGTTGAGTTGTAAGGGATGTGCTGGGGAAGCCAGAGTCTGACTTCATCTCCACCTGGTCCAGGAGGGGAGACTGTGGGAAACGGCTGGATTCAAAGCCAAGAACATCTAGACAGGATATGACTTTTCGGGAGGTAAAAAGATAGATTTCACCATCTGTATCTTTCTTAATACGTTTTGAAGAGTTATACAGAACATTGAAGTGGGTGGCCAGACTTCTAAGAAATCCTTGCTGTCATTCGGCACTGGCTTAGCATATCCCAGCTGTGAGTCTTCTGACAGATGTAGGACCATCATTTAGACAGGGCCAGTGGTAGAATGGACTGCACACAGGGACAATGACCAGCACACCCACTTGCCAGCGGTAATAAACACACACAGATGTGCGTTCAGTACACAAAAAACTGGGTGACTTGGATGTCAGAGATTTCGGTAAAAAGTTATCATAGAATTGATTTTTATTTCTCCTTCATATACTGCAAGTTCATTGCCTTTTCCTTGCCTGGTGTATATGTCTGTGCATTCATATTCAAATGTTCCTTTGACATACTACTTTGAGATAAGCCATTCTTAAAACGCACACTTACATTTCTGTCTGTAGATACTAAGAGTTAAGCCCTGTTTTCTGGCATGGGGGTAGGAGAACGCCTGGGTAAAAGCACATGCATGGCGTTCAGCTTCACTCGCATGGGGTAGGAGAACGCCTGGGTAAAAGCACATGCATGGCGTTCTGCTTCACTTGTGGCCCCAGAGTTTCTTGTGCTCTCAGGCACTAAACTACTCTGATCTTTAACCTCTTTTCCTCTTTCTCCACTTCCCAGCCTATCTGTTGTAGAATGAAATGCTCTCTCACTGATTTTAAGACATTTTGGGCATAATCACATGAGAACTTTCTTTTATTAAATACCTACTGGATAGGAGAGTTTGGTTATTGTGAGGACACATGATCTATGATCTCTAGGTCAGTGAATGTTTTTATATTATTGTGTATGTTGTGCTTGAGAAGGCTAAAGCTGGGTCCAAAAGGTATATCTTATGAATGGGTTACCATAAATTTTGGTATCAATGTTTAGGTTTACAATTTTGAACTATTCTTAATTATTTCAGTTAAATTTGAGCCATGAATCTGCTGAAATTACCAAGTTGCTGATATTTTGAACCTGTATCAAACATGGCAGGCACTCTTTTGACTTGCATTGTTCCATATTCAATTTAGTATTAACTCTCAGTTCTTTGAAAACAGGGTCTGAATCTTATTAGGTTCTCACGTCTTCACTCTTTTCCCCCCTCAAGCGTACATGGGTTCCAACTTTCAGCTAGACACTTTATTCTTGCGTATCTTGTGGCTTTGGGCCTCATATGGTGCGTGATACAAAGCAAAAAGAAACATTAGTCATGAAATGAATCAACCGGTGAGTCACAGATTGGGTTCTAACAAGCCCAGGGAACTATCATCTAACATCATTTGGAGGCTCAGGAAGACAAACACTTTTTGAAAATGATTTTTTAAATTAAATATATATGAATAAAATACCATTCTTTTCTTTTTCTCCCCTCTAACTCTGCACATGAACCTCCTCTTCCTCTCTCTCAAATTTATAGCCTCTACTTAACCATTGTTACATATACATATATGCATATGTATATTCCTAAATATATAATTGCCAAATTCTCAGTCTAGCTAGTATTACTTGTATGTGTATGATTTCAGGGCTGACCTCTTGGTATTGGAGACCTAGCTTTGGGGCCTTTCGTTGAGGAAAATATTGTCTCTTGTTTCCAGCACTCCTTGGTTACCCAGATTGATGAAATTTCCCCTTCCATGTCAGCATGCTCATTGTTGCTGTCCTTGTTCAGGTCTTGTTTAGGTTGTCATTTGATGTTAGAAGCTACACCCCAAAAGTCTCAGCAATATCTTTAAAAACCTTTTCTGTAGTGAAAATAGACTGCCATGTTTTTGTAAGATATATCATTCGAACTGTGAAGCATCCAAGCTCTTAACCTAGCTTATTATTTGGCATTTTTTTTACTTCATTTTCAGAATATTGTTCTATTTGTTGAAAAAGTCAGGGTCGCAGGATCTAAAACCCTGAGCATACACATGTCCAAGACATATTCCTTGTGTGGGTTGCATACCTTCAACAAACTTAACTATTCTTGTCTGCTAAGGAGATTGTGATATGAGATCTTGTGAGGAATGTTTGGAAAACTGTGAAATAAGCACCTGATAAAGTTATTGGCAAAAATGAGTTCTCCAAAATTCTGTATCTTTTATACCCATCCTCTCAGGGTAATATTCTACGATGGTGGCGCACGCCTTTAATCCCAGCACTCGGGAGGCAGAGGCAGGCGGATCTCTGTGAGTTCGAGACCAGCCTGGTCTACAGAGCTAGTTCCAGGACAGGCTCCAAAGCCACAGAGAAACCCTGTCTCGAAAAACCAAAAAAAAAAAAAAAAAACAAAACAAAACATCAGGGTAATATTCTAAAGAAGATAAGGGAAATTATAGACAATGTGTGGATACAATACCAGCTAAGAAGGGGTGGATTTAGAACCATTATATGGCTTGCATATTTAAAATTTATGTTTTTCCATTCTGTTGGATACTACAACTTTTCTAATTTTTAGTGATTATAGCATTGTATTTTCCATTTTTATCCCCATTAGTTTGGTCAGTTAAGCTCCTAATTCAGTTTAATTCTGAGTTTTTCTAATAGCTGGTTCAGAGTAGTATAGATCCTGGGAAAATGGAGGTTATATCATCTAGTTATGCATGATTGTAACGTGGAAACTGTACATTTACACAATACTATAAGAACTAGAGCCAGAACATATGACACTTCCTTCTCTGGCTTACTGCAGAGTTCACATGTGTTTTCTGGTATCTGTGGCCCTCACTGGAGGAGAATAGTCTAATGACAAGCTGGGAGTTTGTTGATCTTCTCACCTTTTGGGTCTGAATGGAAAAGCCAAGTTACTGGAAAAAGAAGGAGTGGTATCAGACATTGTGAACATTTTTATATTGTCTCATTACACATCACTTCCAGTTAGAAAATCCAGTGGAACTGAGGGTCTTGTTGCCTAACTCTGGTGAGAAGACTTTGTTTTAAGAAAGAGTGTCTCAGCCTGGCATGGTGAGTAGTGATCAGTGGGGTGTGTTGCATAACCCCAGTAACTTTTCAAGGCCAATGCATCTCTCACTCTGGGGAAATCTGGAGACCACATGTGAGAAGTGGGGCTATGTTAGAGCTTAGGTGCTGATGTCTGGGAGGAAGTGAGCCTAGAGCACAACTCTGCTGTAGACTGGTGTGTGTCACTAGGTACATTGTTGGAGTTTTCTATTAAATTGGAATGATGGTCCATTTTCAAAGAAACAATGTACGAATTAAGAGATGGCATAATGCAGTTTTTTAGCCCAATGATTGGCATACAGCAAGGGATCCACTCACTCCTGCTACCATTGCTATTAGGAGCAAACATGTATTGACAACCTATCATGTTCATTTTTACATTTAGATATCACTATGGACATAGGAGATACAATTCCAATACTGAGTGTGAAAACATAGAGATTTATTTATTAGGCTCAGATAATCTTTTAAAGTCATATAATTGAGCAAGAGAGTTGGAATTTAAACCAAGTATTTTTTGATGCTGAATTCTATTGACTCTATTGCCATTGAAAGATATTAGATAGATGAGATCTGGCTTGCCCTGTAACTGACTAGCTAAGTGGAATCAGCTGTACCTAGTACATGTATCTAGAGCTATAAAAAAATCAACTCCCTGGTTCTTAACTACAATTGTTCATTTTAGGATGTAAAGTAGTTGGGAAAATTTTGTAACCACATGGGTGCTGTTAGGATCAGAGATGGTTGATTGAAATATTTTCCAAGAAGGAAATGATATGCTTGTTGAAGATTCTGAGAGATGGAAGAAAGTAGCTATGGGCTGAGGATGGACTGTCTTAGCTGTATAACCACTTTAATTCCTAAGGAAGGCAGCTCCTGTCCAGGAGGCCTTCTCTGATTCCCAGGCAGTGTTTCCTGCATCATTTTCTGGGCTCCCTGCTTTGTCCCTGCCTTGACTAATTCTGAACTTCTCGATAGCAGTGCTGGATCTTTTGCTTCCCCACATTCTCTGCACTGCACTGCCAGAATCTTATCAGCAGACTTGTAAAGAGGGATGAATATCTGCCTTGTGGCCTGGACTGCCTTGCTATAGGCTGGCGATATGTGAAGAGATGTTTCTAAGCCTTTCAGCAGACGGCTAGCAATCCATGGATTCCAGAGGAAAGATTCATTAAGCCTCATCCCCAATGACCAGCTTTCATGATCCCGGAAGGAGTCATGCAAACTTCTTTTTTTTTATTAATTTATTTATTTATTAAAGATTTCTGTCTCTTCCCCGCCACCGCCTCCCATTTCCCTCCCCCTCCCCCAAATAAGTCTCCCCCCAGCCCGAAAAGCAATCAGGGTTCCCTGTCCTGTGGGAAGTCCAAGGAACCCCCACCTCCATCCAGGTCTAGTAAGTTGAGCATCCAAACTGCCTAGGCTCCCACAAAGCCAGTGCGTGCAGTAGGATCAGAAACCCATTGCCATTGTTCTTGAGTTCTCAGTAGTCCTCATTGTCCGCTATGTTCAGAGAGTCCGGATTTATCCCAGGCTTTTCCAGACCCAGGCCAGCTGGCCTTGGTGAGTTCCCAATAGAACATCCCCATTGTCTCAGTGTGTGGGTGCACCCCGCATGCAAACTTCTAAAAGAGGGAAGCATTCCTAGTCTCACCCACAAGAGTGAGCAGCACAGCGCGATAACCTCAGAGTGCAATAGTGACACACATACCTTGGTGATAACCGGCAGTTCTCTAGTTAGACTTAAGACCTGTTCAACAGGAGGGAAACCATACTTGATGCTGGAAACCTAGCTAACTACATAGGTCTAGCGAACCTGTGGTTCTAGGAGGAGAACAAACAACTACCACGTTACTAAACCAGCATCATTCCTAGCTATATTCTTCATATTAGTGCATATACTCACAGAGAAATGGAGTCTTCACCATCATCAAGGAAATTTCTTTTTGCAATGGATGGAAACCAGTATAGAAAACCACACTGATCAAAATTCAGTTTTGGAGTTCAGTCCCTATAAATGGAGACTGCTTATTTGTTTCTAGCTGCCCAACCCAAAATAAGCACACAGAAGCTTTATTAATTACAATACTATTTGGCCAATAGATTAAGTGTATTTCTAGCTAGCTCTTAAATCATGAATTAACCCATTTCTATTGTTTATATTTTACCATGAGGCTCATGGTTTACCGGGAAGGTACTGGGACATGTCTATCTCCTTCTGCAATTTTATGGCATCTATTTGACTCCACTTACTGTCTCTTTACATCTCTGTTCAAATTTTCTGTCTAGCTGTACTCTGTTAAGCCATTGGTTGAAAGTAGCTTCTTTATTAACCATTGGCAATTAAACTTACTCACAGCATACAGAGGGGAGTCCCACACCATATCCCAGTTGAGACATTTACAAAACACTTCCATATCAAAGGCTCCAGGAATACTGTGGAAAAGAGGGTAGAAAAATCATAAAAAGTAAAAGATCAAGGAGTTTCCTGTCAGACTGGATTTCCTGGTAATGTCAGAAGTTACACTCTTAACATGTCACCAACCTGGCTGCCTAAACGTGAGCTGAACAATGACAACAGCAGACATGTTAACTCGAGTAGGGAAGTCCATGGTCCCTCATTCCTACGCGAAGAACCACAGGAACACTGAGAGCTAGAGAAATAGTCTCCTTCAGGGAAGAACCCACTAATTGACTATCCAATGCCCAGTGGTTAGCCCTGAAAACACACATGTGAATAATATATTATAAACCTAGTAGGCTGCATTATATATTTAAGGATATATATGTAGCAACTATTAATGGAAAAGTGGGTTGGGATGTTGAATGAGAGCAAGGAGGGGGGAAATAGAAGGGTTTGGAGGTTATCAGGAATATTGAGGGCCTTGACAATGCAGTCATGAGCATGGAGCCCATAATATTGACTAAGAGCCCTCACAGAACACTGGAAATAGCTTGCTTCTTCTCTCTGCCTCTGGTATGTGAGGAAAAAAAGGGGGTGATCATCTGTAACCCAGAAAAGAACCCTCATCAGACACTGGATCCTAGAGGTCTCAGTCTCAGACATCTTAGTCCAGCCTGTGAAAAAAATGAATTTTTGTGGCACCTAGTTTATTATATTTTCTTTTTCATAATCTTTGAGTAAGCCAAAGCATGCAGAGTCACTATCACTATGGCCTGACAGATCACTCCCATATGTCCGGGCTGTGAGAAATCCAGAATTTAGTGTGGTTTATAGCTAGAAGGTATATGTTTAAGGGAAAGTTATCACTCACTAGCTGGTACCGCTCATTGGGCTCTGAATAATTTCAGTTCATTCTCTCTCTCTCTCTCTCTCTCTCTCTCTCTCTCTCTCTCTCTCTCTCTCTCTCTCTCTCTCTTCTGTCAGTTATCCTTAGCTATCATTAGTTTACCAGATAAATAAAGACAGGGGTTCTGAGGAATTTAAAGTTTAGGAACTTTTTGCAGAAACTATTTCCAGGACAGATGGGTGTTGGTAGAAGACACTAGTAAGTAGAGGGAAATGTCCGAGCAGTGTGTCTATGCCCAAGTGGTGTAGGAGACACTAGTAAGTAGAGGGAAATGTCTGAGCAGTGTGTCTATGCCCCAGTGGTGTAGGAGACACTAGTAAGTAGAGGGAAATGTCTGAGCAGTGTGTCTATGCCCCAGTGGTGTAGGAGACACTAGTAAGTAGAGGGAAATGTCTGAGCAGTGTGTCTATGCCCCAGTGGTGTAGGAGACACTAGTAAGTAGAGGGAAATGTCTGAGCAGTGTGTCTATGCCCCAGTGGGGGGTCACTGAGCCTGAGCACATGGAGCAGCTTTGTGAGTAAGATCCAGGAGGGATGTTATGGAGAAGACTCACAAAGGTGGAAAACTTGACTCACTTGAAAACTTGCCCATAAGCCTGTCCTGGAAGGAAGAAATAAAAGATGATCTCATCCGAGCTCCCCCTTAGCTTTCATGTATGCATTCCCCTCAGTCTTTTTCTTTTCATCCCATCAAGAACCCTTATAAGGCGTTTCAACAGGCTTGTATGTTAAACCCAGCATAGGAATCTCATTCAACAGAGAGTGATACACACCGGGAGTCTGAGGCTTAGGAAGAACCTGCAGAATCCTATATCAACTCAGGTCTTCTGACTTCTGCAGCAGTTTCTCAACCCTTTATCTTGTCTCCAATATGAAAAGTATTCAGACACTGTACAGATGCATCTTTGACCTCACATCTCTCTTTAAGAGTTCAGCATGTCGTCGGGTAGTGGAGGTAAACTCCTGTAATTCCATCACTTGGGAGGCAGAGACAGGTGGATCTCTGTGAGTTCAAGGCCAGCCTGGTCTACAAAAATTAGATCCGGGACAGGCTCCAAAATGTCTTTTCCCATGAAGTTTTGTAGTCATAAGTCATGGTAGATCTTGTAGCATTCTTCACACCAAATAAAATGTCTAAAACCTCTCTGATATTGTGCAACTGGAAATAGAAAATCAACACCAAAAACAGAGAAACTAAAACTAGGTAAATACATATATTCACATGGTTGGTGCAATCGAGCCTTACACATACTTTTGTTTCCTAGAATCTAAAGAAACACAGGGAAGAAGATTTAGGAAAACAGTAATGCTCTACCAAAATCTGGTGTGTGTGTGTGAGAGAGAGAGAGAGAGAGAGAGAGAGACAGAGACAGAGACAGAGAGAGACAGATAGAGACAGAGAAACAGAGAGACAGAGAGAAACAGAGAGAACCCCAAAGATATCCTAGAGACAGAAATTTTACAAACTCAATGTTGACATTTTCTTAATTCATTTTACATACCAACTACAGTTCCCTCTCCCTTCCCTCCTCCCTCTCCATCCCACCTTTTCCAACCCACCTTCATCTACTTCTCAGAAAGGGTAAGGCTCTCCTATGGGGAGTCAACAAGGCATGGCACATTCAGTTGAGGCAAGACCAAGCCACCCAACCCCCACATCAAGGTTGAGCAAAGCATACGATCATATGAAATGGACTTCAAAACGTCAACTAATGCACCAGGGATAGATCCTGGACCCCTGCCACGGATTCCACAAATAGACAAGGCTACATAACTGTCACCCACATGCAGAGAGCCTCTTTAGGTCCCATGCCGGCTCCCCAGCTGTTAGTCTAGAGTCCATGAGCTCCCACAAGTTCTAGTCTCTGTGGGTTTCCCCATCATGTTCTTGAGTTCCCCACCTTGTTTATATAAACCCTCCTACATCTCTTTTAACTGGGCTCTGGTGGCTCAACCCAGTGCTTAGCTGCGGATCGCTGCATCCACTTCTATCAGTTATTGGATGAAGGTTCTATGATGACCTTTAGGGTAGTCACCAATTTGTTTACAGGGAAAACCAGTTCAGGCACCCTTTTCACTATTCCTAGGATTTCAACTGGGGTCATTCTTGTAGATTCCTGGGAATTTCCCTAGCATCAGGTTTTTCCCAAGTCCAATAGTGACTCCCTCTATCAAGATATCTCTTTCATTGCTGTCCCACTCCATCCCACCCCTAACTTGACCACCCCATTTTCTCACAGCCTCATCTCCCATCTCCTCCCATTTGCTGCACCTTTATCCTAGGTTTACCCAGATCTCATCTATTTCACCTTCCCAGGACTTCTTGCATTAAGGAAAAGACATTTCTTCACAGAGACAAATCATGGACAACACCCTTCAACTCTCCAAGGCCCAGAGATCAGGATCTGAGACAGGAGAGTGGAGCCAAATCCTTACCTTCATCAACATAACTGATAATGTCATTTCTGAGTCAGTTTGCTGGCAGTAAGAGGCATGCAGAGGAAGCTCCACATTTGGACACTGACATTGTGCACTAGAGCCTTGCTAGAGCTCGCGCCTGGGAATTTTCAGTAAATAAAGAAGCCATTTCCAGCTTTGTTTGTTTGTGTGTTTATGTCATATGTAGGGATTCAGACCCACAGCTGCTATGATAGGAAAGCAGATGTGACAGTCCAGCGTTGGTAGAGCCAAATGCAATTTTTCCCACAGTGTTTATTGTCCCTGAATAATTGGGTCTCCTTATGAAGACAGACACTGGTGAGCCTTGAGGAGTTGCCTTTGAGGGGCTCATACCTCAGAATGTTTGCAGAAAGGAAGCCTGGCACCAGGCCTGGAGCTAGTGGCACAGTGGCTTCTTGTCTGCTTTTCTAAAGTTGCCCCAGTGGGCACATATGTGCCCAAAATTTGCCTGCTTGGGCAGAAGACAATGAAGGCTTGTTCCCTGTATTCAAAACGATGACTTCATAGTCCTTTTAGGAGTTGGCAGAGGGAGGTAGAGAATTAATGTAGTTAAAGGGGCACACTGCAAAGATTGAGTTTCACACTGGGTAAAAATCTGGAGCACTTCCTATCTGGGAAACTGTAAAGTGTAACACATTCACTACATTGGCAGTAAGTGTCCCAGTTTCCTCCCATTAAGCTAATTTAAAAGGCAGTCATGAGTGTGTAGCCCATTGAGTTGATGTGTATAGACTTATTTTTTCTTCCTGTGTCGAAAGCATGATACAGAACAGCAGCTTTTAACATTTTTTTGATAAAGAACCATAGGCACAAGGCACAAGTATATTTTGCTTTGTGACTCAACACACACTGACAAAAAGATTCTATGAAAATACCATTATGATGTGTAACATGCAAAATTCACATTTGTTAAATTATCTCATTTACAAAATCCTTTTGTGACTCATTATGTTGATTTGTTGATTCCCAAACAAGCTGCAAGAAAGAACATAAGACTTGGCTGTCCAGTTCAACTCCTAATTGCCCAACTTAGTTGCTGCACGAGATGTTCTGAGTCTTAGTTTGTCAGTCAGCATGGACTAGGTTATGCTTCCGTAATGAACAGTTCCATCAATTTAGAGATTTAAAATTATTAGAGTTTACTTCCTACTCATGCTGTATTCGAGACTCAGCTTTTTGTAATGACTCATAGATCCAGAATGCGGGAGGTGCCATGACAGCAACCTCGCTCAAGCATTTACAGACAGAACAATTTGGCTTCCAGCTGTGTGCATATAGGCAAGTCGTGCAACTTTTCCTTGAGCGCAGAACTCATACAGTAGTGTGGAACCTGACATTCAGAAGATCTTTGTACTTGAGTTGCTGTTTTATTATTACGTTCTTGAAATAATAACCTTGGAACAAGAAATATTGCATTTCGATTTTGTACAGGAAACCAAAGTATGTAGTTTGTATACCCTTCTTTTGAGTCTCCATTTTCTCTCCTTTGAAATGGATTCCTAGTGTCGAACTTGTGGGGTTCCTAAGAGACTTAAAAGAAGGGATGGAGGTGGGCGGTCCTTGGACTTCCCACAGGACAGGGAACCCTAATCTCTCTTTGGGCTGACAAGGGAGAGGGACTTGATTGGGGGAGGGGGAGGGAAATGGGAGGCGGTGGCGGGGAAGAGACAGAAATCTTTAATAAATAAATATTTTTTTAAAAAAAAGAAGGGAAGGCATAATGGTTGTGCATGTTATAATTTCTGTTTGTGTTTTGATGATCTCATGTCCATTTCCACTATGCGGAAAACCCCACAGAGACATGGTTCTATTCTCACATGGAAACAGTGTTTTTCCTTATGTGGGTGCCTTTCTCCAGTTTCCTGTTCATTATTCAAGGCATGACTCTAAGGCCTTGGTGGGTCACCTTCCATGACTGCTCACACCCCCTCCCCTTCAAATTTCTTTATTAGAAGTAGAGGCCTCCTTCATGCTCTTCTTTCCTCTTCTTTGGCTACTTCAGCCCTTTGTCAGGTCCATTTACACGTGGCCAGAACATTTAACCTCTTCATTAGTTGGCAAAATTTAGTTGGTCATGTGATTCTCCCTGATGCCAGGCTCCTCATGCTGTTATTCTTAGTGACCTTTTATATCATTCTATTTTCATCTCAAGATGGGAATTATATTTGGAGAAGTCTTCAGGTATCAGTATTTTTGGGCAAGCTGTGTAGTAATGACCATTTATCAACATATGATGGTAAACCTGTGTTTATCACTCAGACTGGTGTCTGCTCTGAGTCAGCCACTATTCTCCTCTACCCTCATTTCCTGGAGTCAAAGATGATAAAGATGCTTGAACGTATAGTGTGTTATTCTTTGGTAGAATAAAGGAAAGTGATAGAAGCATATGGTATTGCTCCATGAGATCTGTGGAGAAAGGACTTATGTCATTTCAATTCTATCTTCTTAATTAAAGCAAATACCATGTACACTCCTAAAGATGGGCCTAGTGTATAAAGACAGTAGGTACCCTAAACAAGAACATAGTTATCTGTAGTAAGAAGGTCACTTGTTTGTTTTCCTGGCTGCCCAGTCTCCCTAAATAATCACACAGAAACTATATTAATTAAATCACAGCTTGGCCCATTAGCTCTAGCTTCTTATTTGTTAACTCTTACATCTTAATTTAACCCATTTCCACTAATTGTGCATCACCACAAGGTCGTGGCCTACCAACAAAGTTTCAGCACATCTGTCTCTGGCAGCGGTTCTATGGCTTCTCTTTGACTCTACCTCCTTTCTCCCAGAATTCAGTTTAGTTTTTCTGGCCTATCTAAGTTCTGCCCTACCAACAGGCCAAGGCAGTTTCTTTATTCACCAATAGTATTCACAACAAACAGAGGGGAATCTCACATCAGTTATCTATAATGGGAGTCAACTTCATGTGGAGAGGATGACATGGAAGCAGTGTTCTTCATTTCTTTTTATCCCCATCTCATACTTGTCTGGGATGATGGGAAGGGGCCCCAATTTGGAGCATTTGGGCCTGAGAACTATGTGTGTAGAGCTTCATGTCAGTCTCTTCCTGCATGTTTTCTATCAAGAGAGGTGCTTTAGAGACAGGATTGCCTATAACTTGATAGATATATCCATCTAATCCTAGAATTTCATTTATTCTTCAGTAAAACAAAAATCTCCAATTTAATACTTTACTTGTTTTTATTTATATGTGTGTGTGAGCTTACATGGGTTGTGTAGACCATGTATTTGTAAGGGGCTGTGGAGGAGACAAAGAGAACATTGAATTCTTTACAGTTAGCCACAGATTTAAGCTACCATGTAGGTAATGGTAACTGGATCCTGAGTCCTCTACAGGAGCAGTAAGTGTTGTTAACTTCTGAGCTTCTCTCATGTCAACAGTATCTGCAGCTTCAGTGTACAGACCACAAAGGTGGTGCTCTAAGTTTGCCTTGCCTCCTCTCTGTTTTTTTTTATTTCTTTTGTGCATGGATGAGGATAGGAGCATAAATTTTTAGCCATTCTAATGCATTAACTCTGAATTTGTCAGTATGCATAGGTAAAGCTTCAGTGTTGTTACTGCCATGTTCCTTTACTCCAGGGGCTAAGGAAAGACAGATGATCTGAAACAATATCCAGCAGGTCCTCATCCAGAACCATCTTCTATAGAAGAAACTAGATCCACCCTGGGCCAACTTTTCTCTTTTATGATTGGACCAGAGAACCATGAGAATTGACGTAGTAGGTGTTTTCACTGAATACTGTTATAAAATGTATATTATTGGAAATTTTCCAAGTCTGTTTCCACCCAGCTTGGCCTATAGACATGGTGTCTAGAGGCTTCTCCTTTTTTTGGAGGGGGTATTCTCAGAAGCAAAACATATCTATTAGTACATGACAAGAACTTCGTAGAATCTGGAGATGGAATTCAAATGTTTCAGGTAAGTGGAATTTGTAACATGATCTCTCTCCAGATTCTCATTGTACATGTTGGCATTTCAGTATTTAGCTATAGAAAGAAGTATTCTAACAAGTGGAAGAGGGGATGCATTGTAAGCCCAGAGAGATATCTTGCTTAATTTCTACAAGCCTGGCTCAGTGAGAATCATGAAGATATCAACTATAACTGAAGGAATTACACTTGTGAAAACCTATGATTCCTGTAATATGTGTAATATGTGCTTTAGAGACAACAGGCATAATAATTCATTCAGAAATTTTTCTTCTTGTTGTTGACAATGTGTGAGAAGTAGGATTGTGATAGGAGGAGGACAAGAGAGAAGAATTGTCACTAGGGAGAATTACCAGCAGAGATCCTGACATGTTGCTTCTGATAATATGTAATGTAAGACAGAAAAATGAAAAAGAATAAGGGATGAGTTTGAAGTAGCTGATGGTGGGGTTGGAATTATCAAGCACTGTTATTGAGCTGTAACATCTATGTTCACAGGCTGCTTGCTGGCTAAATCATAGATTATACCTACTTGTCCAGGGTATACTGATTTTCTTAATATTGAATTAAACGTCTTACTTTTTTACAAATTCCTCTATAATATTTTCCAACACATTTGCATATATATCTTTATATATCACAACCTTGGGGCTAGAGAAATAGTTGTTTGAGTGTTTGCATTGCAATCATAAAGATCTGAGTTCAACCCTCCATAATCTATGAAACAAATTGCTGAGTTTAGAGGTATGTAGCTTGAAATTCCAGTTCTGGGGCAGATGAAACAGGAGGGTTTGCTGACACACTCACCTATCCTACTTGTCAACTTCCAGGCCAGTGAGAGTGAGCAAAGTAAATGTTACCTGAAGAGTCAAACTTGGTCTCTAGCCTTCATGTATATGTGCACACATGCATTCCCTTATAACATTCTCTCTCTCTCTCTCAGCATATTGCCATACAAACTGTAGTCCATTTTACAGGGTTAAATCAAATCAAGGTGTTATCAGTTTCCATTCTCAGGAAGAGAGTCTGTTCTCCAGTTTCTTAGATTCTTATGGCTGCCTTCATACCTTAGTTCATGGATTACATTCATCATCAAATCTCTTTCTTTCTTCATTTCTTAAGACCTTTGTGATTTCTTCATTTCAATAGCTTTTGCTCAATAGTATCAGCAAAGTACCTTTGGCTATGCATGATAATTACTTGGTGTGTCTTACAGGAGGGTCATTATTCTTATAGCCATAACTTCCAAGTAGTTCTCACTGGGTTTGGTTCATCTTTATCAATTAAGATAAATATATTCTTTGCTGGAAATCTTTCATCTTTTATTTCAGACAATCCCTTCCATAACTCTGTAAGGTAAGAGTTTATTATATCCATTTTATAAGTGAATAAACTGAGGGTTGCCCAAGTTAAATGACTTATTCAGCCTGTAAAAAAAAAAATGGGAGAGGGGAATCGAGTTCAATAGGTCTTTCTGAGAAACTCATTCATTCCTTACAACTTCAAATTCTACTTTAAGGTGAACATCAACACTATTGAAGTGAATGGACAACAGACACTCCCAAATTTTCCACACTTTCTGTCTTAGTGGCTATAGAGGCATACTAGACGGCTAGTCTAGTACTCCTTGATAGTCAGCCATTTCCATTGCTCCTAAAGTAGGAAACAGCCCAGATTTCTTTTCATTTTTTTAGAACTCTGCCCAGGATACCCTGACTTTGTAAAAGAGACACACCCAAATGTCCTCCATGAGTCACTGACTCTGCCTGGAGCTAAAATATGATGAGGCAGGAAGTCTTTGTCTGCTCCAGTCTGTGAAATGGTTTCCATTACAGTATTTCTGATGAGAGCAGCAATTGTGCTTTTGATCCCTCTCACCCTAACTACAGAACTATGGGCATCTGACTTAGCTGGCAGGAGAGTGGTGATGAGGGGCATAGAGAGCCCTGTGTTGGAGTTCAGTGGACTCAGATGATGGCATCAGCATTGTTTCTGACTAGCCGATTGACTTTGGAGTCCAATGCCTGAGTCTATAGTCCTTTTTGTACCATTGTGGTCCATCTCTACCACTACAAAATAGTCACTATTCCTTCTATCCCTTTCCAGGTGCTGCTGCAACATTCTGAAGTTCCTTGGGTTTTCTTGTAGGGTCCAAGATCAACCATATTGTCAACACTGTGGTAAAAAACCTGTATACCATCTGAATGATAGAGAACAAGTTGAGCAGATTTCTTGCCATTGGTATGGATGCCCTGGTGATAAACTGAGTCAAGAAAAACAACTGATAACTAAGAAGAAGGGTATCTTTAGCAGTGGCAATTCAAAAGCAAAGTTCATATTTTGAAGAAAAGAAGGTGTGTTTCTTTTAAAATTAATTATTTTGAAATAATAACTAGTTGCTCAGGCTAGCCTCAAGATTCCCATGTAGGTGAGCATTTTCTAATCATGCTGCTTCCATATCTTGAGTGCTAGGATTGCAAGCACCATCATACCCAGTTCAGCTAGGATTGCCTGCACCGCCATGCCTAGTTCAGCTAGGATTGCCTGCACTGCCATGCCCAGTTCAGCTAGGACTGCAAGCACCGCCAGTTTATGCAGTTCTGGGAATCAAATGTAAGGTTTTGTCATGTTGTGCAAGTACTGTACCAATTGACCTATAACCCTAATTTCTAAATTTGTAAAAAAAATTTGAAGGTCAGGCAGAGGTCATAGCACATAATAAAGGTGAAATATGGTTCCACCACCACAGGACCAGTTGAAAATGAGTATGCAAATTTTTATTCCAGAATGGCAGTCAATGCCTGGAGGACAACTGTATGGTTCTCTGGAATATTTGTAAGTAATGATACTCATTGAAAAGTATGTGTCCATAAAGTCATACTGCTTATTCAGAGTAGCATTTTTAATGCATAAGCTATTTCAGTCTTTAGATGATACAAGTTTGAAGGTCACTCCCAGGAAACTTACATTTGAATCCTGGCTCTGGTGGTAATGTCCACCTTATTGGAAGCTACCTTTTGAACTTGTTTAGTGAGAAAAATGATGATGATGAGGCCTTCACCTTAGCACCACGAGAACTTAGCAGCCATTCGAAGGTCCCATTGGTTAGTTCTATGGAAATCCTAATAAATGGATCCCTTTCATTCTTGAGTCATAGGTGGAGAAAGTATCTTCAGACCCAGAATCAGAGCCTCTTGACTCTCAGAGGAGACTCTTCCACTCACCAGCTGTGTTACCTTAGACTTAATACTCTTCTTATCAAAACTGTTCATCTTGAAACTGAGGATTCAATGAAATCATCTTCATAGTGGTGGTGGGGTTTAATGAAGCAATATGGTAAAGATCCTAACAGCAGGCCTGTCGTGTGGAACATGTTTGCTACCTCTGGATGTTATCCTACTGTTCTGTGATGGACTTCGTTAACATTTATACTCTTCTCTGAATTGAATTCCGTTTTCTGAGGTGTTGGGAAATATTGCTTATTGTTTAGGACAGAGTTAAACCTTTCTGTTAAGCTCTCACACTTGTAAATGTGTGCACAAAACTGTATTCTGATGCAGAACAAGGGGCACAGATTTTTTTTTTTTAATTTTTTTATTGATAAAAGGAGGATAAAGAAAAGAAAAAAAAAACAAATTTCCACCTCCTCCCACCAGCCTCCCATTTCCCTCCCCCTCCTCCCACTCTTCTCCCCCTCCTCCCACTCTTCTCCCCCTCCTCCCACCCCTCTCCCCTTCCCCCCACTCCTCTCCCCCTCCCTTTCCAGTCCAAAGAGCTGTCAGGGTTCCCTGCCCTGTGGTACGTCCTAGGTCCTCCCCCCTCCATCCATATCTAGGAAGGTGAACATCCAGACTGGCTAGGCTCCCACCAAGCCAGCACATTGCATAGGATCAAAACCGCGTGCCATTGTCCTTGGCGTCTCATCAGCCCTCATTGTTCGCCATGTTCCGAGAGTCCAGTTTAACACTATCCTGAGTGAGGTATCCCAGGCCCAAAAAGACGAACATGGGATGTACTCACTCATAATTGGTTTCTAGCCATAAATAGGGTTCACGGAGTCTACAATAGGCGAATCTAAAGAAGCTAAGTAAGAAGGTGAACCCAAGGAAAAACATATAGTTATCCTCTTGGATAAGGGAAGTAGACAAAATTGCCGGGGGGAAAAGTGGGATCTTGGGGGTGGGGTGGGATGGGGGTTAGGGGAGATGGGGAGAGAAAAGGTAGAAGGGAAGGAGGGTGGACTTGGGGAAACAGGAGGATCGGGATAAAGGAAGGTTGGATAGGGGAGCACGGAACCACAATTCTTAGTTAAGGGACCCACTTTAGGGTGGGCAGGAGACTTGACCCTAGAGGGGCTCCCAGGTGCCCAAGCTGAGGTCCCCAGTTAGTTCCCTGGGCAGCTGAGGATAGGGAATCTGAAATGACCCTACTCTAGAGCAATACTGACGAATATATTGCATACCATCCTAGAACTTGCATCTGGCGATGGATGGAGATAGAGACAGAGACCCACACTGGAGCAATGGACTGAGCTCCCAAGGTCCCAATGAGGAGCAGAAGGAGTGAGAACATGAGCAAAGATGTCGGGACCACGAGGAGTGCACCCACCCACTGAGACAGTGGAGATGATCTACTGCGAGCTCACCAAGGCCAGCTGGACTGTTACCAGAAAAAGCATGGGATAAAACTGGACTCTCGGAACAAGGGGCACAGATTTTTTTTGGCATCCCTATTTTCCAATTCACAGCCTAAACATCTGCAAATAATTAGCCGCCTTACAGCTGGCTACCCAATTGCATCTTAAACAATAAACTTGAAAGTCCAGAAAGATGAACACAGAAGACGTCTACAAATTTCAAAATACACATTAGGGACTTAGACACATGGTGCTTAAACATAAACCCAAGATGTTTCAAGCTCGGTTGAGAAAAACATTGTGAATGCCACAGAAAGGGCAGAAAAGGTAAGCATGTGCCTTACGTTTGCCGGAACTAACTTTTGGAACAGAAGTAGATGGCAGGAGACTTGACTCAACTCTTGGTTCTTTTATGCATGCATAACTTCAGAAGGCTAAGGACAGTGAGGAAGTATTGGACAGAGATGGCAGAGAAAGGGGCAGCATCTGGGATCCCCTTTGGAGTCAGTTTCTTTTAATCAGGAATGGAGGCAATAATACTTATACATTATTAGAGTAATTACAATGTATGGATGTCTTTCTCTTCGGTTGATAATGGTTTAATGCCATTTTATAAGCAAAGAGATTGAGGTTGGAAGCATTTTTAAGAGCCATCCAGATCTGCAAAGACTACAAATACAAAATGAGAACTTAGGTTTAAGTCCGTTTGATGTGGGACCTCTTTGGTAAAGTTGTTAAAGGTAGCAGATGGTTTCTTAGGTGAATGGTTTGATTTTTGCTGTATTTGGAGACTAAGCTAGGGATCAAATGAACTTTTGGGCAGGAGCTATCTTAGACATTTTTCCTATTTCTGAATCGAAGATTCTATTGGATGATTCCCCTCACCCAGTGTGTGTGTGTGTGTGTGTGTGTGTGTAATTATTGCATATTCTGAAAGGCATGGTGCTGATTTTATCCACTTAAAAGCTACCTGTCTGTCTGCTGTTTGCTGGAGAATGAGTTTCATTTTTTTACTAAATATTTGGAAACTCTTACTTCAGTTCTAAGATGATTTAAAATTGCTTATGTATGTTTCTTTAGCTTTTTTTCCCCTCCTCATGTTTGGATGGGAAAAGGAGCAGATGTGTTTCCAAATGAACATTGCATGGACATTGTCTGTTGCTGCAGGTGTGACCACAGATTCAAAGAAAGGATATCCCTCCCTTTGTCTCAGTTTGATCTGGTCCCTAAGATGAGGTATCTTCCATCACCTACTACCCTTCTGTCTTGGTTCAAACCATGGCTGCATATCAACAAAATTCTGAATGTTCTAATTATCCTCTGTGCCTCAAGCCTTTTGTCCTTATGCTAATGTCATTGTCAAGACTTTTATGCTATAAAGTGATACAAGCATATATAAATGTCCAAGTAATTTAGAGAATTAAGTTTTTGTTACATATATACACATAAAAACAACATGTATCCATTTAGCCTTGTATACATGTTATCACAGTGCACTGGATAGTTGACTTCCCTTCAAAAATGTACTTCAAACATTACTGTTATAAAAATCTCTAGTTTCCCTTCCAAATTTTTATCAATTCACCAATTCAACAGTACTCTGTGGGAGTTTACATTTCCTGTAACTTAACTAAAAATTAGCATTGTCAGATATTAGACAGTCTGATAGGTAGGACAAAGTATCTCATTTTTAAAATATATTTTTTTGTTGGAAAAACGTTTTATTCAATTCATTTATTGCATTTTAATTTGAATCTATTAGAAAAAGTAATTATCCTCTTGTATGTTCATTGTGTGCTCAGATTTTCTCTTGTGGTTTGTCTGTTAGAGTCTTCAATGTTTTTTGTCTTTAGATTTAGGACTTATCTTATTGATCTGTGCACAGTTTTCCTCCTGCATAATCAACACAATAATCCTTGATTATTTAAAACCTGGCACAGGCTAAATATAGTAGTCCAATCCATTGAGAGGTAAAGATAGGAAGAGTATGCGTTCAAGTACAACTTTGCCTCTATATAGCAAAATGAGAAAAGACTTTGACTATAAATCAACCAAGAAAACAATCAATACGTGGGTTCAAAACTTGTGAGTAGCCCTTCCATCCCACTGCATACTGTTCACATTTCTTGTGTCCACCATGTACAAATGTTTCAGTTTCCCATAATGGAAAATACTACCTGGGTTTGGTGGGTTGTATATACAAAGAAGGAAGAGGAGGAGGAACAAAAGGAAGAGAACAAAGAGGAGGAAGAGGAGGAGCATGAGTAGGATGGAGAATAAGGAGAGGAGGAGGAGACTGGGGAACATGAAGTTGGGTGAGAGGTGTGTTCAAGGGAACAGGAGGAGTTGAAAGAGGAAACAGAAATGTTTATAATTTTGTATACAACTGTGAAGCCATCAAAGAATATGAAAAAGAAACTTTTCATGTTTTCAGTTTTATTACTGATACATGATTCAGGAAATCCCTCATTCTGGTTTCGAAGGCTTTTATCCAGTCATTTTCTCAGAAAAGTTTAGAAATGTTACATTTTATGTTATAGTCTTCAATTTTTCTGGAATTTACTTCTCTTTAAAGCTGTGTTCTACTCTTGTTTTGTTTCCATATGGAGAGCCAACTGCCTCTGTCCAATTTAGTGAAAAGCATATCCTTTTTATGTTGATTTACAGTACCACCATGGATAATGCCAGTTTTCCATGAGTCTCTTTAAATGCCAGGTTCTATTATACTGACTGGTCTGTTTCTCCTTATATCAATATCATATTGTCTTACATGCTACAGTGTTACACTGAGACTTGATGTCTAGTCTTGGTGTACTTCATGACTTTTCCCCAAACCTTTCATTTATTCTTTAGTCTATTTGGTAAACAGAAATACTGACTGATCAGTTTCAATGAAAACTTTTCTGGGATTTTTGCTGAAATTTCAAGAAACAAAACCTCGCCTACTATTTAACTTGAAGAACAAGGATCACTTTAACATTGAGTCTTTTTTTTCTTCCACCAATGTTGTTTATTTTTTTTATGTCTTTTAACAATTCTTCAACCTTTGTTCCTGAGACTATAAAATATTGCTAAATATTTAGAGAGGCTTTGGAGGCTTGTCATTATTGAAAAAGTATTTTTACTTTCATTCTGTATTGTAATTGGCAAAGTCAATTTCTGGGAATACTAATTGATTTAAATTTGAACTTAGTAACATACTGATTTTATTTATTCTAGTTACAATTAAAACTTCCTAGTCATATGGTTCTAAAGAGAAGGACAGTTTATCTCATTTTTTTTTGCTTTTAAGAAAATGAATATATAGTTTGCTTATTGCATTGGCCAGGGGTCATAGATAACGTAGAATGGTAGAGAAAAGCAGGCTTCTTGCTTCACCCAAGTCTAAAGTAACTGTTTCTGTGTAGTGCCACATCACTAGATGGACCTGATAATGTAGGAGCTAAAAATACAGGTGGCTTAAATTTAGATTCTGTCACTTAAAAGTTGTATAGTTTGAGCTAGTTCATTTAATCCCTCCATAGTTACATTTTTGTATTTGGAAAATGATGATAATAATAATAATGCTTATATCAGAAAAATATGAGCATTAAATAAATGAGTGTGTGTTTGTGTGTGTGTGTGTGAATTAAAATAGAATCTATTCAAAGTTAAATGCTCAATGAACATTTGATAAAAATAAATAAAAGAACAATGTTCTGGTCATAATTTGCTAAAGATTATTCATACATTTGACATATTTTCTTTACATACATTGCCCATTAAGCTTTTGAAGTAGATTGGTGCTGCCAAGATCAGATATGTCTCATTGTCATGAACAGTCCAAAGCTAACAAAATAATTAAATGCCATATTCTATAGGTCTTTGAAAGGTTTGAAGAATGCCTATCCATCTAAATATATCTCTGTATATCTAGAAAACCTAACATGACTACAAGTTTGACTGTTATAGATGACTATATATTAATCTGTATTTATTAATTATATATTACTTTTTTTAAATGAGCGCATAAAATACCTTAAATAAGAGTAGAAATGTACATATAACAAAATTGACCTTAAATTTGTATCAATAAACCAAGATTTATACCAATGCAAAGTTTTATTTCTATATCATATCCCCCCTTTTATTTAGAAATGACTCTGACAATTAACCAGTTATAACCAACCTCTTTAAAGTAAAAATAAACATCTATAAGCAATCAGTTTTGGAATTTCGATGTAGTTTTCTCCAAGTTGTTTTCTGCTGTTTGTTGGGCAAAGTATTATTAAAGTTCATGGAGACCTTTTGGGGGATCTTGTTCTATCAAACCACATTAGCCTGGACAAAACTCATAAGTTCTCATCTTCTGTGGAATCCAAAGCAGAATCTCTTTTCCAAAGCAACATATCCTTAGACTCAAATTTTAAAAATATATATATATGTTGGTTTGGCTAAGCAATTGTACAAAGAAATGACTCTTTATTGTTAGTTCATTCACAGTCAAAAATTCAAAGAAAATACAATAATATACATAATAAGATACTTTTTGTACTTTCCATCATTAAATGACTTTTTAAACCTTATTACTTTTTAATATTTATTTCATTATCTTTACTCTTTTAATCTATACTGCCTGGACTCCTACTTCTCTCATTTAAGCCCATCTACATTTATTCAACATTGTGACCCATTTAGATGTCTTTTCATTTTGTCTGAATCTGTCTTTACTGTATCTGTAATCCTTTCCTAACCAGAACTATTCTTCTGAAAATGCTAAGCAGCATGGCTGGGACTAACACTGCTGTTTTTCATGTTGGCTCTGCCCTATTCAACATAGCAGAGGCATATTCACTGCTTGTGTAAACCAGGCTCATCTCCACAGTTCCAAGAACTCAGAAGGTCTATGTTGCCATTAAGGAACTTGTAGCACTCTGTTCACAAACTCTATTTAAATGCTCTGTTACAGGACCTCCCAAAAGATCCAGAGCCATTCATTTCACCAGCATAATCCAGGAAACTGGCTCTTAAAGAAGTTGCACCTTTGCTTGCCTCCAGCAAAGAGAATAGCTGAAAAAATGTGGCTACGGAGAAGTTACAATTGACTCCCATTTTTGTGGGTCTAGAAGACCCTTTTTAATTTTTTAACTTTTTAAATCATTTAAAATTGATTTTATCAAGGTATACATTTTTCTTGGCTCCCCTCCCCTCCTTTCTTCTCCCCTTTTACCCTCTTCCATGGTTTCCATGCTCCTAATTTACTCAGGAGATCTTGTCATTTTCTATATCTCATGTAGATTAGATTCACAATATCTCTCTTAAGTTCCTCATTAAGGGTACTCTCTTAGGGTCCTAAGTTCTCTGAGACTGTGAATTGTAGGCTGTTTTTTCTTGGCTTTATGTCTAAAAACCACATATGAGTAAGTACATATGATATTTGTATTTCTGGGTCAGGGTTACCTCACTCAATGTGGTATTTCCCATATCTATCCATTTGCCTGCAATTTCATGATTCATTATTTTTTTTCTGCTGTGTAGTACTTTATTGTGTAAATATACCACATCTTATTCATCAGTTATTTGGTCAGGGGGCATTTAGGTTGTTTACAGGTTCTGGCTATGCTAAACAATGCTGCTATGAACATAATTGAGCACATGTTCTTGTGGTACAATTGAGGATCTTTTGGGTATATACCCAAAAGTGGTATTGCTGGGTCTTGAGGAAAGTTGCTTCTTAATATTCTAAGGGGTTGTGCCAGCTTGAATTCCCACCAGCAATGCAGGAGTGCTCCCTTTTCCCCTCAACCTCTCCAGCATAAGTTGTCATCAGTGCTTTTGATCTTGATCATTCTTACAGGTGTAAGATGGAATCTCAGGATTGTTTTGATCCACATTTATCTGATGACTAAGGATGTTGAGTATTTCCTTAAGTATTGTTCAGCAATTTTAGATTTCCCTTTTGAGAATTCTCTGTAACCCATTTTAATTGGATTATTTATTCTTTTGATGACCAATTTCTTGAGTTCTTTGTATATTTTGGAGATCAATCCTCTGTCTGGTGTGGGGTTGACAAAGATCTTTTCCCATTCTGTAGGCTGTCGTTTTTGTCTTGTTGACTGTACCCTTTACTTTACAGAAGCTTTTCAGTTTCAGGAGGTTCCATTTATTAATTGTTTCTCTCAGTGTCTGTGCTACTGGGGTTATATATAGGAAGTGGTCTCCTGTGCCAATACATTCTAGTGTACTTCCCACTTTCTCTTCTATGAGGTTCAGTGAAGTTGGTTTTATGTTGAGGTTTGATTCATTTGGACTTGAGTTTTGTGCGTGGTGATAGATATGGATCGATTTTCATTATTCTACATGTTGATGGCCAGTTATTCCAGCACCATTTGTTGACTATGCTTTCCTTTTTTTCCATTTTATATTTTTTACTTCTTTGTCAAAAATCAGGTGTTCATAGTTGTGTGGATTATTATATGGGTCTTTAATTTGGTTCCACAGTCCTCCTGTTTTTTTTTTTCAAATAATAGGCTATTTGTTATCCTATATCTCTGTAGTAGAGTTTGAAGTCAAGGATTGTGATGCCTCCAGAAGTTTCTTTATTGCACAGAATTGTTTTGGCAATCCTGCATTTATTTGATTATCTATATGAAGTTAAATGCTGTTCTTTTGAGGTCTGTGATTATTTTTGCTGGGATTTTGGTGGACATTGCATTGAATGCAATGTTTTGTGTAAAATGCCCATTTTTACTATGTTAATTAAACATGCCCAAGATCATGGGAGATCTTTCCATTTTCTGGTATCCTTTTCAGTTTCTTTCTTCAAAGATTTATAGTTCTTGTTATTTAGATCTTCCACATTTTTTAGTAGAGTTACTCTGAGATATTTTATGCTATTTGTGGCTATAATGAAGGGTGATGTTTCTCTGATTTCTTTCTTAGCCCATTTATCATCTGTGTAAAGGAGGGATACTGTTTTTTTCTTAGTTAATCTTGTATCTTGCTACATTACTGAAAGTGTTTATGAGTTCCAGAAGTTCCTTGGTAGAATTTTTGGGGTCACTTATGTATACTATCATATCATTAGCAATGATGAGAGTTTAACTTCTTATTTTCCGACTTATATCCCATTAATCTCCTTTTGTTGTATTATTGCTCTAGCTTGAACCTTATGTACTACATTGAATAGATATGGAGAGAGTTTCTGACTTCAGTGGAATCATTGTTAGTTTCTCTCCATTTAATTTGATGTTGGCTGTTGGCTTGAAGTATATTGCTTTTATTTTGTTTAGGTATGTTCCTTGTATCCCTGCTCTCTCCAAGACATTTATCAAGAAGGGATGTTGTATTTTGTCTAAGGCTTTTTCTGCATCTAATGAGATAAACATGTGGTTTTTATTTCTCAGTTGATTTTTATGGTGGATTACACTGACATATGTTAGTATGTTGAACCATACCTGCATCTCTGGGATGAAACTGACTTGATCATAGTGAATGATTTTTCTGATGTGTTCTTGATTCTATTTGCCAGTAGTTTATTGAGTATTTTTGAATCAATGTTCATGAGTGAGATTGGTCTATAATTTTTTTTTAAATCTTTTTTTTATTGAGAAAATGAGAAAGAAAACAAGTTTCCACCTCCTCCCAGCCTCCCATTTCCCTCCCCCTCCTCCCACCCTTCTCCCCCTCCTCCCACTCCTTTCCCCCTCCATCTCCAGTCCAAAGAGCAGTCAGGGTTCCCTGCCCTGTGGTAAGTCCTGGGTCCTCCCCTCTCCGTCCATATCTAGGAAGGTGAACATCCAAACTGGGTAGGCTCCCACAAAGCCAGGACATTACGTAGGATCAAAACCCCTTGCCATTGTCCTTGGCGTCTCATCAGCTCTCATTGTTCGCCATGTTCAGAGAGTCCAGTTTTATCCCATGCTTTTTCAGTCACAGTCCAACTGGCCTTGGTGAGCTCCCAATACATCAGCTCCGCTGTCTCAGTGGGTGGGTGCACCCCTCGTGGTCCCGACTTCTTTGCTCTGTTCACCCTCCTTCTGCTCCTCATTGGGACCTTGGGAGCTCAGTCCAGTGCTCCAGTGTGGGTCTCTGTCTCTATCTCCAACCATCACCAGATGAAGGTTCTATGATGATATGCAAGATATTCGTCAGTATTGCTATAGGATAGGGTCATTTCAGGTTCCCTATCCTCAGATGCCCAAGGAATTAACTGGGGACCTCGGCTTGGGCACCTGGGAGCCATTCTAGGTTCAAATCTCTTGCTAACCCTAAGGTGGCTCCCTTAACTAAGAATTGTGCTTCCGTGCTCCCCTATCCAACCTTCCCTTATCCCAATCCTCCTGTTTCCCCAAGTTCCCCCCTTCCTCCACTTCTCCCTTTTCTCTCCCCATCTCCCCTTACCCCCATCCCACCCCACCCCCAAGATCTCAATTTTTTCCCCGGCAACTTTGTCTACTTCCCATAGCCAAGAGGATAACTATATGTTTTTCCTTTGGTTCACCTTCTTACTTAGCTTCTTTAGGATCACCAATTGTAGGCTCCGTGTCCCTTATTTATGGCTAGAAACCAATTATGAGTGAGTACATCCCATATTCATCTTTTTGGGTCTGGGTTACCTCACTCAGGATAGTGTTTTCTATTTCCATCCATTTGCATGCAAAATTCAAGAAGTCATTGTTTTTTACCGCAGCATAGTACTCTAATGTGTAGATATTCCACACTTTCTTCATCCATTCTTCCATTGAAGGGCAGCTAGGTTGTTTCCAGGTTCTGGCTTTTACAAATAATACTGCTATGAACATAGTTGAACAAATGCTCTTGTCATATGATAGGACATCTCTTGGGTATATTCCCAGGAGTGATATTGCTGGGTCCAGGGGTAGGTTGATCCCAAATTTCCTGAGAAACCGAAACACTGATTTCCAAAGTGGTTGCACAAGATTGCATTCCCACCAGCAATGGATGAGGGTACCCCGTCCTCCACAGCCTCTCCAGCAAAGGCTATCATTGGAGTTTTTGATTTTAGCCATTCTGACAGGTGTAAGATGATATCTCAAAGTTGTTTTGATTTGCATTTCCCTGATCGCTAAGGAGGTTGAGCATGACCTTAAGTGTCTTTTGGCCATTTGAACTTCCTCTGCTGAGAATTCTCTGTTCAGATCAGTGCCCCATTTTTTAATTGGGTTAATTAGCATTTTAAAGTCTAGTTTCCTGAGTTCTCTATATATTTTGGAGATCAGGCCTTTGTCTGTTGTGGGGTTGGTGAAGATCTTCTCCCAGTCAGTAGGTTGCCTTTTTGTCTTGGTGACAGTGTCCTTTGCTTTATAGAAGCTTCTCAGTTTTAGTAGGTCCCATTTATTCAATGTTGCCCTTAATGTCTGAGCTGTTGGGGTTACACATAGGAAGTGATCTCCTGTGCCCATCTGATGTAGGGTACTTCCCACTTTCTCTTCTATCAGGTTCAATGTGTTCTGACTGATAGTGAGGTCTTTAATCCATTTGGACTTGAGTTTTGTGCATGGTGATAGATATGGGTCTATTTTCATTTTTCTACAGGTTGACGTCCAGTTATGCCAGCACCATTTGTTGAAGAAGTTTTCTTTCTTCCATTGTATACTTTTGCCTCCTTTATCAAAAATGAGGTGTTCATAGGTTTGTGGGTTAAAATTCAGGTCTTCTATATGATTCCATTGGTCGACTTCTCTGTTTTTATGCCAGTACCACACTGTTTTCATCACTGTAGCTCTGTAATAGAGTTTGAAGTCAGGGATGGTAATGCCTCCAGACAATCCTTTATTGTATAGGATTGTTTTGGCTATCCTGGGTTTTTTGTTTTTCCATATAAAGTGGATTATTGTCCTCTCAAGATCTGTGAAGAATTTTGATGGGACCTTCATGGGGATTGCATTGAATCTATAAATTGCCTTTGGTAGAATTGCCATTTTTACTATGTTGATCCTCCCAATCCAAGAGCAAGGAAGGTCCTTCCATTTTCTGGTATACTCCTCAGTTTCTTTCTTCAATGCCTTAAAGTTCTTGTCAAATAGATCTTTCACTTCCTTGGTTAGAGTTACCCCAACATATTTTATGCTGTTTGTGACTATTGTGAAAGGTGAAGCTTCTCTGATTTCCCTCTCTGCTTCCATATCCTTTGTGTATAAGAGGGAGACTGATTTTTTGGAGTTGATCTTGTATCCTGCCACATTACTAAATCTGTTTATCAGCTGTAAAAGTTCTTTGGTGGAGTTTTGGGGGTCGCTTATGTACACTATCATATCATCTGCAAATAACGAAAGTTTAACTTCTTCCTTTCCAATTCGAATCCCCTTGATCCCCTTATGTTGTCTTATTGCTATTGCTAGAACTTCAAGCACTATATTGAAGAGGTATGGAGAGAGTGGACATCCTTGTCGTGTTCCTGAGTTTAATGGGATGGCTTTGAGTTTCTCTCCATTTAATTTGATGTTAGCTGTCGGCTTGCTGTATATAGCTTTTATTATATTTAGGTATGACCCTTGTATCCCTAATCTCTCCAATACTTTTATCATAAAGGGATGTTGAATTTTGTCAAATGCTTTTTCAGCATCTAATGAGATGATCATATGGTCTTTTTCTTTCAGTTTATTTATATGATGGATTACATTGATAGATTTTCGTGTGTTGAACCAGCCCTGCATCCCTGGGATGAAGCCTACTTGATCATAATGGATAATTTTTCTAATGTGTTCTTGGATTCGGTTTGCCAGTATTTTGTTGAGGATTTTTGCATCGATGTTCATGAGTGAGATTGGTCTATAATTCTCTTTCTTGGTTGAGTCTTTGTGTGGTTTTGGTATCAGAGTAACTGTAGCTTCATAAAAGGAATTTGGCAGTGCCTCTTCTGTTTCTATATTGTGAAATACATTAAGGATTATAGGTATTAGGTCTTCTTGGAAGTTCTGGTAGAATTCCGCATTGAAACCATCTGGTCCTGGGCTTTTTTTGGTAGGGAGGTTTATGATAACCTCTTCTAATTCTTCGCGACTAACAGGTCTATTTAGATTGTTCACCTGGTCCTGATTTAACTTTGGTAAATGATATTTATCTAAGAAAGTATCCATTTCCTTTACATTTTCCAGTTTTGTGGCATATAGGCTTTTGTAGTAAGATCTAATGATTCTCTGAATTTCCTCTGTGTCTGTGGTTATGTCCCCCTTTTCATTTCTGATCTTATTAATTTGCAAATTCTCTCTCTGCCGTTTGATTAGTTTGGATAGGGGTTTGTCAATCTTGTTGATTTTCTCCAGGAACCAGCTTTTTGTTTCATTGATTCTTTGGATTGTTCTCTGTGTTTCTATTTTATTGATTTCAGCCCTCAGTTTGATTATTTCCAGTCTCCTACTCCTCCTAGGTGAGTCTGCTTCTTTTTTTTCTAGAGCTTTCAGGTGGGCTGTTAAGTCTCCAATGTGAGCTTTCTCTGTTTTCTTTAAGTGGGCACTTAGTGCTATGAACTTTCCTCTTAGGACTGCTTTCATAGTGTCCCATAAGTTTGAGTATATTGTTTCTTTATTTTCATTGAATTCCAGGAAGACTTTAATTTCTTTCTTTATTTCTTCCTTAATCCAGGTATGGTTCAGTAGTTGGCTGTTCAGTTTCCATGAGTTTGTTGGCTTTCTGGAGGTAGGATTGTTGTTGAATTCTAACTTTAATCCATGGTGATCTGATAAAAAAGAGGTGGTTAGTAATATTTTTTGTAACTGTGGAAGTTTGCTTTGTTACCGTCTATGTGGTCGATTTTCGAGAAGGTTCCATGAGCTGCAGAGAAGAAGGTATATTCTTTCCTATTTGGGTGGAATGTTCTATAGATGTCTGTTAAGTCCATTTGCTTCATTACCTCCATTAATTCTCTTATTTCTCTGTTAGGTTTCTGTCTGATTGACCTGTCCATTGGTGAGAGAGGGGTGTTGAAGTCTCCTACTATTAGTGTGTGTGGTTTGATGGCTGCCTTGAATTTTAGCAATGTTTCTTTTATGTATGTGGGTGCTTTTATATTAGGGGCATAGATGTTCAGGATTGAGACTTCATCCTGATGAACTGTTCCTGTTATGAATATAAAATGCCCCTCTCCATCTCTTCTGATTGATTTAAGTTTGAAGTCAACTTTGTTAGAGATTAGTATGGCCACACCTGCTTGTTTCTTAGGTCCATTTGCTTGATAGGCCTTTTCCCAGCCCTTTACTCTGAGTAGGTGCCTGTCTTTGTGGTTGAGGTGTGTTTCTTGTAAACAGCAGAATGTTGGATCCTGTTTTCTTATCCAATCTCTTAGCCTATGCCTTTTTATAGGTGAGTTGAGTCCATTGACATTAAGTGATATTAATGACCAGTGGTTGTTAACTCCGGTCATTTTTTTTTAGTCGTAGAGTTTGTGTGTTTCCCTTCTTTGGTTTGTGTTGATGAAGGGTCTCTAGATGTCTGAGTTATTGTGGTCATTGTTGTACTCCTTGGTTAGTGATTTTCCTTCTATTACTTTCTGTAAGGCTGGATTTGTGGCTGCATATTGTTTGAATTTGTTTTTATCCTGGAAAATTTTATTTTCTCCATTTATAGTGAACGAAAGTTTGGCTGGGTATAGTAATCTGGGCTTGCATCCATGGTCTCTCAATTTCTGCAGTACATCTATCCAGGACCTTCTGGCGTTCATGGTTTCCATGGAAAAGTCAGGTGTAAGTCTGATAGGTTTACCTTTGTAAGTACTTTGGCCTTGTTCCTTTGCCGCTCTTAATATTTTTTCCTTATTCTGTATGCTTTGTGTTTTGATAATTATATGGCGAGGGGATTTTTTTTTTGATCCAGCCTATTCGGTGTTCTGTATGCTTCTTGCACCTTCATAGGTATATCTTTCTTTAGGTTGGGAAAGTTTTCTTCTATAATTTTATTAAATATATTTTCTGGACCATTAAGCTGCATTTCTTCTCCTTCTTCTACTCCTATTATTCTTAGGTTTGGTCTTTTTATTGTGTCCCATATTTCCTGAATGTTTTTTGATGAGAGTTTTTTGGACTTGCTGTTTTCTTTGATCATAGTGTTTATTTTCTCTATGGTATCTTCAGAATCTGAGAGTCTTTCTTCTATCTCTTGTATTCTGCTGGTTATGCTTGTTTCTGTAGTCTCTATTCGTTTACCTAGATTTTCCATATCCAGCCGGCTCTCTGTTTGTGTTTTCTTCTTTGCCTCCATTTCAGTTTTCAAGTCTTGAACTGTTTCCATTATCTGTTTGATTGTTTTTCCTTGGTTTTCTAGGGTATCATTCACTGATTTATTCAATTCTTCAAACTTTCTGTTATATTTCTCATCCATTTCTATAAGGGCGTTTTTTACATGCTGTTTAAGGGCGTCAATCACTTTCATGAAGTCAATCTTTTCTCCTTCTTGATTAAGGTGTTCATGTCCTTCCGTTGTGAGGTTGCTGGTTTCTGGTGGCTTCATGTTGCTTTTCAGTTTGTTGGGCGAATTCTTGCCTTGGCGTCTGTCCATCTCTTCTTCCAAATGCTCCCTTATGGATCTTCTTTTACCGGATCAGGTCTCCTTGCCTACCCAACGCGGCCTCCCCAATGTTGGCTCTCCTGGCACCAAGGGATCAGGTCTCCGTGCTCAACACTGGCTCTTCTGGCGCGGAGAGATCTGGCCTCCATGCTGGTTGGGCAGCTCGCAAACAAAGCGCCTACTCTGCTTGGTGCAGGCAGGCCACAGAAACAAAGGAACTGCAGCCCGCCCGGGCTCCCCAAGGACTCGGACCCAGCACCCAGACAGGCTGGGCTGGGCGATGCCACGCACCGAAAGAGGGCGGTGGGGCCGAAGTGGCGAGGGCTCTGGACGGAAGCTGGGTGGGCCAGGAAGAAAGAGGCAGCACCCAGGGAGTAGAGGCCCTGCAGAGAGACCAAGAAAGACAGGGGGCCGAGGAACCCCCCAGCTCCCCGTCCCAGGCTGGCGCCGCGGGCCAGAAACTCACCCCAATGCTGGTTTTCCTGGGGCCGAGAGATCAGGCCTTCTTGCTGGTTGGGCAGCTCGCAAACAAAGCGCCTACCCTGCCTGGTGCAGGCAAGCCACAGAAACAAAGGAACTGCAGCCCACCCGGGCGCCCCGAGGACTGGGACCCAGCGCCCAGACAGGCTGGGCTGGGTGATGCCACGCGCCGAAAAGCTTGGTCTATAATTTTTTTTCTCAGTAATGTCTTCATGTGGTTTAGGTACCAGGGTAATTGTAGCCTCGTAAAAAGAGTGTGGCAATGTTCCTTCTGTTTCTATTGTGTGGAACAATTTGAGGAGTATTGGTCTTAGTTCTTCTTTGAAAATCTTGTAGAATTTTGTGCTGAAAACATCTGACCATAGGCTTTTTTTAAATGACTGTTTCTATTTCTTTAGCAGTTATATTTCTATTTAATTTACTTATCTGGTCTTGATTTAATTTTGGTAAGTGATATTTATCCAGAAAGTTGTCCTTTTTAGTTTTCCAATTTTGTGGAGTACAGGTTTTCAAAATATGACCTAATGATTCTCTGGATTTCCTCCATATCTGTTGTTATGTCCCCTTTTCAATTCTGATTTTGTGAATTTGGATATTCTTTCTCTGTCTTTTGGTTAGTTTGGATAAAAGGTTGTCTATTTTGTTTTGTTTTGTTTTTCTCAAAGAATCAAGTCTTTGTCTCATTGATTCTTTGTATTTTTTCTTCATTTTATTTTGTTGATTTCAGCTCTCAATTTGATTTTTTTCCTGTCTTGTCCTCCTGAGTGAGTTTACTTCTTTTTGTTCTAAAATTTCCAAATATTCTGTTTATTCACTAATGTGGGATTTTTTCCAGCTTCTTTATGTAGTTATTTAGTGCTCTGAACTTTCTTATTAACACTGCTTTCATTGTGTCCCATAAATTTGGGTATGTTTTGTGGTCATTTTCATTGAATTTTATGAAGTCTTTCATTTCTTCCTTTATTTCTTTCTTGACCCACTCAGGTGAGCATTGTTTAATGAGTTTGTGGGCCCTCTGTAATTAGTGTTGCTGTTAAATTCTAATTTTAAGTCATGGTGATATGATAAGATACATGGGGTTATTCCATTTTTTTTTGTATTTGTTGAGGTTTGCTGTTACCTAGTATGTGGTCAATTTTTGAGAAGGTTTCATGAGGTGCTGAAAAGAATGTATATCCTTTTATGTTTAGGTGGAATGTACTATAGATGTCTGTTAAATCCATTTGACTCATAACATTAGTTAGTTCCCTTATTTCTCTGTTTTCTGTCTGACAGACCAGTGGAGTGGGGGTGTTGGAGTCTCCCACTATTAGTGTGTAGGGATTAGGGTGTGATTTAATCTTTAGAAGTGTTTCTTTTACATATGAGGGTGTCCTTGTATTTGGGGCACAGGTGTTCAGTATTGAGATTTCCTCTTGATGGATTTTTCCTGTGATTAATATGAAATGTCCTTTTTTTGTCTCTTTTGATTGATTTTAGTTTGAAGTCTATTTTGTTAGAAATTAGGATAACTATGTCAACTTGTTTCTTACATTCATTTGATTGGAAAAATTTTCCCAACTCTTTACTCTGAGGTGATGTTCATCTTTGGAGGTTGAGGTATGTTTCTTGTATACAGAAGAAGGATGGATCCTGTTTTTATATACAATCTGTTAGCCTGTGTGTTTTGATAAGCGAGTTGAGTCCAATTGTATTAAGAGATATTAATGACCAGTGATTGCCAGCTCCTGTTGTTTTAGATTTCATAGTTGTGATGTTATTGTGTGCGTTTTTCCTTTCTTTGAGATTTGCTATTACGTGAGATCATCTATTATCTGTTTTTGTTGATGCATCCAACTTCCTTGGGTTGGAGTTTTCCTTCTTTGTGTACGACTGGATTTGTGACTAGGTATTAGTTGAATCTGGTTCTGTCATGGACTATCTTGTTTTGCCCTTCTATGGTGATTGAAAGTTTTGCTGGGTATAGCAGTCTGGGCTGGCATCCGAGGTCTCTTAATGTCTGTATAATGCTTGAACAGAACCTTCTGGCTTTTATATTTTCCATTAAGAATTTAGATATAATTCTGATAGATCTGCCTTTTTATGTGAATCACCCTTTTTCCTTTGCAGTTCTTAATATTCTTTCTTTCTTTCTTTTTTTCTTTCTTTTTGGTTTTTTTGAGACAGGATTTCTCTGTGGTTTTGGAGCCTGTCCTGGAACTAGCTCTTGTAGACCAGGCTGGTTTCGAACTCACAGAGATCCACCTGCCTCTGCCTCCCAAGTGCTGGGATTAAAGGCGTGAACCACCACTGCCCGGCCTTAATATTCTTTCTTTATTCTGTTTGTTTAGTGTTTTGATTATTATGTGGCAAGAGGACTTTTTTTTTGATCCAGTCTATTTTGTGTTCTGTAAGATTCTTGTATTTTCATAGGCATATCTTTCTTTAGACTGGAAAAGTTTTCTTCTATGATTTTGTTGAATATACTTTTTGTGCTTTTGAGTTGGACTTCTACTCCTTCTTCTATATCTAATAGTCTTAGGCTTGGTCTTTTTTATGGTGCCCTATATTTCCTGGATATTTGTGTTAAGCTTTTGTTAGATTTAATGTTTTCTTTTGCTAATGAGTCTATTTCCTCTATTGTATCTTCATTGCTTGAGTTTCTTCCTTCCATCTCTTATATTGTGCTGTTTATGCTTTCATTTGTGGTTCCTGATCATTTTCTCATAATTTCATAATTTGTTTATGTAATTTTCTCAGTTTGTGTTTTCTTTATTGTATTGCAGTTTTCAAGTCTTGCATAGTTTCTCTCATCTGATTAATTGCTTTTTTTTTTGGTTTTCTTTAAGAGATTTGTTGATTTCTTCCAATTTTTTGTTTGCCGTTTCCTCCATTTTTTAGAAGGAATTTTTCATTTTCTCTTTAAGGTCCTCAAACATTCTCCTAAAATATTTTTAGGTAATCTTCTTCTGTTTTATCTATATTTGGTTGTTCAAGTCTTGCAGTTGTAAGGCTACTAGTTTTTATTGGTGTTGTCTTGCTCTTTGTGTTTTTGCATGTGTTCTTACCTTGTCTACTCATCTTTTTCTCTGATTGGTATAGTTGGAGTTGTCTGTGTCTCTGGTGATTAGTCTTCCATGTGCCAGTGGATCCAAGGCTCAGATAGTTGGTTCTCATGGTGCTGTCAGGGCTACGATTCTGGTGACTTCATTGGGCACTTTATGTTCCTGGAGGTCACTAAGCACTTCCCAGAATTGCTGTTATACTGGGGGTTGTTTGTACCTGTTCTCGTGGAGAGTGCTTGCTTGGGGCTGTTTCTGCTGAGGTTGCTGCCTTGGGCCTGCTCTGGTGGATGTTGCTGGTTCAGGCCTGATTCTGTTGAGTTTGCTGGCTCAGGCCTGCTACCTCAGAGGTCGCTGATTCATGCCTGGTCTCACAGATGTTCTGTTTCAGGCCTCCTCCCTCTATGGTGGCTTCCTTGTACCTGCCCCTGTAAAGGTTATTGCCTCAGGCCTGCTACAGTGGGGGTTACTTGCTCAATCCTGCTCCTGTGGAGGTTGCTGCTTAAGGCCTGCTCCAGTTGAGAAAGCTGACACTCAGGCCTGTCCCACAGATGTCCCTGGCTTGGACCTGCTCCCTTGGAAGTCCCTGACTCACACTCAGTCCTGCAGTGGTCTCTGACTCAGACCTACTCCCTTGGAGGTCCAACACTGGCATCTGGACCCTCAGAGGTCTCTGGCTCTGTCCTACAGCCTCAGATATCTAAGACTCATGTCTTGACCCCCAGAGGTCTCTGACTCAAGCCTATAGCCTCAGACATCCAAGAATCATGGCTTGATGCACAGAGGTCTCTGGCTCTGACCTACTTCTTCAGTGGCCGCTCCCTAGTACCTGCTTCTGTGGAGTTCATTGCCTCAGGCCTGCTCCCACAGAGGTCACTGGCCCAGGCCTACTTCCTTAACAGTCACTCCCTTGTACCTGCCCTTTTGGAGTTTGCTGCCTCAGGGCTGCTTGAGCAGAGATTGCTGGCCTACTCCCTCTGAGGTCGCAGACTTGTGCCTGGACCCACAGACGTCTCTGACTCAGGCCTAAGGCCTTTCTTTTACAAAAAAAAAGCTTTCTTAGACTTTATGTAAATTTACGTTGCCAAATGTCCAGCACCATTATGTAAGCAGAGACTGTGCGTTCATTTTCTGGCTGCCCAGATCTGAATAATTATGACACTGTTTGGCCAATGACTGAGGCATATTCTTAGCTAGCTCTTATATCTTAAAATAACCCATTTCTGTTAATCTATGTTTCACCACAAAGCTGTGGCAACTGGTAAGGTTCTGGCATCTTTCTCCTTAGGCAGCTATATGGCATCTCCTTGACTCCTCCTTTTATTTTTCTGTATTCAGTTTAGTTTTCTAACTTAGCTCTATTCTGCCCTGCCATAGGCCAAAGCAGCTTTTTTGTTAGCCAATGGCAATAAAGCTCTCATAGCATACAGAAGAGAAACCCATATCAGTTGAGCTTGGAAACAAGAAGGATCCCTTACCACACAATTCCAGCACAACTGGACCACAGGTTATTTGTTACAGTTCTTATCTTCTCACTCTCAGAGATGCTGACCTCGGGTTAAAAGGAAGCCATGAGATTTGAATTTTTTTTATAGTTGCCATCACCACTATTATGACTTGGGATGATGCCATCCCATGATTCCACCCTGTTTCCTACCTGACAGGTTTGGTGGTTTTCCCTGTATGCCTACTTTTTTATGAATGCCGTCTCTATTTTATGAGATCTTCTTGTTTCCTTAGAACATGTGAAAATGTACTGTCTGGCCTTTAGTCACACAACTCTGCCTTCCATTTCTAGGAAGCTGATCTTAGTTCCCTTAGCACACCATGCTTTCATACCAGTCTTTCTCCATCTAGTATGTGCTCTTCTCTGAAAGTTATTTTACTTAATCCTTTGATCTTGCTCACTTCTGCCTTAAATGTATAGTCATTTATTAATTGTGTGATGTAATAAGTTCATTATAAGAATTTTATAAATTTTTATAATGTATTTTGATTATTCATCTCCATTGCTCTTTCTCTTCCTTTGTCTGACTTCTGATAGTTCCTTTCTTCTTCACAAATAGTCCTCCTTCTGCCTTCTCCCCTAATCTCTCTTTCCCCTTTATTTGTCACTTTGTGAGCTGTCCTCCCCCATTCCAGCTCCCATATAACATTTGCCCTATTTCCTTCTGATTACTTTAGGTCATTTTTTCTACATGTCTAATGTTTTCTATAGGAAGAATGGATGGCTTGCTCATTTAGTTCTCAGTCACCACACATAGCATGTTGTAGACACCAGCAAATAGTAGGAGACTGAGTGAATAGAAGGGCGCGTGATTTGCCGATCATTCTGTTTTTCATTGCTATTCAGTGGTCACTCTTATGGGTATAACACATTGTTCTAGTTACAGAAGCACCAAGCAGCGGAACACTGGTTCAGTCTTAACATCAGCAGCATTCTGAGCTTCTTTCAAGGATGAAGGAGAAGGTGATGGGAGACTGGTATGAAACTGATGTGGTCCAGAGAAGGGAAGTTAGAATGTCCAGGGTTCTTCATTACCACATAGTGTAGCTGTGATGTGGTACTGGCATCTCTGGGCCTGAAATGGTTATATCCCTATAGTAATTACTAGAGCATAAACCACTTTTGACTTTGCATGTCCCTCAGACTGGTAGCAAGAAAGATTATCTGAGTTCAGAGGCTCTTGTGAGACAAATGTACCGCTTTCCTTTCTGGTTAAAAACACTTGAAAAAAGGCTATGACCCTGACGACATCTGGTTGGTGCTGAGGAATCCAATCCACATTCTAGTTTCTGACCATGAGAGCAGCTGTGTAGTCTGGCTTTCAAGATCATCTTTCATGGAAAGTCTTTGGTGTGCCAGAATTTCTATCCTTTCATTTCCATCACGATTTTTATGTGTAATATAGTTGAAACATTTGCCTTTTATGTATAGGCCAACATGGTGACTTCATAAAAGTCAAGAAATGTGCATTCAAGAAACTTCTTTGGTATTATTTAAAATTAATTATTTATAGAACAATACAAAGAGGAAGAGGTATTGAATAGACTCAAATTTATGGTGAATGGAGATAGCTACCAGTCTTCCCAAGACTCGAAACTATTTCCTACTTGCATTTTCTCTGCCTACTATACTTTATTGGGAAACTTTCCTTCAGGATACACATGTAGACATCTTAAATAGGTATTCCTGTCTGTGCCTCTCAGGGCTGCCTCACCCACACCTTTACCAACAGGGTTAGGTCTATTGTGTTGCTCAGGCAAGGCTCAGGGCCTGCTTTCCCACTCTTGTGACATCAGGATCAGCTCTCCCACCTTCCTTGGGTGTTTGTGGGTTGAGGGGTGAGGCATCTTTCCCCTCCCAATACTGCCACAGGACAGATGAGAAATCAGGACAGATCTTCAATTCTTACAACTTCTTTTCTGTTCTTAAGAATAAATGTTTGGATGTTGTTAATGATTTTCATATTAAAAGAATTAATTTTAACATGTTTACTTAAGGTATATGATATGACCCTATGGGGAGAATATGTGTGTGTTTCTCTGTGTTTGTGTGTGTGCATGTTTGTGTCTGTGTGTCTCTGTCTTCTCTCTGTGTATGTACACATATATATACCTTCTGCCAACTAAACTAGATTTACAGCTACAAGTTTATTTTAAAAGTATTTTTGGCATGACTGGTTAAATTCTGAGATAAGAAACTTACTGATAAGGAATGGCCAATCATTATTTCCCTCTGTTGAATCCTTTGGAAATTGGATTGAAATGGTTGTGAGATGCCTCATGGGTTTTGTGAGTTGAACTTGAACTTGGGTCCTCTGGAAGTGTAAGTTGTGTTTGTATAAAATAATACTGTCCTGTGAAAGACTAAGTGCTATGAAACAGCTCACCCTACCTCTTAACTACTGCTACTAATATAATTGTTTGTGAATCTAAAAAGATGTGCAGGTTGCTCCTTGGGTTCTTGTATCCATCAATGGACCAGGCTTGAACCAGGATTGTAAGCCCTACATTTACAGATCACTGAAATATGGAGATGGGAAATGCCTGGTCATCCTTAGTGAAGCTGGTTTGATAGCTGCTTCTCCTGGCTGTGAGCCCCATGGGCCTCCACCTCTGTGCTGGCCTGTAGTTTGCACATGGATGTGTACTCAACAGGAAGAATATAGCCGAGCTTGAAGGAAGGACTGGAGTGACCAGAGCACCTGGTATACAGTCATCAGGAGTGGCTGTGTGAGGAATCAGAGCCTGAGAACATAAGGGCGACCAGCTTGGTAAGCAGTTGCTCTGGCTAATGCAGCTATAGAAACAGTCTTTCAGTATCTGTTGCTTCACAAAGGAAAGAACACACATGAATAGATATAAACACAGACATATGTGCATCCATGTGCACATACACGCACACCACACACACATGTTACAATACACATGTGATATCAAACATCTCCCAGACAATTTCCCAGCCTCCAGTGAGATGCTCAGAAGTGGTATTCAAACGCATGTCTTACTCTCCCAGCTTCTTAACCAACTCCCAAAACCTTGTCTCCCTCCTTGACTGTATTATAAACACCTCTGGGCTCGTGAACATCTTGAATATGTCCAGGACTAATAAGAGGAAAATATATCTGAAATACAGAGGAATGTGTTGAGCCTTGTGATTCTCTACTCAGGAACAGAATGTTGATGAGTATCGAATGATATAACATTCAGACCAGATTGTAAATCAACATGTCAAAGCATGTTGGAGAGTAAGTTTGGTGACTAATTTCTAGATGCAGAAAAATATGAGTTCCTGTTTTTCAGTTGTTTGTGTTAACCACTGGTCTGAAACCCAAACCATTTTCTCTAGCATTTATTTTGTAGGTCCTGGAACAAAAAACTGCTGACTTGGGAGTTTAGATTTCACATCCATCAGAGGAGAAACTGAGGCATCAGAAGCAGGGTAACTGAAGCATGACTCCAGAGATGTGATTGAGTCAGGGCAGACACTCATCAATCCTGTAAATGAAGTCTGTAAACAGAAAAAGCACAAATGGCTGGTTTTATATCCTTTTAAAAATGCTAAGTGGATCACCCTCTGCCATTTCCCCACTCTACCTCCCATTAGGTCTGGGAATCAGTTCTGTTCAAGGGATGTAGAGATCTGATGATAAAGGGCTATCTTCATATACGAATTCACTTTTTACAACTTGCTTGTAAAGTTCTGAGAGCTTGTCTAATGGTGGAACTGCTGAAGCCATACAGTGCTAAATGTAGTGCCTTAAGGGCACTCCGGACATCCTAAGCTCCTCCCCCTTTTCTGACATCAGAAGGCAAAGATCTTTCCTAGAGGTAGTGCAGGCTCCTTGTTATTTTTTAGGGCAGTACACGTGTTAACTCTGCCAGATGACAGAGCCAGTGAGTCAGAAAAGCAAAGCAGCTGACTTGAGGCAGTGGGGGCAGTGGGTAGCCACAGAGAAGAGCAGCAGCATCAATGCCTTAGCAGTCAGGAGCAGGAGCCATTCAGAGTACACTCCAAAGGCGAGACCTTGAAGCATCTGCTTCTGGCACTTTTTTTATTCCTTGTCCAGTTTGATACTTAAGTGGTTGATGAGAGCTAGCGGACACCCTGTAATGTTCCTTAACTATCTGGAATACAAGAGTGAATTTAACCTATAAAATTTTCTTCAAAAGTATTATTGTTCTGTTTTTAATACAGTATTTTATATCTCAGTTTTGAAAAGGGATTTAACCTAAATAGATAAATGTTAGCAGATACTAATGGAAAATGTTAATAAGAAACTTCATGTTCTTATGGCAGACAACATTCAATAAAGGACATAATAGCTTGAATTTCAGCCAAACATCTGAGACATTTATTCTCTTGCCTGCCAGCTTCAAATCTCTAAAATACATTCAAAAAATTGTTTTGGAAACTCAATAAAAGTGTTCATATAGGTATAATAATTCAACAGATTATTTTTTTAATTATATATCAGATATAATTTAAGGCTCTTGAGGTCCCTCCAAAACTAGACAACACATAATTTCCTGCATGGATACTTTCTTACAACCTTCTGGGGAAGAAAACAGTACAATCAAATGACTTTGTTAGGGAGGTAACCAAGTGTTGACACAAAGAGTCTAATGTGCTAAGTGACTGTCTTCAGACAGGAAGATAAGGGAAAGTTTCTCCTGTGTGGTTGATTTCTAGTAAGAAAGAAGTGAAGACTGTCTAGGGGACATCTCTGTGTGATGGTGGAAGAGTCACTTTTTCGATTATTATCAATCCATCTAATAAGTTATCTACCAGCATCTATCTATCTGTCTGTCTGTCTGTCTGTCTGTCTGTCTGTCTGTCTGTCTGTCTGTCTGTCTGCCTGCCTGCCTGCCTGCCTGCCTGCCTGCCTATCTATCTATCTATCTATCTATCTATCTATCTATCTATCTATCTATCTATCTATCTATCTATCTATCTATCTATCTAATCTCTTACATATCTATCTATCAACATCTTTTTATCTGTATACTGTCTGTCAGTCTGTCTATCCATTCATCTGCTATCAGCTATCTAGACTGGGTATATATGATAATAAACATTTCTACCAAGTTTCTACTTTTGTGCATGCCCAGTGAATGATGTAATAAAAACTAGGCTACATTAAAGAGACTTGTTTAGATGTCTTTTATGGAGGAATTCTCTGAGCAGAAGCAAGTGAAGTAGCCTTAAGCTCTATGCTCTGTAGGGAAGACAGCTCTGTTACTAGACTGTCTTAAGTGCAGGAAGGCACGATTGTCTTCATGAGGTGGTTTGAAACATGCCCCCACTATCTCCAGTGTGTTTGTGTGTGATATAGGAAGAAGAGGAATCAAATCTTTCCTAGACAAGAGACAGAAAACAAAGCTCTGTCTGGGTTGTATAAACAAGGAAGATCTGAGGGTCTTGAGGCTTCATGTAATGTTTTGCTGCCATTGGAGATAGTGTTTATGAAAAGAAAAGACCTATCCAGGGGAAAGTTCATCTGCGTTTGAGACATAAGCTTATGCTGTCTGCACCAGAATCACTTACAGCTGGGAAAAAAAATGTCTGATTTTCAAATTTCAGTAGAACTTTCTTTGGTCTTGGTGAAGGCCATGATGCTACTAAAAAGTGTAAGAGGGTGATGAGGTCATCAACAGCCAGTTATAATTTAGAGAAAGACTGGGTGCTGCAGTTAAGTTACCACTGGGGGCCAGGAAGTGCATCTTGTCCCTGTAAAAGAATTGTGTTTAAGTCATTTTCAGTGTGTCTTGGAAAGAAGTAATGTAGACCAGAATTCTGACCCTGGTTAAGGTGAATTGTTATAGTGTAAATATGGTTGTACCTCTCTATCCTCTGTGTCTTTGGAATTATTAGACTGAACAAAAAATGAAAAGTAGGATTATTTTAAAAACAACATTTATTTATTTTGAGCATGGGGTTTCTATGAAATTTGTTCTTTCTTTCCACCATGGGGCTACAGGGAACGAACTCAGGTTGTCAAGTTTGGTGGCAAGTGCCTTTCCAACTGAGTCATTGCTGGCCCCAGCAGGAAGGTTTGACTTTGCAAATAATTGTCAAGGGTGGCAAACTATTCAAGGCTAACTGAAATAATCCACAGAGCCACTCCAAACTTCTGTGCTTTTAGTGACAAAGGCCAAGCTCCTTCAAAGGGAGAGGAGGATGAGTGGCATCTCAAGTATGGCCTGCCTTTGACTGACGCTCTCAGAAACCGATCCTGCATCGGAGTATTCTTCTCCTCTTCATTCATGAAACCTAAACACCATGGTAACACAAAGGTCAGTAAGTCACAGACTTTCCTCCAAGAAGTTCAAATTCTAGAAAAGGCAACAGGGACTTCAAGAAGAAGCCAGGTAAGTTTAGGGCATTGGTAAGGATTTGAAGGCCCCATCCCAGTTTAGATTAGCATTATTAGGACAGCTTCTCTGAAACAGTGGGATTGTAATTCTAGAGTAAGAAAAGGTAGACTGAGGTTCTCAGCAGGAAGCTGTAAAGATGAAGAGAGAAATAGAGGGATGGAAGACTTTCATGAAGTCACAGAACATTGTCACAATTGGACCAAGACTAAATATTTGGCTGGGTAGAAAGGTAGGCATTTTGAAGGAAAGGACCAGCAATGAGATATAGAAATATTAATAGAAAATGTTTCAATAGCCCCAAGTATAACCATAGCAAACTTGAATTTTGCCCTGAGCAACAATGAGCATATTTTTTAATTTAAAATGCCTGGTTAAGGTATTAGAAATGGCATGGAGTTCTTTTGAGACAAGCATTACATGACAGTTTTTTCCCAGTGGTTATAACAGAAGAGAGACCTATAAAATAAATGGTCATAGGTGATGATGTGTCAAGAAGGCATTTAAATATTTGTGTGTTGATCCTAAAAGTAGGAGCAGCCCTCTCACAGATCTTTTGTATAGTAGGTAAAAGGTTTTAACATGAACGCTTACAGATGCTCTTAAAAGGAAAGGAAAGGAAGAGAAACCCATCACCAACCAAAAATGTCTTTATTATACTTCCAAGATATGTGTAAACTTTTATTAGACATGGGAGACTCTGTAAACATGGCCACTATTTGACATTGCTTCTTATTCTTGAAGGGGTTTCTTTGGTGTTGACTTTTTAGTGCTCAATATAAGATCATGATGTAGAACATGTTCACTAGATGCATAAGAAGAGAATATAGAATTATCTAATCAGGCTGTGAATGAGCTATTTGAATATTTCACAAAATGTGTGTGTAGGATATGAAGACTATAGCAATAGCTACAAATGCCAGTCACTATGATCTAGTAGAATGAAACAGTCCACTGTGAGCTTGGGATGGTCACACTGTCTGACTTTATCTTCATTGTCTTCCCATCTCATCATTTATACTGAGGGTGACAGAATTTACTCAGAATTTTCAAAGCCACAAATGAATCATAAATCCCAGCATGGAACTAGAATACTTTGACATCAATGTCTCTGTGTTTTCTCTCTCTTTTGCTTTGAAATAAAATTTACAGGTGCTTCTTGTAAAAGAGGAATCACATTTGCTCCCTGACTCCAGAGGAGAGAAAACAGACCAGGGACTCTCTTGCATTGCTGGAAGGTAGAACAGCTCAGCAAGATTTTATGGCCATCAACACTCATTCTTACTAACTCTTCCTTGAACCAAGGCCATGTATGTCTGGAAATTCGGCGTTGATGTAGAGTGTGGACAATTATACTTCAGAGTAGAATATTTTCTACTCTGCCTTGTAGAATGAAACATAATCACTTCAAATGTATGATCTTGAGATAGTCTCTAGATAGTAACAATCGCTCTTGACATCTGGCTAATGTTTCATATTAGACAATGCACTTCCATGGAACATCTTATGTGATCTCAAGTAGTATCCTTTTCACATGGGGTTGCTGTTTCTCAGAGAAGTATAACTGGGCCAAAGATTCCCAGAGTGGATGGAGAAAGAGCTTGGGGTCAAATAATGAATTATAAGATCCTTCCCACTGGCATGCTGTCTATTCCAAACACTGGTCTGCAAGGCAATATAGTGCAGATTGGGAGTTCTTTCTCTTAATGAGTTTTCAAGTCACAACGTAAAGCTAAATTGACAGCTATACCATTCTGTGTAGGTCAATATTCTCGAAGAGTGTGTTTTCTTCTCGGAAAACTCAAGCTTCAGGTTATTTCTTTTTTGTTGTTGTTGTTTTTGGTTGTTTGTTTTCAATTAAATCATTGCTTGGCCTATTAGCTCTAGCTTCTTATTGGCTAGCCCTTATATCTTAGTTTAACCCCTTTCTATTAATCTGTGTATCACCACATGGCTGTGGTTTACCAGGTCAAGTTTCATCTGGCATTTGTCTCCAGTGGGGCTAGCTACATGGCTTCCTTTTAACTCTGCTTTCTTTCTCCCAGTATTCAGTTTAGTTTTCCCTGCTTACCTCTGTTCTGCCCTGTGCAGGCCCAAGACAGTTTATTTATTCATTAACCAATAAAAGCAACACAGAAACAGAAGAACTTCTCACATCATTTCACCTTTTCTGTTTAAATTAAAAAGGAATGTTTTAACTTTAACATAGTAAAATTACATATAACAAACAGGTGTGAAGCCAGCATTACAGTTACAATATTTATATCTACTTTATCTTTTATCATAAGTAAGGAAAACTCTAATAATAACTTATCTATTCTTCAACTCCATCAAAGACTCCAGAAAGATATAATATTATCTAAATAAACAGTGAATCTTAAGCAACTTCCAAAACTCTAGAATTGACAGAGACATCTCACTGCTTGGACAGTCACCCAAAGTTCTTCTGTACCATTGGAGCATCCATCTTCAGCCTACAGTCCCATAGTATCAGCAGGTATTTCCAAGAAGCAGGAAATTTGAAGATCTATTCTGCTTTGTAATGGCAAAGTCCATGTGATGTGGGAGTCCCCTCTGTATTCTGTGATTACCATTAATGAATAAAGAAAACTGCCTTGGCCTTAATAGGCAGGGAAAACTAAACTAAATGTTGGGAGGTAGAGTTAGAGACAAGCCATGTTGCCTGGTTAGAGACAGAATCCAGAACTCTACCAGTAAGGCACTGCCACGTGGCAATTAATAGAAATGGGTTAAATTATTATGTAAGAGTTAGCCAATAAAATGCTAGAGCTAATGGACTAAACAGTGTTTTAAATAATATCATTTCTGTGTGGTTATTTTTATTCCAGGTGGATGGGACAAAAAAAAAGCAGCCTCCTCCTACATCCATCAGTTGCTTTCTTCTGTGTCCTGCAGAATGTCTGGCAGACTCGTTCATGAAGCAGGAACCCCAAAGGGTTGTTTCACCTTCTTTACGTAACTTCAGCAGTAATTTTTTCTGTGGGTCCTGCATGTCCAGTTCATCAAGCATTCCAGGCAAGAGCATTTTCTTGCCCAAATGGCTAGTAAACTCCATAAGGAGTCTCTTTGATGCCCATCATCCTCTTGAAGTAGATTGGTGCTTCCAGCAACAGAAGTGTCTCATTGTCATGAAAAGTCTAAGTTCTTAAAACAATTTTAATGCCATATTCTGAAGGTCTATGAAAGATATGAAAAACACTTAACTAACTGAAATATATCTGTATATATCTAGAAAACCTAACTAATATGACTACAAGCTTGATTATTATAGATGATTATCTATTAACCTAAATTTCTTAATTATAAATTACATTTTAAAATGAGCTCCACAATCAAAATATCTTAATCAAGAGCAGAAATATACATATAACAAGATTGTACTATGTTCCTTTTAATCTCACTCTCCTGTTTCTGTAGGCAATTTATCTACATTTAAAGACACTATAATGATGTTTTTTACCTCAGACGTTTCATGTTGGGGTTATTCTTCCTGACATGTGAATCCAGGCCATGAGGACTTGTGCTGTTTAGAGGGGACAGTCAGTCTGGGTCAGGAGCACACTGACTCCTGACCATGGAAAGTTTGGCTTTGTGCTAAGTGTAAGCAGATGGTCCCAGCTGCTGGATCATGGGTCCAGATGAAACTAATCATCCTCTCTACACAAACATGCATCATCAGACCACAGTCTGAAGGTGCAACCAACTTATCCTGATTCTCATAACGCAGTGGGTAGTAGGACCATGGAAATGTGCAGACACTGAACAGAATAGTGAATCACAGGGAAAACTTGTTTGGGATAAGAATGCATTGTTGGGTCAACGCCTTGAGCAGAGTTATGAGACATTGAGACTGATGCTTTACTATGAAAGTAGCATTTTCAACTCTGCACACATGGGATACAAGGTCTAGGGTTTGAGATGACTTCCTCATGGCCACATTGCAATCTAATGGCTCAGTCAGGAATTCACCAAAGGTCAAAATGCCTAGTGTAATACTTTCTCTGTCATGTAAAGTTTTATGAGGCATCTGGTTTCTCCTGTGTTTTAAGTCTTGGAAATTGGGGGTGTCTATTTCTTTTAAGTCATGAAACTCACTAGAAAATAGCTATAATTAATACCAACTGGTATTAATATTAGGCAGGTCTTAATGGTATCCTAATATTCTATGAAGTAATTATGTACAACTTCCATATTAAAGGACTGGAAAGTTGATACTCAGAGGTGGTTAGGTGCCTATGTATATAGAACAGAGTTGGCACAGCCTGAATATACATTAAGACAGATTTGATTTTAAGGATTTAAAATGTCATATTGAAGCATCTGACTGATCAGCAATAGAATACCTGGAGACCAACCTTTATTCACTAAAGGAATGTACTGAGATTCTATTACAGTGGCATACATGATTTCAAAGGTAAATGGGACATTATTCAAGTCCTTTGAGAAAAACATGTAATAATGAAATTAGATATACATATAGACCCTCATTCTATCCTGAAGCAATTGCTGAATGAATGATAGGCCAGGTACAAATGGGATAAAGGTAAAGGACTATATGTTTGACTGAAGGATAGATGTGGTGTCAGAGAGCTGGTGCCATCATGGACTCTGACAGTTTGTATATAGAAGGGAAACAGAACAAATTGGAAAGGGGGATACTCAGGGAAGCACAGATTACCAAGTATTGCTAATTTCTCAAAGTATCAACAAGGAAGTTTTAATTGTGAGACCAAATACATGATTTTGAAGGACTTTGAGTGCTTTGCTAATAGGATTAGAACTTTTCTCTGAGGCAATTGTGAAAACTTTTTAAATCAAAAATGTAACATGACTAACAAAGCACTTGGGTTTAGGTTGAAAATTAATGATGGAAAACTCCAAGTTCTACTAGCTTGAATTCAATCTATTTACTTCACAAGCAAAAGTCTGCATTTACATAGCCCGCACTGATATGACTGAGAAATTCCAGACTTTGTCATGCCATCCCTGCTAGTGACATTCAAGCCCATCTTCCAAACACAGTCACAGCAACAAGCTAGGAGCCACAATAAATAAGACAAAGACGGGTGCCATTGATCCTTTAGAGAGGTTTCCAGAAACATACGAAAAGCACTACTGGTTCTATCCCCTTCCTTGGACATAGCCACAAGTCCTTATTGGTTATGAAGGCAGTTAAGAAAAGTCATCTTTGCTGTGGAAAATTGTGGACCCACATAGGCACAAGATTTTGTGTTTTTTCAGGAGGACCAGAGAAAAGATGTACAGTAGTCATTTAACTTGAAGAGTTATTTTTCATAATCTATATACAAATGAGGCAAAGAAGAAGGGACCAGATGAAAGATGGGGACCTATTGCTTAAGGTATTCAGAGGCCCGGGAGGCTCCTTTTCAAATCAACTAGGCTTTGTCCAGTTAAGAAAAGTGATACCAGCTCTATTTCATCACTACCGAGTCAGAGGAAGTTAGGTGTCTCTTTTAGTCAATGAGTCATACCCATTGGCAAACCTGTCTGAATATGCAATGGTATGAACCTGGTTTGCACTGTACCTTTCATTGACAAAACTCTGCTTGTTCATTGTACTTTTGACCTCCAACAGCTAGATTAAACTATTTGCATAGATCTTCTTTCAAGCCAAGGTAACTAAAACAAAGTTTCTATGCATACCATTTTACTTAGCAGAGTCAAGAATTTTTTTAAAAAAATCTAATGTATCTTTATTTTCTTATTTTCATTTTTAAAATTTCATTTTATACACATTTTACACAGTTCTCCTTCCCACCTCTCCTACTGCTTCCCCCGGACCCCCCTCCAGGCCACCTCCCATCCACACCTCCTAAAAGGTAAGGGCTCTCATGGGGCGTCAACAAAGTCTGGCACATTAAATTGGGGCAGAACCAAGCCCATCCTCCCTGCTTTAAGACTGAGCATGGCATCCCACAATAGGGAATGGGCTCCAACAAGCTAACTCATGCACCAGGGATACATCCCAGTCCTACCGCCAGGAGCTGCTTAGATAGTTCAAGATTCACCACTGTCTCCTACATATGGAGAGTCTAGTGATGGAGGTGGGTCTTATATCTATCTGTTGCTTTCATTGGTTAATTAATAAAGAAAACTGCTTGGCCCTGATAGGACATAAAATTAGGTAAGTGAAGTAGACTGAACAGAATGCTGGGAGAAAGAAGCCAAGTCAGGCAGTCGCCATGATTCTTTCACTCCAGACAGACACAGGTTAGAATCTTTCCTAGTAAGCCACCTTGTGGTGTTACACACAATATTAGAAATGGGTTAGATCCATATGTAGGAGCTAGCCAATAAGAGGTTAAAACTAATTGGCCAAGCAGTGTTTAAAAGAATACAGTTTCTGTGTAATTATTTTGGGTAAAGCTAGCCAGGTGGCGGGAAGCAGCCCCGCCGCTCCACACAACAGTCTAGTCCAGTCCTATGGGGGCTCTACAGCTGTTGGTCTAGAGTTAATGATTTTTCATGAGTTTGGTTCAGCTGTCTCTGTACATTTCTCCATCATTATCTTGACCTCCATTGCTCATACATTTTCTCTCTCTCTCTCTTTCTCTCTCTCTCTCTCTCTCTCTCTCTCTCTCTCTCTCTCTCTCTCTTTCTCTCTCTCTCTCTTTCTCTCTCTCTCTCCCTCCCTCCCTCCCTCCCTCCCTCTCTCTTTCTTTCTTTCTCTTGGTTCCCAGAGCTCAATCTGGTTCTTGGTTATGGATTTCTGCATCTGGTTCCATTTTTTGATGAATGAAGGCTGTATGATGATAGTTGAGATATTCAATAATCTGATTACAGGGAAAGGCCAGTTCAGGTACCCTCTCCATTACTGCTAGGAGTCTTGGCTGGGATCATCCTTGTGGATTCCTCAAGACCCAGAGGTACCACTATTTGGAATATCCACAAAGGATACTCAATCATATCATAATGACACTTCCTCAACAATGTTTATAGTAGCATTATTCATAATAACCATAACCTGGAAAGAACACAGATGACCCTCAACTGAATAATAAATAAAGAAAATGTGGTACAATTATACAATTACTTAACTGTTAAAAAAAGCTCAATGGCATCATGAAATTATAGATAAAAGGATGGAACTAGAAAAAATCATCTTGAGTGAAGTAACCCAGACTCAGAAAGACAAACATGGTATGTACACACTCATAAGTGGATATTAGATGTAAAGCGAAGATAACCAGACTACTGTTCATAGCTCCAGAGAAACTAGGTAACAAGAAGAAACCTAAGAGGGACATGTGGAGTTAAGAAATTTTGCCTGCTCAATTTTCATGGAGTTGAGTTAGACTGATAATATGAAGTTTAGAGCTAAAACAATCTAAATTCAAAGCTCCCCTCTGGAACCAGCCCTGGATTGTCTGATTTCAGAGTTGTTGCTCTTCATCCTTTTGTACTGCCCACTCTCTGGTGCTTGGCATACTTCTTCTTCTCCCCAAACTCTTTACTTTTAAGGAAGAAGGAACAGAGCCCATCACTGTTTTTTTTTTTTAAGTGACAGAAGACTAAACTTAAGTACAGTCTTGGGCTCAGGCTGTGCTTACCTGGACATGTCCCTATCTGTAGTTACCCTGCAAGGCTCTGCTCCTTGAGTGGCAGGTAATCTTAGACACATTCATTGCTGGCTCATAGTACATCTATTATTGCTTCATGTCTATTTTTTTCTAATGAGCCCATGTCTTTTCTTTAAAGTCATGCATCCTCTACTCCACTCATTCTCTCGTGGATCTGAATCATGACTAGATTCCTGGCTACAGTATTCCAGAGAATTGAATCCTAAGTTTATGATATAACTTGTATTGAAGAGCAGAGATGCTGAAATCAAATTCATCTAAATGTAGATCTTTCCTTCACAGCTATTAGTTTTGGACTTTGGGTACATCACGTAACTGTCCTGAGTTTTCATATTTGCACAATGGGAGATACTGAAAACACTGATCATGTATGTTATTGTCAGGATCATTTCTGTTAATGTTTACATTTTTGGTACAGTGATTGCTATACTCTAAATACTATCTCTTAATGTTAGTCTTGGGGCAGGAACTAAAGTAATAAAATTGGAAAGTTGAAAGACAGACATCATAAGCAGGTACTTTCTGAAAAAGACTGGATTTGGTAAAAAAAAAAAAAAGATGGAAGGCTTCAGACAAGACAGAATTAGCCTCCTACTCCTCCTGGGATTCGTTACAACACTGGCAGTGTATCTTAACACAGACGACTGACTTCTAGCAGCTGCCTGCATTCCTTGGTCCACGACCACACATCACTTTGATTTCTATTTTATAGCCACATCCCCTCTGACTCCCATCATACTGATTCACTCTTTCAAAAACATTTGTGTCTACACTTCGTTCATCCAGAACAATCTCCTTTCTTAAAATGTTTAATTAAATTACATCTGCATAACCCCTTATATCATGTAATATAACATTTATGCTCAGTGGAGAAGAATCTCTCTGTCTGTCTCTCTGTCTCTGTGTGTGTTCCTGCCTGTACTTGTGTGTGTGTTTGTGTATATGTGTGTGTGGTGTTATTTAGTCCACCATATGAAGTAACTTAGTTATTGATTTTTCCAGGATGATTCGGATGATTCTAAGATTAAACTTTGGAAGATCTAATACATATTTAATAGGGAACAGGGTCTGAACATAAGGAGTAGAAGGAACTGGGATGCAGAGGAAAGGTGGGCAATGAACAAAAGCATCAAGACAGGCAGTGAGAACAGGAAGGAGCTGTTCTCTGAACCCCAACTACAGAGACTAAGACAATGGTAAATCCAACAGACGGTGACAAACACTCCTGAGTTCCATGAAATACGGCTTTGAAGAAGCCACTCTAGATAAAGCAGAAGATGGCTTTATCTAGAGCAATGCTTTCTATACATTAGTTACTACTGACATGTATTGACATGCACATGTTTTCAACATTTTTAATTTCAATATTTTTCATTAAGTAGACATGATTAAATGTTGCCTTTTCTTAAGTAATCGCTTCCACAAAAATCACAACTCTAGAAAATGCCTGGATATTTTGAACACACATGTAGTTTGCAAGAATTAATTAAAATGGGAAAGTACCTTCCATGCATCCTAAAATGACCTCCCCAACCACAACCACTCAAGTCACTGCATAAAGACAAGAGCTGGTGTTATGACAAGAACGCATGTGGAAAAATTTAACCAGACTTGATTTAGTCATTAGGTCTCCTTAGGCCTTCCTTTCCTCACCAAGAAAGAGACACAAGGTTTAATTTATTCTAATTAAGTTGGCTATTCTATGGGAGTTGACAGGCACCCTATTCCACAGCATTAAACCATCTATGTATACGCACATTATTAAATTTGTAATGATTTTTCTCTATACGTTAAAAAAATGTAATGTCCTCTGATGAGGTCTGCTGGTTTGTTCTGATAAACTCATTAAAATATTCTTAGTTGCTGTGGTCTAGGCAGCCAGTCACTAACTTAGTGTTACTTGCAATCTCTTGACTCATTTGCCTCCAGTGCACTAGATAGCAACGCACGGTTTAAGAAAATAGTTTTTCCCTGTAGATTGTTCTGGAACAAACTTGAGTCTGGAAATAATGGGCTCATGATGAAAAAAACTTGACTTTCTTCCAAGATTTAAAGTGGGTGTTTGAGAAGGAAAGCACCACTGTTTACTGGGTTATATTTGAATTATTTTTTGCTCATACCTCCAGGGACATTGTCTTGAAATATTAGCCCAATGACCCGTTTAAGATCATTGGAAGTCTATAGGACAGGGCCAACTGGGTTTAAAGCTTACATGCATGCACATGTATGTGCAAGTATGCACAGATACACACAGACACACATGTAGTAGGAACAGTCATACACACACAAGCAATACCATTGCAGCATCTCTATCAACTGCACACATCCCTTACAGAGCAGAATTAGACTCCAAGCAGTATTGCATGCTGGCGGCATGGTTTTCCATTGATGTATCTGGCTTTCTTTTTTTAAAAGTCCCTGAAACCTCATAAAACAAAGTCTTCTGCATCAAACCACAAATTCCTTACAACAAAACTTCCTGAACACTGTATCCTTAGCTTCTAGAGCCTTCAGTTTTTGTTGCTCTTCTATTTTCATTAAGTTATCTGGAACCAGACTTGCAAGAATAAATCAAGCCCCACATTTACTTCATATTAATAAAAATCACAAATCATTTTTCTGTCTCAGGCCTTTGATTTAGAATTGCTACCATTTGTTGAGCTCTAACTATGTGCTGAATGTTTTTACATAGTATCCCATTCATCCTACAAGAGTCTTGCAAGGTGGGTGGTATTTTTCCAGCCTTTCCCTGCAGAGGAAAGAGAAGCCATTGTTGTATTGTAGATAAGGAAACTCAAATTTAGTTTGCTCAACTCCAATGTACTCTTTTCTGGTGGTTTGTCTCTCTACCTGACAGATTCAGAGGAGTTAATTTTCAAATATAATTTGATACTTAAACAGCTCTTCCTTTGTTCTGGAAAGCCATTCTCCTGCTCAGTGATTTTCTGGTAAGGCATGGAATCTGCTTTGCTCTGGGCATTATGCTGAGGACTTTCTACACCTTGACTATTTAGAATCTTCTCTAGAGGCAAAGCTTATATTTATGCTTTTTATATATTGGTAAACTGAGATGCTAAAATATTGACCAACCTGTTTAAGAGCATATAGTAATAAATTCATTGGAACTTCAAGTATCAGAGCAAAGCAAAGCTTTGCAAAGGAGAAAATGATTTTAAAGGTCTTGTTTAACTCATCCAATCCCTTAATAATCTTGTCAGGTACGTAATTTTTTGCTTGCACTGTACAAGGAAGAATGCCAGATCTTGATTGTCAGGTTGTCAACTCAAACAGTATAATAAATGCTTAGGAAAGTTTGCCTGTGGGTTGCACTAAGAGAGCATTCCCAGGCAGGATTAACTGAGCTAGGAAACCCACTCTAAACATGGGTAGAAAGGAAAGAAGTGTAAGCCTGTTATCTCTCTCTCTCTCCTTCCTAACCACTGTGATGTGAGCTGCCATACCCATCATGTCTGTGGACAGTAAACACAGCTGGATATTCCCTCATTAAAATTATCTCTCTTTGGTATTTTTCTCAGAGAGGAAAGTCATAACTAACAAATGAAGAAACTAAGGCATTGAGAAATTAAGTGGTTATTTCAGGTCACATAACTGACAGTGAGATAGAATTATGATGACCCCGTGTTCTAATTTAGAATCCTAACCACAGCCTCATAATAGTGATTTCTTTGCTGTGGACATGAATCTACAGGAGAGAGTTTAAAATCATCTTACTCAGCCCAGTCCTTTTATTTTCGCGTGACCTCACTGGCTGTAAGGGCTATGACTCTATGCATGCCATGTCAGTGGTGGGCGCTATTATTGAGATAGATGGGCACTGATGCCTGGGAATTTGAACCGAATACAAATGGTGTGCAGAGAAGACTTGCAAGTAGCTTACAGCTCTGTCAGAAAGCAAGACCTGTGCTTGGCAAGAGTGGCACAGACATCACAGATTCCGCTGATGGCTGGGCTCATCTGAAGCAGGAATACATGACCCTGGAATCTTCTCAGGTGTGGGAAGAGGGAAAGTAAGTACTAGGGAGAAATAGAGACATGGAGGAGGTTCAGCTGGCTGAAGGAATAGAAAACAGAACAGAGGTGAAATTGGTGTCAGCCAGTTTTCTTTAAAGGAATGAAGGACTGGAAGCTCAAACATAATGGAAGCAGTTTCTCTTGGATTTCAGACACAGTGATGAAGAAACCAGCATCTGTAGGTACTATAGAGACCACATCATTCTTGAAGATAGTTGGTGACTCTTAGTTCGTCATCCAATTTAGAAGGTAAACTGTCTTTTATTAAAGGTGGTGTATTTAACCCTGACCTTCTCCTGGGCTGTCCTGTATCTAGATTTGTCTGACACCATGTGGCAGAAATCACAGTAAGCCAGTTCCAAGCCTATTCATACACTCTGTAAAAGGCATTTTTTGCTTTCCCTCCCCCTCTGTCTGTCCGTCTGTCTGTCTGCCTCTGTCTGTCTGTTTGTCCTTTCTCTCTCTCTCTCAATATATGTATATGTATGAACATATATATATATATATATATATATATATATATATATATATATATGAACTTGTGCATGTAAAGCAACCATAGGACAATTTTGTCTTTGGCTGCCACTGGTAAGGTGATGTTGACCTTGACTTTTGAGACCAGATCTCTTGCTAGTCTGGAGCTTACCAAGCAGCCTAGGCTGGTTTGGCCAGAGAAGACCATGGGACATTTCTTCACCTCCTCAGTGCTGGGATTAGACATATATGTCACTATGTCCAGATTTTTTCAAATCTTCTTATGATTAAAATCAGGTATTCACACCCATAAGGCAAGCAATTTACTAACTGGGTCGTGTCTCCACTCTGTATTTCTGTTTCTCACCACTCCTGTATCTCAGTTATGCCACGTATACACAATCCTGACAAGATACTGGTGCAGTGAAAAGCACGAATAGCAACATGCAAAATCTGAGTTGCTGGTTGAACACAGCTAACTTCACTCTCAGGAAAGACCTCAGCAGAAACCAGAAGAGTTGAGAAGCTAAGTATGGAAATGCTGACCCATAGGTCCAGAGCTATGTAAATGGTTGCAACTCCAAGTCACTAAGATATGGAGCATTTTTCTCCTGACAAATAACTGATATTTACTCTGTGAAGTAGAATTCAGTACCCTTATGTCATGTTGTGTGATCACAGACATATGAACTTAAAGTCCTTGCTCTGAAGGCATGTCCCACTACAAATGGGAAAACAAGAACGTTGTGACTAATCTTTACATGGAAAGGTATACAATTAATTAAAGTGACTAATGAAGTCCTTTCAGTAACAGCCATCACTTCCTTTGCTAAGAAACCATTATTACAGAGAGCACAGCGAGTTCGTGCCAACAATTCTTGTGATAGTGTTACCGAAACTTCAGAGTGCACCAGTGGTCACTCCAGCGGAGCCTTGGGCACCACCAATGCTATTTATATCTATTGTATGATGCCTTTTTAGTAACTTTAAGTGGCAGCCAGGAACTTGAAGCCAGAACTCTTTGTGGGGACTTCTTTAAACAGATACTGTTGCAATGGGGGTAGCTAGATGCTTGCGGGTACCAAGTTGTAATCTTCCATCAGTGGAACTTTAAATGATTGAAATACATTTATAGAAATTGTGCTTTTGAAACATCTCTGTTTTCATAGAGAAAAACTGAGGGGGGATGGCAAGTAGATTGATATAAGTGAGCCACTTGTGGGTGTGGATTCCATGAGAGGTATTTCCCAGCTGCTTGGTTTCCTGTTGGTGCTAGAATCTCTATACAGTTTCTACCACTTACGGTGACAGGGTGTGGATGTCTACCGTACAAGGTTACCATGAGTGTTGAATGGATCTAACACCTCCATAGTCTTCACTTTTCCCAGTCTCTTTCATTTGTAGTTTTCCTGGCTTTCTGTTGTCATTTCCTATATTTCCCAAAGATACTGGCTAGAGTCACATCACATCAATCCTCACAAAATTATATCCTTACTCTGGGGGAACAGAGACAGGAAGACAGCTGGGATTATAGCAAGAGAAAAAGGCAGAGAATAAAGTAGGAAATCCAACATCTTTCTTTTAGCCTTTATGTGAGTATGCGAGCACATACACATGAATCTGAACCCTCTTATGCATCTGTACACATACATGTGCATATACACTACAAACACATACACATGCACATACCTAACTAAAGGCATGGAGCAAACATTCTGTAGCTGCCGGTGAGGTTAATTGTATATATTCCTGTGTAAGCAGATCAATGCACCTTGACTCTTTCTCCAGCAGCCAGTGTCTGCCTCACTTCACACCCCTGCAGATTGTGTAAGGAATGTCCAGACACTTTCTTTTTCCAGCATGACGTAATGTGGAACGAGAAGACCCGCAGAACACACTGCTCATAACCAGACAGATGACCTCACTCCCTTCTTGGGCATTCCCAGGCTTTGCTGTTACAAAAGTGCAGCCCCCAAACTCACAGTGTCTACAGGTGGTTCTAGTCTGTAGCCTTTTGTAGGCAAATTACTTCACATCATCCCCAAGCTCCCCTGTGGCTGGCGGGGGGACAGCCCTGATGGATACTGTCTGGCCTATTTCTTCAGCCAAATGGAATGAATTCAGCCCTGGGATAAGCCAAGACATAAAGAGGGATAACTAGGTTTGGCATGAGCTGCAGGGGACAAGCTGTGAGGGAGTAACTGTAGAGATGGGATGTTGAAAAGAAAAAACAAAGTAAGAAAGTGTTTCGTTGACATCAGAAGGCTCAGGTTCTTCTTGGGATTGTTTCAAAGGCTTGGGGGCTGCAGAGAGAATGTTGCCAACTTCTCTCCTATGGCTTGTTTATTTTCATTTAGAAAAATCTTTTTATTTCATGCCTGTGTATATACTAACTGTGTATAGCTCTGATTCGCAGGTATCCAGTCTCTGAAGTTTATAACAGATTCAACAAATGTGAGAAGTGGGGGATCTTCCTTGCATATAAACAGGCTGAGGGCCAGAGAGTGGGAGAGAGGGACCAGTCTCACTAAGATCATATGGACAGACAGCGAGGCAGGTCATAGAGCCCAAATGCAGTAACTTCAAGTCTGGTTTTTCTCCAACCAGATCAATGCAATACTGATTGGGTGGTCGGTGCTAGCTGAAGGGTCTTTAATCATCAAGTTCCCTGCATCATTTTTTCTCTGATCAGCTACCATAAACCCTACAGAGATCTGAGGAAAATCTAGGAAGAAAAATCTATACACAAACCAAGCTGAAGTCACCTGGATGTCATGAACAAACAGTGATCTGCTTGGAATTTTTAACCAAGCTCTTCATGTGGGATATCTTCCGTCATTCCTATTACCTTCTCTCTGAGCTGTCCTTCTGCACAAGCAGGTATTTCCGTTCAACCAAGTCTTAAGTATGAACAGCATCCTTCACACAAATACATTTTTTTCTTTTAATATGTAATAAAATGCATCTAGTTTTCATTTTTAAAGCATGTCCTGGTGTTGTCTGCTTCTCCATCTTTGCTGCTGAACCTAGATTCACAGCACTGTTCTTGTGCCCTTGTTTGTGTCAACAGCTTCCTAGCTGCTAGGCTTTCTTCTAGTCTTTACCTGTCCATTCATTTCCAGAAAGAGAAGTGGTGCTTACTATAGAGTCATTTCTTGTGCCTACCCACTAAGGCATCTTGATGTACTTATAAGATCCATAGCTTGACTGTAAGGATCTTGCCCCTGGAGATTTCGTGAAACTCACTCACATCCATTCCACACATTCTTATTTTGTCCTGGGAGATGACGTGTGTAGCAATACAATAAGACGAAAACAGTTTGAAAGCCATGAGAGGTTAAGTCATGTGACGTGGTTAAAGATTTAATCTATTGGTATACTAAGAATTGCTACTAGTTCTCTCCCCAATTTTTAAAAAGTGAGATAGACCTGATTTGAGCTTACTGTCACTCTGACAAGATTTCTCTGGATTTTCAGGAACACTAGGTTACATGGGTGGAGGGAGAGGGATGTGAGAGCTTCAACCAACTCTCCAGAGTTGTGCATAGCTTGAACACAGTGTGCATGTTGAACACAAGAGAAGGGAGGAAGAGAGGACAGGGCTAGGACTGGATGACAAGACACTTTTAAGTGAATAGTTATCCCGAAACTCTTGGGGAGACATGGAAAAGTTAGTCTCCCCATTTTAAAGTGAGCATTCTTACACTTGCAGGCCTATTCCAGATTAGTATAGGGTGGAAAGGCTCTTGATACTGATCCTGAAAGTGCTGCAAAGTAAACATGGATTCGGTGTTTATGAAAAAATAGAAAACTGGAATATACTGGAGATCTCCAAAGTGCCAGGCGATGGACCAGGAGAGATATTCAGAATGGGGGAGAAGCTGAAAGGTGGCATAGGTGAATGTGGTAGACCTTGCTAACTTTCTGTCCTTCAGCAATGACCTCAGTGGTAGGGCATCTTGGGTATTAAGTACGTATACTGAGGTCAGAGTGGAAAGTTTTGCTGTGCACTCAATACATGTTACGCTGTCCAGAGGACAGCCGTTCCCTTACCCACCTTTGCCCCTGCGCTTGCATCCCACCAGCAATGTGACACGACAGTATTTCAGATGCTTAGGTTCCAATGGTTTCAACAGTGGGAACTTAATCCTCCCGTGTTTCTTTACTTGTCTTTCTGTCTCATACCCTATATGTGTTCATGTTCTCTCCTACTGATGATGGTTCACTCCATAGTAAATCCAAGGAAACGCCACAACTGAGTTTCATACAGCTGGTCCCAGTTCTAGTATGGGGGAGATGACTGAATTCTTGGGAGCTTTGTGGGCTAGGAGGCAGGATTATACTTGGCAGTAAACCAGGGGAAGGCTTTGTTCTCCTGGGGGCACTGTCTATGAGACCAGCAACTCTTCGGCCACATTCTCGGCACTGACTTCCCAAACCATTTACTATACCACTAAGTGCTAGGCTGGTGTTTTACTAATTGCTGCTTTTGTATAGTGGATAGGAGATGATGAGCCCAAGCTTGAAGATGCTGCCATCTTGATCTGCCCAAGTAACAGCCCAGTGGGAGTACCACCAGAAACAGTGTGCTAGTTGGTGTAGAAAGTGACTCGGATGCATTTAGATTTTAAAACACCACAATACCACCCATTGAACAGTCAGAAATGTTAATAATTTGAGAAACAGTTCGTTTATTCATTCATTCCTTCATTCATTTCCTCAAAGTTTATGGAGAACATGTTCTGTGTCAAATGTTATGCTAGGACTTGGGTAAGATAACTAAGACACTTCCTTAGCCGTCAGAAGTTTGCTGTTTTTCTAGATGGTGAGCAATTGTGCTGAGTCTTTACACTAAGGAACCCAGTCTCTTTCCACCTCTGCCATACTGCTGGGTGTGGCTGCCTGGAAGAATGGCTCTTCACAACAAAAAGAGTTCAAGCTTGGTAAGCAAAGGGTCATCTTGTAATCAAAGACATGTTAGTCATAAATAATGATTTTCAATTGTTTTATTACTAGAAGTATTATTGTTGTATCTTTATTTTATGTATATGGCGATTTCCTTGCATGCATGTCTATCTATCATGTTCATGTCTGGTGTCCATGGAGGCCAGAAGGGGGCATCAGATCTCCTGCATCTGGGATTGCAAATTGTGAGCCGTCATGTGGGTGCTGGGATTTGAATCCAGGTCCTTTTCTAGATCAAGGAGTGCTCTTAACTGCTAACCCATCTATCTCTGTATCTCTCGATCTCTATTTCTCTATCTGGTCCCTTTATTTATTTGCTTATTTTTGAGATAGAGTCTTAACTATGCAGATCAGAATGTCTTCATACTCAGAGATTTTCTGTTTCTGTCCTGGGTGCTGGGATTAAAGGTGTGTATCATCATGTTCTGCATGTCTTTATGTTTAATAACAAAAATAATCTGCAAAATCACACACATTCATTAAAATCTATAGGAAATAGGATATATAGAGGTCATTGAGAAATGGATGAAAATAATAAACAGAAAAAAGGCAAAATGCTGTTATAATTTGTAATTATCCCTGACCCCTTAATATGCAATTCAAGAACATACATTGTTGAGAATGTATTCTAGAAGAAAGGAAGGATAAAAAGAGAGAAGGATGGAAGGGAAGAAGAAAAGGAGGAGGAAGGAGTAAAGGAAGAAAGAAAAGAAGGAAGGGAAGGAACCAGGGAGGTTGGAAGGGAAAAGAAAGACAGATCAAGCAGAGGTCTGTTGTTAAGGATTCAGTATTTGCAGCTGATAACAGCAATAATAGCAAATGATAATAAATAACCTAATGCTTCAAATATACTGAAAAATGTGAAGGCACTGGCACAGTGACAAAATGAAATAGCCAAACTGTTGGGTGTCTTGAAATAGCTAGATCCTGATGTCAGTTTTTAAACAAAGAAGTGTGTCAAAATTAACAGTTGGGAAAGTATTCATTGACAAAATATATTCATTATGAATTCAAATATTCATGATAAGTTAGTTGAAAATTAAAATATTTTACTCTTTAGTTTGACCAAATAGCTTGGCTCTGCGTCCTAGAAGGAAGAGAAATGTGCTTGTATCAGAGGCTCCCCCATTCCTGGACAGCTGCGAGTGTGAGGTGACTGCTTTGTAGATGGTTTTCCAGCCCAGACTTGGGACTCCAACTGTTAAATGAAAGCGATGAGCCTCACTACTCCCACACCTCCTTTAGATTCACAGTGTTCTTCGCATCAGAAGTCAGTGGAAATATTTACATCTGCTTCCTCCGACTTTATGAGTGGAAAGTTGTGAGATACAGAGACCTCCATGGCTCAGAACCCCTACTCGACTCTACTGAAAAAACAAGGTTTCCTTCCCCTTTCTGCACTTCAGGCTCTGCATGAAAAAAGGGAAGACTTTCTTCATTTTGTCACATAAAATTAGGATTTCACCAGGGAAAGGAGGTGGCTGTGATTTTCTGAGGTCACTGCCTCTTGCTGGTGTATGTTTCTAGTTCCTGCTGAGAGGGGAAGTGTGTGTGTGTGTGTGTGTGTGTGTGTGTGTACAATACATATATGAACTACACACATACACAGAGAACATTGTGTGAGGGATGTAATGACATTTAAGGAAGTGGAAATAAGGTGCTATTAGACTTTCCCCTTGAGCCCAGTAGGTTATGTCCAGTGGGGTATGTCCAGTGGAGTATTGTCCAATGTGGTGAACAGTGGGGTGTCCAGTGGGGGATGTTGTTCCCTGTGCTCACCCAGGTGGCCTGAGGCATTTCCACGGCTATATTTGTTGGCTTTGTACTTGTGGCACAGCTCAGCTCTGCCCGTGGGCTGTGGCTGTTAGTGCAGTCTTCGTGTAATTTGATTAGACACATCTGTATGAAGGCACTTAGAGTAAATAAAAAGGGCTTTAATCTACTCTAATTATTATAAAAGTCTTCAGAGCTAAGTATTCCGGATTTATGTTTTGTTCATAAATGTTTTGTTGCTTCCCTTTAAAACAGAAAAATCATGTTTAATAACTTGAACATTTTTTTTCTTGTTCCAGACTTATTCTGTAGAATCTAGTTCAATCTGCGTATATTTAAGAAGAAAAAGGCTGGGAGCAAAAATGTATTCTGGTCTTTACTTAAAACATCCCTTTTTCTTCCTCTTTGCAAACCCTGAAAGTCTTAAAAGCTGGAATGGTTATCTTGCACACTTCTTTCCTGAATGCAAAGCGAGATGCTAGTTTATGGACCAGAATGAGAAAATAAGAAGCACTGAGACTCTCACGGGACAGTTTGCCAGTAAAGTTTTCCAAACCAAGAAGCTTTACATAAGTTGGAGGTGCCCTGGAAAGGGACCAACAGCCTTTCAGTTCTTTACCCATCACTAATTCTGGCTCCAGCTGGACTCCGGCTTGCTGATGAAAGGGAATGAAAACTGCGGGCCTCCAAGGGCATTCTGGATGGGATCTATTCAGCCTGCATTTGCTTGCCCTGCATTATGAGATCACCATGACAACAAGCACATGTCTCAGTGTGTTACATGGAGAGGGACTGTACTTTGTCAGGAGAATCTGATCACGTGCCTCTTCCTTCCTGGATGTTGGATTGGGCTCCACCTTGAGTCAGTCTCCTATTCCATATGTTAGGCATGCAGAGAAATGTCAGAGACCAGCATCCAAATTTCTGAAACATCATAGACCCTGTTGGAGACATGTGGGAATGGAATTTGCTCCAGCGGCAGTTGGCATGCATGGGGCCGATCAGAAATTGAGGCTGAGGCGCTTTTCCTGCTTTCACTTGGCTGCTTCATTTAGCTGGGTCTGAAGGCCGTGAGATGAAAGGGTGGCCTAGACACTGGCCATCATTATTCTGTTTCAAGAAGTATGATTTGTGAAAGTGCTGGTACCCAATGAAGCCCCAGAATAAGAACCTGAAATTGTTATCCCCTGAACTGTCTGTCCTTTAGTCATTTTACAAGCTTGAGAGTTATCAAACAAAACAAAAACAAAACATAATAATAACCCACAAAATAAAAAGTCATTGAATATTGGTCAAAAGAAAACTTAGTTTAATATTATTGTATGAGAAACCATTTTCTCTCCCTTATGCACCCATCATCCATCTCCCCCATACTAGGATTATCTATCATGTGAGATGTTTTAGTAAAAACATTACTGATTCTTGTTTTTAGCCTACTTAGTTATTCATCCCTCAAAGGAGACATCTGATACGTTTGTGGATAATAAGGTCCTGATTTCCATTTGTACATGTTTCTTTTGGAGGTGGCAACACTATGCCAAAGACTATCATGAGTACCTGTCTTCTGTATGTCCCATAGAGGAGTCTCATTGTCATTTCTTTGTCTAGCTCATTAATTTTCATGCATTATAGCTATAATCATTGAGAGTCTAAACATCAGCCATCTTTAAGACCCATGGATGCAGAATCATCTCACTGGTTATGTAATTTATATTTAGGCATTAAACTGGAAGAATTGAAATTTTTCTCAAAGAGCTAAAAGAAAATCAGCTATATGTCCCATCCATACTGTTCCTTGATAGACCCAAAGAGCTTACTATTTAACAACAGTGAAACTTGCTCAGTCTTTCATTGCTGCTCTAGTCATAATAACTAGGAAATGGAAAAAACTTAGTAGTCTTTACAATGATGAATGGATGAAAATGTGACTCATATACATTGTAGATTTCGATTCAGTTGCAAGCAAAATAAAATAATGACATTTTCAGGTAAATGAGTGGAACTAGAAAATGTTAAACTAAGTGAGATAATCCACACCGAGAAAGACAAATGCCACATGTCAATCTTTACTCGTGGAACACGCTTCTGAAACTTTAGGTTTGAATATGTAACTTGCATTAACCACAGAAGCTAGGAAAACAGAAAGAGGTCATGGGAAAGGAGTGAGTAAGGGCTCTAGAGAGAAGGGCAGTAGGACACAAGGGACAAACAGAAGATGAGAATTTAACACAGAAGAAGAGAAGGAGGGTAATATATAGGGAGTAGAGGTGAGGAGAGATAATACAGCCCTAAGCTGTTTGAAAAAATCATAGGTAAACATTTTTACAAGATTAATATAGACACACATACATGTACACACACATGCACTCACACATGCACCTGTCATGTGGGAGTGATCATGCTTCCCCAAAGAACCACTGACTTCTTACAAAACTCCAGTCATAGGCACGGACTCTCACTTCTAATTGTCAGTGAGGGATTTTAAGAGATCTCCCCAAATGGTATAGGCTAATCCATAGGTTATTTCATAGGCTATTGCCATGGGCCTTGGTTGCCTCCCAGAACTTGAAGGCATGATTTTATTACTGAAGGCATGACACACTTGGACACAAGACTTGGAGACATTGAGCTGAATGTAACCTAGAAAACTCCTCCCTGATGACTTGCTTTCCTTGTATTCAAAGGTGCTGTGTAAGCCACAAAGGCAAAACGGTAATAGATAGTTATACCCACCTGTAAAGTCTATGAACCATCACAATGACCGCTTGGTATGGCATCCCCAATGCTCTACTTTACCTTGAGGCTCACCAGCATTTATTTATTTGAGTTTAATAGGGGAGAATTCACTTGAAAGGATGGAATTGATACCTCCTAGCACAATACACTTAGAAAATCTGTCAGGGTCTGGAAAGATGTTAAATCCTAGAGGAGCACTTACTATTGCCATTTTCCTAAGTCGATGTTGTTTGTATTCTAATACTTATCATTATACCCACATATAGCTGTAGTTCTTATAAGAAATCAGACAAGTGCTTTTTTATCTTTTTGCAGTAGATGGAGGTTGTTAAAGACATCCACTAACATGCATAAGATAAGGATATGGGCTCCTCTTAGAAAACTGGGGTAGAAAGGTTGTTAGAGTTTGAGATAGTGTCTTCTAATATGAATTGTTCATGCAATTTCAACAGTATTTTTGCCTAAACAAGACCTTCATGTTGATAACACCAGTGTTCTGGTGTAACTCTGAATTGCCTGCTTATCTTGTGAGATCTGACAACATGGGGTCTACATGTTTAAAATTGAGAGGACCCTTGATTCTCTATAGGAAGGGGCTCATATGCAATGTTGTGTGGCATTTGGTTTCAGTGAGGACTGCTGGAAGCCAGGATGTATATGACTGGCTGGGTCTCTGTTACTTAAGAAAAATCAACCTTCTAAAGTCAAACTTCAGAGGGCTCATTTGTAATGGAAGGCATACAGGCCCTGCAGAGATGGCCGCAGAGCAGAATGGCTTCACCTGGGAAGAACAGGCATACAACACGTGAGTTCTGGAGAGTGAGGAGAATTTTCCTAGACACAGAAGGAGGGGAGGAGCTTTCCAGTTAAGAGCTACCAAGGAAACCAGATGCCTATAACTATTTCATTATGAAGAAAATGTAGCGTGTGGGAGATGAGTAGGGACCAAGAAACATCAGATCCTAAGCTATCAGTAGACATCTACCGAGAGTTAGTTTAACTGATTTGTAATTGTGAAAGGAATGTGCAGTCACAGCCTGCTCAAAAGATCTAAGATATTAACAGTGTCTTAATTATATCCATTTCCTATCTTCTTCCCTTTTTGTTAACTGAGAGCAGCATGTCCCAACCTCAGCAGTTTTGACCAGATATTTCTCTGCAGAGCTGTCTCCCCAGTGCCTGGTATCATCCTTGCCTTCCACACATTGAATACTTCATCATGTGGTGTTCCTTTAGTGCCTTCACAACTATCTCCATATATTAACTAATGTCTCCTGGCAGCAAAACTGACCCAAGTTGGGAGCCCCCAAACTGACAGAAAGCAGGACTATGCATTTCCTATGTAACCTAGTGGGCCTGTTTGTATATTTACCCTTAGATGACTTTATCATGAGAACCCTGTTTTCACATATGGGCTATTATATGCATATTTAAACTTGACTGTTCGCATGCTTATGTCCTTTGAGATATTGAAACACACCACAGAACTAGAAATTCTTAAATTTGCTTTGTTTTGGAAATGTGCATAGCACTCAGTGAATGGATTACATCACAGTTGTACTGATCTGTGTTATTGGATACTATGCTCATCCCCACCTCTCACTCCCTCTTTCTCTTCCTTCCTCATTTATTCTCTTCACCTATACTTTCTCCCTCTCTTCCTTCTTTCCTTCTTTTCTTCCTTTGTTCATTTCTCTATCTATCCCTCACCTTTCATATTTCAAACAGTTTTTCAATAATTATAACATTAATTTTGTGCTATGCAGAGAATTTGGCACTGAACCATGAGGCAGTCTTTGCAATTCATTCTCTAGTTGGCTAAACCATTAACTGGGTTCTTTGTCTTAAAAAAAATGCTTCTTTTCCATTGAAAACAATTCTAAAAGGGAAGCAGGAAGGGGAGGGGCAAGGGAGAGAGGGTGGAGGGCAGAGACAGCATAAAGAAGACAAAAACAAATTTACCAGCCACTCCACTTGGGAAGCTTTAACTAACCATTAGTTCAGATGGAGTCTTAAATAACACAACAGGGAATTTCAGATGTCTAAGGACACATCCTGGCACACCAGGAGGGATGGAGAAGGATGAAACTTCCTAGTTTGTTCCCAAGACATCTCAAGACTTTGACACTCTATTCTGATTTGAATTGAAGCCAAAACTAACTATGTCCAGTATCCCTCTTGCCAAATAACCCTGTCCCTTTAATGCCTGCTTAATCTGAGGGTATGAGATACGTTTTATGCTCTGAAAAATAAATCATCTCCTTTCAGCAAGCTAGAGTCTTCCCAGGGAAAATAAATCAGCAAACGTCCCCCCTTTTGCTTCTGTGTATTAGTGGGTATTCAGTAAGTGACAACCTTCTCCAGCAGATGCTCACAAGGATGAGGGTCATGGCTTTGGGATTAATCAGCCAAGAGAAGCTGAACTTGAAGGTTCTTGTTTTTTGATGAGCAGGAAATATTTCCCAACAGCATCTCCTGAACAGGCTTCAGGACCTGCTTTTTCTATGTCAACATTTTAACTTTTGTTTCTCTATCGCCTTGGTGTTCCAAGTTTCCTGTAAACTTAATCCTGCCTGAGGTATGCCATCTATCTGATTTGTATTGTTCCTGGGAAAAGTCTATGATGCCTTGAGAGCAAAATGGCTCCTAAGGTTGCTCATGTTTCTGAGTCTGCACAGTGCTGCTTTCTGTGTATCAAAGTAAGTCACAACGCAAACTCATACTTGAAAAGGCAAGAAATAACAAAGCCAGATTGCAGAGAAACCTAGGTGCAGGGAGCACATTGTTCCAACTGTTTTAAGAAGCAGTCCACCTGCTTAAAACATTTCGAGTTTGTGTGTCCCATGACCAGCAATTTCAGTTTTCACTGTCTGAAGTAAACTACATAAATGAGAGTGAAGAAGCATTTGATAAGATATCTATTACAAACAAAATGACTGTGGAAACAAATCAGCAAACTTAACACCTTAATAATACAGGTATACGTATACTGTAGATATTCATGCTACAGATTACTAATCTATACTTGAAAAAATATACTTTTACTATGCACCATCATGTTCAGATCTTTTATGATGAAATAAGCAAATGCAAAACAGTACATGTGTGAAGAATATAAGTGTAGGTGTATGTGTTCTATTGGTAAACATATCTATAGGTAAATGTGTAGATCCAGGTCCATGAGATTCTATAGCAGGTGTATAACCCTGGTTAACATTAGGCTAGTGGTTCTCAGGCGGGAGTGATTTTACCACCAGATGACACTCGCAATGTCAGGGAAGACTTTTTGTTGTTACTGTCACCACCCCAGGAAGGTGGGGCACTGCTGATGGGAGTGATGCATGGAGGTTGGGCATATGATTAAATATCTCATGGGGTAGGGAGCAGCAAGGTAGCACTAGGAACTACAGCCTAATTATTAATTGTGCCAATATTGAGAAGGCCTCCTTTTATTCATAGGATGCTCTGAAATCCCGACATCTAGAGTATACATTGCATAATTTTACTTGCCTATCTAACAAGTAATCTTCATTTGACCTGCATAAAACAGACCTTTTAGGAGTATACACTCAAGCTTAACCCTCCCTCACACACCAGTCTTCTGCTTGTCAGAACTTGTCGTGAAAAGTCATTTGACTCACTTTCCATCCACTCCAGGAACAAACCTGTCTGCTCCTCCTTTAAACCATGACCTGGACTATTTATACCTTTGTCACCTTCGCATTGTCTTTAAACAACAGGAAGAGGGTAATGAGGGTGAAAGGGGCTGAAACCACAGGGCCACGAAACTGAACCATGGAAAGAATAAACAGGGCTTAGGGAAATGTAGCTTCCAAGGGAGTGTCAGCAGGATCAGAGTGTGGAAACCCCCCTCCATTTTGATAGCAGAAGAAAATGTAAAATTCAAGGAACGAATAGCTTTCTTTGGGAAGGCAGCCAACTGATTTTTCAGAGAGCCAATCCAAGCTGTTTTTGCATGTGGTAATCAGTCATTGTGAGCTGGATTTAGTCAGAGAGTACAGTAGCTCATTGTCACGGTGGCTGGATGGTCCATACTTCACTATGGCAACATGGAGACTGCCTGGTGTTCTTGGGAAGCGAGGATAGAGTGAGACCAAGGGACACATTCAGTTTGGATTGGGGTTTTTGTTCTCAGTCATGTGTAGAATGAATGAAGTGAAAGTCTGGTGAAATTTGATGGTCCTTAGAGTCCAAGTCAGAAGCTAGTTCCCACTAGACCTAGGCAAACAGCTGAAGAGTTCCCTTCTCCATCTGCTAATTGATTTTCTAGTCTTGGCAATAAGACTTTGCTTTTTCCACCATCTCTGTTGAAGGCTTGATTTTATGTGAATTCTACATGCTTGGTAGAGTTTAAAGTGGGTACTGCCAAGAGAAGATTAGAAGTGGGTACTGCCAAGAGAAGACTTAGAAGAAAATAGGATAACGGAGAGAACAAGGACGTAGCTCCCTGCCTCAGTATCACTCACCATCACACTGTTGCCGCAAGAACCAAGAAGGTAGCCAAAGTCACAATTAGCATCTTTATATGAGATCAACCTCTCTATCATCACATTGCTTAACTTCTAGAACCCCAGCACATCAACTCTGTGTTAACCACCCTGTAGTAGGAGCTGTGGGCCTCTTACCACAATCCAGCTCCTGGCCTCCTGGCTAGCTTATACCCCGAAATAACAACACACAAACTGTATTCATTTAAACACTGCCTGGCCCATTTCTATTAATGTGTGTAGCCCCAAGGTGCGCTTACCGGGAAGATTCTAGCCTACGTTCATCCTGCGTCAGAGCTTCATTGTGTCTATCCGGGAGAGGGAAGCATGGCATCTGAGCTCACTTCCTCTTCCTCCCAGCATTCTGTTCTGTTTACTCCACCCACCTATGTTCTAACCTATCAGGGCCAAGCAGTTCCTTTATTAATTAACCAATGACCTTCCTCCATCACCACCCACAGTCACCAAGAGAGAATTCTGTCTTCCTTTCTTTCTTGTTTTTCCTAGATAAGGGTTTCTGTGTAGTTGTAGAGCCTATCCTGGAACTAGCTATTGTAGACAAGTTTGACCTTGAACTCATAGAGATCTGCCTGCCTCTGCCTCTTGAGTGCTAGGATTAAAGGTGTGCACCATCACCGCCTGGCTAAGAGATTATTTCTTTAGCCATTTTAGGAAAAATAAAACTCCACACATGTTTGTGACATTGTGGCTTATGGCTTGCCTTCATTTCTTTCCTCTACTATATTCTTAGCTTCTCATTCAATAGCATAGCTTCATTAGAGCAGTGATCTTAGTTCTTTTAAGAACTCTATAGCTAACTCTCACATTTGTGCCTGACACATTGGAAGTCTCACTGCCCATAATTGCTGAATGGTCAAATGAAATTTGATGGTTTGATGAAATGAAACAAGCCATTCATTTAATATAATGCTAAATATGCAATAACCTTTCAATAAAAAGTAGTTACATCCATAGCATGGATATTCCTAAGCACTATGGAGCTTTTCCATCCTCACACTAATCACTCACCACATGTATTTTAAGTTTTACCTTCCCATGTCGTGTTGAGTTCACGGTACGAAGTTTTTCATTTTGAAGTATGTAATTAGTGGCTTTTGGTTTTTTTACTCAGTTGTGCATTACTATGGTATATTTTCAGAACACTCAGAAATTTTGTGCCTATTAACAATCATTTCCATGGTCCTGACTATAAACATTACACTCTATAGATTTTACCTACATCGGATATTTATTTACTTTTGTATGTGTATAATGTACATGTGACCGGGTGTACTTGTGACCAAGCGTGTGTATTTGTCTGTATGTGAATGTGCTGAGTCTAGAGGTGTCCTGCTGTATCACACTTCACCGTATTCCACTGAGACCTGTCCTCCACTAATGATCAGTATTTTGCAGTGAAGCTGCCTGACCAGCAAGCCCCAGTGATATTCATGTCTACACTCTACATGAATTACATGCATGTGTGGCCCTAACCAGTTTTTATGTGGGTGCTGTCAATCTGAACTCGGGTCCCCATGCTTGAATAGTAGGCACTCTTTCATATTGAGACATTTCCCTAGCCCTTCTACTAGATGTTTTATATAAATAAATAATAAAATACATGCCCATTTTTATCTGACTTATTTTATTTATGATTAACATTCATTTATGTTACAGAATGTATCAGCAAATCAGCCCTTTTAATAGTGTGAAAATATTACAGTTATATAAAAACACATGTCTATACAAAAACTCTCAAATACATGTTCACGTATCTCCTTACTCGTAATAACTGAAGGTGAAATGAGCCAGTGGTTACCAATTAATGGATAGACTGTTTATTGAAGTCTGAGTTTCTTGATGACAAGAGCTATGTCTTTAAAAAATACTGTGCATAACGGTTGTGTGGATGTGTTTGTGTGAAAACATGCCTGCCACAGTGCGTATGTGGCCGTCAGAAGACAATTTTGTGGGTTAAACAAAGTGACTTTACCTTCTGAGCCATCTTGATTGGCTGGGACGACATATTATTTAAAATATATTTGTACATAATGGGCTTAGTTTATTGCTTGCTCAATGAATGAATGAATGGCCATTCCTACTATAAGATGTATTCTTTTAAGCAAAATCTTAATCATTTGATTTTGCCAATAAAGACTTGGGCCTTGGGATGTGATTATGCCTAGCTTATCTCATGTGTAACTTAGTGCATTGCAACTGTCTTTGCCAGACCCACCCTTCACAGCCTTACAGCAGGTACTAAGTAGGCAACCGAGAGTGAAGTGTCAACTGCTTACGGATTTTATCAAGTGAGTTTGTAGTCCTTTAGGATCTAAAGGTACATTGGTTTCCTTGTATAGTACTAAATTAGTTATATAGCATTATAAGTCTCCAAGGAAAGACTGAGGTTGAGGCTCATGTGCTTTAGAATCCTAATGTTTACTCCTGCTTCCTTACTGTCAATAAAAGTCACTAAATTACAATTTTGCAAAGGCAACATGGTGTCTTTATTTTTGTGACTTCAGGGGGAAGCACAGTGGTGTCCCATAAATGTATCGAAGATGGCTAAATAAAGATATCGTGTTTGATATAAAGGAACCTGTATGCTCTAAGAACTTGAGAACCCAATGCTACTTACACCTCACATCCAACACCAATATCGGTTACTAGGGTGGGGGTCCATTTAAGGAGTTTGTGTCCTGGGAACTAACTTGCTTCCTAGCTCAACATTTTGAAGAAAGATGAAATCACATACAGACTGATCCTCCCTTTCTGAAAGACTACTCAGTGGACCATTTTCTTAGGCTCTGTGTGACCAGCTTGATTTAGGAGAAAGTGCAGTCTCTAGAAGACAAATATTTAACCCACAGCAATTTAGACTGAGGAACAAAAGCAGGTCATTTGTGGTGGGGACAGAGACAGTCATTTTAGGCAATATTTCTCAACTAGAAAATAAAATAAATAAATAGCCAGTCTTTGTGGCTGAGGCCTGGAGAAAGCAACCTCAGAACCACATAGCTTATGGGAACACAGAGACTAATTTCATCTGTGAAATGATAGGCCTCCAGCAGAAAATAATCACCCTCTTTTTTCCCAGACCTCACCATTCTGTGGCTTTTTCAAGAAATCCCACTGAAGGAGATGTGGAAAGCCAAGGGACTTAGGGTCCAGGAGAGCCATGGGAGGTCCAGGCACTGCCCTTGCGTGTCTGCTATAGGACTCTGAATTTTTTTACAGTTGCATGGTGCCAGGTTCCCTCTCCTTACCAGTGAAGAGCCCTCCTCTGCTCATGGTTGATCATCTCTGTCATATGTAGATGAGACTGCCCAGGAAGTGGGCTTCATATCTTCTCTACCATGCTCATACGTGCGGACTTACTGAGCTCAGCTTTGAACTTATGCTAGTGACATGGTATGTATTAGTGCTGTTAACACAGTATTCTCACTTCCTCACTGTTCTCGTTCCCCTAACATTCCCTGTCACGCTCTGCTCTCTCTATTCCAATAAAAGTTCCCTTGGTAAGGCCACAATACTAAAGATGCTTTGCTCCCAAATCACCGTCACCACTGCCGCTACCGATGCTGCTGTCATCAGAGTCATCATCGTCATGAAAAACATGCACACCACCTAACAATTCAAAATACAGATGAACTGCCGAGTCCTGCCTTGACTGTTACAGAAGCCACAGCGGGTTCATTAAAACCATCTTATTCTTGAGGTCCCTACTTCCATTAAAGAGCTTGTCTGCTTTCTGTAGTCATATGGGCGGCAGCGGCGGGGCTGTGTCCCCAACCCCCAGCCACCTGCCCGGCTAGCTTATGCCCCGAAATAATTACACGGAAACTGTATTCTTTTAAACACTGCTTGGCCCTTAGCTCTAGCCCTTACTGGCTAATTCTGATATCCCAATCAACCCATCTCTAACAATCTGTGAGCACTGGTCTTACCGGGAAGATTCTAGCCTAAGTCCATCCTGGGTCGGAGCTTCATAGCGTGCGTCTTCCCTGGAGCAGGTAGCATGGCGTCTCTCCTGCGTCTGCTCCGGAGAGGAGAGCTGTCGAGTCTGACCTCACTTCCTCTTCCTCCCGGCATTCTGTTCTGTTTACTCCACCCACCTAAGGGTGGGCCTATCCAATGGGCCTAGCAGTTTCTTTATTGCTTAGCCAATGAAATCAACAGATTGATATATGACACTCCCACATCAGCTTTCTTGGTCTCAGGACTTTGGGTCCATTTACTATATTTAAGGCGCTACCTTAATTTTATTCTTTATATTTAGGAGTGCAAACCTTTCTTGTCCAACTAGAACATTCCTATGCATTTTTGTAATGAACAATTTTCTGTTTTACTCTCCTAGTAACTTTTCTGTTTGCATGTCACCTATTCTAGAGCACCCTCTTTCTTTCAGTGAATCTCTTCACTCTTTACTATGGTCTATGGTGTCTTGCAGGATATCACAGGCAACTGTAATTTCTAATCCTGAACAAAACATATAGATTTATTCATGCCCATGTGCTACTGGGTCCAGGTATCAGACCATATTTTGATACTGGCACATTCTGAAGCTGACTGGATCTTACTTCTTCCAAGTCTTCTCCATCTGTCTTCTTGTGATTCTGGGCTTAGTCATTTAGTCCCAGTGAGTGTTTTCTGTCAAACCATCTAACATTATATTTCATTGTTTCTCACAACTGAAAAACATCCATAGTAAGATGACGGGTACACATCTGAGACTCAAATAAGGGTGCACTTTCTTCATAGTTTTCAGGATTCCTCTTCTGCCTTTTTTTAAAAAAGATAACCCAAATGTTAATTAATTTATTTGGGTGTGGCACAACATATGTCAGAGTAAATTTTGTGTATCAAGAAGGTTGTGACAAGAGGAAGACTTTAGTGAGAATAAGTGAGATACTCATATAGGCTGCTAGATCCATGACTTTAGAGACTGGAGGCTGGAGTTAGCTCCAGATTCTTGGTGGAAGTGCCAGCTCTCATCTGTAAAACATTAAAGTTTGTTACATAAACCCATGATACTGAAGGTGTACAAGTAGACTGTGAAGGATCATCCTGCGGCTTGTAAGGTCCTGAGATAGTAGTTATCTCAGTCAAGCATGAGGTCTCCTTCTTCATGAGTTCTTGGCTCCAGTTTTATCTGGATCTGACATGAAAGATTTTGTCTAGTCCTCAGCAAGTTTTACAACTATGTAACTTTTGCTTTCTACAGGCAAGTAGGTATGGTGTGTTCTTGCTGCCCTGGTCTGTAAATTGTTTCCACGGCTCTCAATGTGGATTTAGACCCTTCTCCTTACCTCATATGTGTTTGTGGGTTGTTCCTATTGACTCGGTCTGACTTCTTTCTTTTAATTGTTTTTATTGAGCTATATATTTTTCTCCATTCCCATCCCTTCCTCTTCCCTCCCCTTCTATCCTCTTCCATGGTCTTCATGTTCCCAATTTACTCAGGACATCTTGTTTTTTTGTTCTACTTCCCGTGTAGATTAGATACATGTATGTCTCTCTTAGGGTCCTCGTTGTCTAGGTTCTCTTGGAATGTGAATTGTAGGCTGGTTTTCTTTGCTTTATGTCTAAACACCACTTATGAGTGAGTACATATTATATTTGTCTTCATGAGTCTGGGTTACCTCACTCAATATGTTATTTTCTAGATTTATCCATTTCCCCTCAAATTTCAAGATGTCATTATTTTTCTCCACTGTGTAGTACTCCATTTTGCAAATGTACCACATCTTTTTCATCTGTTCTATGGTTGAGGGGCATTTAGGTTGTTTTCAGGTTCTGGCTATGATTATTTGTTCTTTGGATGACCAATTCCTTCAGTTCTTTGCATATTTTGGAGATCAGCCCTTTACCCAATGTGGGGTTGGTGAAGATCTTTTCCCACTGTACAGAGTGAAATTTTGTCTTGTTGACCATGTTCTTCCATCTACAGAAGCTTCTCAGTTTCAAGAGGTCCCAATTATTAATTATTATTCTCAGTGTCTGTGCTACTGGGGTTATATTTAGGAAGGGGTTTCATGTGCCAATACATTCAAATATATTTCGCACTTTCTCTTCTATGAGATTCAGTGTGGTTGGTTCTATGTTGAGGTCTTTGATCCATTTGGACTTGAGTTTTGTGCATGGCAATAAATATGAATCTATGTTCACTCTTCTACATGTTGATATCCAGTTATGCCAGCACCATTTGTTGAATATGCTTTCTTTTCTCCATATAATATTTTTTACTTCTTTGTCAAAAATCAGGTGTTTGTACATGTGTGGATTAATATCTAGGTCTTTGATTGTGTTCCATTGGTCCTCCTGTCTGATTTTATGCCAATACAGGCTGTTTTCAGTATTTTAGCTCTGTAGTAGAGTTTAAAGTCAGGTATTGTGATGCTTCCAGAAGTCCCTTTATTACATAGGATTATTTTGGCTATCCTGGGTTTTTTGCTTTTCCATATGAAGTTGAGAATTGTTTTTTTGAGATCTGTGAAGAATTGTGCTGGAATTTTGATCGACATTGCATTGAATCTGCAGATTGCTTTTGGTAATGTTGCCATTTTTATTATGTTAATTCTACCTACTCAAGAGCATGGGAGATCTTACCATTTTCTGGAGTCCTTTTCAATTTCTTTCTTTAAAGATTTAATGTTTTAATTAAAAAATGGGGCACTGAACTGAACAGAAAATTCTCAACAGAAGAAGTTCAAATGGCCAAAAGACACTTAAGGTCATGCTCAACTTCCTTAGCAATCAGGGGAATGCAAATCAAAACAACTTTGAGATATCATCTTACACCTGTCAGAATGGCTAAAGTCAAAAACACCAAGGATAGCCTTTGCTGGAGAGGCTGTGGAGAAAGGGGTACACTCATCCATTGCTGGTGGGAATGCAAACTTGTGCAACCACTGTGGAAGTCAGTGTTTTGGTTTCTCAGGAAATTCGGGATCAACCTACCCCTGGACCCAGCAATACCACTCTTGGGAATGTACCCAAGAGATGCCCTACCATATGACAAAAGCATTTGTTCAACTATGTTCATAGCAGTATTATTTGTAATAGCCAGAACCTGGAAACAACCTAGATGCCCTTCAATGGAAGAATGGATGAAGAAAGTATGGAATATATACACATTAGAGTACTACGCTGCGATAAAAAACAATGACTTCTTGAATTTTGCATGCAAATGGATGGAAATAGAAAACACTATCCTGAGTGAGGTATCCCAGACCCAAAAAGATGAACATGGGATGTACTCACTCATAATTGGTTTCTAGCCATAAATAAGGATCACGGAGTCTACAATAGGTGAACCTAAAGAAACTAAATAAGAAGGTGAACCCAAGGAAAAACATATAGTTATCCTCTTGGCTATGGGAAGTAGACAAAATTGCCGGGGAGAAAATTGGGATCTTGGGGGTGGGGTGGGATGGGGGTAAGGGGAGATGGGGAGATAAAAGTTAGAAGGGAAGAGGGGGGCTTAGGGAAACAGGAGGATTGGGATAAAGGAAGGTTGGACAGGGGAGCACGGAACCACAATTCTTAGTTAAGGCAGCCACTTTAGGGTTGGCAAGAGACTTGACCCTAGAGGGGCTCCCAGGAACCCATGCTGATGTCCCCTGTTAGTCCCTTGGGCAGCTGAGGATAGGCAACCTGAAATGACCCTATCCTATAGCAATACTGACGAATATCTTGCATACCACCATAGAACCTTCATCTGGTGATGGATGGAGATGGGGACAGGGACCCACACTGGAGCTCTGGTCTGAGCTCCCAAGGTCCCAATGAGGAGCAGAAGGAGGGAGAAGATGAGCAAGGAAGTCAGGACCACGAGGGGCGCACCCACCCACTGAGACAAGGGGGCTGATCTAGTGGGAGCTCACCAAGGCCAGATGGACTGTGACTGAAAAAGCATGGGATAAAACCGGACTCTATGAACATGGCGAACAATGAGGGCTGATGAGAAGCCAAGGACATTGGCACGGGGTTTTGACCCTACTTCATGTTCTGGCTTTGTGGGAGCCTAGCCAGTCTGGTTGTTCACCTTCCTAGACATGGACGGAGTGGGGCGGACCTTGGACTTTCTACAGGGCAGGGAAACCTGACTGCTCTATGGACTGGAGAGGGAGGGGGAGAGGAGTTTGGGGGAGGTGGAGAGGGGTGGGAGGAGGGGGAGGGACAGGGGAGGGTGGGAGGAAGCGGATACTTTTTTTCCTTTTCTCAATAAAAAAAAAGAAAAAAAAACAAAAAACAACAACAAAAAGAAGATTTAATGTTCTTGTCATATAGGTCTTCCTCTTGTTTGTTTAGAATTATGCCAAGATATTTTATGTTGTTTTTGTCTATTGCAAAGGGTGATGTCTCTCTAGTTTCTTTCTCAGCCCATTTATCATCTGTGTAAAGGAGGACTACTAATTTTTTTGAGTTAATCTTGTATCCTGCTACATTACTGAAAGTGTTTATGAGTTGTAGATGTTCCTTGGTAGAATTTTTGAATTCGTTTATGTAAATTATCGTATCATCAACAAATAATGAGAGTTTGACTTGTTTTTACCAGTTTGTATCCCCTTGGTCTCCTTTTGTTGTATTATTGCTCTAGCTTGAACCTCGAGTACTATAGTGAATAGATACGGAGAAAGTGGACAACCTTGCCTTGTTCCTGATTTCAGTGGGATCGATGGGAGTTTCTCTCCATTTAGTTTGATGTTGGCTGTTAGCTTGATGTATATTGCTTTTATTATGTTTAGGTATGTTCCTTGTATCCCTGCTCTTTCCAAGACCTTTCTCATGAAGGGATGTTGTACTTTGTCTAAGGCCTTTTCAGCATCTAATGAGATGATCATGTGTTTTTTATTTGTTCAATTGGCTTATATGATGGAATCTGTTGACAGATTTTCATATGTTGAACCATCCCTGCATCTCTGGGATAAATTGAAATTGATCATGGTGGATGATTTTTCTGATGTGTTCTTGGATTCAGTTTGCCAGTATTTTATTTAATATTTTTCCATCCATGTTCACTAGTGAGATTGATCTGAAATTCTCTTTCTTTGTAAAGTCTGTGTGTGGTTTGCTTATCAGGGTAATTGTAACCTCATAAAAAGAGTTTGACAATGCTCCTTCTGTTACTATTGTGTGAAACAATTTGAGGAGTATTTGTATTAGTTTGTCTTTGAAAATCTTCTGGAATTCTGTGCTGAGTCCATCTGATCATCAGCCTTTTTTTTTCGGTTGAGAGACTTTTGATGACCATTTCTATTCTTTAAATTAAATTAAATTAAATCAAATAGTTCTATTTAATTTGCTTAACTGGTCTTGATCTAATTTTGGTAAGTGATATTTGTCCAGAAAATTGTACACCATTTCCTTTAAGTTTTCCAATTTTGTGGAGTATGGGTTTTTGAAATATGACCTGATGATTCTCTGGATTTCCTTCATGTCTGCTGTTATGTCCCCCTTTACATTTCTGATTTTGTTAATTTGGATATTCTCTCTCTGTTTTTTGGTTAGATTGGATAAAGGTTTTTCTATCTTGTTGATTTTCTTAAAGAATCAACTCTTTGTCTTATTGATCTTTCTATTGTTTTCTTTGTTCTAGTTTGTTGATTTCAACTCTCAATTTGATTATTTCCTGGGTGACTTTGCTTCTTATTGTTCAAGAATTTTCAGGTGTTCTATTAACTCAATAGTGTGGGATTCTTCCAGCTTCTTTTTGTAGGCATTTAGTACTATGAACTCTCCTCTTAACACTGCTTTTATTGTGTCCCATAAATTTGGGTATCATTTTCATTGAATTTTAGGAAGTCTTTAGTTTCTTCCTTTATTTCTTCCTTGACCTATTGATGTTTCAGGTGAGCATTGTTTAATTTCCATGAATCTTATCGGTTCACCATTGCTTAAAATTAGAATTCAACAACAACACTAATTACAGAGAGCCCACAAACACATGAAAATTAAACAATGGGGTTATTCCAATTTTTTTGTATCTGATGAGGTTTGCTTTGTTACCTAGTATGTAGTCAATTTTTGATAAGGTTCCGTGAGGTGCTGAGAAGAATTTATACTCTTTTCTGTTTGGATGGAATGTTCTATAGACATCTGTTAGGTTCATATGTGTAATAACTTCTGTTAATTCCCTTATTTCTCTGTTAAGTTTCTGTGTGACAGACCTGTCCAGTGATGAGAGTGGGGTGTTGAAGTTTCCCACTATTAATGTGTGGGGTTTGATATATGATTTAAGCTTTAGCAGCATTTCTTTTACATATGAAGGCGCCCTTGTATTTGGGGTATAGATATTTAGTATTAAGATTGCCTCTTGATGAATTTCTCCTGTGACTAATATTAAATGGCCTTTTTTGGTCTCTTTTGATTAATTTTAGTTTGAAATCTATTTTGCTAGCTGTTAAGACCAACTTGTTTCTTATGTCCATTTGATTGGAATTTTTTTTCCCCAACCCTTTACTCTGAAGAAATGTCTGTCATTGAGGTTGCATGTGTTTCTTGTATTCAGCAGAAGGATGGATTCTGTTTTCATATCCAATCTGTTAGCCTGTGTCTTTGTATAGGTGAGTTGAGTCCATTTATATTAAGGGATATTAATGACCAGTTATTTTTAGTTCCTGTTATTTTAGTTTTCTTGGTAATGTTATTGTGTGTGTTTTCCCCTTCTTTGGTAATTTACTGCTGTGAGATAATCTATTATCTGTGCTTTTCCTGATGTAGCTAAATTCCTTGGTTTGGAATTTTTCTTCTAGTACTTTGTGTAGGGCTGAGTTTGTGGCTAGGTATTAGTTAAATCTGGTTCTGTCATGGAATATCTTGTTTTGTCCATCTATGGTGATTGGAAGTTTTGCTGGGTATAGTAGTCTGGGCGGGCATCCATGGTCTCCTAGTGTCTGCATAACACTTGACCAGGATCTTCTGGCTTTCATTGTTTCCATTGAGAAGTCATATGTAATTCTGTTAGTTATGCCGTTATAACTTGGCCTTTTTCTTTTGCAGCTCTTAATAAATCTTTTCTGCATGTTTAATGTTTTGATTATTACACAGTAGGGGGACTCATTTTTGGTCCAGTCTGTTTCATGTTCTGTAAGCTTCTTGTATCTTCATATGCGTATCTTTCTTTAGGTTGGAAAAGTTTTCTTCTAAGATTTTGTTCAATATATTTTCTGTGCTTTTGAGTTGGACATCTCCTTCTATACCTATTATTCTTAGGCTTGGTCTTTTCATGGTGTCCCATATTTCCTGGATATTTTGTGTTAAGTTTTTGATAGATTTAATGTTTCCTTTGGCCGATGAGTCTATTTCCTCTATTGTGTCTTCAGTGCTTGAGTTTCTCCCTTTCCATCTCTTGCAATTTGCTGTTTATTTTTTCATTTGTGGTTTCTGATCATTTTCTCATAATTTCTGTTTCTATTATCTCCTCAGTTTGTGTTTTCTCTATTGTCTCTATTGCAGTTTTCAAGTCCTGAATAGTTTCTTTTATCTGCTTAATTGTTTTTTCTTGGTTTTCTTTAAGGGATCCTTTGATTTCTTCCAATTTTTTGTTTGCCTTTTCCTCCATTTCTTTGAGGGAATTTTTCATTTTCTCTTTATGGTCCTCAAATATTCTCCTAAGGTAATTTTTAGGTCATTTTCTTCAGTTTCATCTACAGTTAGTTGTTCAAGTCTTGCTGTTGTAGGGCTACTAGTTTTTATTGGTGTTGTGTTGCTTTTTGTGGTTTTTCTGTGTTCTTACCTTGTCTACCCATCTCTTCCTCTGATTGGTGTAGTTGGAGCTGTGTCTCTGGTGATCAATCTTCCAGGTGACAGTGAATTCAAAGCTCAGATGGTTGCTCCTCATGGTGCTGTCAGGGCCATATTTCCAGTCATCTGGAGGTCACTTGGTGTTCCTAGAGGTTGGTTCTGGGTGTCACTCTGCAATCCTTGACATCATTCATACCTGCTCCTATGGAGGCTACTTGCTTGGGGCTGCTCCCACTGAAGTTGCTGCCTTGGGCCTGTTCCAGTAGAGGTGGCTGGCTCAGGCCTACTCTGGTGAAGATCCAGGCCTTTCTTTCATTGATGACTCTGACTTGTGCCTAGTTCCAAAGAGGTCTCTGGCTCGGGCCTGCTTTCTTTGTGGCCACTCCCTCATATCGTCTCCTGTGAAGGTCTCTGCCTTGGGCCTGCTCTGGCAGAGGCCACTGGCTCAGGCCTGCTTCTGAAGATATTCTTGGCTTGGGCCTGCTCCTGGGGAGGTCCGTGGCTGGGTCCTGGTCCCGCAGAGGCCTCTGACGTGGTCCTGCTCCATCAGCGGTGGTTCCCTTGTACCTGCTCCTGTGGTGATCACTGCCTTGGCCCTGCTCCAGCGGAGGTCACTGGTTTAGGCCTGTTCCCACATGCTCCCACGGAGGTCCCTGACTTCTTTTTTGTCTTTTATGGCTCTCTACTTAACCTATTAGATTCTCCTCATATTGCATTATAATTGACTTTTTTCTCTATGTGAGTCTTTTTGGGAGAAAGATACAATGACTCCTAATGACCTATCCCCAGACCTTCAGCATGTCCTTGTTTGGTTATGGTTAGTGTCCAAATCAAGCTTGTTTGTAAGCAGTAAACTTGTGTACATATAGGGTCCGTATATCTTTCTGTTACTGAGAGATACTGTTTCCTTTTTCTAGAATGTAAAAATTTTATTTCTATATAATTTTATTTCTTTTGCTCTTAAAAATCTTCATTATGTATATTCACTGTGTTACATAAGGCCATTTCCACACAAGTACATATTGTACACTGAGCACACTCCTACCTTCCCTCCCTTCTCTCTCTCAACTCTTGTGCTCCTTGTCCCATGGTCACATTCACTCCTGTTCTCATACCCAAACATGGTGTTAGGTATCTCTATAAAATATCGGAACCACTAATAAGAAAAATATTTAATATTGCCTTTTTAAGACTTAATCTGCTTAACACAGTTATGTCTGCTTACATTTGTTTTCCTGTTATTACATACTTTGCTCCTTATGGCTCAAAAATCCATTATATTCACAGGGTAGATCTCTTTATCCATTCCTCTGCTACTGGACACTTAGGCTTGTTCTACAGCTTTTCTGCTATGAACAGAACAGCAGGAGCTATTACTGTAGAAATGCCGTTTGACATGTTTGTCTCGAAGCACTTTGGATCAAAGTCTAGGAATGTTATATCTAGTTCACATTTCTCTCCATGTATACTTTGTGAAAGATTTAACAAAACTGCATTTAGGATATAAATGTTTTCTATATGTATTAGATCCTAGTTGAGAAAATGGAAGACATAATCAGGAATTCCACATTGAGAAGAATTAATATATGGAATTGACTTTGTATGTGTTAGAAGACTGACTTGGTGTTTGATACTGAGGTATCAATACTGATAAACACAAGTAACTTCAGGAAATCAGGGAACATAACAAAAGATTGTCTTTGGAATGCTTAGGAACTGTGAGTAGATATTGTGTGGCTGGTTTTCATGTTTCATGAATCTTACTGATAGGGCTTGCACACCTTGGGGAGTCTTAGCACTTATTACTATGTGCTAATACTTAAATTTCAACGGGGATGCACTCTTGTCTGTGACCAGAACTCTGAAAATATAAGTTGAACACTTGAGTTACACCTGGAAGATCATCCTGTGCTGGTCTGCAATGAGGAATCCCACAGTGGGAGCTGGGAGTCCTGGTAGGAGCCAGCAGATGCAATCCCCATTATCTTTTTCTTCCTGGAGGGCTTCTGGCGGAATATGGAACTAAGAATAGAGTTGTCTTGATTTTTGCCACCTCCCAGTCTCCTGTCAATTTCTTTATTTAAAGACTTTGGTGGGGAAAGAGTCTGGAATGTTTTACAGAATCCCAGGTCCAGCATTTCAGAGCACAAAGGTGAATGGAATCCTCCTCCTCTGAGGCTGAGAGAGGGGAAATAACGGATGTAAACTCTTCGGGTTCAGAAGGATTAAAGAAACTTGGTTTCCAAAGCAATGTAGTAAAATAGTCTCCTTACTTTGAAGCCTGTTTTCAATATGATTCCCAGTAATTCTCAAGTAAGAAAATGCATCTTGGGACAGAACTTGTCTGGAAAAAACCTGATGCCAGTGTAGAAAGTGAGTCCAAAGTCAAAGCATTCTTCTGAGCCCTAACACATGGAGCCCATGATTTATTTTAGTTTTTGCTTATTTTTTTTTAGTCCCTTGTTCCAAGAATGTCTTTTGGGCCAGATGCCCCTGTGGCTCAGATGCTTGGACATAGCCCTTACTATAAAGTCAGCTACCCTCAGGCTCTCCTGCCAGACTTCTTCTGTGCACAACTCCGCTCCGCTCTTCCAGCATGCATTGTCCCATGTGTCACTCCACAGTGACCTAGCACAGGTCACCACCATTTCTTTCTCTAGTCTCTATTGCCTTTTTGCTTCCTATAAACAAGATGCTTAGTGAATGTCTCTGAGTTTTCTTCTGTTTTTCTCCTGGGATCATCGTATACAAAAAGTACTTTGTAATAAATAGTGACAATGACAATTCTTGTCTGCTTGAACCTTTAGATTCTTCAAAGATTTTTTTCTAATCTATTGCTACTTTGACTCAGTTTTGTTGGGGTTGGGTACAGACTTTTGGATTCAAGTAACCACAGTAATCTTCAACTAAGTTAAATGATAATAAGTCTAATTTAATTTGTATAACCTAAGCTATGTAATTTCTCTTGAACCTTTACTTTTACTGCAGACTATGACCAAAGGTAGGTAGGGAGATCAAGTGAAACAAGCTGTGTGCTTCATCTACAGCATAGTAGGATGAAGTAAATCTTAGTCCTCTTTACCTGTGTAAGTGTGGATGTGTAGACAGGAGAGAGGGTTCGGTGGATGAAGGAGCTTGTTGCCAATCCTGATCATCTAAACTGATTCTACAAGATGGGGCATCCACATCTGTGTGTGGCACATGTTTTCAAGCACCTCAATGAATATAATTTTTATAATTAAGTAAAAATGTAGGTGTTGTTTGGAGAAAGAGGGAAAAGAAGTGGATGCATTATACATAGTTGGCCACAGTAGATAAATATGAAGGGTTTGAAGAACAGTCTATTTTGCAGAAATATTTTCTGTTTTATGGGAAATAACAGTGATTTTATCATCAGATGAGTCCAGCCTGTGTGGTGACTTTACCTATTCAGTTTCCCAAGGTGCAGATGCAGCATCCTAAACACCCAAGAAGGGAAAAGAGCAGAGAAGTTTAGGGAAGGCTCAAAGAGAGGTTGTCTCGAGGAGAGAAAGAAAGTCTGCTGGAGCCAGATGGTGCCTTGAATGACACCCAAAACCTAGTATTTTGTTTTCTTTAGACAATAGAAAGTCCAAATCTGAAAGGGTAAAAAAAAATAGACAATCTCGCAAAAATGGATTCCACAGTTTTTATGTAAAAGTTTACACACACACACACACACACACACACACACACACACACACACACACGAGATACGCGAAGAGTTTTGCAGACTAGCAGAATCAGGGGCATTTTGCCTTTGACAACTCTTTTCCCCACTTCCTCTGAATGAGTCTGGGAAAAATAAACTTAATGTAATTGTTGGTTGGGGCGATGGTGCTGTTTTTCTAAACCCACAGAGAGTGGAGTGTCACTCTTTACCTCAAACATCAAAAAATGGTACCAATAGGCAATGATAATGCTGCAGAGAGGAGAGACTGGGGTGGAAGACTCCATAGTATTGTTCATCTAGAAGCAATACTGTGCTTATAGTGACAAATGTATACAGATTGGTAACATCCGTATGAGAGATGTGATGAGAAGCATAGACAAGGGATGTGCCCTCAGGGTGGGGCTGGTAGAGTTTTAGAAAAAGCATTTAGGAAGCCACGCAATGATAGGGATGGGTAGTCAAACTAAGACCTAAAGGATGAGGATCTAACAATTGGCAGAGAGGGCAGGAAGCAGAGTTGTTCATAGAGGAACAGTGTGAACAGAACCCAAGAGATGAGAAACATGACAGTGCACTGGGAGGTAACGTCTAACACCTGCTATGGCAGGGAGAGAGGGAGGATGGCAAGGTGACATCTAACACCTGCTACAGCAGGGAGAGAGGGAGGATGGCAGTGGGGAGGCTGGGCCAGAGGAACTGGGTCTTATATGGTCTATCCAGAAACTTCCACTTTATCCTGTGGTTGATGTGGAGATGTTTAAGGGCTCAGAGCAGTGCAGTAACATATTCTAAACTTGTGGCTGCATGAAGGAAAGAAACAAGATAATGAGAGAAACTAGCTGGAAGCTGCGGCAGTAATCTATATAGGAATGAGGGTAACAGTAAAGGAAGGACACCGAGGAGGAGCATGAGAGTAGGATCTGTGAACGTTCCAAGTGTTTATCCATGAAGGCGCATTGATGATGCTGTCAGCCACGGATGAAGGCTCACAGAAGACAGGCCAGGGCGAAGCTTTAGAAAGAACAGTCATGAGGCCTTGAGGGGTGCCACACCCATCTCCTCCACTCCACTCACATCTTCTGGTGTCACTTTGGGTGTAGCATTTAGTTTTTAGCTCATTTCATTTTATTGACGGAAAAACATTTAATTTTCGATGAAAGCTTTTCAAAGGAAGTCCAAGTGATGTATTTGTAGAGTTCTTTTCATTAGCATATTCTTTACATTAGCTATTAGGAAACAAAAGAAGGTAGCCCTCTCTAAAAGTCCTCTTTATAGAGTCAAGATTCTGTTGGTCATCTTAAGTTTCAGTCCTATAAGACTGGACCTTGGCTTTGATACTATTTGGCTTGTTAATATTTATTGTCAACTTAATGTAGCATCACCTAGAAGACACCAAGTATATAACTGAATAAAAAAAGATAACATCCTTTTTCTGCCATACTCTGGCCATGATGTGATCATGCACTTCATTCCCCTCTCACCATGCATCCCCACTATGACGGGCTATATTCCCTTCAACCATGAGTTGAAATCTGCCTTCCTCCCCTCAACTCAAATGATACTAGCTTCATAGGCTTCCACACAAGATTCTGTTTTCTATTCATTTTGGATATCATGGTAATAGGTTCTACTGAGAAGGCTCCAGAAATGTGGTTTTGTTTTTTCTCTTTTTCTTTTAGTTTTTAGAGACAAGGTATCTCTGTAGCTTTGGAATCTGTCCTGGAACTTGCTTTGTAGACAAGGCTGACATTGAACTCACAGAAATCTGCCTGCTTCTGCCTCCCAAGAGTTAGGATTAAAGGCATGTGCTACCACTACCTGACCCAGAAGTTTGCTTTTATCCCAAGATAAGGCATGAATGAATCCATAAACCTGAGAGAAATTGGATAGAAAAACAAAGGTGATTTGGAAATATGCAAAAATTTTTGTAATAAGCCGGGCGGTGGTGGCGTACGCCTTTAATCCCAGCACTTGGGAGGCAGAGGCAGGCGGATCTCTGTGAGTTCGAGACCAGCCTGGTCTACAAGAGCTAGTTCCAGGACAGGCTCCAAAACCACAGAGAAACCCTGTCTCGAAAAACCAAAAAAAAAATTTTTTGTAATGATCATTATTTTATTTCTTGTATTTCATATTGTACCTTTGAAGATTTTGAAATAAATTCTGCTTTTAAATATTATGTCTTTTTCTTTGCCAAGACAATAATAAATAGCTTTCCCATCTCTGTGAAAGACATCTGTTTTGAAGATTCTTTTTTGTTGTTGTTGTGTTTTTTTTTCCTTTTTTGTCCAGTAGTAGTATGGAGAAAAATAATAAACCAAAACCATCAGCCCACATTCACTACCCAGAAACCATGAAATAAACAAGTCCCCGCAGTTCTCCCTACATGTGCTTTTGGGACACAGTGTCTTAGATATGGCAGATCCAGTTTTTGCTATGGACGTGAACCAGCATATTTTCAACTTGGCTCTGAGATTGGTGAAAGGAGTTTTCTTGTCTTTCTCTAATAAAATGCAGATGGTTCTCCTAGAATCCTTCAGTTTCCAAAGATGTGTTTGAATATGAACATCTTCTTTGAGGATAAGAATAGATTCATTGAACATTATCAATGAATGTTCTTCTTGAACATTATCTTTGTCCTTCCTTCTTAACAGTTTTTTAGATAGTTTGACTCAGCAAGTACACGGAGTACATATTACACAATTGTATCAAAAGACAGAGTAGTAGGCTTGGTCTGTGGATAATCCTTCCATGGAAGCCATCACTTGGAATGACCATATATACCGGGTAACAGTAGAGAATAGATGTCTTGAGTTCCAAACAGGATTCTAGCCCTAGTAACATGTGGGTGCATTTAGCTTATTCTGCATAACTGCCCTGCACCTATATTTAGTGCAGAGGTTGAAAATTAGTGCTCCCAGTTGGAGCCGTGTGTAAACCACTTTTCATCTATGTTCATAATGTCTTAATTCCTTTATTAGCACAGCTGAGTAAGCTGACCCACTATCACGAGTTTGCATAGGGAGTTCATATTTAGAAAGCACTTGAGCCAAGCTAGGCTAGTACTAAACCCACGATAGGTGTTAACTATTATTCTTTTATTTTAATTGCATTGTCTCTTGTGTTGTAAGACTGTGCATATTTTCCTAGGGAGGGGTACTGTAGTTTGATATTGGAATACTCATTTAACCTCAGCTGTTTTGGGTTTTAGTTTTCATGTCTGTCGACAAGACAGCAGTCTCATCTTCCTGATAGACAGATTACAGTGAAAGTGTGCATGTGTTTGTGTGTGTGTGTGTGTGTGTGTGTGTGTGTGTGTGTCTGTGTCTGTGTGTATGTGTATGGCAATATTTGGCAAACACTCCAATGGTCATTACAAGTGTAAGTTTATTATCTGGAACTGTTTCTACTACAAAAATTCAGCTCCAATTAATTTATCCCAAAAGGAGGATTTAAGGTTGTTATGATAGGACAAAAAAAGAAAGAAAGAAAGAACTAAGAAAGAAAAAAAGCCCTGGGTCCTACAGGTTTAAGAACAGGTTTAAGAATCAGGGTTCGGGGAGCACACAAACTGGTGGCCATTACTACTGGTATGCAGTTAGTCACACTGGGCATTTCTGAGGCCCATGCCCTTTGCTTTACAATGCTTCTCTATGCAGTGGAAAAGAAGGAAAGGAGGCAGGAAGAAGGGGGAAGATGATGGGAGGAGGCTGGGTTCATGTTGCTTGTGCCTCCTGAGCTGCCAAGTAGGGAAACCCTCCCAGTAGCCTAGTCTTCTCAATCAGAATCTCCAAATAGTTTCCGGCACACCCACCTCAGGGAAGGGGTCTGGATGAATGCCTTTAGTCTGTCTAACCGTGAGTCCATAGTCAGGTCCAAAAGGCGGAGTCATGGAGATCTTTTATTCCTCTGACACTACTCTTTCACTCAATAGATGAAGGTGAATTCATAACCAGGAGAAGGGGGAAAGAGGAGGGAGGATAAGGAGATTAAAACAAAACTAAAACAACAACAAAATCCACAAACTATCCCCACTGTTGTTTGTTTCTGTGTGGATAATCATGGTCTCTCTACATATCTGAAAACCTAGATTAATTGTGCCTCCAGCCCTCAAGTCTCTATCATTTTCTGATGTATAGAGTTGTGAAGATATTGGTCTTATTAGAAGCTTTCTTGATTTGAGAGAAATCCTATCAGTACAATATGTTTATCCTCTGAGCATTGACATTTGGGTCCGGAAAATTCTTTGTTGCGGAGGACTGTCTTGTACATTGTCGGATGTTTACAACATTCCTGACTGGTAACACCTCCTCCCTCCTGACAACAAAATATCTTCAGATAATGTCAAGTGCAGCCTTGGGGGATATCTCTCCTCCTGCTTTTGTATATAATTGTGCTAGTCGGTGTCATTTTTTCTCTGGCTTTTGTAAATGTACTAGCTGAGGGCATTTCTCCTCCAGATTTTGTAAATAATTTACCAGTGGAATACAGGTAGATAGTAATTCTTATTCTTGGTCCCACAGGACTGGGCTGGGGTGGGTGCTGTTCTGGATGGATGGACTGGTTTTATTATTGTAGACTCTCCTTATCCTTCTATGCATGTTACACTACTTCAAAGCATCCTACCACCTGGCATATAGGATGCTTTGAAAGTCTGAAGTATCCCTTTAAACTCATTCAATATTTCTCTTCTCCTTTGATAAAATGGGATGCTCTCTTACCTATTCTCTTTCATGCTACTTTGACATTGTATGGTATATACTGATACCATTTGAACTAAGAAACTGGATATCTCTCTACCAAGTTCACTTGTTGAATCATTTATGACTATGGCCTAAGTGTACTGCATAGAAGTTAAAGCTGCACCAGCTTGCTTGAAATGTCTGGAAGCAAGTGAAAGCACAGATGAACCCTAAGCAGGACCTCTGTTACTGCCTAATCCTTCTTTTACTTTGCCATTTCTGTGGAGATCTCACCTATGAGAACGATGGAAACCATATAAATGGAAAAGCATTCAGTGAGACTGGAAAATTTGTTGAATGGGTAGGGATAGTAGAAAAATAAAGGGAGATAGTGCAGGGCCTTGAATGCACTATTACCTGTAGAGTATAGGGTGAATGAATGCATAATAAAAATTATATTCATGTTAGCAGATTGTTACTCACCTAATGTTTAAACTTAAAAAAGCAATAGAGTCTAGTTCCAGGACAGGCTCCAAAGCCACAGAGAAACCCTGTCTTAAAAAAAAAAAAAAGCAATAGAGTTATATTAGTCAGATATAGTTTTAAGTAAAAATAATAAATGGGTGCTGTTGTATTTCCCCCAAACATTAATACTTAAGATTCACTTTTTAAAATGTGAAGTCTGATACTCAAAAAGAAAGAGTTATGAGTAATGACTACACGACAGAAATTTGCTAGCAGAGTTCTAGAGGTAAGAAGTATGAACTCAAAGTCTTAGTGGTATGTGTTTCCTCTGAACACCCTAGAAGGGCTTCCTTCCTATTGTTTCCTCCAGCTTTTTTCTCTCCATTCATGTCTTAGACGAGCACTTGCCATTATATTTAGAACCATTTAGTTAGTGCAGAACAATGGGCCCCATCTAGACATCCTGAGCTCCAAAGCTACCTTTTGAATAATTTAAAGGGACTTCACATCAGTTCTGACTTTGTTTCTGTTTAACTGAGCATCTGTATTTGCAAATCCATTTGCCTTTTGTTTTTCTAATTTTCCAAGGCCAAGAAATGAGCAAGCCAGACTATGACTTCTTACTTAGTGTGTTATTCAAATTTTCCTTTAAAATAAGTGTCCACGGACGTGACTTTGAAGGGATGCTGTCGTTGTTACGAGTGTTGGTAGACATGGATAAAACCTTCCCACTTCTACTCAACATTTAACTGGTGACATGGAATGGGAATATCAGGGAAGTTTAGGGCTTGCCTGGACAAAGGCCATCTTCTCTGAGATATTCTTTACTCCCAAAGTTTCCTATATGATTTTCAAACCAGTCATGAACTATCCTCACTTACAATTAACTAATCTTCACAGTCATCTTTTTTTCAGTAAATTCTTATATACACACTTGAGTAATCACACTTACCCCATGCTTCAGTATTATTTTCTTATCCATTCCTCTAGTCTGTAAGGAAGTGACTGAGAGCTTTGATGTTCTCTAAGAAGATTCAGAAAGTTGGAAACTGTATTCACACCACCTTTATGTTATCTTGATGCTTAGTTAAAACAGTGGTTCTCAACATGTGAATTACAAACCCACAGTAGTCAGATATCAGGTATTTACATTATGGTTTGTAATAGAAGCACCCTAACAGTTATGAAGGAGCAATAAAATAATATACCATTAGGTAGACTGAAAACTACTGAGTTAAAACATTGTCATGAAGGTAAATTGACTCCCTGAGGCACACAAGGTAATTTTAAAAGGAATTCTGGAATTCTGTAGTTCTATCGTCTTCGCGCTGTTTCCCTCATCTTTTCAACTTGTTGGCATCCTATTCCTTCTTTTGTTAAACGCTTGAGTTCCTACTGATTTTCATTCATAGCTTAGATTTAAGGCCATAAGGTGTGCAAGTCATTGATATCTTCAAATAATTTATAGTCTCAAGGTCAAAGGTGTCAAGGAAACAAATACTCATGCTGGGTATGTTAGAGCACATCATTTTGTGTAATGTGTACTATAAGCAAGTAATTTAACATCTTATCATTTATATTTGCTTATAAAATTGTAAACTACAAGGAAGATATGACAAATAGTTTACTCACTCTCTACCTGACTCAAGGGGAGGACATTAGAAAATGTGTTTGAAAAATGAAGGTCCCCCCCCCAGTAGATAGAAACTGTTAAGATATCCACCACTGGCCAAAATGCAAAGACCTGACTGTGGGGTGCCCAACTTCAATCAATACTTCTTCACTACAGCCCCTATACCTAGGAGTCAGGGAACATCATAGTAGAGGGTCAGATGCAGGTAGAGGCTCCTTGTTCATTTCCCGGCCACCCAGAATAATCACACAGAAACTGTATTATTTAAAACATTATTTGTCCAATAGCTTAGGCATACTTTTTAGCTAACTCTTACATCTTAAATTAACCCATAATTCATGTCTGTATTAGTCATGTGGCTTGGTACCTTTGATCAGTGAGGCATTCTCATCTTCATTCCTCTGTATCTGGGTGACTACTGCAAACTGAGCCTTTCCTCTTCTCAGAATTCTCCTTTTCTATTCACTCCACCTATACTTCCTGCCTGGCTACTGGCCAATCTACTAAACCAATACAAGTGACAGATCTTTACAGGGTACAAGACCATTGCCCCACAGTAGGTGAAAGATTGTGAGAACCAGAAGAGCAGGCATCTGCTACCAATGTCATTTTTCTTAATCAATATAATTTTGAACTGTATTCAAAATACTTGACCTTATACCCATAGCTGAGTCTAGTGATCACCACTCACCAAAGAAGCTTAATTCTGCAGCAGATGGAGGACATTACTGAGAACCAAAGCTGGTCAATATGTAGAGAATAAGTGACCCTGGGGAGACCAGTCCTAGCTGGTACATCTACTGTGCAACTCCTTCATCTCAGACCCTGGGAACAACAAAGAAACAGGGACAGAAAAATTCTGAGAGAGGGGACCCAGGACATCTGCTACAAATGGTATCTTTTAGACATGACAGGGATGTTGCACCCATGAAATCTCAACACAATTATTGCCTAAACAAGACCTGCACAATGATATCTCAATTTGAGATGCCATGGAGAGAGGAAATCTTACAAGGCCTCACCCTAGATGAAGAGTTGCAATTAATATTTGCTGGGAGAGAGAAATATTTTTTCAGTAATAAGTTCACTGATAGGTTACCCAATCTCAAATAGTTAGTCCTAAACACACACACACACACATGCATATGCACGCACACATGTGCACACACACACACACCAACATATATATGGGTATGTGTGTATGTATATATAGTATAATATAATACAGCATAATATATATATATATATATATATATATATTTATATATCACCAAATGGCGTCATCAGCCACAATATTAATTGTATAGTATACTATACTACAGTATAGTATAGTATATGTATGGTATATAATAATAAATAGAGAGGAAGAAGTTATGAATTTGAGAGGGAGTGAGAGTGACAGAGAAGAGTTGGTGGAGATTTGGAGGTAAAAGTGATATAAAAACAGCATTTGTGTATGAAATTCTCAAAATTAAAAATAAAATTTAAATAAGTACATGTTCATCAAACAGATTTATAATAGAGAATATCCAAAAAATTTAGAATATCTGTCCTCGAAAGGCAATGTATATAATTTCCAACATCTTTCTTTCTCCAGGGTCACCTCTTTCAGGGAAGGATTGCTACCTTTGGTAGCAACTGCAACTGCAGAGCCTGTACAACCACTGCCTTTAAAGAATGGCAGGCTGTGTCAACTGCATCGTTTGTCCTGCCCAGGGTTCGGATTTCCATCCCAAGCAGACCAGAGGTCACAGCAAGCTGAAGCCCAGCACATTGCCTTTCAGACTGCATCCTCAGCCTGGTTCTCATTAGTCTCCTTTCCAACTACTTTGGACTCCACTGAAACCATGTGTCTTTCCATTGCAAATTTAATTTGCAAAACATTAAAAATACTTTATTTTTCTAGGATTTCTTGTTGTAAGTAGACACTAGCCAAATAGGGATACTTAGTAAATAGGGTTATTGGTCACTGTATTAATTAAATACAGCCAATAACCAAGCAGGTGCAAAGGAAGAACTATTTAGCTTCATGTGACCTTATCTGCATCTATCCTTTACACAAATTAGGTAAGCAGCAAAGAGAATGTCTAGTTGAAGAGAGCTGAAGGACTAAATGAGTTGGCATTCTGCACTGTTTACATTAGCTGGGAAAGGATGGATATTGAGCCAAGGGAGCAAGCCCTCTCTCCCTGCATACCATAGACACTTTGTCTGTGCTGCTCATACCCGCATACTGTCCTATTCAGGGACTTTTATTCCTCCATTAGGGACTGTTGGCGGGCCTTCGTCTCTTAAGTTCCCTTTCATTTTATTTTATGCTTCTGTTTGCAAGATTTTTATGTTTGTTTGTATATTCTTTTCTTTAAACATTGTGTAAAAATACTTAACCTGAGATCTACCTTTATCACAAATCTTCCATTTACATATTGTGTAGTTAACACTCTTCTACAACAGATATCTAGACAAGAATTATTATCTTGCGTAACCGAATCTCACCTTCTCTCCTAACCTCTCCTTCCATTCTCTCTCCTCCTCCCTTCTCTGCTTCATTCTCCCCTCCTTTCCTCTCCCCTCCTGTCTCTTCCCTCTCCTCTACTGTTCCTTCCTCACCTTTCCCTTCTTCTTCTCCCCTCCTCTTCAGTCATCTCTGATGCCCACTCCCTCTATACTTCCTTTCCTCAACTTCTCTCCTCTCTTTTCTTGTTCTCCCCTTCCCCATCCCTCCCTGCCTTTCTCCTCCCCCTCTTTCCTCTCTTCCCATCCCCTCTCCTCTCCCATCTCCATTTCTCTCCTTCTCTTCCCTCTATTAAGCTACCTTTCTTTCCTCTCCCCCCTTTTACCATTCTTTGTCTAAACTGCAGTACTTTTGCCTCACCCTCTCGAGTGCCAGTGTTAGAGATGAGTACGGCCATGGCTGGCTATAAATGAAACTTTCTACCTGTTGTACAGCAACTTCCCAGCCGGTCCCAGTCCTTGACAGCCTCACTCTTCACCTGGACTTTAAGAGCTTAGTCATTTTCGACACTACATACCTTTAATTACCCACAGTGGCCCCTAGGTTACTGCATAATGTCACAAATGGCAAGGTTCATTCCATTTCTCTTTTCAGGCTGAATGCTATCCTATTGTCTGCCCATAAACAGTCATGTTTCTGCATCTTGGCAGTTGAGTAGAGTATACTGGTTTGAATAATGTTGTAATAAATATAAAGATGTGTGGTTGCCTTGAAAGTTTAACTTTCTTTCTACTGTATATATATCTGAAAATGAAATTGCTGAGTCACATGGCAATTCTATTTTTAGGTTTCTGAATATTGTCTTTCATAACTGTACTATTTTACACTCCCAGGAATGTGCCAGGGTACCCATCTCTCCATGTATCAGCATTTAACACTTGGTTTTATTTCTAGATTACTAGGTCAGGTTATTTTCCTAATCAGAGTGAGATGACCTCATATTGTGGCTTGTACTTTGATAACTAGTGACCTTTTCATCTACCTTTTAGCTACCTGCTTATTTTCTTTGCAGAAATTTCTTTTTGGGCAGCTTGCTCACTGTTGAATCGGTTATTCAGCTTGCTCATTGTTAAATGGTTTGAGTTCCTTATGTATGTGAGATATTGATGCCTTATCTGATGTCTGTGAATATTGGTTTCTACCCTATATATTGTTTCCATTCTGGCCTTCTCACTCCTCTCTGTAGTTTCTTGCTCTGGGCACTTTACTCCTGACTTACTTGTTTGTTTTTACTTTTGCTGCTACACTTTTTAGTGACACTAAAACTTATTGCTCACCCTAGTGTCAAAAAAGCCTTATTCCCATGTCCAGATTTCAGCTGAAATACTTCTGATTCATTGTCCTGTCAATCCTGTCCTGGTTTAGATTCACTCTCACAGGCAACCACGTCTTGTACTCAAACTGTTCCAACAGTTATTCAGTGTTGCTAGGCATCCTCTGTCCTCCGCGTCTGCACAAGCTGTGCAGTTTTCTAGGAAGATGGTTATGCACCCCCACCCCATTCCATTTCTTCCCTCCTCTTTCATTCCCCTCCATTTTCCTCCTGTTCTCATTTGACTGATGTTTGAAAGCCAGATCAGACTGTACTCTGTGGTAGAAGTTTCTGTGAAAGCCTTTGGTCTAAATCCGAGTGCACTTTCTCTTTTGAGAAACTATAGCATTTTTTTTTATCACAATGATAAAGGCTACCAACTGGTCATATATTTGCATTGTTCAGCTCTCTGTGAATGCAAGAATGGAAACACTTTCCTTACTCTTGATTGTTTTATCAGTTCTAATCACAGGATCTGCAGAGCCAGTAGGAAAAAAAGAAGCAAGACAGAAGGGGAGGAAAAGCAACATGAAGGAGTGAAAGAAGATAGTGGAGCAGTTACCTCCAGTGGTAGGAGGAGACGCTCATGGTCCCATGGTTAAGCTCAGATTGAGTTATTTTATGTATAAATGCTTCCAAATGAGTAGCAACAGCTGCTCATTGTCTGGTTGTGCGGACCAGAGAGATACTGCTACTCAGCGACTTCATAGACTAGCCGGGGAACTGGGGAGGTCTTCATTGTTTGTGCTGGAAGGCAGTGGGTTGCTTTTGTTTGTTGTGTCTTTGTTGCCATGGTTCCTATGACACCCCCATCTGCATAAGTGCCTCAACATGCTGAGATGGAGCTGCCAGGAGGGTTTTCTCAAACTGGAGGGCCTCAGCAAACCAGCAGCTAAGAAAGGCCAGGAGGGGCCTCAAACCCAGCAGGGATGGAATGCGGATCTGTCCTGATCTGCCTCATCCAAGGGGATGATAAAGAAGGAGTCATAAGTGGCTGGCAATAGCTCAACTATTTGGCACCAAAGGCCTCTTCCTAAGAATCACTTTCAAAGTTGGGCCCGCACTCTTGCAAACATGCTCACATCCATATGAATGCCGTTTGTCTTTCTTCCCTGCCTTCTTCTGACCCTCCACTTTTCTCTCATTTTTTTAAAAAAATGTCCTGGTTGTTCTTTTCAGTGATAAACAAAACAAACAAACAAACCAAAACAACAACAACAACAACAAAAACCAAGCTTCAGAAAGACCAAACCTTAGGTAAGAATTGAAAAACAAAATGGAGAAAAGAGGTGAAGTAAGCAGGAGAACCAGACTGTGTGGAAGGAGACTCAGTCCCTCTTCTGATAGGGACCCGAACGGATGTGGTGCAGAGTCTCAAAACCCTTCCACAGGTGAAAGGACCCCAGGGTTCTGTGATAGTGCTTGGGGACTCAGGTACTGAAACTTTGTTTACAGCTTGTTACCCCCAGCCCTGTGCCCATGCACTTCCTATTCTCCGACTTGTAACCTATGTATGAATTACTCTTGTGCCACACAGCTCCGCTACATTGGGAACCAGCACTTTCTCGATTTCTTTTCCTCTAAAGCTGCACTCAGGAGCTATGAACAGCAGATATTCTGACAATTCACCCCTCAGCACCCATGCACAAGTCTGTAGCTTTCTATTCAAGCATGGAATTCCTTTGTCCATGCCTTGATTCTTATCACTCCTCTCTCTGCCTCTTTTTTTTTTTTTTTTTTTTTTTTTTTTTTTTTTTTTTTTGCACATTCAGAACACACAGTCAGAGCTGGAGATGTGTTTTCTAATGGAAAAGTACTTGTCTAGTGTGAACAAATCCCTGGGCTCAATCTCCAGCCTTGCACAAACTGGGCATGTTGGCCTGCCTGTCATCCCAGCACTAGGCGTGTGAAGAAGAGAGCCAGAAGTTCAAGGTTATCCTTAGATACTTAGACAGCTCCCAACTGGCTTGAGATACTGTCAAAACAAAACAAAATGAAATAGCAAGGAGACTCACCTTCCTAACACTCTATACAGATTAAAGCTCACTGAAATATCTTTTAGGAATACATTGTGAAGAAGCTTCTCCATCATCAAGAGACCTAAAATCTACTCACTGTGTTAATAGGTTACCTTGATGCTCCATTATCATATTAAACCTAAATAATAATGACATCAAGTAAATATTCCATAGAATGGATGATCAAAATCCAATAGAGGTGACTCGGTATCTTCTTTGTGGCTCTATAAATTGAATTGACATCAGGAAATAAAACTGAGCTGAACTAGAATGTCCATGTCTTAAATATGCACTATTTTATGACTTTATTCACGTCTCCAATAATACTTCACTCTTGTACAACCTTCCATTTCTTTTCCTTCCATCCTTTATGGGGCTTCTACTGTACTGATGCCATTCACTAACTTCCTATTTGGACCTTAAATGTTATACAAGAAGTCCTGGAGAATTGGTTGAGAGTCAGATCTCAAGCTGCCAGACTCCCCACATCTCATTTCGGCTCATAGTGTGTTTACTCAGAGTTGAATGTATCACAAAATTAAGGTAACTTTTTAATATGCCAATATTATATTTTAATAGTTTATGTTTTTACAGGGTGATGATACAGATTGACTTCAGGAGGCACTGGTGTACTCTAACAGTTTAAACACTATCTGTTTAAAGAGGGCAGTGCTGTAGGCTCCTGGAAGGGGGTCAACAAATACACTCTGTGATAGACTAGATAATACATACGCTGAACTTTGTGGGTCACTTGCTCTCTGTCACAAGCACTCGGTACTTCCAGTAGAGCATGAAAATAGCCCCCAGCAATATGTAAGTTAACACGCATGGCTACATTCCAAGAAAACTTTAAATGATGAACAAATTTGAGTTTTAAATTATTTTAAGGATCATGAAAAACAGTCTTGACATTTCTCCAATATTTTAAGAATGCAAACTTTCTTAACTTTCCTGCCATGAAGTCAAGCCAGTGGACTGGATGAAGTTGGTCAGTTCCTGACACAGATATTCACCTAGTGCCTGTCTATTATTTTGGAAGCCATTTGGTTTGGAAGCTGCTTTTAGGTTCCAGGGATCCCTGGAAACCCTTGGGAGAGAGAACTGCCATTGAATCTGTGATTTCAAAATGAACTCTTTCTGTATTTGGAGTTTTATGTAGAGGTAGAAGCTTCTGGACTGCCCACTTAAGTTTGCCTATGTGGAAGGCAACTGAATGCATTCAGGCTGGTGGGAATGGTGATGTCATCAGCAGGTGAGGACCCTGTACAGAAGTGAGAAGACATGGAGCAGCTGCCATTGGGAAATCTAACTAGAGCAAGGGGTGACCTGGGGAAGAGCAAATGGCCGTGTGGGAATGAATATCTGCTTTATACTAAAGTGGCAACTGAGGAAGATTTATGGAGCATTTTAAAGCATCTTTAAGATTCCTAGATCTAGCTTGGTGGAGTGTGACGCAAAGTCGGTAACAGAAGGAATGCTCTGTGTTTGAGACGTGTGAGTATAGAGTATAATGCCCCTTTGATCTGGACATGGACAGAAGTTTAGCAGTTTTGTTAGAGTTCAGTTTGTGAGGCCCACGATGTATGTTATCATAAACACAGTTGATAAGCAGCATCTATGTTTTGGTTATCCCTTGTCTGTGAGTTTTAAACTTTCTATTTTTAAATAATTTAGTGCTTCAGACAACTTGCAAAATAGTGCTCAGATTCCTTTTTTTAAACATTTGTCAACAACACACACATCATTTATAAGTTCCATAAATTCATGATTAACTACAACTTTTATACTATTAATACTGACATATTATTTTAAATTTATTTATTCTCCTATGATTTCTTCCATGCACGTAATGTTATTTTTGAGATTATAATTGCAATGCTTTCTACCTCCCTCATACAATGATATTTTATCAATGTCTCCTCATTATCTCTTTAATCTATTTCTCTTTCCCACAAAGGCTTTTCTTTCCAAATCCCCATCCTTCGTCTGAGTATTTTCCTCTGACTTCTTACATTTAATTAGGTTTTCTATATGAGAATGAGTAGAGGCAATGTGCTGGGGGCTGTACCACTCTCCTCCTGAACGAAAACTTTAACTGTCTGCACTGCCTGGTGCTTTTCTGGGAGAGTGTCATCTTATTAGTCCACTGGCCACCATGACGCCATGATGGAATGTCAGAGAGTTCAGTGTCGAGCAGATTTCTCACAGGGAGCCACTGCTGCTGTGTGTTCATGGATGCAACAGCCATGCCATGTCCAAAAGATTGCATTTTACAGCGTTTATTCCCATCTCTTCATTCTCTCTGTCCCCTCTTCTGCAATAATCTCCAAGTCTTAGAGGGTTGACTGATATCGATGCCATATTGAGGACTTAGCTCTCAGCAGGTACTTTCTCTCATCACACTGACCAGTTATGAGTCTCTACATTGACAAGGACCAACTTCAAGCTTCTCTGGCCACTTTTCCAAGCCGTGCCTGTTACTGTTAAATTCATCTACATAGTGAAGTAATAAGACCCAATATTCTTGGCACAAACCCAGGGATCTGTGCATATTTCATTTCCTTCTCCTCCAATCTGAACAATTTCCAACCCTTTGTTCTCTTTCGTGATTGTAACATTTTAAATAGAGCAGACTTTACAGAACGTCCCCAGTTGTTGTTTTGTTTGCCCCCAATAGGAGTTGTTAACTCGTCTCCTCATGGTGTCTTGTAATTAGGTACTTGGGCTACTTTGTCCTCCCTGTGATAATAATTCCTTTATCTCTTGCTTAAATGAAATATTCTGTACAAGTAGCCAATATTACTCAGTGCTTGTAAATTAGTGATCAATGAAAACATTTTGGGGTGATAAACTTTATGCATACTGTAATATGGAGTTTTTTTCTTATACTTCATGCCCTTACATTAGTAGAGACTCATGGATTTCTGTTTGACTCAAAAGGCTAAAACTATAAAGGTCAGTGTTTATCTTGATGCTCATATTGTCCTAGATTAGCCAAGTAAGCTCTTCAAATTGGCCCCAGTGACCTTTTAACTTGCTGTCTCAATTCTTTAAGAAATTTCTTGGTTTATAATATAGTAAAATATTATTAATCTTGGAATTGACTTTTCCTTTCCCCAATTCTGTATCAATGTACTTGGGAGCTCTGAATTCTTCAGTGAAGAACTGTGTATAGAAACACAGAACGTTTTATAGGCAGAGAAACCAGGATACTAAGAATAAACCCATGTAAATTCTGAGAGAATACCCATATTTATAGGTTCTTTTAATCTAGACCACAACTAAACAAATGTACACACATACTGAGAGAGAAATGCAAACTCACAAATATACACAAACTACAGAGATAAACAGAAATATATATATGTATATGTATTTACAGACATTTAAAATCAAGATTCTATATTATTTCCTTCAAATTTCATTCTACACTAAAACATGGGATTTTTTTTCCAGTCTTATAATTCTATTGTAATTTTCCCTCACCTATGGGGAATAATAAAACAAAGCATTTTCAATTTTCTTAGTTTTCTTTAATATTTCTTGTAGATAAACAATTTTATTGCTGGGAGCATATCTGACATCAACATCTCAGGCTGTGACCCCTACATTATCCAATTTATGACTTTAGTAAGGAAAAAGAAGGAGAAGGGGAATGAGGTCAAAATTCCATCCCTAAATACTTTGCCTTTTCTTCTGTATATTACCCAACTGATGGCTTTGGTAACCAATATTATCACTCAATATCAAGGGACCACATGTATCCTTCAGTCCTATTTTTGAATGAAAATTTTCACAAGGATGGGAGTTTTCCATTATCCTTGACTCTGTACTATATGTACACGTATGATCTGGCAGAAGACCACAAATAATTTTTTTCTGAAAATCTGTGGCAAAGTGTACTGTGAATTACCATACAGTTAACAAATTTTAAAGAAGAAAGATGTGTCATGATGTTCAGAAGTTACCTACAATTGGGGATCTGACTAGAAAGAGGCAGACCTTACTACTCCTTTTTTGATGATCAGTGAGTACTCTGTGCTTGGTAGATCATAAAGAATCTTGATATCCCAGTAATGGATACACTTTGATGAGTTTTCTAGTGTAAGATGGACCAGTATAAAGAATTTGGTCTCAGAATTGTACATTGAGCACCCTAGTCCCTCATCCATGAAATGCACAACTTATATGACAATTTCTGTTTGCATATGAAACAGAGAAAAAGAACCCACAATTTTCTTGTCAGGTTTTCAGCTCAGCACTTTTCCATATACTGTTCCTTCTGCCTGGAATGTCTTCACCAGCCAAAATACTCTGATGGTGTTTTTCTCAGGCTTTAGGGCTTGATTCAGAATTCATGTCTGCTGTAAAGACTTCTTTGGCTATTTTTTCCTGGGTTGTCTTGGCTTCCAGATGACTTCATACTGCTATAAATATCAAGCTTGATTGAAATTGCTCATTGTCCAGGTGTGTCTCTGGTAAGACTGTGCCAAGATACTTTCCTCTTGGTCTTTGAATCTATAATGCCTAAGTAGTTCATAATACCTTGTAGGTATGTTCAAAGCCATTTATTTTGATCCATATGACCTATATGAATGAAATAATTATCAAAATAGGATTGCTTTTGCTTATATTATTGCTCCAGTTAGTCATTTGTGTTGGTCAAATATGACTGTGACAATTCTATTCATTTCCATTATCCCTCTAACCTTACTGCTCCACCCTTAAGGTTTTTACCATATTTCACTACATCTGTTCCCAGAATTCTTGCTTCTTATATAGTTTGATTACTAAAAATTAAAGCAAAAAGAAGATAACTTTAAATATTACAACTCTTTACTTTGCATTCGTTCTAAGATGTAATTTATGTAAGTGTTTAGTAATGTCCCTCAAATATACATTTTGATACATTTATAAATAAATATGATAAAGGATATGATGTCTGTTCAGGCGGCATTTATTTTTTTTTATTGAAAAAAATTTCCATCTCCTCCTCCCCTCCCATATCCCTCTCCCTCACTCCTTTCCCTCTCCCTCCACTCTTTTCCCCCTCCCTCTCCAGTCCAAAGAGTAGTCAGAGTTCCACCCCCTGTGGGAAGTCCAAGGTCCTCCCCCCCACATCCAGGTCTAGGAAGGTGAGCATCCAAACAGGCTAGGCTCCCACAAAGCCAGTTCATGCAGTAGGATCAAAACCCAGTGCCATTGTCCTTGGCTTCTCATCAGCCCTCATTGTCCGTCATGTTCAGAGAGTCCGGTTTGATCACATGCTTTTTCAGTCTCAGTCCAGCTGGCCTTGGTGAGCTCCCAATAGATCAGCCCTACTGTTTCAGTGGGTGGGTGCACCCCTTGCGGTCCTGACTTCCTTGCTCATGTTCTTTCTCCCTCCTTCTGCTCCTCATTTGGACCTTGGGAGCTTAGTCCAGTGCTCCAATGTGTGTCTCTGTCTCTATCTACATCCATCGCCAGATGAAGGTTCTACGGTGATATGCAAGATATTCATCAGTATGGCTATAGTATAGGGCCATAAAGAAGTTCAAATGGCCAAAAGACACTTAAGGTCATGCTCAACTTCCTTAGCAATCAGGGAAGTGTAAATCAAAACAGCTTTGAGATACCATCTTACACCTGTCAGAATGGCTAAAATCAAAAACACCAATGATAGCCTTTGCTGGAGAGGTTGTGGAGTAAGGGGTACATTCATCCATTGCTGGTGGGAATGCAAACTTGTGCAGCCACTTTGGAAATCAGTGTGGTGGTTTCTCAGGAAATTCGGGATCAACCTACCCCAGGATCCAGCAATACCACTCTTGGGAATATACCCAAGAGATGCCCTATCATATTACAAAAGCATTTGTTCAACTATGTTCATAGCAGCATTATTTGTAATAGCCAGAACCTGGAAACAACCTAGATGCCCTGCAATGGAAGAATGGATGAAGAAAGTGTGGAATATATACATACTAGAGTACTACTCAGCGGTAAAAAACAATGACATCTTAAATTTTGCATGCAAATGGATGGAAATAGAAAACACTATCCCGAGTGAGGTAAGCCAGACCCAAAAAGATGAACATGGGATGTACTCACTCATAGTTGGTTTCTAGCCATAAATAAAGGACATTGAGCCTATAATTTGTGTTCCTAGAGAAGCTAAATAAGAAGGTGAACCCAAGGAAAAACATATAGTCAGCCTCGTGGATATTGGAAGTGGACAAGATTGCCAGGCAAAAATTGGGAACTTGGGGGTGGGGTGGGGCAGGGTAAGGGGAAATGGGGAGAGAAAAGTGAGAAGGAGTGGATGGGGAGAGCTTGGGGTAATGGGATGATTGGGATAAAGGAAGGGAGGATATGAGGGCAGGGAAGTATATATCAGGCGACATTTATAAGCATTTTGTATATTGTCCATGTAGAAGAATCTCAGAAACTTTACCCATAAGGATTAGCATGTTCAGCAAACAACACATCTGAGTTGGAACTTTTAGTTGCAGAACCCAGGCCTAAATCCTGGTTTTCTGAACTGCCTCTCTGTATAGCACTTCCACAAATTAAGCCAAATATGTACATTTCCTTAATGCTGCAGAATTTTGATCAGCTTTTGTCAAGGCTCCAGGCTTTTGTGGCTGGGGTGAGATCAAGATACTACACAGATCCTTGTTTGTGCCCTAGCAACCAAGCACAACACAGATGGCCAGCCTGGCAACCTGCCCATCAGACACTGATTACATACCTGGTGCTGAGACACAATGAACGCTTCCCCATGCAGAGATAGCATGCATTTGTACAGTGAAGTTGGAGTTCAAAGAAATATGCAATGAAGACCATATCCTGTAACTTCAGGGCAATTTACTGGTTTCAAGCCTAGAGGCAATAACTTTCTGTTGGTGTAATGACAGCTTGTCTGCTGCAGCTGGATCATGTTAGGACAGTAGGAATTTTCTTTCTTTTTCTTTTTTTGGTTCCTTTTCAATAGTCCCTTGTAATAATAGGGTAGTATTTTCCCAAGATGTTTCTTGTAGGTTGCACATATGTACTGGCTCATGAACACAAAATCATGAACATTGCTTGGCATCAAAGAATGGGAATTGTCCTTATTTACAAATGAACAGTCCTTCTTTTAGAGGTGGAGAAAACCATAATTCATTCCAAATCCAATAAGTATTTCTTATGATTTGTTAATTTGAATGAATGCTAATGTGCATAAACCATTGTACTAGCTCCTGGATGCACAAAGATAAAAGATACAGAATGTGGCTCAAGAACCATTTAGATGAGTTGAGAAAACAAGTACTTAATCAAATAGGTACAACACACTGAATGTTATAATATTGGGGATATATCCAGTATTGTGAGAACAAAGAAGTGGGGAACTAAATTCCTGTTAGATGTTATACCCGGGAAAATTAAACACACTAACACAGTGAGATTCTTGCTCTGCTACCTAATGAATCTAGATTGTGGATTCCCAGTCTTCCACCTACTCACTTTGTTACCTTAAGCAGCTCATTAAACTTTCCATATCTCCTTATCTTTAAAATGGTAAGAGAACAGGCTCATGTAATACATACGTACATAAGTAAGAACAACATTACATTAACATTAAGGCATGCTTAATGTCTTCTCTGGCATCTAGTTGTCCATAAATATTAGCTGCCATCATTTTTATTATCATCACTATCATTTGAGTGCTGATCTTGTGAGCAGCATTTGATGTAGTAATATCATGGTAATAGAGAGTTCTGGCTAAGAATCCAGGTCTGAATTTTATTACCTGTGTATCCTTGAAATAGTATTCAGTCTTCTGAAATAATTTATACTACTTAACCAAGAGGAGAAATAACACAAAAGTCACCCTATAGGCTTCCTTCAAAAACAGAACTTTTGAATAAAGTAATACTTCTAAAATTGTGGTATTTTAAAAATAAAATATTTTATTAAGCTTCCAGAAACACTGTCAATTAGGTTGTTGTTATAAACTGTTTCAGTGAAATACCACAATATGATCACAGTACACTATATTTTCTCACATATGAGTTAAATTTGGATTAGGTGTGGAATCAGAAGCTGTACGTTGGACCCAGAATATGCTTTCTGATAAGGCAGAAAAATAAAGGAAAAAAATTGGAAAGATGTTCAGAATGGAAGGGAGGTTAGATATGCTTCAAGGAAGTCATCTAGGCAGGAGACAGAATGTACAAATGTTGTGTAAAAGGGTAGGACTGGCTTGGTGGCTGTAGACAGTGTGAATTTCTTCTTTCTTCCCTCCTTTCTTCCTACCCCCTCCCTCTCTCCCTAACTCCCTCTTTCTTTCTCTCCCTCTTCTCCTCTCTCTCCTTACCTTCCTTCTTTATTTGTTTGTTTGTTTTGTTTTCAATACATTCAGACCGCAGTTCCCCTCCCTCCATTTCTCCCAGTCAGTGCCAACCTCTCCCCCAGATCTATTCCTCTTTCATTTCCCTCCCCAAAAGAGCAGGTCTCCCAGGAATATCAGCAGAACATGACACAGCAAGATAAAATAAGATTAGGCACAAACCCTCATAACAAGGCTGGTCGAGGCCACCCAGTAAGAGGAAAAAGGTCTCAGGAGCAGGTGAAAGAGTCAGAGACACGCCCACTCTCACTGTTAGGAGTCCCACAAAACACCAAACAAACAGCCATAACATCTATGCTGAGTTCTTATTGGTTATAGAGGGAAAACATGGAAGAGTCATGAAAGCCAACTCAGAGTCATTCGCTGGAGCATAATAAACATAGCACAAGTTAAGAGAATTATAGTTACTGGACTAAGAGTATTTAAAGAATGATGGGATAGGAGCAGCCTGGTGTACTTCATATGGACTGTCAGGCTATATGGTTTAAAATATTGGTTTAAATAAGGATTAAAGAAGGGGAGATGAGGGGACACTACTGTTACTTGGGTCATTTTGACATTATGTCCTTAGGCTAACAATCTCAGATGCCAACTTGGTCTTTGCATCATGAGAAGTGATTTACACAGTGAATATCTTTGAGTCTTCACAAAACCAGAAAAAATTACAGTTTCAACTGAGATTAAGCTTGACAGAAAATAATATTGAAATTGCCATAGCCTTGACTATCATAAACAAAATGCAAAGTTATTCTTTACTGTACAAGGATAGAGTTCAAGGTTCACATGGTGGCACTGGTCCAACAGTCTCAGGTACTCAGGATACTCCCATGTTTTACTTCTTTATGTTAATGTCCTAGGCATTTTCTCAGTGGACTTTGGGTATCAGAACTCTGGGTATATTGCTTGAGTTCTAGCATAGAAGAAAGGATGAAAGAAAAATATGATGGGAGAATGATAGGATATGTGCTAAGAAGCATCCAGAATTCATTTCAGAAGTACTCTCCTCAAGGATGGCACCAGAAGCATGCATCTAGAATCTTCTGCCATACCTGAGTGTTAGCTCAGTGGCTTTTCCTTTACCTCCAGAGACAAGGGTTTTTTAGTGCAGCATCATGAGCCAATGTCAGTAAGCAAAAAAACATCAAAACCCAAACAGCTGAAAACCCACCTCCAACAAAGAAATAGTAAGAAAGACACTGCATGGCACTTCTTGAGGGATCCTTCTAGAACTGGGAAAATAGGTCTGATCAATCATAGTGAAAACTCCAATCTCAGCTTGGTAGAAAGGATAGAATGGGCATAATAAAAACCTGAATGCATTGACTAATTTAAGGGCTCTGAAACCTGTGCTGCCACCCAGAGGGCAGCCATTTTAAAACCATGGTCCTTTAACTCCATTTTTGTTTGAAGCCTCCTTTCTGGAACAGACCTATTCTCTCTCTCTCTCTCTCTCTCTCTCTCTCTCTCTCTCTCTCTCTATATATATATATATATATATATATATATATATATATATATATATATATACTCATTTTTTAAAATATTGATTCCTAGTGCATTGTTTCCCTAACTTAAATCAGAAAAGTCCTGGAGCTGGGCAGTGGTGGCAATGCCTTTCCCAGCACTTGGGAGACAATAATTGGATCTCTGTGAGTTGAGACCAGCCTAGTTTACAGAGTAAGTTCCAGGACAGTCAGGGCTGTTTCACAGAAAAATCATGCCCCCCCCCCGAAAAAAATCAGACAAGTTCCAGTCTTATCTCTTTCATACTTCACATCTGTGTAAATTTCACTGGAAATAAGGCTCCTGAAACTCAGAAGGCGGCAAACCCTCCTTTTGGAAATAAGTCTTTGAAGCACTTATGCAAAGGATGGACAATCACATGACCTTGAAGAATTTCATACAGGGTCTGAGCTGCTGGAGCAGGAGATGCATAGAAAAACCAAACATTTGTCCAAATAAAATAACCTCACAATTGCACTAATTACTGGTCAATAGACAAGTCAAAGAAGGAGGACTAAGAACTACTTTTGTAGTAAGGCTTAGTTTCCAAAATTATTATAAGTCCTCGTTTCAATGCTCCTTCAAGGTCTGAGACAGAGACTTGGGTTAGATTCTGGAAGAGCACGATGACCAAACCCAGTTCCCATTACTGCAGGGAAAATGTGGGTTTGGCTGAGGACTAGATGACATGCTCAATTTCAGTGAGGATCTTTCTCCATAGAGTAAAAAGAATCCTTTAGTTGGGGAGGGCCATGTCAGTTCAGTAGTTACTCAGGCCTCTGACACTTCTTGGAAATCCACAAAGAGAAAATTATCTATAAAGAATCTCCTTTGCCCTAGTTCTTCCATCAGTGGACAACCTGATCAAGGTGTATGTCTTAGTCAAAGTTCTGTTGATGGGAAGAGACACCATGACTATGGCAACTTTAATTGGAACTGACACATATTTCAGAGGTTTAGTCTACTTTCATCAAAACAGGAAGCATGGCAGCACATGGACGAACAAGGTGTTGAAGACATAGCTGAGAATTTAAAATCCAGATTGGTAGGCAGAATGAAGAAAGTCACTGAACCCGGCTTGTGCATTTGAGGTTACAGAGCTTATCCCCAGTGATATACTTCATCCAGAAAGGCCACACCTCACTATGAGACTATTCTCATTTACACCACTACAGTGTTTAAAGTATAATGTCTGGGGCCCTTCTCATTTGTTCTGTCAAGAGGCTTAGAGGAACAAACTCATCATGGTGCCCTACAGACGATATTGTGTAGAGTCAAAGTGATCTTATTAACTCATTTATAAATGGAATATTATGAAATAATTTTTGCAAAATCCTTGCAAAAAATAAATTGAGGGTTGCAAAGTTTCTTGCTTTAATGAGCTCACTTGGGGCTTCCTCACCAATTCTCTATTTGAGACTTTTTATATCCTTTGTCACAACAACATATACCAACGCAATCAGTGAAAGACACAACTACAATGTATATCCCAAAATCCAGCATATAATTACAAATAGAACATCAGTCAAAGATATATAAAGCCTATTTGGAATTAGCTAGTCTCCAAAGAAAGAAAGAAGGCATTCTCAAAACTTTTGGCTTAGCCAGATGTATAGGGTGATTATTTTATCATTTTATGAGACAGCAAAGAAATGTCAAGATTTCAAGGCTATTTTGGGGATATTTCTTTAAAGCCATTTCCATTTTCAGAAGTTATTCTCATTGTATCTTTGAACAAACAACGAGTAATATGAAGGGAATTGAGATGAAATTTCCAGAATGGAAGTATATGAAATGATGTGTTTGTTAGGAAAGGAGACAAAAGACACATGATTCAATAAAGATTCATCCTAACCCCTATCAATTTCTCACATCTGAAATGTCTATCCATCAAGTGTATTTGGATCCCAGGCTGTCTAACCCTTGGTTGGGTTCAGACCTCCTGAACCTGGCTGCAGGGCTGCTGTTCCCCAAGACAGTGCTGAATCTCGCTGACTACTGAGAACACTAAGGCTTCCACATAAGATATCCAAGTGTGGTCTCAACTGAGGGATCATCTGCAGGACCAGATTACTCTAAAATCCTGTGAAAAGTGTGACCGTGCTCTTCCTTGCCACTCTGCAGAGCTCATTCTTCTACCATGTAACACACTCTGTGCAGACTAAATGCTTAAGAGTCATGAGACTTCTTATATTGGTAAGAGCAAGTGTGACGGAGAGAGGAAGAGGGCTTTGGGTCATTCCTACCCAAATTTGGTGATTTCTAGAGATCCACAGAACATGGTTTGGGAACACATCATGTGGGAACTTCCCACTCAAGTGCCCATGGGAAGCTTGGCTGAATTAGCCTTCCTGGGGCTGAATCTTGACACAAAACCTCATCATCTCTATAAATTTGGAAGACAATATTAATATTATTATTATTGGGTTTATTAAACTTTTCAGGAAATATTTTGTTTGCTATTAAATAAGAATTCTTGGAGTATTACATACTATGAAACATGAAACCCAAACTCATATTTATCGCCTAGTGAGGACTTAATTCATGCCCATGTGCTTATGTGTTTATACTTCCTTTGAGAAATGAAATAATGTCAGCAATAATAACCAATGTACAGTACCTCAATAATCACTGAGACTGCAATCATTATCCATTTTGTTGAGCTATTACTTTATGGTGTCTTCTGACATCAAAGTCTCTGCAAGGCAAATGTCTCCCAGATTTGTTTCACAGATGAGAATGTCAAGGGTCTTAGAAGTTCAGCCTCTGTCCATAGCAGAGTGAGAGAACATGACTCGGATGATCATCTCCACACCATACTCATAGACTCATGCTCTTCCATTAGTCTTTCTCTGCAGGGATTTTCCAAGAGATGATTCTAAATTAGGTCCTAGTTGCTTTACACATGGTTGATACTCAGTGATGAGTAACCTACTTGATGCCCTTTAAAAACATGGTTGACACTCAGTGATGAGTAACCTCCTTGATGCCCTTTAAACATCCCACAGTGTAGTAATAGGAGGTGTGTAGAAAGAGCAGGGACTTAATCAACGTAAGCTTATGACCCACACTTACTGGGAATTTCTCATTCATGGGGAAGAATTGTAATCCCCGATCCCCATCACGAATGGGGTTCAATGGGTTATCCATGCCTAGCCAAAAAAAGGCTAGATATAATGGGCCAAGCAGTGTTTAAAAGAATACAGTTTCCGTGTAATTATTTCGGGTAACGCTAGCCAGGTGGTGGGATGCAGCCCAGCCCTGCTGCTCCTAATACAACACCACAGAGGATAATAGTGATTATGTATCTAATAGCTCTATGCCTTCTTTATCATGTTGCTGAAGAATGACTTCATGATTGTGTAAGATTTTAACACAAAAAAATATGTCTCCACATTCTTCATTCCAGTATAATTCTTTCTTGCAAATTAGCCTTATAGATCTAGTGTAGTAATATGGGCTGCGGGGCTGCATCCCCAACACCCCAGCCACCTGCTCGGCTAGCTTATGCCCCGAAATAATTACACAGACACTGTATTCATTTAAACACCACTTGGCTCATTTCTACCTAGCCTCTTCTAGGCTAACTCTCGCACCTGGACTAGCCCATTTCTTATCATCTGTATAGCACCGGTCTTACCGGGAAGATTCTAGCCTAAGTCCATCCTGGGTCGGAGCTTCATACCGTGCATCTTCCCTGGAGCAGGGAGCATGGCGTCTATCTGAGGCGTCTGCTCCAGAGAGGAGAGCTGTCGAGTCTGAGCTCACTTCCTCATCCTCCCAGTATTCTGTTCTGTTTACTCCTCCCACCTATCTTCTAACCAATGAGGACCAAGCAGTTTCTTTTAATTTAACCAATGACCTTCCTCCATCAGATCTAGCACTTCCTTTCCTCAGATGCTGGCAGGTGTGACTGTGCAACCTGAATTCTGTCATCAGAATGGGATTCAAATCGTGCTTTGGCCATGTATCTCTGTGGCACATGTATCTTTTTTATTCTCTGAGTTCATGTTCTTCTTTATTTTGTAAATCGTGTGTATGGAGCTAGATTCAATGGAAGGATCTGACTTCAGGGCTTGGAGTTCTTATTATATGGGACCTATTATTAAAGTTATTAAGTTCATCACCATCAGTTGCAAGATTCTGTTTTTAACTAAAATGCACCCAGTGCAAGCTCCATTCCAGGAGTCTGTGTGCTCTGTCTGGCTGAGAAGGCATCAAGCTATTCTCTGTTCCTTGGATAAAGGCATTTCCACCATCAAATAATCACACTGAATCAACCCCACATTTCCCTCTCTCCAGCCCCCTTCCCCCCACCAACTACACTTTGGCACTTCTTCAAGGGGACTCTGTAATGAGCAGGTTCCCAGAGGAAGCTGTTTCCTGAAAGGCTTATAGCATTTAAAAGAAAGAAAGTTTAGGGTCTCAACATTCTTGTTTTTGAAGAAAGAAAAAAAAGAAAGAAAGGACTTAATCTGCAGGCCTGGCAGCTGCAGCAGAAGCCTCAGGCTCTCCTGGTCACAAACCTAAAGAACCACCATCTCATCATGCATGCTAGTTTCCAGCTCCTTTGCAACTTTTTTTTCTGGCCTTCTGCTTTGCCTGGGAAGGGTTTGGTGGGAAACCAGATCTATCCCTTAGTTCTTTTCCCCCCAGATTAGGACTGGGTACTGTTGCCACTCCAACCAACATAAAAAGCCCTTTCCTTATAGCAGCGTGAAACAGGGCACGGCTATGAGCATTGCTTCTTTGATTGGCTTACCAACTGTGGAGTATGAGGGGAAAGCCTATGTGCAGGACCCAGATAGAATTGTTTGCCTATTTCCTACATAGCCAGGATTTCACACTTCCAACAAATAATTTATTCTCTTTTCACTGCACTGTCTTTCTCAGTTTAATGGGAGTCACAGTGTCTACTTTGGTTGTCTTGTAAAGAGAACATACAATTATGCATACAGAGTGTTTATGCTATGTTTTAACATCTATTTACTTAATTTTTTAATGACACATGTACCCATTCTTTATATAAAACATCTTCTAGGTTCCTTTTGGGTGCTTCTCTGTCATTAAACATTGCAAATAAGGGAGGTATGTAGAAGAAGTGGCGGGCTGCTTCCTGCCCCCAGCTTCTGGCAGCCTGGCTAGCTTATGCCCTGAAATAACAACACACAAATTGTATTCATCTAAACACTGCTTGGCTTATTAGCTCTTGCCACTTACTGGCTAATTCTCACATCTTGGTTAACCCATTTCTAATAATCTGGGTAGCACCACAAGGTGGTGGCTTACCGGGAAAGATTCAGCATGTCTGACCTGGTGGCTGGCTCCATGGCTTCTGGACTGGAAAGGAGAGGCATGGCGTCTGGCTCACTTCCCTTCTTCCCAGCATTCTGTTCTGTCTACTCCATCCACCTATGTTCTGTCCTATCAGGCCAAGCAGTTTCTTTATTAATTAACCAATGAAAGCAACAGATAGACAAATGACCTTCCCACATCAGAGGTAAAATAACTGGATGTAGTATCATTAAACATATAGTGACATCAGTCTGGTGAGTCTGTTTTTAACATCAGCTAAGGAGAGTTGAAGACAAATGATCAGTATGATATAGTCATCTATAAGCCTATTGAGCATTAAAGATGTATGGAACCTTGGGTGCCAAATAATATTTTTAATTGGAAAAAATAATATAGTCAAGAATAGGAAAGCTGTATTTATTGCCACGTGGAACATCATGGAGAAAATTAGACTGCAAATCATAACTCAAAACTTTCCCTTTCCTCAGTCATAGGCACTGGGACCATGGGAGAATCTGTAAACATAAGGCATGTTAGCTTAGAAACAAGTAGATTCTTGAGTAAAGTTTCTTGCTGCTGACTTCAGGACTTTCTCCAGGCAGGGAACTTTTTCAAATAAAATTATTATCAAATGGGGGTTTGCAAGATTCTAGTTCCTAAGAACTAGAACATTATTTTGGATGTTGTCTTACCTAGGATCACAACAGTTCTTATAAGGAAAAAAATTAATTGGAGCTGGCTTACAGTTAAAAGGTATAGTCCATTATTTTAATGGTGGGAAGCATGGCAGCACACAGGCAGACATGGTGTTGGAGTAGTAACTGACAGTTACATCTAGATTAGCAAACACCCTGGGCCTGTCTTCAACACTTAAAACCTTAAAATCCACTTTTAGTGACACAGTTTCTTCAACAAGGTCACACCTATTCCAACAAGACTCTACATCCTAAATAGTGCCATTCCCTATGAGCCTATGAGGGCCATTTTCATTCAAAGCAGCCCAGATGTGGTTAGAGTTACTAGAGCCTTTTCTCTGCTTCCAAGAAAGTTAACTCATTTTCTTCAGAAAGTTCTATGTCTAGGGTACTGGGCCAAGATGCTTTGGACATCCTTAATTCTTATGTGGTTGGTTTATAGGGGTAGCTATCCAACTTCAGTTGATTTTAGTAATGGTGTCCAATAAAAACTGAAAATGACAAGTTAAAATAGGTTGCTCTCCACAAATGGACAGCAAGGTCCCATTACTGAAGATACCCATACAATTCCTTGAACATGGACAAGGTGAGCTGGTGCCCACAGGGAGCCTTCATTCATGCATTCTAGAGTCCTTTGTATGGTAAGGCACTCTGCACACAAGCAATAGGATAATACAATCACAAAGTCAGCCACACACCCTTTGGTCTATGGTGGTATTCTTTCTGCAAGATATCTTAGGTCTTGGTGGCACAAAGCTTGTAGAGGTAACTGATCAGTATCTGATTTGACTTAGGGCCCACTTCATGAGATGGGACTAATAGTCCACTGCTTAGGCGACCAAAAACCCAAGATGAGATGGCTAAAGGATCTGGGTTAAAACAAATACTATTAAACTAAAAAAGCAAAACAAAATGAAAAGTAGAGATAAAATGACTCGTAATGGTATTCTGTTATACTAATCAGTACCTTGTTTAGCTGTCACCAGAGGAGATTCCTCCTAAAGTAGATGGGAACAAATACAGAGACTCATAGTCAGGCTTTAGGTAGAGGCAGAGACCTTGGAACACTGACTCCTAAATGGCATGCCTCTATTAAACACCTTCCTCATAGCTCAGGTAACCTCATAGAAATAAAGTGAAAAGGGTGTTAGAACCAGAGGGGATGAGGGCACCAAGTAAACAAGGTTCTCTAAGTCAACATGGACAAAAGTCATATGAACTCAAAGAGATGGAAGCAACAAGTTCCTGGGTCTCTACCAGATCCTCTCTACATATAGTATGGCTTCCAGTTAAGCATTTTTAAAGCTTCTTGAGTATGTGGATGAGTGAGTCACTGATTTTCATGTCTTCTCTTGGGCTCTTTTAGTTATATTGGTTTGTCTTTTCCAACTTAATGTCATAGATTTTGTTTAATCTTATATTTTATTTTTTTATATTTTATTATCTCTTAGAAGCCTGATGTTTTTTAAAATGAAAGACAAAACGGGAGTGTATCCTGATGGGAGGGAAAGTTGGGGAGAAACTAGGAGGAGTAGAGGGGGAGAAATCATAATCAGGATATATGATATGAGAAAAGAGTGTATTTACATCCATAATGGCCTCCATTTTATTTTCATGCAATTGAAATTATAGAATACCACCTGGATTCTATAAATAAGAGAAGACATGTGGTACTCATCATTGTGGGGCTGGGTCATTTCACTAAGCTTGGTGATCTCCAGTTCCATCCATTTTTTTCTGCAAATGAAAGCATTTCATTCTTCTTTATAATAAAATAACACGCTGGGTGGTGGTGGCACATGCCTTTAATCCCAGCACTAGGGAGGCAGAGGCAGGCGGATCTCTGTGAGTTCGAGATCAGCCTGGTCTACAAGAGCTAGTGCCTGGACAGGCTCCAAAGCTACAGAGAAACCCTGTCTCGAAAAACTAAAAAAAAAAAAAAAATAACACTCTAGTGTATAGATAGATATATCACATTTATGTTTTGTCTTTCTTTGTCTCTCCATCTTCTTTTCTCTTCCTCCTCTGGCAGGCTCTCTGTGTACTTCTGATTGTCCTAGAACTCTCTATGTAGTCCAGGTTGGTCTCAGACGTGCAGAGATCCACAAACCTCAGCATCCTAAGTGCAGGGATTAAGAGCTTGTTCTAGCATGCCTGGCGATATTTTCTTTATGCACTTACTCACTTATGATATCTATGTTGATTCCATAATTTGTTTATGGTGCATAAGTATATATAGTATATATAGAGATCTCTTCACTCTGATTGTTTTGTTATGTGCCCTTGATAGCTTGATCAGGTGGTAAATACCCTATTTTTAACTTTTGAAGAATCTGCATACTGCTGTCTTAGTGACTGCACTAATGAACCTTCCAGAGGGAATTAGGTCTCCTTCTTCCCCTGAATTCTTTTGTGTATTCATTTCTTTTATGTTTTAGAAACAGAGTGTCACTCTGTGAACTAGAATTTATGTAGCCAAGGCTAACTCTGACCTAGTAGCAATCCTCATGTTTCATCTTCCCAAGGGCTGACCTATAGATCCCTGTTGCTCATCTTATTAAAATATTGCTGCTTGTTTTCTTGATTTTGGCATGCTGACTGCTGGCATGGAATCTCAAATGTGGTTTTAATTTGTATTTTCCTGATGATGTTATACATTTTTAATGTATTTGCTAGACATTTGTACATCTTCAATGGAAAAGTATCTGCTCAGTTTTCCTGCCCATTATTTAACTAGGTTATTTGCTCTTTTGGTGTTGACTTCTTTGGAATCTTTTCATATTTGTCTTGGTTAAGGCTGTCATTGCAAAAAGTGGCCTTCCACCTCATCAGCTTCCTGGATACTACACCAGGGATCGATTGTCTTTATCCTGCCAAGATGGGTAGACTAAATCTCCCGCACACCCCAGGAAAATCTTCGGACCTCTTATACTGAGCAGCTATCGGCAAGCACTGCTTCTAAGGCTGGTGTTCTCCAAAGATTACAGAGAGACTTGGGATTGCTGTGTAGCTAAAAAAGTCCCATTTCTGTTCATTTATCCCTCTTATATATGTCTAATGGCATTTGATCATGTAAGGTACTGGTAACTCATTACTTCATTAGTTAAGTTAAAATACAGACAGGTGTGCCTCTTTCACAGGCTTCATAGTCCAGGATTAACAGGTTTCACATCCATCTTAATTGTCTTCTAAAATGTTCCTGTTCCAGTTGTCTTACAGCTACCTGCAGGTTCCTGAAAAAAGTTATCAAAAATCAGGTCTGGGGAAAAAAAAAAAACAGTCTCCAGAGCCTATTTTAACCCCACCCATTTTCAAACATATTTTACAGGTTACTCCTATTATTTGGACCAAGACCAACTTACAAAGGACCCTCCAAAAAATGCCAACACCTGCACCAGCTCCTGGGACTTCACCATTAGAACCAACTCTCCTGGCTCAAAAGACACCTACCAAACTCTTGTTTGAAAGGGCACATCTGCTCTCGTGTCTCACTTATTCACCTGAGCCTCTCCTGTACAAACAGGGCTCTTCTCTGTCCCATTCTTTCTGGCAGTTAATGACTTCCCATGACTAGTCCCATTCATACGGCCAATAATAAGAATACACTTTTTCTCCTAGCCTTCTCATCTCCCTCAAGGAACAGTTGCCTGAGGTCTTCAGGATGGCAGTAAACCAGATGTCTCTCCAGCCACTCCTCTCACTGAGTGTGAGCTCACCAAGTCCCAACTCTTCCCTTCTCCCAGATTACCCCATGCCCACAGGAAGTAGCTAGACTTGAGCCAGCACCCCTTTATCCAAGAAGTCTGGAATATTTGGTTGGAAGCCTCTCGCCAGACTGCTGGCATCCATATATACAAGGAGTCTGGAATGTTTGGTGGAAAGTTCCAAGCTCTCTCCCCTGGGAGTAGCCGCAGTCCAGACTCCACCACCCAGAAAGCCCCTCAAATGGTGACCCCTCCCCAGGGAGTGTCAAGTCCACTCCCATAGGCTAATGAAACTGCTCCGCCCCACGCACCTCAGAGAATGAACACATGGTCATTCTAGTTCACTTTTCCCCTCTTCGTGTTCTCCTAGAGGGCCACCTGGAAGCACTAATTCAGTTTGATTTGGTCTGATATGGATTATTGCGTCGGCAAAGAGGTTTGTTGGGCCGACAAAACAGATACACCATGGGGAATAAAGGGTTTCTTTTGTTCAAAGTTCCATGTAACAGTTCATCATTAAATGCAGTGAGGGTAGGAACTAACTCAGAGCAGGAACTTGGAGGCAGGAGCTGGTGCAGAGACCATGGAGGAGTGCTGCTTACTCGGTTGCTCATTATGACTTCCTCAGTCTGTGTTCTTATAGAACTCAGGCACCACCTACAATGGGCAGGACCCTCCCCCATTGATCACTAACTAAGAAAATGCCTTACTGTTAGATCTTGTGGAGGTATTTTCTCAACTAAGAAAATTCCCTCTTCTCTGATAATTCTAGCTTGTGTCAAGTTGATATAAAACTAATCAGTACATTATTCTAGAAGTTAGTCCCCTGGTAGAGGTACATTTAGCAAGGAGTTTTTCTCCCATTCTGTGGCTTGTTTCTTCACTGGGTTGATGGTTTTCTTGTTGTGAGAAAGCTTTTTGATTTGATTCAATCTTATTTATTGAGAAAAGAGGATTTTCTACTTATTTTTATTGTTTTGACTGAGCTATAAATTTTTCTCCTCTACCCTCCCTTCCTCCCCTTCACCCTTCTACTCTCTTTTGACCCCCACACTTCCAGTTGACTCAGGAGATCTTGTCTTTTTCTTTTTCCTATGTAGATTCATGTATGTCTCTCTTATGGTCCTCTTTATTATATAGTTTCTCTGCAGTTGTGGCCTGTGTTATGATTGCTCATCACTTTAAGAGACAAGCCACATCCACTCCCTGTAGCCCCTCCCTCCTCTTACCATCTTGGCTTCTCTTGCAATCCCTTTTCCCTCTCCCCCTTCTCCTTTCTCTCTCTCTCTGTCCTCTTCTCCTTCTTCCCTCCTTCTCTCTCTCTCCTCTTCTCCCCATCTCTCTTCCCCCTCCATAACCCCTTGAATAAATATTTAACCTCATTCTACATGTCATGTCTATCCATGTTTCTGTTTCCTGCCCGCCCACCATGTGTCTCCCTGCCTGGGACCAGCCTCCGTTCAGGGACCTGCAGCCATCTCTGCCTGGGACTGGCTGCTCCCAGGGCCCGCTGCCTGCTGCCACATGGCCTGCTACCACCATTTGGGACCTACAGCATTTCTGCTGCCTATTGCCACTGGGGATCTTGCAGCATTTTTTAAAAAAATCATAACAGCCTGTAGGCTGGTTTTTCTTTGCTTTGTGTCTAAAAGCCACTTATGAGTAAATCCATATTATATTTGTCTTTCTGGAAAACAAATATATTGAGTGAAGATTTTCTATTTTTAAAACCTCCCCTTTATACTAAAGAAACAGTTCAGAGAAAAATCACAGGAGAATGTGGTAAACCCAGGATTGAGCATAGATTCTTAACTTTAATAGATGTGATTTTAAAAAAATCATTTAATTCTTTTAGTTTCTCTGCCTCATGTATAAAAGAGGCATTAACATCTAACTTGATGCATTTTTATAATGCTCAAATAAATCATGGTTTATCAACAACTGTCAAGTAGAAACCTGAACATGGCAGTGACTTTAACAATTGGGTTTTAAAGAAATTTCATGGGAATATTTCAAAAAAATCATACATTCTATTCAGAAAGATAGCCACCAAGAAGAAAGAACAGAAGGTTGTATTTTTCTTCAGATTTCTATGCCTGTTCTACATTATCATGGTCTTGAGAAGTGATTGACCACATTCAGTTTTAAAACGAAGCAGTCTGATAGTGATTGATGTCTAATGTAAAGCAGTACTTCTTCATTTATACTCTGAAGAAAATATGATCACTTTGTGGGCTTGGGTCTTCTTATAGCTGAGTCTTTCCATTATACACAGACATATTTACAAGGTGAATTAAATCTCTAGTAGAAAGAGGGTGATTAAAAGATACACAGTAGAAAATAGGTTAACTAAGGATCTTGCTGGCTAATTTAAAGAGCCATGACTCTCCCATAAAAGTCAACTTACCACACATCCTGTGTGTTCATGTGAGGAACAGTGTCTAGTAGAAATACCACCTTGCCTTCTGTTCCTCTTTCTTGATGTAAGCAGATTGAATGAAAAGAATAAATGGAGTGTAATTAGAAGATTAATGTGAGTCTGATATGTGAACTTCTGTTTGTAATCTCAGTTCCTAGGATAAAGAGACAGAAGCAGAAGGATGATGCATTAGTTAGGTTTCTATTACTGTGATGAAACACTACAAACAAAAAACAAGTTGGGGATGAAAGAGTTTATTTGGCTTACACTTCCACATTGCTGTTTATCACTTGAGGAAGTCAGGACAAGAACTCATCAAACAGGGCAGTATTCTTGAGGCAGGAGCTGTTGTAGAGGAGATGGAGGGGTTCAGGGGTGCTGCCTGCTGGCTCGTTTCCCCAGGCTTGCTCAGTCTGCTTTCTTTCTTTCTTTTTTTTTTCAAGACAGGGTTTCTCTGTAGCTTTGGAGCTTATCCTGGAACTAGCTCTTGTATTCCAGGATGGTCTCGAATTCACAGATATCCACCTGCCTCTGCCTCCCGAGTGCTGGGATTAAAGGCGTGCATCATCATTGCCCGGCTTCAGTCTGCTTTCTTATAGAACCCAGGCCCACCGACCCAGGGATGGCACCACCTACAATGGTGTGAGCTCTCTCCATTTGATCACTAGTTAAGAAAATGTTTTAGGACCGGATCTCACCTAGTCATTTCCTCTACTGAGGCTCCATTCTCTCTAGTGATTATATCTTGTGTCAAGCTGACATAAAACCAGCCAGTACAAATGAGAAGTTAAAAGCCATCCCCACCTCCATAGAGAGTTTAAGGTCATCCAAACAAACAAAACTATATAGAAAATACAAAGAAACACACTTCTTAAATTATTATTTGTTCTCTTCTGAACTTAAACAGAATCTTTTATCTTGAAAAATTTTATTACATTTTATTTATTCAGTTTAAGCCTGGCTCTGTTGATCATGCTTTTAATCTCAAAACTTGGGAGGCAGAGGCTGGTGGATCTCTGTGAGTTTGAGGCTATTCTGGTCTACAGAGTGAGTTCCAGGGCAGGGTTCCAAGTTACATAGAGAAATCCTATCTTGAAAAACAAAACAAACAAAAGGGAAAAAAATACTTATTTATTTAGTTAGTCTTGGAGGATGTAGAATGTGCATGGCATAGAGCACACATGGAGGTCAGCAGACAACTTTCGAGCATTATTCTGTGTTTCCACCATGTGATTCCTGATGGTAGAGCTCAGGGTATTGGGGGTTTGCAGCATGTTGAACCATCTAGACAGTGCCCCAATAGACATTTCTATCCTAGCCTCATTGAGTGAAGAATCTCTGACCACTCAATACTTAATGTGTTCACCCTTATGAAAAATGGATCTTATGCTCATTTCAAACTGTAATATAATTTGGGGATAATTATATTCAACATATGAAACTGCATAATTTATTCCATTTTCTCCTTTCTTAGCTCCATGAAGCCTTTAGTAGGTAAATTGTATGAATGTGTTCATTCCTTGATCTGCTGTTATTCTTCTCCTTTGCCTCATTTGTATAATTATGAGTTGGAGAAAGTTAACACATTAGGAAACAAAACAGAGTGAAGAATGAGGAAAATGAGTGGAGTGGACAAAGATCTTAAGGTGAAGATGATTTTGAGCTCATGCGAGTGTCTTCTGCCTTGGCAGATGTTTAACTGTGATTCCCTGTGCCGAGGTAGAGCCCTCTTCCATCTCACTGCTGAAGATTGCTCTCACGCGTGTGTCTTGGAGGAATGCACTGTTCTGGCTGGGCACTTACGGGGCCACCAGCCCTGAACAATCTCTTTGGGTTTTCATCAGCCTTCCTGGCGCCTCTCTCAATGAACCCTATTCAGTTGGCTGCTGCTTAGCCAGCTTGCTCTGGCACTTGGCTCTGTCATCAGTGCGCATGCGGTGACTTCCAAAGAGGTTCTACTTAGCTGCCTGAATAAACCCCCTCCTCTTTGGATTTCCCAGGCATGTCGGGCTGGTCATTTACAAGTTACTCCAGTATCCATCCCATTCATAATGTGGATTTTTGATTTGTCGGTTTGAAACTCTGATGGAAGATTAAGATAGAACTAAAAACCTACATCAAGAACAATTCTCTAATGTGTGCATCTTAAATAATTTAATTTTGAAATTAAGCTAATACTTGAAAAATTAGTATGTCACCTCCTTTGTTAGTATTGTTTAGATAGACAAACATCTTATTTTGAAATGCCCAGGCACATCCATCAAGCACAGCCTGCTAATCTTTTTTTTTTCATTCTCTTTATTTGATCACTTAATGTTTTAAACTGGGTAATATTCAGGAGCTACTAAAAATCAGCAAGCATGGTCAACTGATAAATACACCCTTATAATCAGAGTGTGGCAAAAAAGTCTTTCTATAAAATGGCAATGTAGGTCCTGTTGTGAGTCAGATTGATCTTAGGCTTTCTTAGAGACCTCTTTGAAAGGACAAAGAGATTGTTAGTTCTGTGTCCTTGCTCAGTGGCAGACTTGGCAAGGTCTTGTCTGGGACCCAGTTAAATTTGTTCCTGGGAACTCAGCTTTCTCCCTTGAAGGGCTGTGGTTATCAGTTCCAAGTATCTGAAGTATCCTCTTTCTTCTTTGCCAGTAGGGTCTGACTTAGCTCGCTGCTGACCGTGGCACTGAAATTGTTGTATAAGATGCTATACTTTTAAATACATTTTCTTGGCATAGTTATCAGCTATCTGTCTTCTTTATTGCTCATTTCCAGTCTTCCCAGAACACCTAGCACTTCAGAATCCTTATTGCTATGGATTCAGGTCAGGGTTCTGTGGAAATACTAGGTAAGGTGTATATAACTCTGGTTTGTAGAATAAGTTGAGGCGTCTTCAACAGAAAATTCACAGAGTGTCTGGATTCTTTGTATTATTGTGTTTTCTTTAAAATTTTTGACTGTAAAGGAGTAAGTACAGAGAGACATTTCATTACATGGGCTGCCAAGCTAAACCAGAATGGATATAAGGGTATTACGATTTCAGAATTTGGGTCTAAGGATATGATGCTTTGGAGAGAGTCTTCTTTTGTTTTCACAGAGGATGAGACTCCATGGATTGCTTCTATCCCAATATGGTATGATAGACCATGCCCTCCCGAAAGGTTGCTGTGAACACCCTCAAAAAATTACTTCGCTCAACTGCCAATTGAGATAAACCTGGCACACAGGTTATACTATGAAAGACCTAAATAACAGATCCCCCATTCAGCAGGAAGCAGTTTGGAGAGAAAAAACTGTGCCCATGTTTCCAAATATTGTTTATAAATGTTTTTTTACATTTAAAGGGGGAAATGATATAGGTATGAATAATTTGCATTGGTATGGATTTTAAGGGCAGTTTTGTTATATGTATATGCATATTTCTAATCTTGATTAAGGTATTGTGATTATGTAGTTCATTTAAAAATGTAATGTAGAATTAGGAAATATAGGTTGTTAATGGATAATCATAAATAATAGTCAAGTTTGTAGTCATGTTAGTTAGATTTTCTAGATATATGGAGATTTATTTCAGTTAGATAGGAATTCTTCGTATCTTTCAAAGACTGCAGAATATGGCATTTAATGTTTTAATAATTTAGGGCTTTTCATGACAATGAGACACGTCTGCTCCTGGCAGCACCAGCTACTTTCTCGATGGGCATCAAAGAGGCTCCTTATGGAGTTGGTTAGCCATTTGGGCAAGAAACTGCTCTTGCCTGGACTGATGCATAAACAGAGAACCCGGAGAGAGAGGACTGCTGAACTTGCCTAAAGGTGAGATGATTCTTTGGGGTTCCTGATTCATGAAGGAGTCTGCAAGACATTCTACAGGATACAGCAGATAGTGACTGAACTGCCTTTGAAATTTCCTGCTTCGTGGAAAAGTCTCCTGGATACTATGGGCCTGAAGGCTGAAGATGGATGCCCCAACGGCACAAAAGAACTTTGGGCGACTGTCCAGGCAGCAAGATGTCTCTGTCATTTCTAGAGCTTTGGATTTCTTGTTTGCTTAGGTAATATTATATCCTTCTGGAGTCTTTGATGGAGTTGAAGAATGGATAGATAATTATAGTTTTCCTTAGTTATGATAAAAGATAAAATAGATATAACTATTGTAACTGTAATTCTTGCTTGATAACTCTTTTGCTATATGTAATTTTACTATGTTAAAATGAAAGCCTTTTTGTTTAAACAGAAAAAGGGGAAATGATGTGGGAGTGAGTTCTTTCTAATCTGTTGCTTTCATTGGTTAATTAATAAAGAAACTGCCTAGGCCCATTTGATAGGCCAACCCTTAGGTGGGTGAAGTAAACAGAACAGAATGCTGGGAGAAAGAAGCCAAATCAGGAGTTGCCATGATTCTCCCACCGGACACAGATGCAGGTTAAGATCTTCCCTGGTAAGACACCTCGTGGTGTTACAGGGATATTAGAAATGGGTTAGATCGATATGTTAGAGCTAGCCAATAAGGGGCTGGAACTAATGGGCCAGGCAGTGTTTAAAAGAATACAGTTTCTGTGTAATTATTTCAGGGCATAAGCTAGCCATGTGGGCGGCCGGGTGCCAGGGATGCAGTCCTGCCACTCCTATTACAACAAAGAATAGTATCCCACCATAGGAAATGGGTTCCAACAAGCTAGTTCATGCACCAGGAATAGATTCTGGTCCTACTGCCAGGGGCTACTCAGATAGTCTAGGCTTCACCACTGTCTTCTGCGTGCAGACTCCACAGCTATCAATCTAGAGTCCATGATTTTCCAAGAGGTTGGTTCAACTGTCTCTGTAGATTTCTCCACCATGATTTTGATTTCCCTTGCTCATCTCCCTCTCTTTGCTTGGATTTCCTGTGCTCAGCATGGTGCTTGATTGTGGATCTCTGCATCTGGTTCCGTCACTTACTGGATGAAGGCTCTATGATGATAGTTGGGTTATTCTCCAATCTGATTACAGGGGAAGGCCAGTTCCTCTCCATTATTGCTATGAGTCTTAGCTGGGATCATCCTTGTGGATTCTTGGGGCTTGCCCTAGCACCAGGTTTCTCCCTAACCCCATAGTGGCTTTTTCTAAGAAAATCTCTGTTTCATTACTCTCCCACTCCACTCCACTCCCCGTTAACCATCCCATTCCCTTGATACAAGAACAATATTGAGTGCATTTAAGGGGAAGGCCCTACTAGATCTGATTTTACCTTTTATTAATTTTATGCACTTTAGTGTGTAATTATATGTATGCATGCATATTTGAGTAAATATTTGTATATAAATAATACATATACTTATATTATCATTTGAATATCGGTAGATAATTTGGAGGTTGCTATGTAGTTAGATTTGTATGTTTAAAAACAGGAAGACTACCTTTATATCTTTTCAAATCTATATAGGAAAAGTAGTTTGGTGAAGATTCACTTAAGTATCGTGTTTGTTTTATCTTAACTTTCTATTTTATCTTTCCCCCCTTTTAAATGACTATACACACACATTCCTGAGAATGCCTACAGCACATTAAATTTTAGACATTTTGCTTTACATTTTTCATTAAAGGGAGGTTTATCCTGTTATGAAATGAAATAGATGCAACATTCTAATGACGAGGTGAGAAATAGTTCTCAACATCTTACTTTTCCCTTCTTGTTGTCAGTTTCCTAATCTAGATTTTCTCACTTCTCTTTCTTTGTATCTTTGCTCTCATGACATTTCAAGTGATAAAGCAGAACCTGATGGGTGACTGACAAGCCTTTTTGTGATGGCTGTCCCTAAAAGATTTTATCCATAGAGTAGGCCAAACTCACTTTGAAGTGATGAGAAATATCTAGCTAAAACTAAACTTTAGATACTGTTATTTTCTTAAAACATGTCAAGACCACCATGGTTCTTGTTCATAGAATCTGATAATAACATTTATGTAGCCTGATAGAATTTCTCAACGGTTTATCAGTATTCAGTTTTATGCTCTCATTTCAACCTGTATTTAGCTTGCAGAATTGTATGCTCTTGTACCAGAAGACCAAATGCTACATATTTACCTCATGATTACTTACATACTTGCCTTTGTTATCAAATGAAACTTCACACTACTCTGTTTAAGTGATTTATGTTAAGAAGTTAGTTTTGAACCCAGGCACCTAAGAATGCTTGGCTGGAGACAGACTGACTGGGCTGCAGAAACATGACCAAAGGACATTTTGAGCAGAGGGACACACAAAGCAGTGTTAGCCACACAGACTAGGAGAGTAATGTGTAAATTGGGAAGGAAAGTCTAAACTGAGATGCCCTGTCCCCCTTCCAAGAATCTCCAGGACAAAGTATGTATATTTTCTAAGGAGAAACAGGGGCATCAATTGGGGTTGAGAAAAACAGAAACAACAACAACAACAACAACAACAAAAAAAAACAGAAACTAGAGGATATCATGCTGATAAGAGACCCTCTATTGACAAAGGTTAGCAAAAGAATAAGGGTGGGTCTCCCAACTCACAAAACCTTGATCACAGAAAGCCCCAAACAGTACTTAGGTTCTCCAGTGCACCACAGCCAAAAGTAAGGGTAGCAGGAGGAGGAGGTCAGATTCAGGGACTGATGCAAATGTAGGTCTCACACAAAGGCCTCTCAGCAGGAAGGGCACACAGACTTAACTGGTTTGTTTAAGCTAGCAGCCACCTCTCCATTTGCAGAGTCTGCAATTCAGGTGGTGTGAGTAACCACATTCTTCTCCATTAGGAAGACTGACTGATGCTATGATGTCCTCCACTCCATTTCCTACATAAAGAAAATATATTTAGACATATTTTAGATAGGAATCTTTCTATTTAACCATGTCCTTATTATTTACCTATTTACAAATGCAAATAAAAACATGTGATATTTTTGTATTTTCATTTTTAAATAAATTAAATAAATATTCATTGATTTTTATTTTTAAATAAATATTCTTGTTTATAAAAACAGTTTGTACTTGAGTTTTTTGGTTTTAACTTGTTTCTCATTCAGTAGGCTTTTCTGACTATCCTTTATTTTTTTGCACTTAGTCTTTAGAATTTTCCTTATTGACCCTTAGCTTCTAGCTCAAATACTTTTCTTAGCTTCATACTTTTCCCCTTTTTCCTCCCTTTCTCATTACCCACTGCTTTTTATTTATTGCCTACGAGGACCATTAGCTGAAAAACACTATAAACCCTGCCCTTTTCCTACTCAGTACTTTTGTGCTGCTGTGTCCTAATCTTATCAAGGATACAAGGAATCGCATAGGTATCTTCACTGAAAGTTAGCACTTGGATTGCTGCCAAGTCATTGTGTTTGTTGCTGTGGTTGCCTGTCTTCTAAAATAGCAGTGGTGAGCACAGCATAAATGAAAAACACCCGCTAAAAAGGTAATGAAACAAACAAACAAACAAACAAACAAACAAAAAGAATAGAAGAATACCATGAGTAAAAATTGGAAGATAGGTCAGTTACCACAGATGGATCAGGCATGATGAAGAAACACCCAAGATGAAAGAAAACAGGCCATTATGACACTTTTCCATACTTGCAGTATCTCCACACCAGAAACCATTGAAAATGAGACAGTGGAAATCTCAGGAAAAGATTTCAGAATCTTACTCATACAAGGAATCAATAACCACATGAGGGATCCAAAGAAACTGATGAGAGCGTTAGGTATATTCTTAAAATGAGCTTCTCCACCAATGCAAATAATTCCAATCGGACCAAATTAGACCAAATAAAAGATGCCCACATTTAATGCGGCGCTCCTGGGTGGCCGGGAGCATGGTGAGGGAAAAAGAAAGATAGAGAGGCCATGTGAAACTCGGAGACCACGTGTTCCATTTTTTGGCGGCAGCCTAAATAGTCTGTGGGAGTGGTCCACCACTTGGCAGGCTTTTTTGGACCCTCCTTGGGGAGGGGTCACTGCTTGGTGGGCTTTCCTGGAGGTGGAGTCTGGACCAAGACAATTCCCAGGGGGAGGGGGCTTCCAAAGATGGATGCCAGGTACTACATTCCAGACTCTCTGTATAAGGGGTAACAGGGAGCTGAAGTGATGCATATGACCAAAATTTTAGGCTTTCTTTGGATAAACAGGCATTGGCTTAAGTCTGGCTACTTCCTGCAGGCATGGGACAATACAGGGGAGGGGAGAGCTGGGAGTTGGTGGGCTCAGACTCAACAAGAGGTGTGGCTAGAGTGGCATCTGGTTCACTGTTATTCTGAACTCCTCATGTAGCTGCTTTTTGAGGTAGATAAGAAGGCAGGTGGCTAGGAGAAAAAAAATATTGTTATTATTGGCCCTATGAATGGGGCAAGCCATGGGAAGTCAGAAGGACTGGCACAGAGAAGTGCCCTGGTTGTGCAGGTGAGGCTGGCGTGTATAACTGGGACACAATAGCAGACAAAACCAGATTTTTGTTGGTAGGTGTCCTTGATCCAGGAGAGTTGGTACCAATGGTGAAGTCCCAGGAGCTGGTGCAGATGTTTGGCTTTGTCTAGAGAGCACTTTGTAAGTTAGTTTGGCCCAGATAGCAGGAGTGACCTGTAAAATATGCTTGAAAATGGGAGAGGTTAAAACACACTCTAGAGCAATCAGGGTTCCCTGCCCTGTGGGAAGTCCAAGGACTGGAGGAGGGGGAGGGAAATGGGAGGCTGTGGCAGGGAAGAGACAGAAATCTTTAATAAATAAATAAATAAATAAATGAGGAAAAAAACCACACTGTAGAGACTATTAGTTTTTTATTTTTTTTAAATATTTTTTTTGAGACCTGACTTTTGATACTGCAGTAGGATTTTTCCAGGAACCTGTAGTTATCTGTAAGAGAACTGGAACAGATTTATATCTTGGTATCATAGCAAAAGGCTATTGCTTTAGGTTAAAAGGTCTGAACATTTTAAAAGACAATTAAAGGGAATTGGGAACTCTGTATTTTTAAGATACACCTGAAACCTGTTAGTCCTGGAATATACAAACTGTTGAAGAGGCACACCTCTCTGTATTTCAGCAAGAAACTCAACAAAGAAAGTAATGAGCTACCAGGACCTTAAGTCATCAAATGCCATTAGACAGATCTAAGGGGATAAATGAGCAAAAATGAGACAGCTTTTTTAATTATGCAGGAAATCCCAAATTGTCCTTGGAGAACATCACCCTAGAATCAGCTTGCCGTTAGCTGCCAAGTACAAGAGGCCCAAAGATTTTCCTGGGGTTGGGGAGGTTTAGTCTACCTTCCTTGGCAGGATGAGAAGATCGATTCTCCATGTGGCATCCAGGAAGCTGAAAAGATGAAAGGCCGCTTTTTGCTGTGTGGGTGGCTTTGCCAAACCAAAGGCAAGCCTGGAGGCAGAAGGTTTTCTGTAACCATGCATCTTCTTGGAGGAGCTAAAGGGTGCTGCAGGAACTGGCATGTCTCTGGGTTAAAAGCTCCTTTGTTAAATGACGTACCCTAAGATCTGTAAAGGCACTTGAGAATTGGGTACCATTACCTGTTATTTAAAGTGGGCATATAAGATAAATTTAAATGTGTATTTTATCTAATTAGTTACTCTTATTCTTAAAAAATATCCTTGGGGTCCCCCCGCCCCGCAGCAAACTCTGGCGGGTCCCAGCAGTGCCGGGCGCCGGCTCTAGGGTCCGGCACCCGAGCAAGCGGCTACAGCTTCTCACCAGCGGGAGGGCACGCACGCGGCGGGTCAGACATATAAACACAGAAAATAGCCATAAATGTTTATTAAAAAGGGGGGGAGAGAGAGAGAGAGAGAGAGAGAGAGAGAGAGAGAGAGAGAGAGAAGGAGGGAGAGAGAGGAGAAAGAGAAGAAGGGAGAGAGAGGAGGAGAGAGGCAGAGCCCCATGTGTACACCAGGGGAGGAAACAGGAAGAGAGAGCAATGGTGGGTGAGGTCAGAGGTTAAAAGGAGTGGGTGTGGCCAGGGCAGGGACTGAAAGAATAACATTCCCACATCTTGCTTTTAATAAAAAGCAAATTAGACACTCCAGTTTGAAGGAATTGGGGCGGCGAATTCTCAAGACTGCTTCTGGCTGATTGTGGGCGTCGTCTTTGCGGGGGGGGGGGCGCGAGAGAAGGCTGGGTGTTGGGAACATCCTGGCATAGCTGGTCTCTTTGCTTTTGACTGGTGTCTGTGGCACGGAAATGTCTGGTATCTCTTATCCTGTTTAAGGTATTGGCAGAACAAAGAACAAAGTTAAATTAAGGGAAAAAAAAAATAGGACCAGAGGATTGAGGGGGTATCTGACCTGTTTAAGATGGATTCTTTAATTCGGCTCCCTGGAACTCACGAGAACTCCTTGGGTTTGTGAAAACAGAAGTTTTAGACATATAATGACAGTAGCATAAGAGATAAATTTGGTTTGAAATTTGTTTGGTGAGGTCACCTTGCAAAACCTCTCAGCTGTCAAACTGTCAGAGATCTTTGAGAAGGATAAGATTTTACTTGAGTTACTGATTAAAAAATGACAGAGAACTTACTTGGTTGGCACCCAGAGCTACTCTTTTTGGGTCCTCCATGGTCGCTGAAGGTTGCACTTGAACTTTGCTGTTTAGTGCAGGGCCTTCCAGGCTCCAGAATATCCTGTGTGCTAAGAAATCTGTAGGAAGACAGGCCTACCTTGACCTGAGCAGCTAGGCTGTCAATTCCAGTGATTCCATCCACGTCTAGAGGTCTTTACTTTAGATGAAAGGCAGGTTTGCCCAATGGTCAGTGCTCTGCAGTCGAAGCAAAATGCAAAAAGACGTTGTTTTGCGCATGTCTGTCTTCTGTCTTCTTTGGAGGGAGCAGAGAGCTGCTGCTAGGAGCCAACCTGTCTCTTTTTGTTGTTGTGAAAAGTTTTTAATAATTAAATACTAGCCGGGCGGTGGTGGCGCACGCCTTTAATCTCAGCACTCGGGAGGCAGAGGCAGGCGGATCTCTGGGAGTTCGAGACCAGCCTGGTCTACAAGAGCTAGTTCCAGGACAGGCTCCAAAACCACAGAGAAACCCTGTCTCGAAAAACCAAAAAAATAAATAAATAAATAAAAATAATAATAATAATTAAATACTTAAATATCACATTTCCCAGATTTCTGAGCAGTTAAGGGCTGTTTATCAGGTATAACTATAGTATAGAATTTGTTTGGAAATTTGGGTCTGAGCTTGACCACACTGGCTCTCAGCAGGTGAGATTTACATTTGTAAAAAGGCAGAGAGAGGGAAAAAACTGCTTGTAATATAAGGTTAGTGGCAGAACTGACAATGGTAGAGAACAGCTTAAGAGACTTAAAGGTACATACCAGTTTAAAATATAAGACTCGCATTTTGTAATCTGAAATGAGATGTAATAAATAATTATTATACGTAGAAAGAGTGAACAAGAATTGGGCAACGTGGATGCCTCTGACGGGCCCTGTCAAAGGCATTTAACCATTGCTCAAAACACATTTAACAGAGTTAGCACGAGGAGTTTAGTGAAAACCGAGTGAAGAGGCAGGGTAAAACCGGGACAGTGTGGTCACGTGGTCTGGCCCTCAGCCAAGATGGCGGAAAAAGTCACCTGACCCATCTGGCCTTCAGCCAAGATGGCGACCGCCACTTGTAGTCTGCTCTGTTAGAGAGCCCGCCATGTCACAATAAGAGCCGCACAGGGAAGGGGTAAAAGGCTGGAACTGAAAAACGGCTGTGTAAGTGTAAGGTATTAAAGCATGAGGCCAGAGTGATAGGTCTGGATGGCTTGGCTCCCATGGTGAAGGCCGTGCAAACACCCGCAAAAACCGTGGCACCTCAAGCCTACAACGAGAATGGCTCCCCATTAAGGCAAGATGCAGACGGCATGAACCTCCGGGCCCTATGAAAAGGCGTCCGATTCCATGAAGGGGGGGGGGGCTATAACCTAGCTGAATGGACTCGCAGGCAAGAGGGATCCAGCCTAGGTCAGGCCACACCGTAGCGGTGTGCTGCACCGTAGCAGCAGTTACACCGAAAAGAAGCAAGAAAAAGAATGAAAAAAGAAAAAGAGAAAGACTGGAGGCCCCGGGCCTCCAGGAACGGGTGGGCTGAGGGGCTGCCTAAGGCCAGCCATCTCAGGCACAGGAGACAAGGTGGATTGAATGCCAGTGAAGAGAACAACCGAGGCCCTGAAAGCCCGTAGTTGGAGGTCCCCCCATCCCTAAAAACCATGAAGGGTTGCCGGGAGCTCAACGGTCAATCACTTGGGTTAAAAGAGATGGTTAAGCTGGCCAAGATGGGGACATTCACGATTAGTTGATTTGTTGTTTGGAGAAGCTGCATCCAGGCAGATGGAATACTTGGTCGTACTCAGGTCCTGATTCTGCCCCGGAGGGAGCTGAGTCCCGGACTGCGCCAAAAGCCAGAACTCCGGCCCCAGGTGGAAGTCCGGGGAGGGCGAATCATCTGAGTCACACGGCTCGGCACCAATCTTATTCTTAAAAAATATCCTTGGGGTTCCCCCGCCCCGCAGCAAACTCTGGCGGGTCCCAGCAGTGCCGGGCGCCGGCTCTAGGGTCCGGCACCCGAGCAAGCGGCTACAGCTTCTCACCAGCGGGAGGGCACGCACGCGGCGGGTCAGACATATAAACACAGAAAATAGCCATAAATGTTTATTAAAAAGGGGGGGGGGAGAGAGAGAGAGAGAGAGAGAGAGAGAGAGGAGAAAGAGAAGAAGGGAGAGAGAGGAGGAGAGAGGCAGAGCCCCATGTGTACACTGGGGGGAGGAAACGGGAAGAGAGAGCAATGGTGGGCGAGGTCAGAGGTTAAAAGGAGTGGGTGTGGCCAGGGCAGGGACTGAAAGAATAACAGTTACAGCTTATCAATGCTAGTAACTGTAAAAAGATTAAAAAGAGATATTTTAATAATTCAAAGGACACTAATAATTCAAAGAACACTAGCACACATGGGCACTCTTACCCAAAATGGTGGTGGGTCAAAATGGTGGTTACCCATGTGTTTGTACTTTTCCAGAGCTGTTTTAGTCTGGAGTTATAAATTTTATTGATTTTAAAATGAGCACACACTCACACAGAAACGTAAATCGAGCATACTATGAGAACATACCCAAAAGGTTACACAGACACACCGTGGCCACATTATTCTAACAAACAGACAAATAAAAGACTTTTAGAAATCTCTGTCATCCGACCAATTTAAAATCCTGGTATAGGTAGGTGGCAGAGCCAGGGAAGCACAGCAAACAACTGGAAGGGGCAGGGGGAAGGGACCCAGAGTGAGATAAACAGTAAATAGTTAGAGGGCAGGGAGGGAGGAGGGAACAGGGGAAAGGGAGCTGGGTGGGAGCCATGGGCTTTTGGAGCCTGTTTATTTTATGTTAGATGATAGATAGCCCCAATTTAAAAGGATTTTTGTAAAAGGGCATCCAAGGGTGTTTGAGTAATTGGCTTGGAAATGCAAGGACCCATTTAGAAGCCCATGCCTATTGGGACTCAAGCCTGTCGCAATGTGTCCACTGGACAGAACTTTTGAGTCAAAACAGGGGTGCATGAGAAATGAGCGGCAGATATCTCCAAACAGTCGAGTCTCAGCTCAGCTCAGCCTGGCTTAGCTGTGTGAGTCAGACTTTTGACACGGCAGCGACTTTAATGGAAAGCCCCTAAATCGACAAAGATAACCACGAATGGGTCCTGTGCATATTAGCCCTACTGGCGTGTACTCCAAAAGGAGAACTCACCAATTGGAAGCCAATCTTAGCCTGGCAGAGAGTACATGAGAAGGGTGTTTTCCCAGCAGGTGGCGCTGGGCCTGTGGGAAAAACAGACCCCCTCAGTGGGAACCTTGATCTAATAAAAGATGTCCACATTTAATGCAGCACTTCTTCTGGATGTCCAGGAAAGCATGGTGAGAAAGAGACAGCAGTGGAGACCTCTCAAAACCTGCAGACCACGTGTTCCTTTGGGGGGCAGCAGCCTAAATAGCCTGTGGGAGTGCTCCGCCTCTTGGTGGGCTTTTTTGGACCCTACCTGGAGAGGGGTCAATGCTTGGCAGATTTTCCCGGAGGTGGAGTACGGACCAAGGCAACTCCCCAGGAGGAAGGGGCTTCCAAAGACGGATGCTGGGTATTACAGAGAGAAGCAAGGCAATCAATTTAGAAACTAATAAGAAAGCTATCAAAGTAGGTGAAACGGTCAACAATTTGGAGAAGAAATAAAATATATAATATAAAATTTAAAGAAGGAAATCAAGGCTCTAAAATTGAACCAGACAGGCATGCTAGAAACGAAAGCATTGACAGGCCCACTTGATGCCACGTGGCTCAGGTGGGCAACAAACACCCACATGGGCAGCCTGGGTCCTCCTGGTCAGGCCTGCCTAAAGCGCCTACAGGCCCACCTTGCGCATTGGGTGGGTGGGTCACATTGTTATGAGGTTACAGCTGAAGAAGTGAGGGTGATGAGGAATGGGCTGATGTTGGCAGCTTGCTTGCCACTCAGATCATTTGGACCTGGGCTGCTGCCAAGGGCCATATCTGGGTCCATAATCCTACCATACCGGGGAAGTTTGTTGACATCCATGACCAATGTTGCCACCAAGGCCACTGGGAAACCCAGGGTCTGGGCTGCCACCTGTGGCCATTTTGGTGTCTGTGTTGCTATCCAGGGCCATGGTGACATCCACGCCTGGACTGCTATGTGGTGTCATGTTTTAGTGTCTATGTTGAAATCCAAGGGCTATGCTGAACTGGTCCCATTCCTCTCTGACCCTGGGATAGCTGTCCCTACCCCTCACTGGACACTGCATCAAGATAACTCTTTCTCCCACAGAAGAGCAGGCCCCTGTACTCAGGAGAGATGATCACAAGAAAGAGCTGGCTCTACCTTTTGTCTGAGGGGTGCTCCCAGTGGCCTGGACAGCCAGCTCTGCTACCAGCCAAACCCACATCTTGGGCCTTGGATTGGCTCACTCTAACGTCTATCCCGCTGATGACCTTATGGAGTGTGTGAAGGGACTGGTCCTTCAGAATGATAACTGCAGGTTCTCCACAACTTGGGGCAACAGCAGGATACCTGAAAGGAGTTTTGGTGAGGGTCCAGTGATAATGGTGCACCAGAACCTTGAACTAGACCTATGGCTCATTACAATGAACATTTCATGTGTGGGGCAGGTAGGACAAAAGAAAAAATATACTGTGTGTCTCACCAAAGCACCCAGTGCTACTATGGTGAATGAAAAGGTGTTGGAACAATGGAGGAGCAAGGAAGGTTTTTGTTGTTGTTGTTGTTTGTTTTGTTTTTAATTAATTGGGGCAGCATGTTGCAGGATAAGGGGAGGATATGGAAGGACTGGGAGATGAGCAAGATAGGAATGTATAATGTAAAATCCCCATAAAAGCAAAATACAATTACGTTAAAAAATAAATGAAAGAGTCACAGAGTTGAATTTAAAACACAATGGAATGCATCATCAATAGGCAATGTCAAGAAGAAAAAAATATTTTCAATGACAGAGGACATGACAGGAACATCCAGGCAAGGATAAAAATAATGATGATGACCAAATCTTTCAAGAACTTGTGAAGAGACAAGAGGTAAGATTTCACAGAATAAAAGAAGGATTAGATAAAGTCCAAAGTCATAGACAATTCATTCAAGAAAACTGTAGGATAAAATGTACCACACCCCAAAAGGGACTTCTAATAACAAGAGGCATTTAGCATTGGAGAAAATAACCTCTTAAAATTATATTCCAGTAAAAGTGACAAAATGGAAAAGCAAAGAAACACTATTAAAAGCTGTAAGGAGAAATAACCAATCTGTCTGCAAAGGAAAACACACCAGAATAGCACATGTCTCATCGGCTTTCTTAAACAGCAGAAAAGCAAGGGGGAATCTATCTCAACTTCTGAAAGGAAATGGTTCACAACCAAGTGTGCTATATGGAGCAGAGTTATCTTTGAAAATGGTGGAGAAATAAAAAAAATCAATTCATAAAAATCAAACCAAGAGTACAAGAAACTCATAAAGAAATGCTGTACACAGAGGAAGAAGAAAGATGATGTCTTTCATGATAGAATAGGGAAAATGCATTTCATGAGGGGCAGATAAAGAAAGGATATATAGGATGAAATCAATCATGTTTATTACAATACATCAGCAAGAACAATTAATAGGGAAAGAAGACAAAACAAATAATAATCTAACAAATCAGACCAACAACTGTAAAACTGTAACAGTCAGAAAACCAGTTAATTGTAATCTTAAATGCAAATGGCCCCAACTCATCTGATTCTGTCTAATATATAATATATATATATATTTACAGAGCAAACAAAAAAGACCCTTCACTGGCAAAGACATTCACAGGCTGAGAGTTAAAGTAAAAAGTTACTCTACTAAGTAAGTGAAAATGAAAATCATGCTGGGTATGGCTATTCTGATATCTGATAAAGTATACTGAAAGTCAAAGCTAACCAGAAGAGATAAAGAAGTCCACTGCATACTCACAAAAGGAATTAATCATCAAGAATATATAACAACTAGTCATGTATACATATTAAATTTTGAGGTTTTCAATTTCATAAAACAAATGCTAAATGCATAAAAGTTGACAGATTGTGATACAGCAATAGTAGATGGCTTTAATACCACACCGTCATCTTGAAATAAGTCTTGCAAACCAAAAATCAGCAAAGAAACTGCGGATATAATGACATCATAGATTAATTGGATTTAGCAGGTATCTACAAAATAATTCCACTGAATAGATATGGAATATTCTTTCCTCTGAGCAGATTAAAGAACTTTCTATAAAATCAACAACATTCACAGAATAAAGGACAGCCTTTGTAACAAAACGTGCCGAGAAAGATAGACATCTACATGCAGAAGAACAAAATTAGGAAGTATTCCTCACTCTGAACAAAAATCAATTAAAATGGATCAAATATCTTAATCTAAGACCCCCTCTCCTGCTTCTCTACCTTCCTCCCACCTCCTCTTCATGTTTTATCAAAATAGGTATGATTCTTCAACATTCCTCAGAAAAGAATGTGATCACATCTAGGAAACCAAAAAGCTCACCTGCATTAGTTACTATTTTCCAAATTTCCTAAAATCAGCCAAGTCTTCATAACATTTATAATTTAATTAGAGGGATCAAACAAATAAGTTCTAGACATTTTAAGGTTACATTACTTCAAGGTTAGAAAAAATTGCTTTGTTAGATCCCAAACACAAAGGGATCTAATTTCAGGTTCTGTTACTAATTGGTGTGAGATGGTTTGTTACACCCTGATGCTAAAAGAGTTGCAGACTTCATGCTTTTCTTTAAGGTTTAATTGTACAAACTTCTGAAGTACCTGTAGTTGCTATTTGTCATATTCCACAATGCTGGCAGCGATGAGCCATGTGCAAACAGCACGGTGAGTCTGAATGTATTCCTGCACTAGAATTGGAATGAATGAAGATTATTTTTTCCATTATGTAATTTAAAAGGAGAAATTCACAGATCTCATTCATTAGTCATTAATTGCACAATGACTAATGATACTATCTTAGCCTACTGTCTACTGAACATACACTGTCTGTGGCTGGACACATTGCAAAGGAAAGGAATTTATTTCACCTACTCTTCTAAAAACTAGATTTCCAAAATTAGGTGGTTATTTTTGGTAAAGATATTATACAGGATAGTGGAAGAACCAAGAGTTAGAGGGAGAGGGGAGTAAAAGCAGAGAGGCAGACTTACTGTATAACAATGCACTCTGGGGAAATTGTCCCCTTCTAGAAGCATGTTGGCACCTTTAACCACTATTTAAAGCCTTCATGTCTCAACATCACCATAGCAATTGTGCTTAACATAACTTTCTGAGGACAAAGCATATTGAAACCAAGCAGATACTATCTAATATCTAACCAGGTATCAAGTGTTGGCACATGAAGATTAGCAAGATATGGTCCCTCTCATTGGATTAGACCTGAAAATTCATTACTATTTGGTGATAGAACAGTCCAAGTTAGTGAGCTGCTTTGCTCAAGGTCTAAAGGTTCATCCATAGGAGATCAGGTTTTAGCCCCAATTTTAACCTTGAGTTGAGGTTAGGGCTTTCCTCATAAAAACTGATGAGAGCTTCAGTTATGACAAAGAAACTTTAAAAATGTCATCTTGCAAAATTAAAAGTCCACAGAAGAAAAACTAAGTTGAATGAGACTTTTTTTTTCTCTTACAAGTTCCTATTCTACTTCTTTCTTTTGGATCTCCATGTGCACTCAGAATTTGATAGTATTTTTGATACTTTGGACCCTCAGCAGGAATTTCTCCTATCTGTGGATGTAACTGTGGCAGAACAATACATTTGCTCTTCATTGGGGACAGACTTGGAATCTTTTGCTTCCTGTCATCTACAGCCCGCCCACATTGGACTTGCCTAGAATTTCGTGGAGGCGAAAGGCTACCACAGGAAGAACATTATAGAATTCATCTGGGAGCCATTCAAATCTCCTCATTCTTAGATCCACCTCCAAAAAGACCCAGACAGCAACGGTATGACATAAGTCTTGCTTGTCTGCCAAAATAGAGAGAAAATGATGAGGAAGAAGTTTTATTTTGAAAGAGACTGCTTGAAGAATCAATTTTCTACCATGTGAAGTAGAATTCTGAGACAAAGATTTGCTGGAGTATAACTTAATGTAGAAATGTTTCAACTTTGTTCAGATAAGGGGCAAACAAAGAAAGCAAAAGTAATTCTTGGAATTTTGGAAGGGGTGGGTAAATTTCAGTGCCCAGTCTACTATCATTTATACTTTAAGTGAATTCTGGAAGGAAGAGGCTGAGCTAGGAAACAAGCACACATGTCATACATTGAAAGTGACCTAGAGATTTGTATGGAATAACCAAAGTTTGTAACCCTAGAACATCTGATGACTGTTTGTATTAGTAACAGTGAAGACCTGGTTTTGTTGAGGCACTGTTAAGGGAAACAGATTTCCTCCATGAGCAAACTGCTATTGCTGATTAAAATCAAAATGCTCTTGATGTTTTCCAGCATCCTTTGCACTAGCCTGAGCATGTGGCCATTTTGATTTGGAGCACAGGTCTTATGGTCATTTCCAAGGGAGGCAGTTAGGCATCTGATATGTCTGTCTGCACTCTTCAACTCCCTCATTACTCATTGATAGTAGGATTATAGATAGTGGAGAGAGACAGAAAGCATAGAGATCCTTGGATACAGTCTGCGAAAAATCTAGAAAAGTGTGAGCAGCCATAACAAGGGCCATTAAGGGAGCCCTGAGGGCCCTGGAAGCCCTGAGTGAGAAGCACAAAGATTCTTGCAGTTTTCAAAGTCATGTCAGGCATGACACCCAACATGACATGGGAATGTAGCAAGAGATGACAGTGTGAAGAACTCTACCACAGAGGATTTAGCTTGAGACCCTGGGTTTCTTGTCCTGAAATGGTTTATTCTACAGATGCTCTGGGTTTCATGGGATTCTTACTCACAGTAGCTTCTTAACATAGTTTTTAAACTTGTTTTTTTCAGTTTGCTAAACAACATTCACATTTATAATACCTTTTGTAGGATCCAGAAATAGTTTCTTATCTACTCTGACATGGTGTTGGTCTAAGTTGTTCCATGTATTACATGAGGAAGATACTATTGTCAGAGTCTCCAGGTTCTGGGGAGAAATGAGTGACAAACCCTTTGCCAGAGCTTTTCAGATGCACAGATTAGCTATTGTGCCAGCTCAGCATGACGGCCCTGTGTTAGGTGGCAAAGCACTCTTGTACTTTGAATGGTCACCCGTCATTAGTATTAAGATGGATCAACTTCCTCTGAGCTTGTGTTTGGGTTGATTCTGGGAGCTCAGCAGCTGAGAGCCACCACTCTGGGAAACCCCGAGGCAGTCATCCATGCAGACTTGTCCTTTCTGTACTTGCAGCCACATGCCCACAAGCCCCATCTGGCTGAGGCTTTGGTCAGTGTGGGAGAGGAGAGATGACTGTCCAGCTGAGTCATGACCCAAGGGTAATGTGGGAGTAAAGCCAATTATGGTCCTTTTATCTGTGGTCTGTCCGTGGCACAGAGGGACCGCCAGAGGTGGAATCCCAGTTTCATTTCTCTTGTCAGTTGCAAGGCTTTGGAAATGAAAGAAGTGGGGTTAGTGATGGCTATGGAAGAATCCAGCAGAGGCAAGGGGCTGATTGCCTTACCTTCACCTTCACTCTCCACCAGAAGTGTTCTCTGGCCAAACCAAATGTCAGTGTTCCCAGAAAATCCAGCCTACGCAAAGCCAAGAGAATGTCCCACCTTCCTGTCGCCACTTACAGTCCCCAAAGGTCTTTCTAGTGAATCTGGTCAGGAAGCTTAAAAATAATGGAGTGTGTGGTGACAAGCTGTGGGGATTTCATTTGTAAAAATATCCTGAGCAGAGAAATAAGACTTCCAGAGGTTTATTTTTCCTCTGCCCCAGAGCACAGCTTCTACTTTCTGCTGCCATAAGCACCCTTGGGTACATTGTAAATAATGGGATTCTTGTGCCGGACAGAAAGGCTGGGACTGACTACTCAAAGCTCGGATGTGGAGTGCTCAGGGAAAAGGGACACATATTGGTTGGTGGATCAGAGGCAATATGGGCGACAGAGAGACATGGTCCTCACATGTTTGCACAACCCGAACTTAGAAGGAAGTATGATTCTAAACTTGAGTGTTTTGACACCAAAGGCTCTTGTAAATGACAAAAAATGGTAGTAGTAGATAGATTAGATCTGGGTTGTCTATCATCCAGAGTGGCCCTGCCAAGGCCTAGTAAAGTCCACTACTAGGTATAGTCCCATCATTCAGTGGTGCTTCATACCTTTACAATGCTCCTACTTCTGGGATAGGTCTTCTAAGCCTAGACCCTCATTACATCAATCTTCCATACAAAATATTTAGTTATTAAAATACAGCTCCATGGTCTGGAGAGATGGCTTAGAGTCTGCTGCACAAAAGAGAGTGAAATGAGTTCAGACCCCAGCATGCCTCTAACATCTATAATCCCAGTGCTGGAGAGTTAGAGGCAGTACAGTCTCTGCATCCTCATCCATTCAAATCTTGTCTGAAAACATAAGGTGTAAAGCAACATCAGAAGGCACTTGACACCAAGTTCTGCCCCTCTCCATGCCCCTTCAGCCTAGAAGCCTGCTTTTTCAGAAAAACCCTTCCCCATTTCCCTGCTCTTAGGCAACCATTCTACCATCACTGAATTTACCACATGGTGGAGTGTTCCCTCTCAAGGTTTGTGTTTTAATTGTCTTGTGTTTTTTTTACAGACTCAGACATCTGGAAGAGCTAATCACTCCCCCAAGAGATGAAGGAATGTATTAAAGGTGGCAATGTGTTTTTTTTTTTTCTACAGAAGAGGCAAAGCCAACATTGCCAGGTTAGGTAAATCCAGGTCCTTGTAGAGCTGATTTTATGAAATGTTCTGAACAGTCCTCACTGTTACCATCACATTACTGATAACTTTCATCCATGAGAGCCACTGTGAACAGGTATGACAGCATGATGGCTCAGAGATCAAGCTCTAGGTTCAAATCCTAAGTTCCCAATTAGTCACCGCATGGTCAGCACCTGGGACCTCTCTGTACCTCTGTTACCCATCCTTATATGAATGGTTTAGGAATGGTGCCTAACTCATAAGGTTCAGTAAGCTAATACCATGGAAAACATTTGACGATCAGTGCAAAATATAATAAGCTAGATACTTCCCCTTGAACCACCATTGCAATTCTAACTCAGATAGATACCATCCCTGCTTTACCTGCAAAATAGCATGACCTTACTGGTCTATACTTTCTCTAGTGGGGGTTTTGAATTTCCATCTTTCTGGATTTAAAATCTGGTGTGTATTTCTTCTTGTGATAACAAAATATCCAACTAAAAGTTTTCCTCTGTGGCTACTGAAAGTAGTGTTTCCTTGAGATTTCCTGGGCATGAGGGCAGACATCATGTGACTAAGGCAGTCTATGGGATCCAGATGGCAAGATCGAAGAGCTCTTGTCAGCTTCCTGAGTCAGAAGTGATGCCTGATGCCAAATGGGACAGGAGTGCATCTTAGAGATGCCAAAGCTTAGGAAGTAGAGTGAAAACATTTAGAATTTAGTAAGTCTGATTTATTTAATGAGTACTTGGTAGACATTTCTAAAGCTGAAAGGCCTATAGTAAGTGCAAAGTAATATTAATTATTGGTTTGAAAGTGATCCTACCTGTAGGTTAAGGGGTACCCAAACTTACATATGTGCTTGTGTGTCATCTGGCAGTGATGGTGAGGGTGCCAACACTTTCAGTTTTGAAGGGGATGGGTGGGGAAAAGGGTCTGAACCTCAACCCTTCAAAATGAATACTTGGATTTGTGAAAAAAAAAGTCACCCTAAGTATTATCAGAATCCTGTTCAGAAGGAAAGTTCTTGCTGGGCAACCCATAGAGCGTGAGTGTATTCAATGCTTGTTCCCGGAGCTGAATCAGGCAAAGTAGGGAACATGTGGTTAGTGCTTCCCTGAAGGGTAAGGCAGGACCATAAACAAGAGAAACAAGAACCTTGAGCTCAGAAAAAGAAACGATATACAACCTGTCAGGAAGCAGAGTCCACTGTAGGCCCAAAGTGGCTCTCGGAGTGATGGATGATGTGAGGGCCTGGCAGCTCTGAGCACAGCATACCTGCTGCTCACTGTGGCGTGACCTGATCCCTAGAAGACTCCCTTTCCCTTCACAAACTTCCCATCTTCCAAGCCTCTCCAGGTGCATCTTGCTTTGTACTCGTGGCATGTTCTTGGTGGGTGGTGGGTAGAGAAGAACCTACCTTTGGAGGAGCATCTCGTCAGAACATCAGTGCCTTCCTTCACCAAATGAGTTCAGTGGAGCAGTACGTTTCTTTACATTGCTCATCCGTCTCTGATCTGGAAAATGAAAAAAAAGGACTAAAAATATCCCGTATGTTTTATTCTTAGGTGCCAAATTTCCATTATCTGCCAAAATGGTATGCCTTCTATTTTGTTAATGCAGCAAAGACGGCTCCTTCATTGTTCTAGAACATTGGTTTTGTTGGTTCAGTAAGTTGCTGGGTACTCAGTAGGCAAAGTTTCTGTTCTAAACAAGTTTGATTTTAGTTCACTGACATGTTCCAAGCAATCCTTTTGGGAAAAAAAGATGTATACATATACATGTTTTGTATGAGTGATTTATTACTTTTGTGGAATTTTGCTTCGAGTGTGTTTAAGGTTTTAGAAGAAATGTAAGACAGGTAGAAAAGTCACTTTTACAAATTTAAACAGTCCTGCCCATGGCTTCAGAATAATAGATTTTATTACCAATAATTAATTTAATTGTATTATAAATCACAAGTAGCTAAACATTCATATGATTCAGCTGGTTAATGAAAACCCTCTTGAGTTGGGGGCAGCTCAGTGAGTAAAGTTTGATCACCTTTGTTTCCTTCTGAGAACCCATGTGAAAAGAGAACAACACCAACACTTGGGCATGATGGCTGGCACTCGGAACGCTTGCACTGGGGAGGCAGAGACAGGTAGGTTTGGCCTACTACGAAAGCTCCAGACTAAAGAAAGACCCCAATTCAAAAGAAGAAGGAGGAGGAGGAGAAGGGGGGGAAGAAAGGAAGGAAAGGGAAGGAAGGAAAGAAGGAAGGAAGAAAGGAAGGAAGGAGAAAGGAAAAAGGAAGGAAGGAAAGAAGGAGAAAAGGTCCACTGGTATCAAAAGAATGATGATACCCAAGGCCTCCATGATTGAATGTACACCTGTGAACACATATCCACATTCTTGAGTGCACACACAGACACAGAAATAAAACGTGTGAACTAGACGCTTTTTCTTATTTTCTGATTTTAAAATACGTTTATTGGTATTTTCATTTGTAAAGTGAGTACATGTATAGCAGGGTACAATTTTTTTTAAAAAAATTACCTTTTGTTTTTCTGAGAACAAAAGAACCAGAAACTCTTCTGATCATATTTTGAAGAAGTATTTGAGGCAAAAGTTTGCTCCCTTTCAAAATATAGAAGGATTGCTCTTCGAGCTGATGAGGGAGGGGGACTTGATCGGGGGAGGGGGAGGGAAATGGGAGGCGGTGGCGGGGAGGAGGCAGAAATCCTTAATAAATAAATAAATTAAAAAAATAAAAAAATAAAAAAAGAAAAAAAAGGAAATAGCAAGGAGGCAAAACAAAAACAAAAACAAAATATAGAAGGAGACCCTACCACTTCATCTACTGGAACTCCCTGTTATGGGGAGGAGCCTCCTAAGTGTGTGCCTACGTGGAAGTGGTCTGGACTCCCCACGGAATGTGGGGAGCACCTGCAGACAGATGCTGAGACAGAAATGAATTCTGACAAGACAGAAGCTAAGTGGGTTGCCTTTGGCTTTGGATGGGGCTGAGCAAATTGAACTTGTCAGTCTCTGGCCTGGAAACTCAAGGGCATTGTGAACTCAAGCTCAGAACTGCGAGCAGTAAGTAGCCTGTGCGTGGAACCTGAATCAGTAACAGCCTACATTCATTTCCCTAACTCTGTTGCAATACTCAGCAAACATTCTGGAAAGATCTTGCTAGAAGAATTCTTTGGGCTTTGTGGGACACATGGTGTTTGTCAAATGACTCAGCTCTGCTACTGTGGGATGCTGATATATCACAGAATGGATGTGACTGCTCCCAAATACTGTTTAAAGGAATAGTTAGCTCTTTGGATGACTTGCTGACGCCAAGTTAGGATAGTCACAGGAGCAGAGTTACTATGCTAAAATGTACACACATTTTTAGAATTTACTACATGTTATCAAGTTATCCTCCAAAAGGATTACACTAAATCTTCATCCTTGAGTATAAATTACTTGTTTCTTTCCATGGTCCTCAATATTATGTGTTTCTATTAAAAATCAAAAACACAAGGAGGCATAGTTGAAGAATAATTTTCCATGTGGAAAATAACAAAAACAATGTCATTTTTCTCACCAAAATTATAAAACTAAGAAACTGATGAAGTTGTCATTAGTACTTTGAACTTTTGAATTCAAATTAGATTAATATCATTGGGTGGATATTTACTGAGACTGTATGTGTTGAGAGGTATGTGAACAAGGTGTCTGTGTGTGTGTGTCTGTGTGTGTGTGTCTCAATAGTAGAGGGAGTGCTGCTCACACACAGGTTTATGCAGATAATAGCTTCTGACTTCTTAAAATTCAATGGGTAGGTAGATAGTTAAAGTACCTTGGAGGGACTATGACTTGGGACTCTAATTAATAACCATCTCCACTTAAAGTGAATTATCTGGAATGTTATGTGAGTTATTTTGTCTGGTTAATCTGTGTAAAATGCTGTCTTGAATTCAGTCGTCCATTTTATATATCCTAATATACTTCATAAGAAAATGGGGCTATGACTAACTAGTTTCAGCTATAGCTAAGTGCAGATGTGTAGTATCAATTAATAGTGTGTGCCCCTTGGACACACACAAATCTGATTGGAATCCCACCATTGTCCTATGTATTGGTCACCTATAGTCTTAGATATTTTTTGGTGGTATTCTATAATATAAAACAAATACAGTAATATCCTCTACACACTGTGTTTGCAAAGTATGAATCATCACACACTTTGATCTAGTTAAATGAGGCATGTATGTCCTTTGTCTGATCCTAGGACACTGATGACTATCCTGTAGTCTCAGTTGCAAGTAATAGGTTAATAAGGGAATCAGAAGACCTGCTTGTAGTTATATTTAATTTGTATTTTAATAAACAAAGCTTGCCTGAAGGTCAGAGTAAAACAGCCACACTGATCATCATACAGACCAAGAAGTGTTGATGCACACTTTATTCCCAGTAGCCAGGCCACTTTGCCACAGAAACTGGACAGTAGTGGTACATGCCTTTAATCTCAGCACTAGGGAGGAATATAAGACGGGAGGAGACAGCTCTCACACACAGTCTCATTCTGAGATTCCTGGAGTCAGGATCACCATTTCAGAATGAGATGGAGGTAAGAGCCAGTGACTGGCCATTTTATTTTTCTGACCTTCAGGTTAAATCTCAATGTCTGTTTCTGGGTTTCTATTAATTGTGCTACATCTAGCTTGCACTGAGCTATTTCAAGTGCAAGGCCAAGGACTAAGTCTCTCAAATAAAATTGCATAGGAAAGAATCTGCTTACCTCTAAACAAGTTGTTTAGAATTGGCTTCACCAAACCATTTCATTAAAACAGTTTGATTCACCAAGCCTGTTTCAGTACTTGGGGTAGATGATAAGTCTGTTGTTTTATTCCTGAAATGAAAATATTAATTAGAACTAAATTGCAACACCAGGGAGTCTTTCAACACAGAGATCTAAACAACTAATGTGAAATATTTTAAATATTTAAACATTTAAAATATAATGTGACAAAATGTTCAACAGGAAAATGATAGATGTGCCAAGGAGGAAAGAGAAAATATTCTTGACCTCAATAGCAGGGATTAGAAAGAGCTTCTTTTTCGGGTCATATAGACTTGAGTTTTAGAGAATAAAAGTATGTATTTGAGTGCAGGAACATGAAACAGACAATATATGCAATGGAACAATTTTTTGCATCACAGTAGATATAAGGTGGGAGTTGGAGGATAGCAACAGCTGAGGTCAGTTGTAAATATGATAAAAACTAGTATCTGAATGCTACTGAAGGCTTTTGGGAGAAGTGATATGATACGTTGCCTATTTCCAATAATCCAACAGTGCTGTGGTGTCAGCTGAACTATGGAACTGACAACGAGAAAGAGAAAGGGAATCTATACAAACTACATTAATTGAAAAATCTTGTGAGGTGTATACTGTACAGTATATAGTTTATAGTATATACTATGTGGTGTATAGAGTATAGTGTACAGTATATAGTGTAGAGCATATTGTACATAGTAATAATTGTGTCCCAGAGTCTTATCTGAGGACTGGTTGGATGGTGGGGTTATTTCTTGATCTAGAAGTAGAGGAGGATGTAGAAAATGTAGATTGGGTGTTTAGAAAGAATAGCAACTCCAACCAAGGAGTTCTGAACTCAGAGTCAGGTTCTCTGGCTTCTCATAACCCTTACTGTATCCAACTCAATCTTTCTCCTCATGTTTAACACCCCCACTTCTATCATAAGGATGATAGCCCCAAGAGAACTCCAAATATGTATCATGGTCTCAGAATTGTATAGTCTGATTCAAAAGAACAATGTAAAATCCAATAATTTGTGTTTTCAAAAGTTTCTAGGAAGGCCAATAAGTTTGGAAACCCATGAACCACAGCATCTCTGAGGGTCTTATGTCCAAAACATCTCTGAATGCATGCTCACAAAACTCTGTCTTTCATGCTGGTTCTACAAATGTGACCTGACACACATCATGTACTACATAGCCACTGCCAGCATTAGCCAGTATCTGTTGACAGAGGTTTCTGTCCCACCAGGTCCTGAAGCTGTTCAGTCCCAAAGAAACACATGGAGGCCTACATTCATTATAAACTGGTTAGCCTATTAGCTCAGGCTTCTTATTAAGACATTTTTACATATTAAATTAGTTCATTATTCTTGTCTATGTTAGCCACATGGCTTGGCACCTTTTATTAGTGAGCCATTCTCATTTTCCTTCCTCTGTGTCTGGTTGATGACTGCAGAATTCTCCTATTCTGGGCCCCACCTATACTTCCTGCCTGACTACTGGTCAATCAGCATTTTATTAAAATACAAGTAACAAATCTTTACAGGCTACAAGACCATTGTATCGCAGCACCCCCCACCCTTTGCTTCTTTTTCAAAACTAGAACTCTGAATCTAATCTCCTTTGTTTAACCTTTTTTCAGACCATTATCCATAACAACTTGTAATCAACACTTTAAACAAAGACAAATATCCATAACCTATTTTGGGGGGAATGTAGGTATAGTTTTCCCAGCTACTTCCTGCTGACTGGGGATGCTGATAACCTTATGGGGACATAAAAAAATTTTGAATTATGATCAAGTCTTGATTGGAGTATTCACTGAGACTTGATCATCTCAGCAAGCAGTCTTGAAACTGTTCTGTATGTAGAACTTAAACATCTGAGCCATATGCTTCTACTGGAGATTTCTCAGGTGGCCTTTCTTGATCCAACCTGATTTTTCTTAACACAGAATGAATCCACAGCCTCTCATTTTCTGTGGAAACCTCTGGCAACAAATAGCACCAAGGTGGACAGTGAAATCCATTTAAAACCTGAGAGAGTATGGGAAGTAATTCTAGACACAAAAGAACAGAATTAAGCACAGATTCTTGGTAGCAGCATTTTCTCAGTTGGGCTCTGTTTGCTAGAGACAAATGCTTCTCATTTAAAGGAGGCCTTCTGACTCAGCTTTAGCTGCAAAAACCTTGCAGCTATTTTAAGAGGATCCACCATCAAACACTTAAATGGTGTTTATAAATAGCTGAGAGCAAGCTTCTTGATGGTGGCACATGGCTTGAAACTCCAGAGTTCTGGCAATAAACATGGCTTCCACGAGTACCTCTGCCATGAAGCTAGACTCTCAGAAAGCTAAGGAATTGGGTGAATCCAGGTGTCAAAGCCATAGCTGGCTTTAATTCTAGCTGTATCACTTAGCAAATTAAAGACTCATGTGGTCAGAAAAAGAGATACATAGTAAAGATAGATTCAAAGATGAAGAAAATCTCTAAACAGACAAAATATATATGTAGGCTTTGGAGAGAAAAGCAGAAGAATAAAGTCTTTTAAAAAAAGGAATAGTTGTTGAGTGTGGTTGCACACACCTTTAATCCCAGCACTTGGGAGGCAGAGATAGGCAGATATCTCTGAGTTCAAGGACAACCTGGAATACAGAGTGAGTTCCAGGATAGCTAAAGATACTCAGAGAATCCCTGTCTAAACAACAACAACAACAACAACAAAACCCAAAAAACAAAACCTAGCAAAGATTAAAAAGAAAAAAAAGAGTTTAAAATAAAGCCATGTAAAGATGGAAAATACAAAGAAAGTCTGGACATTGTATGTTATTGTGTTGTCCTTGAATTATTTGAATGCTGAGGAAGGATCAACAGCTGCTAAAAGACTTTTGATTATAAATGATGCTGGATTAATACAACATACATATTTTGAAAATGCCTTGACTTCAAAATTTAAGTCAAATGATATGTTACTTTGGAGAAGAAGTTTTGTTTTTTGTTTCCACAGGAAATGAGAGGCTGTGGTTAAGAAAAATCAGGTTTTGTTCAAGAAAGACCCTCTGAAAAACCTTCAGTAGGAGCAGATGGCCCAAATGTCTGAGTTCTATGTACAGAACAGATTCAAAACTGCTGGCTGAGATGGTCCAGCCTCACAGAATATTCCAGTCAGGACTTGACCATAATTCCAAATCTTCTTTAGGTCCCCATAAGATTATCAGTGGCCCCAGTCAGCAGGAAGTAGTTTGGAAAACTACACCCAACCCCCCCATAGGATTATGGATGTTTGTCTTTGTTTAGAATGTTGATTTTAAGTTGTTATGGATAATGGTCTGGAAAAAAAGCTAAACAAAGGAGATTAGATTCAGAGTTCTTGTTTTAGAAAAAAAGGGGAGAGTGCTGTGACACAATGGTCTTGTACACTGTAAAGATTTCTCAGTCTTCAATAAAATGCTGATTGGCCAGTAGTCAGACAGGATGTATAGAAGGGGCAACAAGAACAAGAGAATTCTGGGAAAAGGAAAGGCACAATCTGCAGTCATCACCCAGATCCAGAGGAAGCAAGATGAGAAATCCTCACTGATAAAAGGTACCAAGTCATGTGCCTAACACAGACAAGAATTTTCGGCTAATTTAAGATGTAAGAGTTAATAAGAAGAGAATGACAGGGACCTCACTGAGCGTCAGCAACTCAGAGCTGCTGGATCGGTCTGAGATGGCAGAGGTGGAGGAAACACTCAAGAGACTTCAGAGCCAGAAAGGAGTGCAGGAAATCATCATGGTAAACACTGAAGGCATTCCCATCAAGAGCACCATGGACAATCCCACTGCTACACAATATGCCAACCTCATGCACAACTTCATCTTGAAGGCACGAGCATTGTGTGTGAAATTGACCCCCAGAATGACCTAACTTTCCTTCGAATTTGCTCCAAGAGAAAGGAAATTATGGTTGCACCAGATAAAGACCATTTCCTGATTGTGACTTAGAATCCAACCGAATAAACCACCATCTCAGCTTCCTATGTCATTCCTTAATTTAATGTCCCCAAGAGTAAGTGTTAATCATGTCTGTAGGCACATGGTGGTTGCCTGAGAGCCCATGTAGACCATGCCATTGATCAAGGATAGCTCTGCCCACCCCAACAAGGAATGTCTCTGGCATCCAGTCAGTTCCTGGGAGAGCTTGGATCTCATTTCCAAGCTTCAGAGTAAGAGCTTATGATAATCCCACACCCAGCTTCCTTCTGACCTTTGTCACCTTTAGGAAGCCTGCTTTTTTCTTTTACTAAAAACAACTTCAAAACCTGAAAAAAAGAGTTAATAAGAAGCCTGAGATAATAGGCCAAGCAGTTAATAATTAATGTAGATTTCTGTGTGTTTCTTTGGGACTGAACTGCTACAGGACCAGGTGGGACAGAAACTTTTGTCAACAAATATCCACAGTATCTCCACCATCCTTTGTCTCTCTCTTCACTCACCACACAGGTTGGCTTAACAGAAGAAGCCATGCTAGCTGCCTTTTATAAAATTGACTCTGGAGCTGACTCTCTGCTGTGCCTCCTACACTCCAAGAAAGTGTGGCTGACTTTTCTCTAGGCTATCCTGTAATAAATCTGGTATAGCCTATGGGGATTGTGGGTTGTTTTTTATTTGAATGTGGTAGTCAATTCATGAATAAAACGTGCCCTTCTTAAACTCAAAATTTTAGTAGACAGGAGCAATCCAAGAACTGAGCTTTCTTTCTTTTTCCTCCCCTGCTCTGCTAGGAGGACATGTTACCTACTCTGTCTCTTGGTGTTTCTACAGATCCCACTTCCTTATTCAGATGAGATCAACAGACCCTACATGTAGACACATGCAGAGAAATCATCCAATATGTCTGCAAAACACATCAGTGCTTGGCCGTCAACACTGAGGTTTTAGGTGTGACTTCTTACGACTTGCAAGCAACATTAATTGCACTGAGACCTCCTGGCTGGACCAAGAAGGGGATCCTTTTACACCACACATGAGGACTTCTGGCTGGAATGAGACAATGCTGGCCTTTCCTTCGCTGCAGGGCTATGATCAGTTTTTGGCACCCAGATACAGAAAGGATGTGGAAATCTGGTAGGGACTGCAAAAGCCTAGAATAGAAGACTTATGTGCAGAGATGAAAGGCAGCAGACTTATTCGGCCTGGGAGGATTGTGGGACAGCTTAATTATAACTTCCCACCAGTTCTTATATCTTTGATGAGGATGAGGTAAAGCTGATGCTGAATCCCATGATCTTCTACAACAGACACATGTTGTTTATCTTTCACTCTCTCCACTGTGTCTGGGATGAGTCTGTGAATGAGAGTATTTGGGGCAGCTGATTCAGCAACTGTATTCCCACATGTCCTGACTATGAAAAGAGATGAACATTGAGAGCATTCAAATCTGAGTTTGAATTTCAGATAAAACAAATTAGAACCCTTGGATAAAATACTTCAACTTCTGCATTGTAGTTTCTTATCAACAAAATGGAGCTAGAATACTGACCACATAAAATACTTTTGAAGAATAAGAGAGAGTTACCTAGCATTTATAGAGGACCTCATGATACAGTTTTAAATATTTGTTGGATGAAGAAATAAATGCAAATTTGGAGAATATTTAGGTAAACCACTGAAGACAGCCAAGTAGGGTTATTTAAAGCCTCTCTTTTCTTTGAATAATGCTGGCTTAAAGTCAAACAGATATGCAAAGGTCAAGGATTGATGGAACATGGTAAATAGGTGATTGATCTCTGCTCTTGGAGGTTGTAACCCTAGAGGTTTGGCAATAACCTAGAGGTTTGTTGTAATAATTGGCAGTTTCTTTCTCTCTCCCTTTCTTCCTCCCTCCCCCCTCTTCCTCCCCTTTCTCTTTCTCTCTCTCTCTTTCTGTGTGTGTGTTTGTGTTTTTGTACATAATTTTATGCAGTCTGCACTTATATGATGCCCTACAATTACTATCCTGATGGTAAATTTTGATGTCTCTGGCAATGGCTAATATTTGATTCACCTCTGTATTTCTCATTCTCTCTTTAACAGTAGAACCAACAATGATTAATAACTTCTGTAATCTGAGAAGAGAGAGAAAAAAGACAAACAAGCAAAAATCATGGAAGTTTTTCTTTCTACTACTTAAATTCTAGTAGAGTCAGATTTTCATGTTAGAGCCTTCTGATAACTACACAGTTTGAAATTAATTTATAACACTATTTGCTTATTTATTTAAAGACATTGATCATTGTGAACAATGATGAAATCTTTCTACTTCTACTGTTCTCCCTTTCTCAGAAGCAACTAACAGCAACGATTTGAGACTCCCACACTCTATATTTATTATTAGATGTCACCATAATAACATTATAGTTTCAGGGATTTTTAAAAATACTTTTATATACTAATTGTTTACTGTGTATTGTTATGTAAATTTCTCTCCAGTACAAGGCATGGCTTTTCTTATTTGAGAGGATTTGAAGTCCCATTAGAGAGCTGTTGGTTACAGTTAAGGCCTAAATGCCACTACTGCACCTGAAGCTTATCATGCCATGCTGTTGATTGATGTGGTTTATAAGCAGGACTCTTGGCTGCTTCCTTCGGAATTTTGCATATTTCCTTCTAGAACCATGAAAGTTTGTCCTCAAGGGAGAGGCATTGATGTCAGCTCCAGATCAAGGGCCTTCAGGCCCTGCATCTGAAGTGCTTGGTATGGACAGGTCTCAACCCTGTACAACACAAAAGAACTACACTCAACCAAGAAATTCTGAGAACAGGAGAAATAGTCTTTTCTGGAGGAATGTCACACCAATTGATAGTACAATGCCAAATGATCAGTGCTGGAAACATACATACAAGTAACATATATATGTACATATTTTTAATATAACCTGCTCAGTATATATATATATATATATATATATATATATATATATATATATATATATATATATATATATATATACACATATATATGTGTGTATATTCATATCCATAAAAGTCTATGTAATGGCAACTTGTTGTAGTGGGAGCGGCGGGGCTGCGTCCCCAGCACCCCGGCCACCTGCTAGCTTATGCCCAAAATAACAACACACAAACTGTATTCATTTAAACACTGCTTGGTCCATTTCTATCTAGCCTTTTCTAGGCTAATTCTCGTACCTGGAATAGCCCATTTCTAATTATCTGTGTAGCCCACGAGGTGGCTTACCAGGGAGATTCTAGCCTACGTCCATCCTGGGTTGGAGCTTCATCGTGTGTGCCTCACAGAGCAGAGCTATCCCCTAGTCTGCCCAGGAGAGGGGAGCATAGCGTCTCTCTGAGGTGTCTGCCCCCGAGAGGAGAGCTGTCGAGTCTGAGCTCACTTCCTCTTCCTCCCAGGCTTCTGTTCTATTTACTCCTCCCACCTATGTTTTAACCTATAAGGCCAAGCAGTTCCTTTATTGCTTAACCAATGAAATCAACAGATTGATATATGACACTCCCACATCAGCAACTAATGAGAATAGAGACCATGAATTTGTAAAAGAGCAAGGAGGTATATATGGGAGGCTTTGGTGGGAGGAAAGGGAAGGGGAAAATGATGTAATCATACTTTCATCTCAAAAATAAAAGAAATATATATAAAAAGTAAGTTTTTCCTTTAAAACTCAACATTATGTTTTTGAGATTTACCTGTAGCTAATTGATGTTTTAATTTTTTCTAGTGTAATAAATTGAATGAATACATAATAATTTATTTTCACATTCCTCCCTGAAGACAAAATTTGTTTCCATTTTATCTCCATTGAAGACAGTGCTAGTGTGAGCATTCAGTTCCAACACACAGGATTTTCTAGAGTACAATTGCAGGTCATGGGATAGGCACCTTCTAAATTTCACCACCCCCAGCAAACTTGTTGTCCTGTGAGACTGTGCTTATCCACACTCCCACTAGCAGGGCTGGGGGTCCAGCTTTCTCAGGGCTTTGCCAACAGTTGGTACTGACAGATTCTGTAATGCCTGCCAAATCCTTTAGTGTGGAATGCTGGCCCATTGTTGTCCCAATTTGCATTTCCATTATTCTGGTGAGGATAATGATCTTTTCATGTGCTCCTTGGCCCTTCTTTGTCCGACTCCACCCTTCCTCAACATTTACTTTATATAATTGCTTTCCTTACTTATTAACTCTGCTAGTTTTCCATATAATAAATATCTCTCTTGTCATTTTTTTTCCTTTCAGTAGTTTTATGTTGCGTTTTGTAATGGAGAGCTGATGCAGTTTTACTAATGGTTCCTATAAATTATCAATGTTTGAGAGAAAAGATGTTACTTTTTTCTCAGAAATATAGTCCCCCTCCATTTTAAAAACTAATTCTGATAATTTAATACATCGTTTTTAATTTGCCCATAAAAGATGTACATAGTGATGGAGTACTGGGAGATGCTACAGCGTGTGTGCATAGTCTGCAGCCAGGTTAAACATACCTGATAGATCAGTTCAGACCTTTTCACTTAATTGCGATAAAAATCATTCTAAATCTTTTTTTCTAGGCTTTCTTGTTTGTGGCTGAAAAGTTGTCAATTATATATGTATGTATCACCTTTTTCTCTATGAAATTAGCACCTGATGGATATTGATGTGTTCCTCTTCCTTGGCTGGAGGAAAAAGTACAGTTTTATTCCAAGTGGGAAATAGATCTGCAGCACATTGGTTGCATTTGGTTTGAATGTGTGCACTGGAATGGGACTGGACTGGTGATTATAGCTTTGACATCTTGAGAAACCTCTGCATTGGTTTCCATAACAACTGTTTGATTTTTCTATGAACCGTATGCAAATGTTCCCTTGTTTCTTCATTGGCCCTTTATATCTTTAATATTTTGTTTAATTTCATATGCACGTGTACATACGGACAAATACCTACAGGTCAGAGAACAACTCTAAGGACTTGGTACTCTCCTGCCACCTTATTGGGTCAAGGACTCGAACTCAAGCCTTCAGGGCTGAGCACGTGTCTCTATCATATGAACTCCCCTGAAAGCCCCATCTTTCCCACTTAGATAGCAGCCAGTTTCCCTGTGATGAAACAGTCTGTCATCATTATTTCTGCATTTCTCTAATGATCGCAGCACCTTTGCTATTATGAATTTCACTATCATTGCTGTTGTGTGTACACTGGGATCTATAGTATTTTCTATATTCAAGGACACTCCTGAGGTCATACTTCCTGTTTTGGGTTTTACTTGTAGTTTTTCTTAGATTATGTAGACTGAAGATCTTATGATCCCTAAATATGAAATGACAATTCTCTTCTTTTATTTCTTGTTTATTATTATCATCATATTACATACTTGGGACATCAAATAAATTAATTATCTGGGCATATCCCTTGAGTTTAGTTGGTTTTAACAAAATGCATTTTATGTCAATCGTGTATTATTTTCCTGGATGTGTACAGGCCCCTAAGTTTGATCACAAACACCATTCACAAATCTAAATATACATGTTCACCATTGAGTAGGCTTGCTTCTATGTGTGTGTGTGTGTGTGTGTAGGCCAGTAGTTCTCCACTTTATTTTTTAGAGATAATCTATCACTGAAGCTCATCCTTTTGGCTAGGCTGGTTTGCCACTTAATGAGACTTTGAGACCCACTTGTTTCAGGGTTGCAGACTCATACTGCCATGTGTAGCTATTATGTGGTTCCTTGGTATCTGCACTGGGGTCTTCATGCATGCACAGCAAACTCTACACTCAATGAGCCTTTTCTAAGTCAACTGAGTATACTTTTGATTTCTAATCACTGGGTAGAATTTCCTGTTATTGTTAATTTGGTGAGAATTTTAGCATGGATACATCTGAATTTTGCTACCTGAATTTAGTCTTTTGTTAAGACATTCATTTGTTTTCTCTTTATTTGCTCACATGTTAAAGTCTATGCCTTATAATTTTATTCTCCTAGTGAATTATGCATTACTTCTTGTGATAAATCCTTGGCAGACATGAATTTTTTTTAGCTTTAGTGGAGGACTAAATGTATGCTACTGGCTCTTTAATCAAGATATTTATAGCAATGGCTTGAGAGATGCTCAGTGGTCTTGGAGAGGACATGAGTTTGGTTCCTGCACTCATATCAGGGGGCTCACAAGTATAACTCCTGTTTCAGAGATCTGATGCCTCCTCTGACCTTAGTGGACACACCCACACATGCGTGCACACAATCATGCACGCGCTTGCTGGTTCTCAGTGTGCTCTTAGAGAAGCAGTTGCAATTCTTAAGAAGAAAAAAGAAGCTAACTATCCATTTAACCTGTTCACTAAATAAGCTAAGGAAACATCTCACCTTCACCTTCGCCAATAATATTTATTAATTATTTCTGGTGTTTCTACTTCCACCAAGGCCAGTAGAGTGTTGAGGTGTAAGAGGCAAGAAGGTAGTTTGATTCAACACTAATCATTAAGCAGTGCGGGTTAATACCTCCAGAGTCTGAACCTAAATAGTTTATTTTAGACATATTACAATCTGGAAAATGTTTCCTGGTGATAATTAACTCAATCCCACGTGCACAGCAAAGCTTAGGATATGACTACATTGAAACTATTTGCAAAGTAACAATGACATCTTCCATAAAGATGGGTTCTACAGGCTAACTGAAAACAGGCTCAAACAATGGTCTGGGGGTTTGGTATGATCTGGACACAAACATAAAGCAAAAGTTACCAGGTTATTATTTCTGGGCAAAAAACATGTTATACATTTTTCTTTCTGAAGAGGCAACACTGTGTGTTTAACATTCCTGGTTTTCCTAGTCATTGTTTGTAAACACAAGGCGCTATAAATGTTTAATTAAGTTGGTGTTTTGCTGTGTGCTGGACACTGTAATAAACACCACATTGTGTGACATTATGTTACATGATATTTGTCAAGATGGTATGGAATAGGTGGTACTATTCTCAGAGAATAGAAGCTTATGATTTTAAGAAACTTGCATTGAATTGCCTTAAGGTGGTTTCAATTCAGTTCCCCCTGACTCTAAACCAAATATCTTTAACCACTTGGTTACTCATTATCCCTCATCAAGATGTGGAGATCCTAAGACCAGGCCTCTAGCCACAACACCAGACCAGCGTTTAAGCCCTCACTGCCTCCTGGTTAGTGTGATCCATGCAAATGCATGTTTAATGACCTAACATTCTGTTTGATTTGTCTTGTTTTGTTATGTCTCATTTTCCTTTCTTTTTACATGCAATCCAAGAGCCATATCTCTATTGTTGGCCATTTCTTTTCTGAGCGCTCCAATTTTTTATGTTCAGAATCCTAACACTCTAGGCATTCTTGTTAGTACTTATTGAACATTCTTTATTTTCATGTTGAATAAAAATACATAAACAGAAATAACTTTAAAAAGAGAAGGAAAATAAGTTTTCCACACTGGACTATTGGGCTCTCATGCTAAAAAGCAGGTCCTTGATTCTTTGATATATATGAGGTCTTGGATAGTAGTTTTTGCAGCGAGAAAACGAAAGGCTATGAACTACCTGCCTTGGCTGTTTCTTATCCTGGTTCTTCCTAATAGGCAATGGGTCTAATGTCAGTGAGACGCAAATTCTTTGGCTGGATAACTGTAAGACAGAACACAAAAAATGAGCAGCTTGCTGACTGGTGAATGTGTTTCTGTTTCTGTAATTTATTTGCTGTCAATTCTCTATTTTCCTTTGTGATATTTCATTGAAATAGCAGCATAATGAGGTCTGGACAGTTGTTTCCTTTGGTTGAAGTCTTGAAGTTACTGCCAGCACATCCAAATGGGAAGACAGAAACTTCTGGAGAAACATAAAACTTGACAACAATCAAAGGTCACCAGAAATCTGTTTATGTGATGGGTTCTCTGCTTAGCTTTTAACAGATTAATTTGCCACTAAGTTGATGTTTTCTTCATCAATAATGATTTTTATTTGACATTCTTAGAATGTCTCTAGAAAGCTAAATGCAGCCAATGACTTTAGACATTTGTTGGTTAAAGTTCAGATCTGTGATCTCACCTGAATTTGCTCATGGGAGTATACTCAGAAGAATTTAACTTGTGCCTTTACATTTTCCTTTTCTTTCCAGCTCAGTTTAAAAGCTAAGTCTTTATGAGTCATCCTCTAATTTCCAAATTTTAGTCTTTCCATCACCTAAGCACTAGTGGCAATCCCATTTGAACTGTTTCACTCTCGGCCATCTGCACAGAGACCCAAGGAGCAGATACAGATGTCAGATGTCAGACCAGAACAGGAATGGTTCCTGTTCTGTGTCATGTGTTTACTGGACAAGTTTTACTCCTTATGCTTTCCGTTTCTATGAAATTTGACAATATGATCAACATGATTTTGGGAACAGGACCCCCCAAAATGTTTCCATGAACCCTAAAAAATTATTTCACCTAAAACAAAAAAGCAGGAAACAATTTGGAGATAACTATGCCCAAATTCCCTAAATGATTGCTTATAAGTGTTTGTTTACATTTAAAGGGGGATATGCTATAGAGATGAATACTTTGCCTTGGTATAGATCTTGGTCTATTGATACAAATTTAAGGTCAATTTTGTTACATGTATATTTCTGCTCTTGATTAAGGTATCGTGTTTGTGTAGGTCATTTAAAATGTAATTTAAAAATATAGGTTGATAGATAGTCATGTATAATAGTCCAGCTTATAGTCATGCTAGTTAGATTTCCTAGATGTACAGAGATATATTTCATATGGATAGTTATTCTTCAAACCTTTCAAAGACTAACAGAATATGATATTTAAAATGTTTTAAAAACTTAATACTTTTCATGACAATGAGACTCATCTGCTCCTGGCAGCACCAATCTACTTCAAGAGGATGATGGGTATTGAAAAGTCTCCTTATGGAGTTTGTTAGCCATTTGGGCAAGAAACTGCTTTTGCCTTGACTGCTTGATGTTATGCTGTATGAACTGGACATGCAAGACCCACAGAAAAATGACTACTGAACTTGCCTAAAAATGAAGAAATCCTCCAGGGTTCCTGCTTCATGAAAGAGTCTGCTGGACATTCTTCAGGGCCAGAAGAAAGTGACTGACAAACAGCCGATATAGGTGGAACTGTCTTTGAAATTTCCTGCTTCATGGTCTGCTGGATATAATGGGCCTGTAGGCTGAAGATGGATGCCCCAATGAAGAACTCTGTGTGGCTGTTCAGGCAGCAAGATGTCTCTGTCAATTTTAAAGTTTTGTTATATGTAATTTTACTATGTTAAAGTTAAAACTTTTCTTTTTATTTAGACAGAAAAGGAGAGTAGTGTGAGATTCCCCTCTGTAAGCTTTAAATATGTTTTATTATGATTGATTATAAAAGAAGCTGCTTTGGGCCTATGGCAGCATAGAATAGGGGAAGGTGGGAATTCTAAGCAGAGATAGAGGATAAAAGAAGGCAGAGTCAGAAAGATGCCATGTAGCTGCCAAAGGAGAAAGATGCCTGGGAACCTTACTAGTAAACCACTAGCCTTGTGGTAAAATAAAAATTAATAGGAATTGGTTAATTTAAGATGTAAGAGTTAGCCAGGAATATGCCTAAGCTATTGGCCAAGTAGTGTTATAATCAATATAGTTTCTGTGTGGTTATTTTGGGTCTGGGAAGCTGGGAAATGAATGAGCAGCCTTTGCCTAAAATTATGTTCCCATTTTTCCTTCTTATTTCTGCCATGACAAGTCAAGAACAGCACTGTACAACTATGAGTCTGTCTTTTTGTAATTTGAACATCTGTCCATCCGAAGAGCTTCCTTATCCTTTCACACACTTGTTTTCATACTTAGCCCAAAAGTAGACTTTATTCATTATTTATTATTCAATAGTTAACTAAATAAAATATTGCTTTACTTCACACATGAGAGTCTTTCAAAAAATTATTTAATGCCATTTGCTTTTAGAATTACATCTTATTTTATAGACATCTTTGGAATTTATTACTAAAGTCAATAATGAATTTAGTTTTTGGTGCTGGGGCTGGGGATGTGGATTTGTGGGTTTGTTAGTTATGTGTTAGACCTGATGCTGATTCCTTTTTGTTTGTTTGTTTGTTTTTTATTAGGCAGGGTTATTTATTTATTTATTTATTTATTTATTTATTTAGATTTCTGTCTCTTCCCCTCCACCGCCTCCCATTTCCCTCCCCCTCCCCCAATCAAGTCCCCCATTCCTCATCAGCCCAAAGAACAATCAGGCTTCCCTGCCCTGTGGGAAGTCCAAGGACCACCCACCTCCATCCAGGTCTAGTAAGGTGAGCATCCAAATTGCCTAGCCTCCCCGAAAGCCAGTACATGCAGTAGGATCAAAAACCCATTGCCATTGTTCTTGAGTTCTCAGTAGTCCTCATTGTCCGCTATGCTCAGCAAGTCCGGTTTTATCCCGGGATTTTTCAGATCCAGGCCAGCTGGCCTTAGTGGGTTCCCGATAGAACATCCCCATTGTCTTAGTGTGTGGGAGCACCCCTCGCAGTCCTGGGTTCCATACTCGTGCTCTCTCTCCTTCTGCTCCTGATTTGGACCTTGAGATTTCTGTCCAGTGCTCCAATGTTGGACTCTGTGTCTGTCTCCTTTCATTGCCTGATGAAGGTTAATATTCAGGAGGATGCCTATATGTTTTTATTTGGGTTCTCCTACTTATTTAGCTTCTCTAGGATTGCGAATTATAAGCTCAATGTCCTTTATTTATGGCTAGAAATCAAATATAAGTGAGTACATCCCATGTTCTTTTTTTTGGGTCTGTCTTACCTCACTCAGGATAGTGTTTTCTATTTCCATCTATTTGTATGCAAAATTCAAAAAGTCCTTGTTTTTTACTGCTGAGTAGTACTCTAATATGTATATATTCCATACTTTCTTCATCCATTCTTCCATTGAAGGGCATCTAGGTTGTTTCCAGGTTCTGGCTATTACAAACAATGCTGCTATGAACATAGTTGAGCATATACTTTTGTTGTATGATAGGGCATCTCTTGGGTATACTCCCAAGAGTGGTATTGCTGGGTCCAGGGGTAGATTGATCCTAATTTCCTGAGAAAATGCCACACTGCTTTACAAAGTGGTTGCACAAGTTTGCATTCCCACCAGCAATGGATGAGTGTACCCCTTTCTCCACAACTACTCCAGCAAGGGCTATCATTGGTGTTTTTGATTTTAGCCATTCTGACAGGTGTAAGATGGTATCTTAAAGTTGTCTTGATTTGCATTTCCCTGATCGCTAAGGAAATTGGGCATGACCTTAATTGTCTTTTGGCCATTTGACCTTCTGTTGAGAAAATCTGTTCAGCTCAGTACCCCATTTTATAATTGAGTTGATTAGCCTTTTACGGTCTAGTTTCTTGAGTTCTTTATATATTTTGGAGATCAGACCTTTGTCAGTTGCGGGGTTGGTGAAGATCTTCTCCCAGTCAGTGGGTTGCCTTTGTGTCTTAGTGACAGTGTCCTTTGCTTTACAGAAGCATCTCAGTCTCAGGAGATCCCATTTATTCAATGAGACCCTTAATGTTTGTGCTGCTGGGGTTATACGTAGGAAGTGGTCTCCTGTGCCCATGTGTTATAGAGTACTTCCCACTTTCTCTTCTATCAGGTTCAGTGTGTTCGGACTGATATTGAGGTCTTTAATCCATTTGGACTTGAGTTTTGTGCATGGCGATAGATATGGATCTATTTTCATTCTTCTACAGGTTGACATCCAGTTTTGCCAGCACAATTTGTTGAAGATGCTTTCTTTTTTCCATTGTATACTTTTAGCTCCTTTATCAAAAATCAGGTGTTCATAGGTTTGTGGGTTAAAGTCAGGGTCTTCTATTCGATTCCATTGGTTGACTTCTCTGTTTTTATGCCAATACCAAGCTGTTTTCAATACTGTAGCTCTATAACAGAGTTTGAAGTCAGGGATGGTAATGCCTCCAGAAGTTCCTTTATTGTATAAGATTGTTTTGGCTATCCTGGGTTTTTTGTTTTTCCATATAAAGTTGATTATTGTCTTCTCCAGATCTGTGAAGAATTTTGATGGGATCTTGATGGGGATTGCATTGAATCTATAGATTGCTTTTGGTAGAATTGTCATTTTTACTATGTTGATCCTCCCAATCCAAGAGCAAGGGAGATCCTTTCATTTTCTGGTATCCTCTTCAATTTCTTTCTTCAAAGACTTAAAGTTCTTGTCAAATAGATCTTTCACTTCCTTGGTCAGAGTTACCCCAAGATATTTTATGCTATTTGTAGCTACCGTGAATGGTGATGCTTCTCTGCTTTTTCTCTGTTTCCTTATCCTTAGTGTATACAAAGGCAACTGATTTTTTGGAGTTGATCTTGTATCCTGCCACATTACTAAAGGTGTTTATCAGCTGTAGGAGTTCTTTGGTAGAGTTTTTGGGGTCGCTTATGTATACTATCATATCATCTGCAAATAATGAAAGCTTAACTTCTTCCTTTCCAATACAAATCCCCTTGATCCCCTTATGTTGTCTTATTGCTATTGCTAGAATTTCAAGCACTATATTGAAGAGGTATGGAGAGAGTGGACATCCTTGTCGTGTTCCTGATTTTAGTGGGATGGCTTTGAGTTTTTCTCCGTTTAATTTAATGTTAGCTGTTGGCTTGCTGTAAATAGCTTTTATTATATTTAGGTATGACCCTTGTATCCATAATTTCTCCAAGACCTTTATCATAAAGGGGTGTTGAATTTTGTCAAATGCTTTTTCAGCATCTAATGAAATGATCATATGGTTTTTTCTACAGTTTATTTATACGGTGGATTACATTGATAGATTTGCATATGTGGAATCAGCCCTGCATCTCTGGGATAAAGCCTACTTGATCATAATGGATAATTTTTCTAATGTGTTCTTGGATTCAGTTTGCCAGTATTTTATTGAGAATTTTTTGTGTTGATATTCATGAGTGAGATAGGCCTGTAATTCTCTTTCTTGGTTGGGTCTTTGTGTGGTATCAGGGTAATTGTAGCTTCATAAAAGGAGTTTGGCAATGACTCTTCTGTTTCTATATTGTGAAATACATTAAGGAGTATAGGTATTAGGTCTTCTTGGAAGTTCTGGTAGAATTCTGCATTGAAACCATCTGGACCTGGGCTTTTTTTGGAAGGGAGATTTTTGATAACAGTTTCTAGTTCTTCTCGACTAACAGGTCTATTTAGATCGTTCACCTGGTCTTGGTTTAACTTTGGTATGTGGTACTTATCTAAAAAAATGTCCATTTCTTTTGCATTTTCCAGTTTTGTGGCATACAGGCTTTTGTAGTAAGATCTAATGATTCTCTGAATTTCCTCTGTGTCTGTGGTTATGTCCCCCTTTTCATTTCTGATCTTATTTATTTGCGTGTTTTTGCTCTCTTTGTTGTTTAATTAGTTTGGATAGGGGTTTGTCGATCTTGTTGATTTTCTCCAAGAACCAACTTTTTGTTTCATTGATTCTTTGGACTGTTTTCTGTGTTTCTATTTTGTTGATTTCAGCCCTCAGTTTGATTATTTCCAGTCTTCTACTCCTCCTGGGCGCATCTGCTTCTTTTTTTTCCTAAAGCTTTCAGGTGTGCTGTTAAGTCCCCAATGTATGCATTCTCCGTTTTCTTTAAGTGGGCACTTAGTGCTATGAACTTTCCTCTTAGCACTACTTTCATCGTGTCCCATAGGTTTGAGTATGTTGTGTCTTTATTTTCATTAAATTCAAGGAAGACTTTAATTTCTTTCTTTATTTCTTCCTTGACCCAGGTGTGGTTCAGTAGTTGACTGTTCAGTTTCCATGAGTTTGTCAGCTTTCTGGGGGTAGCATTGTTGTTGCCTTCAAACTTTAATCCATGGTGATCTGATAAGACACAGGTGGACACTGATAGTTTTTTGTATATGTGAAGGTTTCCTTTGTTTCTGAGTATGTGGTCAATTTTCAAGAAGGTTCCATGAGCTGCAGAGAAGAAGGTATATTCTTTCCTATTTGGGTGGAGTGTTCTATAGATGTCTGTTAAGTCCATTTGCTTCATTACCTCCAGTAAGTCTCTTAATTCTCTATTAGGTTTCTGTCTGATTGACCTGTCCATTGGAGGAAGAGGTGTGTTGAAGTCTCCTACTACTAGTGTGTGTGGTTTGAAGTCTGCCTTGAGTTTTAGTAATATTTCTTTTACATAAGTGGGTGCTTTTATATTAGGGGCATAGATATTCAGGATTGAGATGTCATCCTGATGAATTGTTCCTGTTATGAGTATAAAGTGTCCATCTTGATGTCTTCTGATTGATTTTAGTTTGAAGTCAGTTTTGTTAGTAATTAGTATGGCCACACCTGCTTTTTTCTTAGGACCATTTGCTTGAAATACCTTTTCCCAACCCTTTACTCTGAGTAGATGCCTGTCTTTGTGGTTGAGATGTGTTTCTTGCAAACAGCAGAATGTTGGATCCTGTTTTCGTACCCAATCTCTTAGCCTGCGCCTTTTTATAGGTGAATTGAGACCATTAATATTAAGTGATATTAATGACCAGTGGTTGTTTACTCCAGTTATTCTTATTGTTTTTGGTAGTAGAGTTTGTGTTTCTCCCTTCTTTGAGTTGTGCTGGTGAATGGTCGCCAAATGCCTGAGTTATTGTAGGTAGTATTGGCAATGTTGGATTCCTTAGGTTTTGATTTTTCTTCTATTACTTTTTGTAGGGTTGGATTTGTGGCTATATATTGTTTAAATTTGTTCTTATCTTGGAATGTCTTATTTTCTCTATTGATAGTGAACAATAGCTTGGCTGGGTCTAGTAGTGTGGGTTTGCATCCATGGTCTCTTAGTTTCTATAGTACCTCTATCCAGGACCTTCTGGCTTTCATGGTTTCCATAGAGAAGTCAGGTGTAAGTCTGATCGGTTTACCTTTAAAAGTTACTTGGCCTTTTTCCTTTGCAGCTCTTAATATTCTTTCTTTAACCTATATATTTTGTGTTTTGGTTATTATATGGCGAGGGGATGTTTTTCTTTGATCCAGTCTGTTTGGTGTTCTGTATGCTTCTTGAATATTCAAAGGAATATCTTTCTTTATGTTGGGAAAGTTTTCTTCCATAATTTTGTTAAAAATATTTTCTGGGCCTTTGAGCTGTGACTCTTCTCCTTCTTCTATTGCTATGATTCTTAGGTTTGGTCTTTTTATTGTGTCCCATATTTCCTGAATGTTTTGTGATGAGAATTTGTTGGCTTTGCTGTTTTCTTTGATCAGTGCATTTATTTTCTTCTCTATGGCGTCCTCAGAATCTGAGAGTCTTTCTTCTATCTCTTGTATTCTATTAATTATGCTTGTTTCTGTAGACTCTGCTCATTGACCTAGATTTTCCATATCCAGCTGGTCCTCAGTTTGTGTTTTTTTCATTGCTTCCATTTCAGTTTTCAATTCTTGAACTGTTTCCATTGCCTGTTTGATCATTTTTTCTTGGTTTCCCAGGGTATCATGTACGTATTTACTCATTCAAACTTTTTGTTATACTTCCCATTCATTTCTACAAGGGCGTTCTTTACATGTTGTTTAAGAGACTCTATTGCTTTCATAAAGTCATTTTCTTCCACTTCTTCCATGTTAGGGTGTTCCAGTCCTTCTGTTGTAAGATCATTGGGTTCTGGTGTTTTCATGTTGTTTTTCAGATTATTGGGTGAATTCTTGCCTTGGTGCCTGCCCATCTCCTCCTATTGATGCTATCTACTGGGTCTTTTATTTTATTTTATTTTGCTTTTTCAAGACAGGGTTTCTCTGTGGCTTTGGAGCCTGTCCTGGAACTAGCTCTGTAGACCAGGCTGGTCTCAAACTCACAGAGATCCATCTGCCTCTGCCTCCCGAGTGCTGGGATTAAAGGCGTGTGCCACCATCGCCCAGCTTCTACTGGGTCTTTTAAAACCTGATCAGGTTGATCTGTTCTCAGTGTTGCGCACTGGTCCCCGCCGCCTGCGTCTGCCGCAGAGCCAGTCCGTGCCACCTGCTTCTGCCCTGATGCTGATTCCTAGTTAAACAAACAAGTAAACTAACAAACAAATATCACACACACACACATACATACACATACACACAACACACTCATATACACACCACACACACTTTTACACACACATTCACATATACATCACACACATATACTCAGACGTATACTCTCACACACACTTACACACACACAAAAACCAAAATACAACAACAACAAAATGAAGTAAGGAGCATTTGTTGAAACTGAAGAACCCCATGGTAGCTAGCATCTTTATACTCCCTCCTCAGTGTTTCTCAGGGAGATGCCCAATTCATGTTCATGTACATAGAGTCTTCTGTACAGTCTTTTGGTAAAACATTATCCACTGAAAACATCCAAGACAGGATTTGAATTTAGGTGTTGGGTGTCAATTTCTTTACTAATTCTTCATAGTACTGGGAAGTATTATACATGCTGCTGGAGAACAAAAGTAATCACTAATCTTACCCAAATGTGAACCCTGAGAAATACAGTAAAACTGGTCTTGCAAGACATTTCCAATGGTACAATAGTGGTAAATCATTGTGGAAGTAACCAACCAACTAAATTCTGATAGTATTTAAGTTCTACTCTAATTACTATGACTGAAGAGCTCATAGTCCCTAGGGGTGAATCTATTATTAGTATTTTGCTAAATGAGCACAGTATATATATATATATATATATATATATATATATATATATATGCATAACACATATGCATATGTATATGATGTATGTGTATATGATGTGTGTATATATATATCCCTTATTTCCAAAGAAAAGATTAGGGATCATTATAGAGAGGATTCAGGAAGAGCTTAAAAACCACAGATCGTGAATGACTTCTCAACTCATATTGGTTGTGATAGCATGCGCAAGATCTGTGTTAGCCCAAGCCAGATCAAATCTAAACATAGAGTGGGGAGTAAGGCATGAAGTTCCGTTCTCAGTTGCCCAACTATTGGCAGTTGTTGGATGATGGGACAGGGATAATTGGTTTTCTCTAAGAGTATGCCCTGCTAAGTTAACCATGCTCCTAAGAAAAGCCATACATCCAAAAATATTTGGGTAGCACCAAAATTGATTCTAATATGTCTGCAAACAAACAAACTAACAAACAAACAAACTAACTAAAGAACACAAATTTTGAAGGGTTGACAATTGAGTCAATCAGAAAATGAGTTGGGGAAGGTCATTGAAGATGATCAAATCACATTGTATGAAATTCTCAGAGAACTTACACAAGTACCAAAAACTTTACTAATTCCAGTAAAATAGTCTTTCTTGAAAACAGAATACTAAAGTTGGACATGAAGTGAAAGCTAAGGTTTGTGTGGCATTTACCTTAGTTTTTCTAAACAAAATACCTTTTCATGTGTTTCTGAGGTCTCATGTTGTATTTTCAGGAGAACATGGACTCCACCTTTTCTCTGAGGCTAGCTGCACTGGCATTTTGAAGGTGCTGAATGCATTCCCTTTCTGATGGAAGATGAAACACGGACTGTAGCTGAAAGCCACAAAGCTGAGTATTTATTAAATACACTAATTTCTCTTTCATCTACAGTCCAAATGTTTCCAGCCATAATCTAATTTCCATTAAAAACTTTCCACGGATCAGGATGGTGGTTCCAAATCTAAAATGCTGAGGGAATCACTTAATGGCCGGTGGTGAGTTCCTATGAGCTCATCCTAGAATTGGTAATGAGTGTTTAGAGAAGATTCTTGGGCAGGCTCCAAGCCTCCCCAAAATAAAACTGTGGACTACACTAGGGGATATGAGGCTGTGCTGGGAGGATGGGTAAGCTTTTGATGATCTCTCTCCACTGCCTCTTTCTGTGTGTATGTGTGTGTAAACAAGCATGGGTGCAGTCAGGTGCACAGAAATGTTAATACATCGACCCCAAAGTCTATATCAGGTGTTTTCCTTATTTAAAATAAGGTCTGTCACCAAATCCATATTACAGCCAATTCCAGACTGTCGGGCCATGTAGCATCAGAGAACTGCCTGTCTTCATGTCTCCAATTTGGAGTTTGGAGATGTATATATCACACTCAGAAATTCGGGTAGAGGCTGGGGATCTGAACTTGTGTTTTAGTGCTTTCTTAGTAAACAATCTATATACTAAGTTACTGCTTAAGGTTCTTCTAGGTCACTTGAAAAAAGTGTGCGTGTGTGTGTGTGTGTGTGTGTGAACAGTGTGCTGCAAGAGCCCACAGAGGGTATACTAGATGCCATATGGTTGAGAGCTGTTGTTGTGAGCACTGGGAACTGAATCTCGGTCATCTTCAAGAGCAGCAAGAACTCCTAACCACTGAGCCACCTCTTTGATTCTCCTTTCTAGGTGACTTTTATAGGAGTCTATGCAATTCCTCCGTAAGAATTTGTTTCTATTAAGATCAACAAGTGGCTTGAGCTCTCTGTCCCATTCTAATATTCATGATGCTATAATTCTCATTCTAGTCAGCCATCTAGCATGAAAAATGGTATGTTTTATAAATTAGCAGTAAAAATACTTGGGAAAGCTTAGCATGTATTGTTGAGTCTGTGTATCTATTCACCTTTAAGTTATAAGAATTAGTAATACAGTGGGATTAAGCTGTGCTGTTTGACAGAAAGTCTGATATTAAGTCATAAGTTATATTTCAGGTGAAATATAAGCAAATAATTGTTATTTATTTTGATGAGATTCATGCCATCTGTTAGTAAATTTGGATGTCATATGTAGGAGTACCAGGATGAGAGTCAATTACTGAATGGAGTTTTTAAGTTATTTAAAACATATTAAAATAATAATTACAACTGTTACCATATGCATAACTGTCATAGTATTATATTTAGTGTAATAACCTTGACATTTGCAATGATTACTTTAATGATAAGAAAAAATGAGAAATAAATATTTGTATTTTTTATTATTTTCAAGACATTTGTGCAAGGTATATGAAGATGTTGTTATTGAATAACTCAAGCAAATTGAAGTGGTCAATACTATTTTCACTATTCCCAAAAGGAAGAGTGTGGTGCTAAAGAAAATACAACATACTCTAATGAATGGGGTTGATAACACATAGTGAAAATTGGTTAAGGAAATTAGTTTCTGAAAAATGCATAAAGGATCTAGCCCTCAACTCAGAAACACAAGTAAGTGCCCCTTTGCCCTATTTCCAAAGTGAGTCTAGTGAAACAACTTAAGATTTCTGTGTCAGGAATAAGACCTTTGGAATATTCTAAAGCCAGTAGGCCAGTGTCACAATCACCCCTCTTAATATGTACATTCACCTCTGGACCACCAGTCTACATCCTCTCCCCCTTCTTTTCTTTTCCTTTCTCTATTTTTCCTTCCACTCCCCTCTTCTTCCTGTTCCCCTCTCATTTCTCCTTCCCTCCTTCTTACCTCCTTTCCTATTCCTTCATTTTTTCATTTGTTTCTCTCTCCAGCTTAAATTTTAATTTTTATTTTGTTTTAACTTGATCCTGTATTTTGATTTTCCAAATTCATGAGTACTCAATTAAAAACAATGAATGAGTCTTAATCTCACATATTATACAAAGATCAAACATAAACATATCACAGATCTATACATTGAAATTCAAAGTTAAGAAGTTTTAGAAGGGGCCATGACTTGAACAAGGTGTAAGCTATTTTAGAAGAAAATTTATAAATAATATCTTAATTACCTGAATAGAAAAGTATCTTAGATATGATTCAAAAGTTATGACTCACATAAGAAAGGCAATTGATACATCATTGTCAATATATGTATTCTTCACAAGATACTATTAAAAAATGGAAAGAAAACCACAGACAGTGAGAAAATACAGTGTATAGGACTGACAACATTTGTATTTAGGGAACATAGAGACCTTCACAACTTAAAGATGAATAGTGACACAAGTTGCCAGGAAGAATTCACACATAATTTGAAAAATATAGCCCAGATTTTTAACATGCTTCCAGAAATGTGCTCAGCATTAGTAGACATCACCAAAACACAAACTAAAACCAGCGAGATGTCCCAGAATCACCATTCTGATGACTATAGCTAAAAAGACAAACAACAAGCTAATTGCTGGTGGGAATATACAATATTATGAAAGTTAGTTTGGCAACAAGACCCATCTAAGACAAGGAACAGAATGGGTAGCCAGACAGCTAGGACAATAACAAAAGGAATATGTTCCAGAATTCTAGGAAGAAGAAGATTTGAGCAATGACATTAACTTCTAGAGAAGTCGTGTGAGGCAATGTTGGAAACTGCACATGCAGTCTGGCAAGAAGGAGGTTAGGTGTCAGTTTTCAAGAATAGCTTTAGTCTATGGTGTGAGACATCTGACAGAAAGACCTAGGAATTGATAGCATGATATATGTCATGTAGGTTTGTAGAGAACCTTCTCAATGAAACAAGAGAGTGTGTGTGAGAAGGACCTAAGTCTTAGAAAGAAGACAATACCCCGTCTTGTCTATATAACCATATCAATGACATGAAGGTATTCTGAAGGGGGGCATACACATAATGGCATAATTGAGAAGGAGTGAAGGGACAAGACCTGGAGAATGAAGTGTAAGCTTTGGTGAAATAAAGAATATTTCTAAGTAATAAAGAGAAGGCTTGGTAGTTAAACGCATTTGCTGAACTTTCAGTAGACTCACACTCACTTCCTAGAACAAGTATCAGGCATCTTACAACCTCCAATAACTCCAGCTCACTGGATCCAATGCCTTTTTCTGGCCTCTGTGGGCATATACATACCCATTCACAGATACAACACACACATACATATAATGAAAAACAATAGATTAATAAACATTTCTCATACTTCACCTAGATGGCGGGAGGAAGAGGAAATGGGCAAAGCTGAAAATATGCATGTGAGTTTTATGACAGGGAGTTGAAGGGGTTTTAAGACAGGCCTCCTTTATTTCCTGAGAGTCAAGGCCGAATGCAGACTGAGGGAGAAATGGGATCATATGTTTGAGTGAAGAGGACGCAGGTGGATATATGTGGCCTCAAAAAAGAGGAGACTATCAATCACAAAAGCACAATGGAGCTCTTGAGCTTTGTTAGGGTCCAGTTTAAATCTTGAAGACCACAAATTAAGGACTTTTCTAATTCAGAGTGAGTTTTTTTGTTATCCTGCTGTATAGTGGGAGGTTACTTGTTTATTCCCTGCAACCTGAAATAATCACACAGAAACTATATTAATTGCAACATTGCTTGGCCGATGACTCTAGCATATTCCTAGCTAGTCCTAGCTAGCACTTACATCTTAAATAAACCAATTTCTATTATTCTGTGTATTGTCACAAGGTTGTGGTTTACCAGGTAAAGTTATGGCATTTATCTCTTTTGGTAGATACATGGCATCTCTCTGACTCTGCCTACTTTCTCTCTACATCTCTGTTTGGATTTTCCACCTGGCTTAATGCTGTTAAGCCATTGATCAAAAGCAGCTTTTTTTTTTTTTAACCAATGACAATAAAACATTCACAGCATACATCACTTCCCCTTTTCTGTCTAAATAAAAGGAAGGTTTTAGTTTAAACAGTAAATTACATATCAAAATAGGCATCCTTGTAATGGACTATACATTATAAGGTGAAATAAACCCTTTCCTCCACAACTTGCTTTTGGTTAGTGCTTTTATTGCAGTGATAGAAAGTAAACTAGAACTGATTGATTTCCTTTAAATAATGAATAGGTGTTACCAGAACCAAAGGTCTTTAGATGACAATCAGTGCTGACAAGAAACACAGAAATTCCCATCTACAGGATATAAATACCTTGAATAAGTGTAAACTCTATGAAGACTGAGAAAATATAACCGAAAAACACTGTTACAGACAAGAATGACATACATTCAAATCCTTTAATGAAATGGAAAATAGGAAGGAGAACCTTCACAACGTAGTTGAGCTGCTTCAGTGGGTGAGTTCCATAGATGATTTTCTGGCTCAAAGATACTGACATTAATAAGATGAAGACTCTGGCAAGAAGAGGTCTTTCACATGAAAGCCTGATTGGAGGGAAGGGTCAGGAGCTTCTAGCATCCTCTACCATGGGCAATGACCATATCTCAACCTGAGCAAACAGTAAAGTAATTAAGCTCAAGGTTCTGTTAGAAATTGCCTGTGAGCCCAAACTTAGTTTCTTTAAGTATAAAATTAGGATTCTACTACTTTCTTTAGTTTTGCTCCAAAATGTTAACAAAGTTTGTACTGAGTTATATGCTCATCAAATAGCCCAATGCAGCTATAAAATAATATATACTACAGAATAATGCTATTGTTACAATTGTAGGAATATATGATGCTGGCCCTCCCTATACTTAATTTAACAGCCTTTCAGTCAGTATGGGTACAGGAAAGGTGAAATAGGATCATTTGCTAAAAGGAAAAGATGAAATCTTTCCATGAATGAAACATTTATTTTCCAGGATGAAACTTTAGACAATGGAAAACGTCAAGACTCTGAGCATCAGAGTCCTTCTTTATTCTATAGTTGATATCCAACTACACAACAATTTCTCTTTTCCTTTTTTGACAAGAGTGAAGGGTTTGGGAAGAAGAGCCTGGAGAGAGCACCTTTTCACGGTGACCATGCCCTTGTTCTGGTGGCTCAGTCTGCTCCATTCTGATGAGACAGGCAACACTGTGCACATGAGCAGACACTAACATAGTTTCCAGGTAGGAAACAAAGGTGCTGTGTTATGGAAAGTTTCCTGAAAGTTTGGCTCTGATGAGGAGCTCTTCTGTTGCAGCAGCTGAATCTTCACATAACTGAGAGTTAATCTCCTTTTCCTCTTGACAGCCTTTATCTCCCAAAAGAAAGTGGCCTACTTGAGGGCCTTGGTTCTTTTGGGGGAAGTATGGAAGATAGATTAGACATCTCAAAACACATTTGCTTTGCTGAACCTGACTCAATCCCTGAACGTAACTGTCTGAAGCCTGGACAATTCTCTTTATGATTGTCCTACCTAGGGGCTGCTTCTGTACTTCAGAAAATACCCTCTTAGATTCTGCTTTTATTTTAATTTGGATCCTGATAATTTGTTTTTTAAAACTTTTGTATTTTTCCAGAACTCAAAGTTTTGACATAAATTTTACTTCACACTTTTGTAAATACCTAGATTCATTTCACTTTGTAGTGAGTTAGGAGGAGAAACATATTGACATAAATAGCCATTTCTCTTTTATTTGTCTTATGAGTACATAAAAGCCCTAGTAAGCAAGACTCTGGGACCAGAGTGAATCGCAAGACCATCACAATCTGCGTGATCATAATGAAGAGGCTTTATTTCTTTGTGGCACAGTTCTTTTCTGGGAATTGAGAATATACACACTTGCTAGAGCTGGTGTAAAAATTAAAATCACCCATAAACACAAACACAGAATTGTTAATGTAGCACCTAGTGTGTTTTAAGAACTATAGGCATTATTGTTATTTATTTATTTATTTACTTATTGCTGCTGTTCCCTACTACGAGAATGCCTTCTGGAGAGATGAGTGGGCATGAATAAATCTTCCTGAGGCATCTGAAATCTTCAAGACACAGATGCAGAGGTGTCAAACAGCCACAGATGTGTCTCAGTTTTCTGTAGGTCAGGAATTTGATTTATAATGCTTGGTTCTTACATTGAGCAAATGAAACAAGATGAACAGAAGCTGAGCCCAGTGCTATAAAAATGTAATGAGGTGGTTCAGAAACATTTCTAGACTGACAATCCTCAACATGGACAATGCAATAGGCATTTCTCTTCTGGATGTTCTTTTCCCATTGCTTCACAAAGTCTTTCTTTTAAAAATTAAAGTAGGTAGATATTTATAAGTGCAAAGAAAAGGAGTTCTCTGAGTTTGTTCTTTGGGGACTATAACAGCGATACCCGTTTAGAAACAAGCTATTACGAGACAAGAAGCTCTAGAAATTTGCAGAATGATAGATCAAGATGCATAGTCAGATGAAGTGTTCATCTAATCTTGCTGTGATCTCCGATGCCAGGGAGAGTCCAGCTAATACCTCAACCAGTATCTACAATCTATATTTATGACCAACATTTACAATTTATATAGTCCTCATTGACCAGAAGTCTGAGAATCCAGGCCTGTCCCAATCCTCTTGTTGTATTTTGTGGAGTGACAAGACAGAATCCTTACCATATATATATAATATATATTATATATAAATTGGTAGGTAGTGGGGAAGTCAAGAAGAGCTCTACCTATTCTCTGTATTTTCTACTTTTCCAGATGTAGAAGGATTCAGAATCTATACTGGTAGAGACTGATATATAACAATACACGAGGCACGTGCATTAGATTCCCCTGTCTCTCTGTCTCTCTGTCTGTTTGTCTGTCTCTGTCTCTCTGTCTGTTGTCCGTCACTGTCTTTTTCTCTCTGTGTGTGTGTGTACATGCGTGCATGTGTGTGTGTCTGCGTATAGAAGTTAAATGACAACCTCAGATTCCATTTCTCAGTTGTCATCTTTTTTATGAGATTGGATCTTTTGGTGGTTTGTACCTCATCAAGGAAGCTATGCTCACCAGCAAGCTCCAAGAAACTGTCTTTGCCTCCCTAATACTGCAATTTCAAGCATACGCTAGCACACCTAGCTATTTAAGACATATCCTTTGATAATTCCATGTGCTGTATTTTGATCACATCCTCCCTTCATTCTACCGTGTACTTTTCCTGGACTCCTCTTCTCACTCCCATCACAAAACTTCAGTCTATTTATTTATTTACTTGCTTACTTATTTGATTTTCATCTTTTGGGATCTCTTTGTTTAGTTTCATGCCTCATTTTTTTTTTGATTCATTAGGAATTTCACATCATGCACCTCAATCCCACTTTTCTAACACTCCCTCTGTATCTGCCCCTCCCTGTTGTAGTGTCCCCCACCAAAGGAGTCTAAAAATGAGTAAAAACAAGGTAAAAGTAAACAATAATTTTAAAAAGGGAACTATTTTGCTCCTCATCTTTCCCACTTCTCTTGTTTCTTAATTTATCTTAGTGACACACGAGCTGCTGTGTGTCATGTAGTATGTGTATCCCTTTGTCCAAACAGCTTTACTTGTGAATGCTCATTGTGTAATGAGTTGTTGGTCAGGCTCAAGGCCTCCAGCTTTGGACCACCATCTTTACTGGATCCCCACTCACATTCCTCGCAGATATCCTGCTGTTGCTCCAGTCGTGGAGATCCTGCTACCATGGTTCTGCAGGCACAGTCCCGTCACGTGCTCCAGCACAGCATAGATGGGGAAGGTGATGGGTGTGTCTACTTTAAGCCCTAGATTACATTCCTCTGAAGAAAGAGCTTTACAGAAGAACCAATCTTGTAGAAAAACATCAGCAGAATGGGGTGTTGTTTTTCTTTCGGTAATCCTTTCCAGACACTTTTTTAATAATTTTTTATAATGCCTACCTAATAGTATAGAAAGAAAAAGATAAGTGAGATTATCTGTCTAATGAGTTAGGCCACTATAGTTATGTTAACTCCTGTGCAGAGTTTGCAATAAATCCTTATGTTCCTTGTATGGAAAATTTTGCTTCATTTACGGAGTCTGCCAAATTCTTACAAAAACACAAAAAGATGAAGGGGCAAGAGAGGTGAAAAAAAAAGGAAGAAAAATATTCTGTTTGTAGACATTTGCTGTTGACATGACAATGTTTCTCTGTAAGCCAGGAGCTGAAGCCTTAAAACTATCAGGGTTCATGGTCAGAGGGCCTGGAGCAGAGCTGGTCTAGAGAGACAGCATCACCAAGAGATTTCCATGCGCCAGTGGAAGCAGGGGCTCCTGGATTATTATTGTCTCCTGAAAGAAATTTCAGGTAGCAAATAAGGAAGCTCCTTCAAACTTTTCTGGCTTTGGACCCCCGCTCTGGTTTTATTAGTGAAGACAGAATGTGAAGGTCTCTTTCCTTAATGTGTGAGCAGAGAACAGACAGCAAATGAGACCTTGATGAGGAAACTTTCTGTACACTGTAGATGAAGTTCTATTTCCTTCCTCCTGGGCTGAAATGGGGAAGCTCTGAGAGCCTCAGTCGGGACTGACCTGGATAAAGGGGTTTTGTGAAGAGAAGGCCATTTATCAGCCATTTCAGGAAATGACTTAACTCCATCCTTTCTGCTTCTTTCAGCCACTTCACGGCTAAGCCTACATTCCTGCCAGGATTAGCATACCTGCATACTTGTGCTGGCCCGGTGGGTTGTTTTCCATGGAGGGGTGGGTTTTCTCTGGATTTCCATATGTTTAACTATTATTATTATTATTTTGCATTTGAGGAACTAGAGAAGAAGAAGGGGGAAAGTTAAAAAAGGGAAAACCTTTTTTTATTTTTTTGTGGATCTAGGCCAATGTTCCAAAGAGCATGCTGATGAAATACAGCAGTTCAAGTGAGAACAAACTGGGTTTGGAAAAGAAAATTCCCTCCACCCAGTGGCAGTTGGAGCTTCCCTTCTGATCTGCTTCTGACTTCCTGGAGCCATGTTTACTTTACTGAGCAGACTAAATCATTTAATTTGTCAGCTTCTCCTTGCCACCAGCAGAACTCCATCAAGGAACCGAACCTTTCCAAGGCAATGGGAACTCACCAGGCCCTCAGACTGGCTGAGTCACTCTCTGAGTGCATGTGCCATGCCCTCAGAGTGAGGTTCTCTGTCCTATTGCCGGGCTTCTCAAAGTCAGGTCCACAAAAACAGGCCAAATGGATTTGATAATACAAATAGTGTTTTATTGACTATTCCTTGTGTGTGGCAAGCATGGTGAAAAAGGCTTTACATCTATTGATTTATGAATTCTTCACAACCACATGATAGAGGCAGTTAATATTCTGTCTTTACAGACGAGGCTCCTGAGATTCAGACAAAAAGCAATTTGATTACAGTTATAGAATAGTATAGCATTTCAAAAGCAGGTGGTTTGGCTTGACTTTAAACTTGGCTCTTAACACTCAGCTCTCTATTTTGGGGTATGTTGAAAATTGTTATTTGTTCTCATTGAATGTTGTGTGATGAGAATAAAGTGGTACATTAGCTGTGTAGAGGGCTCTGTGCTCAGAAAGAGCTAAAATTTCATAAAGTAGACAAGCATGCAGATAAATTCACCAAGACAAAGTCTAGATGTACTGCAGAGGAATGAGCCATGGGATCTCCAACAGGAGCAGATAATAGTTGGCTAAGCACTAATGGAAAATGAGAGGTCTATCTAAGGTGCTGACACAGAGACTGGCAGGGGCAAACTCAGGGTTAGGGTCTGCACGATGTGCAGAGAAGAAAAAAGAGCCTGGAACTGAAGCAGCTGATCAGTGGAAAAAGAAAAGGGTTGAGAATACCAATCAATATCTAATTTTCCAGTTTTTTAGACATTAGGTAAAATGTTATTCTGATTTCATTTTTGGACAATAAAATGAGGCAGAAAATTATATGCTTGTTTTCTAGGTCAGAAGAATAAACTGTGGTTGAGCTTCCCTTTACAGAACACAGATCTCTGAGAATCTGGAGGAGGATGAATTACAATGCCAAAGGAAACAAGGATTCTCCCAGGTCAGTTTCTTACCCCCAGCTCATCACATTACTTGGAGTCATGAACACATGTTTATCGTATTTTGTTGCATATTTTTACTTCAGTGCCTAGTCTATCTTACCTCATTTTCTGGGGTCAGAAGGGAGAAAATGACCACTTAGTCACAGATAGCTTTGTACATGGGATATGGTTTAAGAAAATGTGGTTCAGAAACAGGCACATGGGTTGGCTAGAGTCAGACAGAAATGGAGAGAAGAGATGCTGCCCTGTAGGTTGTGTCCAGCTACTGTTTCAATTTGATCCACTGTTGACTTTTTATACAGTAAGGTCTCTTGGAAAACTCAATGCATAAAATGGCACAAGTGAATAAAGGGTTTCTTCATGACCAATTATTTTATGACAATCATTTTACTTCATATTAACACTCACCAGTGTCTGACTTAAAACTTATGCAAAACCAGGAAGCAGATACTCTTTTCCCATGGAACAGTAGAAGGAAGAGCAGAGGCAGGTGAATTGAGCCGCTTTCTCTGAGAACTATAGCAATTACATAGGAGAACTGAAGCTTGAATTCAGTCCTCTTGACGGTGGAGATATTCCTTGTATCACTCCTTGCTTTCTGAGTAACCATTAGGTTTTAGGGGCACTTTTTATGTTGTATTTAACAATTGGCTTCATAGAGAATCCCTTTTGCCCTCCGTTGTTCACATGTCTTCTGCTTAGTATATGTAATAACAAGTAATGACTTTCCTTGTCATAGGCTCAATGATATTTAGGATCACTGGGTCTTCAGATATGGTGAGCAAAGTTTGTGCTTCACAGATGAATAAAATTCGTGCTTAGGAGGAAGTAAGGAAAAGGTTGTCCCGGGGGAAAAATGTGAACAAGTCAAATCTCCTTGTAAACATACTATGAATTCCAGGGTAAGTGGCCGATGACTCGCAAAGTCTTTATCTTTGGGACACCATCAGCAGCATGTGCTTTATCTGTACAGGATTGCTTACGATAAATAATTCTGGAATCTAAGGACTCTGGGTTGAGTCCTGTAATCTCTGCAATTACTGGAATGTACTTTGAAGATATTTGTAATCAAAGCAGCTGCCTTTGATGCAGATAAGAGAAAATCAAAGTCATACATGCTATAAATGACTTAAAGAATGGCATTGGCTACTTGAAACCATTCCCCACTTTCCTTTTACCTTACAGAAACTTTTATCTTTGGAATGATTAGTAGAGATTGATACTTTGTGAGATATTTGATTCTTATTTATCTAATTTCAAAATCCAATCTCTGTGTTGTCAAAAAAGGATATAACCTTATCCAAAATCATATAGTTTTATAAAATTGTAAATTATAATCTATTTTTTTTCTTTTTTTATTGAGAAAAGGAGAAAAAAAAACAAGTTTCCACCTCCTCCCAGCCTCCCATTTCCCTCCCCCTCCTCCCACCCTTCTCCCCCTCCTCCCACCCTTCTCCCCCTCCCCCCACTCCTCTCCCCCTCCCTCTACAGTCCAAAGAGCAGTCAGGGTTCCCTGCCCTGTGGTAAGTCCTAGGTCCTCCCCCCTCCAGTTTGGATGTTCACCTTCGTAAATTATAATCTAAACCTATTGTCTTCCATATTCTAAATGTGGTTTGAGGTTGACTCTACTAATTCCTCCTCATCTTCTACATCTTCTTAGGTAACAGACAAAGACAAGGGGGATGTTGCTGCTGCTGCTACTTGAGTGGGTGTTGACGACAGCAGTGATTGAAACAGCAACTGCCCTTTGTTTCTTACAATGTGCTAAATGTAACGGCACACAGTATGCAAAAACAATGTGAACAACATAGATGAGCAGAATGTCATATTTCACATGAGACAGTAGCACTGGGCATTTATTAAACCTCATGAAACTTTCCACATTCAGCCCATAAGTGAGTACTTTCAGATGACTCAACACAATAACATAATATTATATGTAAGATGCTTTAAACTATGGGGCCAAGGAAGACTTCTCTGAGGGGCCGAGATTTAAATGGCACAAAACTCAAGTCCAAGTCGATCAAAGACCTCAACATAAAACCAACCACACTAAACATCATAGAAGAGAAAGTGGAAAAATACACTTTTAAAATCAAAAGGGAGACTATTTACTGGAGAAAAAAAAAATCTGCTACAAAGACTTTGAGGAAAGAATCCCATTGGCAACCAAACAGTGGAAGAGTTAGAGCTGAGAAAGAGTGGTGAGATGAGAAAGAAAGGCTTTGTTGGGGAAGCTTGGTTTCATAAGCAAGAATAGAGTTGGCATTATAAAATGGGGTTTTGGCTGGAGCAGAAGAGTAAAACCAGAGATGAGGCATTTATTTAGTGATAGGTTTTTCTAGCTGTAAAATACAGAACTGATTATAGTATTATAAAAGTGGTAACAAGGGAGACCATGCAGGCTGTAAGTAAACTGAGTAAGGTGAGAGTTAATGATGGCCTCGGCCAGAGGAAGAACAATGAGATAGAGATTCATTTTTCTTGCTTATCGTAGAAAGGATGAAACTGTTCCCAAAATAGCCACTATACGTAAGCTATTGCTGGTGTTTTAAAAAGTGTTTGCTAACAGTTGCTTAGTTTGGACAAGACTGTGGGAACACGTAAGAGTGTGAATTCATTGTGATGTATACCTTATGTATTTGTCAATATGGTCCTTTAAAAATCATCATCCTTTTATCTTAGGGAAGGTTTACAGTGGGTAGATAGGAGAGTTTAGTAGGAGATTCTTGTAGCATGGGCCTGCCTTTGATATAGTGAAAGTCAGAGACCAAACCAGAAAATGAGACTGTTTGCAGGTCCAGAAATAATTAGACAAAAGTGTCCCAGCTACAGTGAGCAGAAGAGAATGGCTCTGATGGGCAGATTCTTGGCATAGTTCTTCAGGATACATAAGGGTTTGCCCAGTGACCAGGAGAGCAGGGGTCATAGAGGAACACAAACTAGTAATTAATTGACTGACGGGGAGGAGGACAAGGAGAAGAAGAGGAAAGGGAGATTTGGAACTGGGACACTGCCCAGGCTGCCTTTGTAGATGAGTTCCCTAACAACGCTTTCTCGGGGAAGTCAAGAACTGATTGAAGCTTAATTCAGATTCTCTGAATGTGCCTTAAGGAGACAGACTAAGAAATGAACTGATGAAATGCACAGGAAGCAAAACTTGGCAAGGGCTAAGTGGCAACCAAGCTAAGAATATGGGGAAAGACCCTGCCAAGATCCCCTTCCCTAGGACCACCCTTGATGTATCCGGAGAAATCAATCAATTGGACAGGATGAGATGGCTCCCACAGAAGAGCAATGGGGGACTGATGTGAAGGTTGGGGGTCTTCCATTTACCGACAGGATATGGGCCTCATCAGAGCATTAAGACGGGTCCTTGAAGGCATGGGGTTGGCCCTCAATGTCTTTCAGCAGCCTGTGAGTGACTCCACGGTGCCAAATGCTATGATCATTCCTGGGTAGCACCCAGAGAATCATAACCCTGCCTCCTACATTGTGTAAAGACTCTGGATCAGAAAATGTGACATGATTTCAATGTCTCACCACATTGAGGAAATTCACAATCTTGTAGAGAATCCATAGCAATCATCAAGTCCACAAACCCTTCCCTATCCTTGCTCTTAAGCAGTTTTCATTCCGTGTGCTGCCCTGTTCTTCTTCATAGACTAGGGCATCCTTAGCTAGATGTATTCATGCCCGCATGCAGTCAAGCTCATCTTCTTCACTCTCTTCCTATTGGCTATACTTGAGGTCACTACCAGATATGTTACAATTAAATGTTGGAAATAATCTGATATATGTAACTTCTTTATTTATATGTGAATTATTTCCTGTACCATTAATCAATTTGATAACAGGCTATCCTATCCCCTTTTGTCCCAAACCATAGGCATAGTCTTTGCTCTGCTCTTTGCTTAACTGAGATAAAGCAATTGCTCATCAGGGAAAAAAATAGTTTGTAATATTTCAAACCTTAATGGTTGTCTTCTCCAACCTTGTACTTTCATATCCAACATTCTTAGTTTCTCTACAACCACTGGTATTGAAAAAGAAAACCTTATTTCATGGCATTGACTGTTTTTTTTTTTTTTGTTGTTGTTGTTAACTCTCCACCCCATTCTAAGTGCCCTCATTTAGATGGAAGAGTTCTACCCTTCCTTCAAGCTTCTGCAATGTATCTTTCCTTTCCAGGTGAGCTCAAAGGCCATCTGTGATCCCATCTAGCATTTCAATCTGCTCCCTTCCACAGAACTTACTGCTCTCTACTTCTAGTAATGCCCATTCCCATGCCTGTCCTTTGTTCCTGGCCTCAGAGCCTCTCATGGGAAGGGACTTTCTGTCTCCAGCATCTCACAGAACCAAGCACATAAAAAAGGATGACCACAAAATACTTGATCCCTGACCTCAAACCACAAGCTGCAGAGAGATAATCAGTTTCCTCAACAACTGATTTTTAAGTAACCATTTTCTTACCTCCAGAATGAATGTCACTGATGCTTTCTTATGGTCTTATATATAATGGTGTGTGCATATCATATAATGTTGAGATTTGGGTTCCCTGGAAAGCTATCACCTACAAGAAGCAGATTATTCCCACCTATTTTCGTCTCTGCTTCCAGATTCTAAGAACACTCTTCTGAACACTTTGGTCAATGCCAAGGATGCTAATTTTAAATAATATCTGAAAGTAAGCCACTTCTTTCAAGTGCAGAACTTGGATTGAAGGTCCATAAAGATTGTAGCCAACTGGCAGGATTATAACCAAGGATGCATAGGAGGACTTCATTATTCTGAGGACAAAAGACCCTGCAAGTGATGTATCACTAGTTAAACATTTTGTGACATTCTGTGTCCCTGTCCTTCATGGTCATTGGTCAGTTCAAAACCCTCCTTTCCTGTGCCCTAAGCAGAGAAGTTCCAAGGAATTCAAATCAGCCAGGGAAAGAAAGGAAGCCCAGAATATTAAATCATTCTTAGGCTTATGGCCTGGTTTTCATTGGGTCCTGAAGGATGTCTTTTCCTCTCATGGACTGTGAGCCAATGTTTCTTTTCCTGCTGATTTATGACCTCATATAAATTAACAAGGGCCTTTCAACTGGGACTAGCAAATCCCAAAGGCATGAATCTTCCATATGTAATTCTTCCCGGAGGAAGCTGGAGTTAGCTCTCAATTACATACAGTGATGGAGACACACGGTGGCTGAAAGGAGACAAATGCTGCTTATGTTCAACATGGAATTGCTGTGCAGAGGCCAGGGAAGAAAACAGCCAGATTGAGTCACTGAAGCACAAAATCTTTGCCTGTTTGGGACATAGGAATAATCCTCATTCTGTCTTTGCTTTTTATTTACACATCTTCCGTGAGAGGAGAATGGAGGACAATGTCTCCGGTAAAGCATTCTTAACTAGCGTGAGGCAGCCAACCTCCAGCTGCAATACATTTGTTGGTAAATCATTTTTATCAATATTTGAGTGACTCAGGAATCCAGGGTCATAATGACAGAAGGAAAAACACTAAATCAAAAATTTTACTAAGTCCTATACTAAATTTTTTTTAATTTATTTCTTCTTTTACTTATTTAAATACTCACAAAGCATTGTCAGAGTCCAGGGAAAATTTTACAAAGAACAAGTGGCTTCCACATTCAGGGATTTCACAACTGTAGTGGCTGTATCCCTGCTTGGAGTTCATCAGCTCGACATGGATGCAGGGTGAAAATCAGTTGCACTGTTTGAAGCAGAAAATTTAATTATGGGCTCTATCACACTTTCATTTTTTTTTTTTTTGTAACAGAGGGAGGAAAATGGAGGTTATAGTCAAAGAGGTTCACAACCAGAAGTGAGGAAGTCTTGTTGTCTATACCCAAATGCTTTCCCATTAGAGAGTGCGTTTAAAATATTACCTCTGCTCAGAGTGTTTTTATGCATGGGGCATGTCTAACTGGGAAGCTGCACATGGATTTAGTAAGAAGCATCCACCACAGAGTCCATTTATTCTATGTGTTTCACACTTCTTCATTCTTCTAAATATGCATTTATTTGTGAACAAATTGATCTATTTCCCTAAGGCTGCTATGACAAATTGCTAAATATCTGGTGGATTCAAACACTGAAATTTAATCCCTATCATTTCTTGGGGGGCAAAAGTCTATCAGCACTGTGGAGTTGAAATCAAAGCATCAGTGATGACTCTCTGGAGGTTCTGGGAATTAATCTATTCATGTCTATTAGTGTCTGGGACCCCCATCCTTCCTTAACTATGAATATTATTAATCCAGAATCTGCTTCTGTGGATACATTACTTTCTGTTCTGCATTTATACACTCTGACTACTTCTTAAAAGACACATGTATGTGCACCTAGGGTGACTAATAATTAATACTCACATTTGCAAGATTTGATTTTGTACATAGTGTTACATCCATAAATTCCAAGCAGTAGAATATCACTTTTAGCGTCACGATTCAACATATAGCATCTTGCATTTATGGACTTGCCTGAAGTTTGAGAATGGGTAAAGGGTGATGATTATGAATATAGTTTGGAGTGAAAAGAATTCAGTCCTATCTCTGTTATTTTCTAGCTGTGATTTCATGCAAGCTACTACAGTTATGTTCAGGTGTGTATTTCTCTCTCTCTCTCTCTTTTTTTTTTGCTATTACATATATACCTATGAAGTATAACATAGATACTCTATAAAGAAGAGAGGCTGGGCAAAAGTTGGGAACACGGGGGTGGGGTGGGTGGGGAGAAGGGAAGATGGGGAGAGAGAAGGGAGAAGGGGAGGATTGGGGAGACCTTGGGAGAATGGGATGGTTGAGATGGAGGAAGGGTATATATGGGAGCAGAGAAGAAGATATCTTAATTAATGGAGCCATTTTAGGGTTGGCAAGAGACTTGGCTATAAAGGGGTTTCCAAGTGTCCAAGGAGATATCCCCAGCTAGGTCCTTGGGCAGCAGAGGAGAGGGTGCCTGGACTGGCCTTATCCCATAGCCACACTGATGAATATCTTGCATATCACCATAGAACCTTCATCTGGTGATGGATGGAGATAGAGACAGAGACCCACATTGGAGTACTGGACTGAGCTCCCAAGGTCCAAATGAAAAGCAGAAGGAGGGAGAACATGAGCAAGGAAATCAGGACCGCCAGTGGTTGGTTCACCCACTGAGACAGTGGGACTGATCTAATGGGAGCTCACCAAGACCAGCTGGACTGGGACTGAACGAGCATGTGATCAGACTGGACTCTCTGAACGTGGCTGACAATAAGGGCTGACTGAGAAGCCAATGATAATGGCACTGGGTTTTGATTCTACTGTATGTACTGGCTTTGTGGGAGCCTAGTCTGTTTGGATGCTCATCTTCCTAGACCTGGATGGAGGGGGAGGGCCTTGGACTTCTCTTAGGGCTGGAGAAAGAGGGGAAGGGGGAGTTGGGGGAGTGGGAGGGAAATGGGAGGTGGGAAGGAGGTGGAATTTTTTAATAAATAAATAAATTAAAAATAAAATAATTTTTTTTAAAAAAAGAAGCAAGCTTCAATGTGCTCACTGACTTGAATGTTAATCCAAGACTGGTCTGCCTTATCGCTTTAGCCTTGGCATGAACACCTCATATCCACTGAATCAGGAGGGAGGTGTTGTAAGAGCAAGATAGCACATGAAGAGGAGAAAACAGAGGGCAAACTAACCAGGGTCCCATCAGGACCATATTTATTCTTTCTGGGGGTAATACTTCTGAGGCCCTATTTAAGTGATTCTCAACCTGTGGGTCATGTCCCCTTTCGGGTCACTTTCAGATATCGTAAATATCAGACATTAATATTACAATTCATAATAGTATCAAAATTATAGTTATAAAGTAGCAATAAAATTATTTTATGGTTGGGGATCACCACAACATGAGGAACTGTATTAAAGGGTCACAGCATTAGGAAGATTGAGAGCCACTGTTCGAATTATTTCACACTATACTTTGGATTTAAAGGATCATTTACTCCTTATCTCTGCCACATTGGGGATTAAGCACTCAGCTCAAGCATCCTAAGAGACATAACATAGCCAAACCATAGAAATATATAGATTATGTGTCTATATTAAGTAACACAATTGGTTTGTAGAATAAATTATTTATATAGACACCATAAAAAGCATCAATCTTAGGTCTATTTGTGGTTTAGAGTCAGAAGATCTCGTCTCTGTCACTCTAGAATTACAAGACCTGGTTAAGAAAATACAAAATAAATATTGTCAATGAAATTCAGAAAGTTCTATTATCAGGAAGAAGTTAGGGCTGTTATAATCCAAAGCGAGACTCTATATCTGTGATATGAAAAGAAAATGGGGTGATAGCTATCAACAAGAAGTATCTCTCACCAGAAAAGGAAGAGGTTTTAGCAGGGGTAGCTTGTGCAGAGAAAGGCCATGATCGCACACAAAGCTGTTTGTGTCTGAGAGATGCAGAGGAACAATATTCTCAGGGCCTAGTAACCTAGTCTGGAAACAGCACATGGTCTGTGCCATTTGTCTACTTGCGCTTAGACTTTGTGCTTGCTTGCCTGTCTATTTCCACTTAGCTGTAAAGAGCCAAATTATGTTATTTTCAGGAAAATGGAAGGAACACAATTCATGGCAAGTAACACAATTCAGACTATGTTATAAGAGTGTTGTGTGCTTTCCTTATATATGGGATCTAGGATAATATAGATTATATGTATCTGTAGTAATTAGATTGGCGGGCTGAGCTGCGTCCCGCCACCCGGCTAGCTTTATACCCGAAATAATTACAAGGAAACTGTATTCTTTTACACACTGCTTGGCCCATTTCTATCTAGCCTCTTCTCGGCTAACTCTCGCACCTGGACTAGCCCATTTCTAGTGTAGCCCACGAGGTGGCTTACCAAGGAGATTCTAGCCTACGTCCATCCGGGGTCGGAGCTTTATCGCGTGTGTCTGCCCGGGAGCGGGCAGCATGGCGTCTCTGCTCCAGAGAGCAGAGCTGTCAGTCTGAGCTCACTTCCTTTTCCTCCCAGCATTCTGTTCTGTTTACTCTACCCACCTATGTTCTAAGCTATGAGGCCAAGCAGTTTGTTTATTACTTAACCAATGAAATCAACAGATTGATATATGACACTCCCACATCATGTATCACATAATAACACATAAATATATCAATATTATACTATCTATCTATGATATTAAAGGAGGAGGGGAGTATTTGAAAACGAAAAGAGAACCACAAGAGGAAACAGAGAACAAGAGGGAGTAATGAGGAGATCAATTGAGCAAAGTAATATATATATGACACACACACACACACACATATGAAATGTCATAATGAAGCCCATTATCTCACATACAGTTCTTAAAAAATTAATAGCAAAGATTTTATGCTTTATTAAATATTCTGCTCATGTGCTCTTGAATTTCTTAGTATGTTTTACAACTGGCACTAAGTCATAACAATTAAATGGCCAATCCTGCGGAGAAGAAAGGGATATTAGGCTTTTTTTTGTTCATGTCTAATGAGTTTTCATTACATGACTTTAATCAAAGAGAACATGATCTGAGTCAGATTTCAGAAACGCTGATCTCTGCTTGTTTCTGGAGAGAATAATGTATAGGAGTCTATCAAGAAACCTTTAAAAATGTTGGATATACAGGGCACTCAGTGTCTGCTCTGAGGCAGAAAACACAGTGGGAGGATGTGGATTGGGCATCAGGCTTAAGACGTTGAATGAATGGATGCAAAAATAACTGGATGTTAAGAGACTGAGACAGCTCCATCAGTGAGGTTTGAGGGAGAGTATGGTTGGGCTGCTGGTGAATCAGGGAAGGATGACAACAGGCTTGCCAAAGATCAAAAATTGCAAGGAGCACTGCAGCCTCATTCCTCCTTATCATCACACTTCTTCCTGTCCTCTCTGTTCTCTTTTGCTTATTTCCCATTCTTTTCTTATTCCACCGAGTTGGGAGAGAAAAAAAAAAGAAAAGATACTTCAGGTTAATGTAAAAAAAAAAATCTGTCTTACTTTTTCCTGACAGCTCAAATTGATTTTTATTGAGTTCTACATTTTCCTCTGCTTTCCTCCCTGCCTCTCCCTTTCTCCATTCAATCCTCCCCCAAGGTCCCCATGTTCCCAATTTACTCAGGAGATCTTGTCTTTTTCTACTTCCCATGTAGATTAGATCTACGCAAATCTCTCTTGGTGTCTTCATTGTTGTATACATTCTCTGGGATTGTGTTTTGTAGGCTGGTTTTCTTTGCTTTATGTTTTAAAAACACCTATGAGTGAGTATATGTGATAATTGTCTTTCTGTGTCTTGTGTCTGGGTTACCTCACTCAAAATAATGTTTTCTAGCTCCATCCATTTTCCTGCAAAATTCAAGATGTCATTATTTTTTTCTGCTGTGTAAAAAGGGTCTTTTAAAAATCTGTCCTCCAAGCAGCTTTTAGAGTGTCAAGTTCTTCTACACCGTTGGGTTATTCTCCTTAAAATCTGTGTCCTTCAGGAAGACTTTTGTCTATCTTCCTTTCACCAATGGTTCCACTTACACATTAAACAGATGTACATTTAACTTGCTTATTTCCGATCCGTTCTTTAAATTGTTTAATTGACTTGTCTTCAGGAAAGACCTTATTTTGAAGCATTGTGTCCCTACTCAGATACTAAGAACACACACACATGGACATGTACGCACACATACACACACATGCACACACACCCTTCTCTGTTATATACTCCTTGGTTTCCTGTATTTTCCATTTATTTATTTAGTTAAATAATCGAATGCTGTTTAGTAGCCTTCAACCCCACTAATTTATAATCAAGACACATAGTTCTCTTACAGGTTTGCCCACTGTGGCATTTTCAGAATTAACCTTATAGTCTGGTCAATAACAAGTCATGAATAATTTTCTGAGTGAAATATAAATGAGTGTACTAATGGTGAATGGATGTGGGAGATTACACTCATTGTGTAAGGAGTCACTTCAAAGAACACAGAGAGCATAAGACAGCCTTTGGGAGGCAGTGTACCCAGAGCCTCCAAAATGCTCTTCATCAGAAAGGCAGCTCCAACAGAGGGGCATTAGGTTAATATATAACCACAGAGGGTTCTACTGGTCACCAGTTTGTAGCTTATAAACTTCTTCTCCCAGGGTAATTTCATGTGATCTGCCACAGCAATATTGACTCAGACAAATTACTGTTCCAATAGAAAATAATGAAGTGTCACCGTTTGGGGAAATGACATCACTTCCGAAGGTGCCACTATGACTAAGTGGTAGGGTTTGTCCTCAACTTCATTTGGAGTTGACTCTAAAGCTTATGCATTTCTCTCCATACCTATGTGCTTCTCAAGTAAACTAGCGGTCACTATGCACCAAGTCTGAGTCAGGCCTTGAGTTATGGGCTGCTTGGCCCATAGAGATAGATTGGATTCTCTGCAAGGAGACAGATGGTCACATACCAGTGTGCAAGTGCAAGCAGCTCTGTGGAGGGAGAAGCTGCCTCAGCTCAAGGCATGGCTCAGCTTTTGGGGAAAGAGCATGCAGAGCCAAGCAAGGGCCTTGTACTTTGGAGTTAATTTCTGGATAGCCAAGAAGGTAGAATGGTTGAGAAATGGCATTAGAGACAGACAGGGAGGGCCCTGGCTTTGCCTTCTTAACTGCTGACAGCCCAACTCCTGGCACTGCCAACTAACAGCCAAGGATGACAGAACTGTGCTAAGTCTTAAATTGTTCCATGGCCCCTTGCCTTCCTTCCACATGGCTCTTTTCCTGGCATTTTTTCTTCCTAGACACTCAAAGCTATCCTCATTGTTTGTCCTCCTCCATTGTGATTAAAGGGTTCCCTAATGATGACTTACATTTCCTTTAAAAGAACGGAAAAGTAACATAAATGTGTTAAAAAGAAAAGTCACAGTGACTCTAAGAAGCAAATCTATCTCTGTTTACAGCTCACTATTTAATGTGATTCTGCCTCTCCATGTGCAAGAGAAGTTTTTCCGCTGTTTTTAAAATTTATTAGCTATGTTTTAAAAAATACCAATCCAAATTCCCACTCCCTCCCCTCCTCCCACTCCCTCCACACACTCTCCCACCCCTCCACCTCCAATCCTAAGAGAGAACTAGGCATCCTGTCCTGTGGGAAGTCCAAGGCCCTCCCTACTACATCTAGGTTGAGCAAGGTATACATCCGAAGAAAATAGGATCCCAACAAGCCAGTACATGCAGTAGAGACAAATCTCAGTGCCATTGTCAGTGGCCCCTCAGTCTGCCCCAACTGTCAACCTCATTCTGAGGGACTAAACTGATCCCATGCTCGTTCATTCCCAGTCCAGTTGGAGTTGTTGAGCTCCCATTAGCTTAGGCACACTGTCTGACTGTGTGAACCCCTCATGGTCTTGACCTCTTTGCTCATATTCTCACTCCTTCCACTATTCAACTGGACCTTGGGAGCTCAGTCCAGTGTCCTGATATGGTTCTCTGCCTCTGTTTCCATCTATTGTTGGATGAAGGTTCTATGGTGATATTTAAGATAATCATCAGTCTGACTGGCAAGGCCATTTTAGGCACCCTTTCCTCTATTGCTTAACGTTTTAGCTGGTATCATTCTTGTGGATGCTTGGGAAATTTTCTAGAGTCAGGTTTCTGCGCAAGAGAATTTTGAAGTGGTGATAAAATAAGTCAAACAGGAAGCTAATTGCTTCATTCAGTAAGGAGACATAGAGAATGGGGGATTGGGATGGGTTTACATTTCATGGGCATCTCTGCTTAGCCAATATGGTGTTTACCATGTAAATTTCCCTTTGTAAACCTGATGAGAGGGTTATTTCAAGAACTTCGAATTGGGCTAAGGGGATTTTCTGAAATGAAGCATTCAGAGTATATAAGAACACACGCTTTGAGCCAGCGATTCAGGTTTGAACCCAAGCTCTATTGATTTGCTTTTTCATGTTATTCCTTGGATAGGCAATGCAACTTTTCTGTGTTTATTTTTACCATATGATTACTCAAAGCAATAGTCAAAAATACCAACTTCGCAGAGGTGGCTAAAGGATACATCAGCATGGTGTGGGTTGAGTAGAGGATAGGGAAGGGGAGAGACCACACTCGTGGGCATGTACAGAGTACTTATTTTCTGATGTAGACACTACGCTAACACCCTGCATGGAAAATTGTATGAAATAAGTTTATTAGTTCTTCATTAAGATAAAAATATGAAGTCTAAGAGGGTAAGCAGCTTATCTTAAAAAAATATGGCTGACAAGTCATGGAGGGCAGACTTGAAGTTTGTAACAGGTCTTTTAAGAAGCAAACACTTAAGTATTGGTTGTCTTAATACCTAGCAACTGAAAACTGTCTTTCTTGATCCTGAGTCACTTCGGGTTACAAAATTTCCAGTTGACATCAGAATTAAATCGTTTGAACCATGAAGTCCTCAAAAATAGAAGGCTCTGTCCCTCAGTTCCTTAAGTGCCCCACCTAAGTCTTATTGCAGAATCTTGAAGAAGGAAAAAAAATGAGAGTTGACTTAAAAAAATGTGACACATGCTTTCCGCAGGAGACCTCCAGAAATGGGATAATGATCTGGAGTGCAGGGACGTTAAACTTTTCTCTCAATATTTCATTTTCTCTTCACCCTGTGCTGAGTAAGTGGCTGGGCTCTTGAATTTTGTATAAAAATGGGAATGAAAAGTCTTTAACTTTTAGTTAACGAAATCATTTCACCACACCCAAGTCACTTCTTGTTTCTAGACATCTCTCTCATCACATTTAGTGACTTTTCTCAGATTGTCTCTACTCATTGCCACTGGTATTGCCTGCACGAACAAAGCAAAGACGATTCTGATGCCTTGTGTATCTCAGAAAGAGAGTTCGCAGTGGGAAATTACTGGGGTAAAGGGTATTGTATGGGGAAAGATGGAGTTTAGTTTATAAAAATAGAGCTTGCTCTGCACAGCTAGTGCCCTAAATGATTCCAATTGATTTCCTGACTCTTGACCAGTGCTGCTCACCATGCTGTGTGCTGCCACACTGTAGGGGCCCCTGCAATCTACATGTGACGTGGTACTGAGACTTATATCAGGAACAGAGCAAACACACACAAAAAAAACCCCACAGTGAACCCACTACTGAACTATGTTTTCCTCTTGAATGCTTTAATTTAAGTGTGAGGAAAAGTATCTTTCAAAATGGTTATCTTTCATTACAGGAGGCTGAATAAATATAGTGATTCCTAACAAGGCAGATTGGGCCAGGACAGGGGGTAGCAAGCCCAAGCTTCTGTATCCTCTTGTCACAAATACATTCTTCAGAACATCCTCCATGTTCATTCTGACTTACTGAAGGTGGAAGTAGAACAACCAAAATTAAGCAGGCACTGTGGGTGATTCCTAACATGAGGATATATGTACATTCATCTAATGGGAGCTCACCAAGGCCAGCTGGACTGGGACTGAAAAAGCATGGGATAAATCCAGACTCTCTGAAGATGGTGGACAATGAGGGCTGCTGAGAAACCAAGGACAATGGCACTGGGTTTTGATCCTACTGCATGTACTGGCTTTGTGGGAGCCTAGCCTGTTTGGATGCTCACCTTCCTAGACCTGGATGGAGGGGGAGGACCATGGACTTACCACAGGGCAGGGAACCCTGACTGCTCTTTGGACTGGAAAGGGAGGGGGAAGGGAGTAGGGTGTGGGGAGTGGGGGAGGGGAGGGAAAGGGAGGCGAAGAGGAGGCAGAAATTTTTATTAAAAAAAGACAAAGATTTAAAAAAAGAAGAGAATTTGGTTTTCAAACTCAAAGACAAGACATTTTTTCTAAAAGTCTTCCAAACTGACTGAAATAAAAAAAATAAAAAACAAACAAGCAAAAACAGGAGAAATGGAGTCTATTGATGGGGAGTGTCATATATCAATCTGTTGATTTCTTTGGTTAAGCAATAAAGAAACTGCTTTGGCCCTCATAGGTTAAAACATAGGTGGGAGGAGTAAACAGAACAGAAGGCTGGGAGAAAGAAGCTGAGTCAGGGAGTCACCATGATTCTCCCAATCCAGACAGACGCAGGTTAAGATCATTCCTGGTAAGCCAGCTCGTGGGCTACAGCAGATTATTAGAAATGGGCTAGTCCAGGTGCGAGAGCTAGCCTAGAAGAGGCTAGATAGAAATGGGCCAAGTGGTGTTTAAAAGAATACAGTTTCCGTGTAATTATTTCAGGTAAAGCTAGCCGTAGGGGCTGCTGGGTGCCGGGGACGTAGCCCTGCTGCCCTTATTTCAACAGATGGTGCCCAACATGGGGCTAAACCACTTAAAAACCTGAGAAGGCTTAAAAATAAGGGAGAGAGAATTTAACGCAGATTTTTGCTGTTTGTTGGTGGCTTGCTGCAGAGAGATTTCCTGATTCGGCATCAGCAGCAGAAAAAACGCTGCGTCATTTTAAAGCGTGGCTATGCTGCCAGTGTGAACTCTGGCTTCAAAGCATTTCAATGAATTTTAGGGGACTGGATGTTTGCGTTCCCACTTGGGATCGGAAGGAGAGTGCTCTGAGACTATGCCTGGGCAGACGGCCAAATCAGGCTTAGGCAGGCGGAAGGGCATGGCGTGTTTTCAAACTGCACAGTGCTCTGCGTGTCTGATGGAGGAAGGTCCGCCTGACTCTGCCTCCCAGGCATTTGGGATTAAAGGCGTAACTACTACACCTTGAACTCAGAGATCTGTTTGTCTCTGCCTTCTAGGCACTGGGATTAAAGGCATGTGCTATCATTCCTTGAAGTCACAGAGGTCAATCTCCCTCTGCCTTCCAAGTGTTGGGATTAAAGGTGTGTACTATCACACACAACTACCCTCTTTCTTTCATTTTTTTTTTTACTTTTAAGAACTTTAACTTTTAGTCTGCATATATTTTTAACACACTCTAAACCATTTAGAAATTTTGTCTTTGAATCTCTCTTTACTGTATATCTCTCTTTTTCTGACCACACGAGCCTTCAATTTACCAAGCAATATCAGTAGGACTAAAGCAGTGGCTTTGCCAGCTAGATCCAGTCCATTCCTTAGCTTTCCAGCCTCATGGTGGATATACAGGCTGTAGCCATGTTTACTGCCACAACTCTATGGCATTTCAAGGTCCCTGCCAGCAAGTGAGCTTCAGCAGCCTGTGCTTGCAAACCACACGAACCGCCTGCATAAAAGAGTCAGAGTTTTCCCTGGCAGGACAGCCTAGAAAGCCGGCATTTTTAAATGGCGCAGCTTTTTTCCTGCTATGGCTGAAAACTGAAAAGCATGCGTTCAGCTTTTCATCAACACCATTTAAGTGTTTCGTGGCAGGACCTCTTAATGAGCTGCAGGGTTTTGCAGCTAAAGCTGAGTCAGGAAGCTTCTCTTAGATGAGAGCGCTTGCTTGCCTCTAGCAAGCAGAGTGCCACAAATGCTTTGAAGCCAGAGTTCACGCTGGCAGCACAGCACCAAGAAGATGCGCTTTAAAATGACACAGCGTTTTTTCTGCTGCTGATGCCGAATCAGGAAATCTCTCCACAGCATGCCACCAACAAACAGCAAAAATCTGTGTTAAACTCTCTCTCCCTTATTTTTAAGCCTTCTCAGGTTTTTTAAGTGGGTTTAGTCCATCATGTCGGGCACCATTTGTAGTAATTAGGAGCAGCGGGGCTGCGTCCCCAGCACCCCGGCTGCCCACATGGCTAGCTTATGCCCGAAATAACAACACACAAACTGTATTCATTTAATCACTGCTTGGCCCATTTCTATCTAGCCTCTTCTAGGCTAATTCTCACATATTAATTTAGCCCATTTCTAATCCTCTGTGTAGCGCCCCTAGATGCGCTTACCGGGAAGATTCTAGCCTGTGTCCATCCTGGGTCAGAGCTTCATCGCTTGCGTCTGCCTGGGAGCTGGGAGCATGGTGTCTCTCTGAGGCATCTGCTCCCAAGAGGAGAGCTGTGGAGTCTCAGCTCACTTCCTTTTCCTCCCAGCGTTCTGTTCTGTTTACTCCTCCCACCTATTTCCTAACCAATGAGGGCCAAGCAGTTTCTTTTTATTTAACCAATGACCTTCCTCCATCAAAATAAAGTTAATGGTTAAAAAAAAAGGTAAAGTCTTTAAAGAGACAGACTACAGATAGTTAAGAGATTAAAAGAAATAAAAAAATAAGCCACGTAAAAATGAAAAATTCACAGAGAGTCTGGATTATGTACATTGTGTTTTATTTAAAATTTTTGACTGTAAAGGAGCTAAGTACAGAGAGACATTTCATTACATGGGCTGCCAAGCTAAACCAGAATGGATATAAGGGTATTACGATTTCAAAATTTGGGTCTAAGGATATGATGCTTTGGAGAGGGTCTTCTTTTGTTTTCACAGAGGACCAGACCCTATGGATTGCATCTATCCCAATATGGTATGATAGACCACGACCTCCTGAAAAGTTCCTGTGAACACCCTCAAAAAAAATTACTTCACTCACCTGCCAACTGAGATAAACCTGGCACACAGGTTATACCCTAAATGATCTAATTAACAATGCCCCCATTCAACAGGAAGCAGTTTGGAGAGAAAAAACTGCGCCCATGTTCCCAAAATATTGTTTATAAGTGTTCTTTTACATTTAAAGGGGGAAATGATATAGGTATGAATAATTTGCTTTGGTATGGATTTTAAGGTCAATTTTGTTATATATATATATGTATTTCTGATATTGATTAAGGTATTGTGATTGTGTAGTTCATTTAAAATGTAATGTATAATTAGGAAATATAGGTTGTTGATGGATAATCACAAATAATAGTCGTTTGTAGTCATGTTACTTAGATTTTCTAGATATATAGAGATATATTTCAGATAGACATTCTTCATATCTTTCAAAGACTGCAGAATATGGCATTTAATATTTTAATAACTTAGGACTTTTCATGACAATGAGACATATCTGCTCCTGGCGGCACCAATCTACTTCGAGAGGAAGATGGGCATTGAAGAAGATCCTTATGGAGTTTGATAGCCATTTGGGCAAGAAACTGCTCTTGCCTGGACTGTTGCATAAAATGGACACAGAGAACCCACAGAGAGAGAACTGCTGAACTTGCCTAAAGGTGAGACGGTCTTTTGGGGTTCCCGACTCATGAAAGAGTCTGCGAGACATTCTGCAGGACACAGCAGAAAGTGACTGAACTGTCTTTGAAATTTCCTGCTTCATGGAAATGTCTGCTGGATACTATGGGCCAAGGCTGAAGATGGATGCCCCAACGGTACAAAAGAACTTCGGGTGACTGTTCAGGCAATGAGATGTCTCTGTCATTTCTAGAGTTTTCTTATTTCTTGTTTACTTAGGTAGTATTATATCCTTCTGGAGTCTTTGATGGAGTTGAAGAATGTATAGATAGCTATAGTTTTCCATAGTTATGATAAAAGATAAAATAGATATAAATATTGTAAGTATAATTCTTGCTTGTTAACTGTTTTGCTATATGTAATTTTGCTATGTTAAAGTTAAAGCCTTCCTTTTTTTTGTTTAAACAGAAAAAGGGGAAGTGATGGGGGAGTGTCATATATCAATCTGTTGATTTCAATGGTTAAGCAATAAAGAAACTGCTTTGGTCCTCATAGGTTAAAACATAGGTGGGAGGAGTAAACAGAACAGAAGGCTGGGAGAAAGAAGCTGAGTCAAGGAGTTGCCATGATTCTCCCAATCCAGACAGACGCAGGTTAAGATCATTCCTGGTAAGCCAGCTCGTGGGCTACAGCAGATTATTAGAAATGGGCTAGTCCAGGTGCGAGAGCTAGCCTGGAAGGGGCTAGATAGAAATGGGCCAAGCGGTGTTTAAAAGAATACAGTTTCTGTGTAATTATTTCAGGTAAAGCTAGCCGTGGCGGTGGCCGGGTGCCAGGGACACAGCCCTGCCACCCTTATTTCAACAGTCTATCTTAAGCAAAAGTACAAATCCTACACTCTTAACTTGGATATATTGCTACCTACTATGGTGCTTTTGACCTGTGGAAATGGTGCCCAAACTCACTGGATCTGGAACTTGGTATAGAGTTTCATGGAGTTCTACATGCTTGAAGTAAGTATTCAGAAACACAACACAAGCTGAGCTGTGGTGGTGCACGCCTTTAATCCCAGCACTCGGGAGGCAGATGCCAGCCTGGTGTACAGGAGCTAGTTCCAGGACAGGCTCCAAAGCTACAGAGAAACCCTGTCTTAGAAAGCCAAAACAAAACAAAACAAAACAAAACAAAACAAAAAAACACAGAGAGAGAGAAAGACAGAAAAAGAACCTGAAGTTGCTAGGGAAAGGGTGAGATAATTCAAATGGAAAACACTGGTCCAGAGGCATGGTCTCTAATGTTATTTGTGACTTTTTTTTAAAAAATTTAACCTGCCAGATTCATTTTTCTGTCTGGAAATGTGGAAATGAGGAAAGTGAAGAGTGAAGACAGCATCACTGGTTCATAAATCAAATGGCTTCTGATATGAAGAGTGTGTAGGGGAGCCAAACTGATCTTCCAAATTCTCAAAACAGGAGTGGGCATATTCTCATAGGAATGAAAATGTTAGATTTGGTGAATGTGCTTTGGAAAACAAAGCCCCAAATTAAGATGAATACATCTTTAAAGAAGTTCAGAGAATGTTCCTGGAAGCTGTGCACAGCATCATTCGACAAGCACTTTGTCATTTAAAAATGAAGTTAAGAGTGGGACACAGACTCTAACCAAAAACACAACCTACCAAAGAAATAAAAGCACAAACAAAGAGGAATATATATTTCTGGGAGTAGTGGAAGGGAGTATTTTCCAGTCACCCTAGATCTTAAGGACATTAGTCACCTTGATTACCATTGCATGAAAATATGGCATACACAGGAGATGAAAAGTTGTAGAAAAATTAAATGATCATAGAAGGTAAGAAGGGTTCAACAAATAACTATAATCATGGACATCAGGAGTGCGCTGACTTTCAACTTCTCACTTACTATTTCACACTTATCTGAGGGGCCTAGGTGCAGAAAAGGCTTTGAAATTGAAATAAAAGTCTTTAACATTAGCTAAGAAAACAATTTATCATGTTCAGGTCAATTTTTTTGTCTCTGCAAATATTTCCTTGTGTTCAGTGGATTAATTTTTAAGTTTGTTCAAGTGTTTCTCCACTATAGAGATGGGATGGTAAATACAGTGGGATGGAAAAATTTCATGGTTAATTCTCTTCTCTCTAAGGTAGGGTCTAGTGATGAGGATAAAGACATGTGATGTTTCTTGATAAAATTTGCACAAAATTTATGTAAGATACTGGTGGTGAAACCAAGTAGACAACCTCTCAGGAGCCATTGACAGTACACTAAGGAAGCAGTTGGGTGGGGCATTTGAATGAGGTACATGGGAATCTATCAAGGTGATTTTTCATATACGATGACTGGAAAGAGAAGAAAGGAGAAAATGTCACTGTGCCTTAGCAGTAATAGCCATCAAGAAATCATAGCCAGGGAATGATGGGATGGGTCAGTGGATCTTGTTGACAATTCTGATAATATGAGTTGAACTTCTGGAATCCATACCATGGCAAATACCAGGCATCTGTCTACCTCTCACTCCATTTTCTCAGCACTGGGTGTTGAGAAAGTGCTGATGTGCCCCATGCTAGGTATCCAGACTCAGGTCTGTGTGCTCGCATGCCAGGCACTTTATGCACTGAGCCACCCTTGTAACTCCTATCTTCAACATTTTAGCTGTACTTTTATGGGTTTTCATTTTTCTTTTTTTCTTTTTCTTTTGTTGCAGTCATGGAACTAGAGGATTTGAATTCTGTTTTCCATGTTCATGCTTACCTATGTAGGGCTATCTTCTAATGCATTTTGAATCATTTATGCCTATTATGGAGTGCTTTCTTCATCCCTTATACTATGCAAAATGCTTCACAAGAATTAAACAACTTAGTCTTACCAGTTACCATCCCAAAAAGGCTCATTAAGAGACTAGGACCAAGATAGGTAAACATCCTGACAAACACCATATGGCAAGTGGGTAGGAGAGTCAAGGTGTGGTTGGAAGTGAACCACCCCTACACTATCAAATTTTAACTACTACTCCATTTCACACATTCTAAGGGGAGATGTTAGGGAGATTTTTCACAATAAAGGCTCTGATCCCAGTGACTGAAACATCCGTCATCATCTAACTTTCCCCTAACGATACCACTGAACTGCAACTCCCCTGATGCCTTTTCTATTGTGAGGCTAAACACTGCCTCCACCACGATCTAGTTAATTTAAACATGTATATGCAATTTAGCTTTTTTCGCTGAAAGCCAATTTACTGAACTAAGCTCTTCCCCAGTCTGGATTCTGTAGACAATCCAAATTGCAATGATCATATGAAATTGCTATGATTGTGTTAAGTCCTGTCTCAGCCTCACAAGGAATTTGCTATGTTTTGCTCTTTTAAGAATTAGGGCCTTAGTTCAAATGCTCAAGTAATTTATGAACCTCCCTTGCCCTTTGTAATTTTTCTCTGATTATCATTGATAAAATCGGATTTATTTGCACTTTGACATTCTGGTGGCATTCACAATGAGCTATTTCCTACACATTTGGACATACAGAAAGGACACATTAATGATAAAATAGTTTCTTCACATTTTTGTTGTTACATTTTCAGAGGACATGTGAACAAAGGAATAATGAGGAACTTAGAAGGTAGACTAAACTTAGCAACAGAGAGGGAGACATCCGAGCAATCAGTTAGCAGCAATAATCCTAGTTAATGCACTTCCAAAATAATATCTACATTCTAGGCCTGCAAGTGTTTTGCCCCCTGATTCAACTCTAGAAAAAGCATTTAAGTATAGCTTTTGTCTCTCTCTGGGTTCTTGAAGTTGTCAGACATTAAATTGCTTGGTGTAATGCATAGCTTTTGAGTTGCAGAGGTGAGATTCAAACTATGCTTCTTCCTTATTCACTACTGTACTACATTGCCCTCTAGGTGAAGAAGAATGTAAAAATGTAGATGCAACAATAGAGTCTCTGATATAGAAAAGAAGCAAGGAATTGTTCCAATGACTGCATTCAGTTAGAATCATAAAGTTGGAGCAATATCCGCCAATATAGCTATATAGTGGTCCTCTCTTTATATGAGGGGCTAAACATAGTGCTATAACATTTAAAGATCAGTGACTTGGAACCATTCTGGCCCCTGCAGGTATTTAGCAATGTCTTCAGACATTTTTGGTCATCATAGATTTTGAGTAGGAGAGAGATGTAGTTGGCAGTTAGGATATGAACTGGATGATGCAAATGTCTCTCAGTTTACAGGATAACCCCAAGTAACAACAGCACTGGATGTAACTGTCAGTAATCTTGATGTTGAGCAATCTTTGAATGGATTAAAATTATTAATCTTGGGGCTTATGGCTCAGTAAGCAAAGTGTTTCCATACAGTCATGAGGAGTTTTAACCACCACCTCCTAAAACTTACACCAAAAAGCCAAGCTTGGCAAGCCTCTGATGCCAGTGCTGGTGGGATGAAGACAGGAGGATCCTTGACCAGCCTGACTAACTTAATCAGTGAACTCCAGCTTGAGAGATTATCTTTCAGACAAATGAAGCACACCCCTTCCAAATGAGCTAAAGGCAGTTAATGGTGTGTGTGTGTGTGTGTGTGTGTGTGTGTGTGTGTGTGTGTGTGTGGTGTGGTGTGGGAAGTATTCTCCAGTGCTGGAGCCACTGGTAAGTTTCTATTTTCAAGTGAATAGCCTCCCACCCATGGTCATGCAAATGTCTTAATTACAAGCAATGAGACACACACAAAAAGAGAAAGTAGGTTTAGAATTTATGAAGAAGAAAGGGTTCAGTGGGAAGGGAAGACAAGAAAAGGATAATGGGGGTACATTTTCAAAATATATTATATGTATGAAATTTTGAATGTCTGCTTTTAAAAGAAATTGAAAAGCAAATAAAGTGGAGAGCTGTTTATAAAAACATACAATATCAACCTCTGGCCCTCATAAGCAGGTGTGAACATTTACATGCACAACTGCATGCTCATGTGCACGTATGCAGGTCTGTATAATAATTGCCTTTCTAATCTAAGGAAAACTCTCATGTCTGGAAGGACTGAGTCCAGAATCTGAAAACATAAAAAACTGGGCTTGCAGTGTGAGGAGAAGGGATGAAGAAATGACTTTGTGGTGGGGCTTGTTGCCTGGCACAGAATGTGCTGATCATGGCCATGTCTGCTAACAGTCAGCAAGTACTGTGTCTGTGCCAGCCATCTTTTGCATGTATGGTTTGGGGTCCAGCTCTTAAAAAATTGGCTTTTGAATGTCTATTCAATGATTGGACCACATCTGCATGCCTTCCTTGCTTTTGTTATTCTTTCTCTATCAAACAAAACAAAACAAAACAAAAAAAAAAAAGAAAGAAAACCCTAAAGCCCTATGCCTGTGGCAAGTTTTTAAAAGACGCTCTACTACCTGCTATATTTAGCACTGGGAGAGAAGAAACTGAATATTTACTTTCCATAAATCTGCAGAAAGGAAGATATTTTCCACTTACCCCACTCATTTCATGGTTGTCCCCTGAGAGCTACATAAATGGATATCTGGATATACATCTCTTAATAGAGGAGTCCTAGGGGGAATGGGCAGACCTGTGAATGGGGTCATTGATTCAGATGTTCCTGGATGGGCCACCGTGATTGCTTTCTGGAGACCACTTCCCCCAGAGTGACTGCAGAGTGGGACACAGCCAGAGTAAAGCCTTCACCTAGCAATTCCTGGTTGATTCATATCTGGGTCAGCTATGTGGTGGGCAATGTTAGCGGTTGCCCCAGGCTTCAAGGGAAATTTTCCAAGCTTGGATGTCTTACAATCAAGCCCTGTTAGTGGAGACTGTGGGGAAAAATCTAGGGTGGGTCATTCCAGGCATGAGTGGGTGAGGAGAGGAAAAAGAAGGAAACAATTTTCCTGAATTATTACTATGGCTTTTGGAGAAATAAAACATGCCTAAGAAGAGATGGAAACTCAACTTCTTTCTATTTTCATTGCTCTTAGAATACAGTTCAAGTTGTCTAATGTGCCCTGGTAGAATTGGTCATAAGTAGGTCCCTATCTCCCTCCCTAGTCTTTGGGCTGTTTGTAAGTCTTTGGTATCTGTGTCCAGCCATGATGACTATCTTTTAGCTCCTATGAGAAGTCATTTACCTCTCATTCTCTTTTTAAATGTTGTTCTTTTATCCTAAAAAGACTTGCTGCAATTCCTCCTTTCAACTCCTACCTTTTTAAAAAATACACTTGGTATGCAATTTCAAAAATTTTCCAAATTAAGACAGATTCTCATTTCATGCTTTTCTAGAAACCCAAATTTCATTACTGTGGTACTCATTGTAATTCTGTGGCTATGGTTAATATATACTTTTCTCGTGTGTTTGTGAGTCCCATGAAGGGCATGTTTAGATTAATCATATCTGTATTCTGAATGTATAGTCCAATACCCAGTTCTTTGTGGTACTGTTGGGTATAGCACTATCTAGGAACTAACAAGGAAAGAAAAAAGAAGAGAAAGAAGGAGAAAATAAGGGGAGAGATATGTAAAGGAAGAAAAAAGAATAAAGTAAAAATTCAGTATAAAGTATTTATCATGCAATTTAACTTCTAAATTTTTCTGTGCAGCAACAACAGAATCAAAGGATAAAATCCAAGTGTACAGAATAATACCCTCCAATCTAAACATGTGAATAAGGGAATAATACCCTCCAATCTAAACATGTGAATAAGGGAATAATACCCTCCAATCTAAACATGTGAATAAGGAGAGAAAAAGAAAGAAAGACAGACAGACAGGTAGATAGATAGAAAGACAGTAGATAGACAAGGAGAGATTGGAGGGAATACTGAGCACTTCATCTTAGTTTGTGATGCCTACTTAAGTGTCCATGTAGTCTGTCTCCTGTCTTTATAGGAGTGTAACTGGAGCATAAAGTGAAGATTCCGAGCATCAGCATTTGCCAGGCGGGAACTTGTGTCAAGGACTGTGCAGGGTATGTGTAATACAATTTCAGCTCCCGCCCCCTGCAAAAGATACAGTGACTGGGGTATGAATTATTGGTCCCTAGTGTTGATGGAGAGATTGAATGTCTCCATGTGTAAGGGGCAAACATACTGTGGGAAGCATCTGGAAGCCTTGGCCATTTATTGCCTCTCCTTCCGGTCTGCCTGCATGGTGATTTCTTATGTTACCATTTTACAAAGCATTCTGCTTCATGGGTGTGCATCTCTTCTAGAAACCTGTTGGTTCAAAGTACACACTTTGATGATTTATTGGTTTATAACTTGCTGCAAGGCTTATATCTGGACTGCTTTTCTTTCATTTATCTAGATTCTGAGTAATTTTAGGTATTAATACGTACCCTGTAAACAAATTAGATCCTGTTTTGTCGTTACACTGATCTTTCTGTATTCTGAGAAAAGCCATCCCCTGCCACCACTTCAAGAGGCTCCTAATTCATGAGGGGAAAAGTACTGTAAAATATCAGCTATTGTAAATAGGGATCCTAGGCAGATAGATGGCCTGATGTCATTTTACAGAGAAATGGGTGTCAGAAAATATTTTCTGGAGGAGAGTTAGCTTAGTGGGGCCTCCTGATAATAAGAAGGCATTTTCAGGTGTTAGAGGGAGATATAAACACAAATAGAAAAACATTAACAAGGAGACAAGAAAGGATATACAAACTAGAATAGTAAATTATTGATTGGCTGGAAACACAGACTCAATCTCATGGATGCTCAGGACATAAGTGAAGAGGTAGTTGAAGTTACATCACAAAGTTATTTTTATGCTTTTACTGGGGAGTTGGAACTCTTTGCTGGAGATGCCAGCAACCAAATGCTGATGGCTAAACACAGTTGGAACTGCCCTGAACCTGAACCTTCACTGTGCAATAACCTCATGACACAATGTGTGCAAAGACTTGGTTTCCTAAAACCTTTCCTGTCTAGAGCTAAAGAGATGGCTAAATTAGAAGCGGCTGCTGTTCCTGCAGAGGATTTGGGTTCAATTCTCAACATCCGTATGGGGAGGGGGGAGGTTGGTTTATAAACACCTGCAACTCAAGTTCCAGAAGATGTTATAACCTCATTAGGGCTTTGTGGGCATCTTCATGTATGGCACACACACATAAAGCCAGGCGTACATACATATAAAATAAATATATAGATTGTTAAGTTTTTCCCACTGTATTGAACTACATGAGCATTCAGTGTCATTCTGATTTCATCATACCAAACACATGATTATTAAGGCAATAATGATTGTTTGAAAAATAATTATCTAGGGTGTGTAATATGCCCAGTGGATGAAAACACCTGCTGCAGAGCCCAGTGACCCGAATTTGTTCCCTGGCACCAATACGATAGATGGAGAGAACCATCTGCTAAAAATCATCCAATGTACCATGGTGCATGTAGGTATAATGGAAATTCAGCTTCTTTATTTTCTCTTTGGGAATCTGAAGCCCAGGGATACCCAGCGCTTAACTAGCATGTTATAGTATGTTAGTGAAGAAGTCAAGGTGGAGACCCACATCTATAAGCCATGTCCTTATGACCTTGTCACAAAGAAATATAAGTATTCTGTAGATTCTCTTCTTTATTACAGATTCTTGAGTCTTTCATCTTCTTGCCATAATATATATATATATTATTTTTGAGACAGAGTTTCTCTGTAGCTTTTTGGTTCCTGTCCTGGAACTAGCTCTTGTAGACCATACTGGCCTCAAACTCACAGAGATCCGCCTGCCTCTGTCTCTGAGTGCTGGGATTAAACTCCTCAGATATGGATTGGAACTCATGAACTTCTCTGTCATCCATGTTAGAAAGTTTATGTCTTGATGTTACACATGTGTTACACAGAGGAACCATAGCACCTTGAATGCATGAGTGCAGTTTCTTGTCATTTCCAGAAAACGCTGTTTTGCTCCAGTGGTTCCCAACCTCTGGCCCTGGCTGATTTTCTGCATCCTCTTCCACAGTGGTCACTAAGCTGTACAGGCAGGTGGTGTAACCCTGATGTCACGTTTTTGACTGAGTGTTCTATAGACACCTACTCTCTTCACTTTGCTAGTTTTCAGTTTCTGCATTAACTACCACCCTGAATAAAATTTTTTTCTGATGACGTTTGAGAACTTAGCTAATCTGTTGCTAGAAAAGTACAAATCTATCAGTTTGGTATGATGTCCACTTAGGAAAATAAAATTAATAGGTTCATTCTAAAGTCTGTGAGCTCCCCAGTCATATATAATTGGCAAGATTCACAATACCAGGGATGTTTTTAATCCTGTATAGAGGACCTGAAGTCTGATCAGCAAGTGGTTGGTTTCCCCCGTAACATTTGTGTCAGGATTGCACACATGATCACACTTTGATATGTCAGTCTTTACTGTTGCTTATAAGGCTCACAGTTGAGCAACACTGCCAATGTCTTTCCCCTGACCTCAGGTGCCTACAAATTATCTGATGGTTTTGTGAAAGCTAGCTAGCAAGGTGGAAGATTCCTGGTCAGTGGCAACTTGTCTTTTCTGTTTTATATCATATGACCAAAATATTTGTTTACATCAGCAGTAGTGTTTAACCATTAGATTTGGTAAACAGCCAAGGGTAATGGCAGTGGTCTGTATTGTTTGGGGTGTCTGGAACACTCCTGACCAACAGCTGAAGGAGAGGTATCCCATATATGGCTCTGAAACCCATAACTTTCTATAATCATGCAATACAATATAGAATTGCAAGTAATGTCTCTGTTTCCTTTATATTTCTCTCTCAAAGTACATTTTGAAATAACTTCTGAGATTTCATTTTCTTTCTGTATAAAAGCCTGACCTATATACTTATGTTATAAGACCCCATATAGAACAAGTAGAGTTGAATGAACTAACGTAAAGAAAGTGGAATAGTGAAATATTCCCCATTGGTTCAACAATGGTGCAAGCTGTGCTTGCCATGTGCTAAATCCATGCGCTGAGCCATGAAATTAGAAGATGAAATCAAAGCATAGGAAAAGAAAAGACAATTTTCTTATTTGCAGTTACATTATTGTAAATTATTGTCTGAATATATGAATTTTGGGTATTTTCATAAAGACCACAAAGCAGCCACTTGCTAGAGCAGCTAAATAACATCAGACATATGACAAGGAAAGAAGGTAGCATGTAGGTGGGAAGGACAGACTCTACGTCAGAATCCCCCAGCCTTAAGTATTTTATCAGTAAAATGAGAGAAACACTAATATTTATGTCAAACATTGCTCTTAGGAAAATATGAGTACATTTAGTGTCTAACACAGAAGAGCCCAGCGTTGCTGGAACTTGAGCCTGTAGATGCTCACTTCAATTTTGCTGACTCAATTCAATGAAGTCAGAAGAAAATGAGATTTGCTAGCATAGATAGAGCTGGATGTGCTATTGAGTGGGTTTGGAAAGTGTTATTTCCAGTAAGGGTCTTTAAGAAAGTATGGCACTTCCCCTGGGAATACTGAAAAGCTCTACTCATTCTTCCCATCTGTCTCCCGAAAGACTGCTTCTTTCCTGCCCCTCTTACATTTCCCTGTCTCTCACTGATGGGGAATATGATCAGAGACACTGGTTTTTCTCTAGCTCAACCCTTCTTTTTTAATTTGTGTTTGAGAGTATGATCTCCTAAGAAGTTAAAATAGGGATTGTTAGTTTGGTTCAAATGATGACTGAGAGGTTTTGAAGCACATTGTTTTTTGATATCTGTCCACCCTCTGTGACTAGAAGAGCATAGTGACTCTCCCTATCATCTTCCGTTCTTCTCACCCCCACCCTTACTGGTACAAACATCATGACCCATCCATTAATAAAACATTCAGTTCTCTCACACTGTATACTGAATGCTTTGCTAAGTGGTTAGGATTTAGCTGAGTACATTTTACTTCCTGTTGTCTTGACTGCTATCCTCCAGTGGAAGAGAAGATAAAATGTCAAGGAGTTTCAATAAATTATAGCAAATAGGATGAGAGCACAGGAACAGGTTGGGCCATGTAAGTAATTCTGCCCCCAAAGCAGAATTTAATGAAGACAAAGTCAGACACTGGAAAGAATAAATACAGGCCAGGAAAGTGGGTGAATGGTGTTTTTTCAGTCAAATTTCATAGCTTGATGGATAAGCAGGAGCATGGGATATACAGGAATGTACAGGAAATGGAAGCAAATGAATAAAGTATGGTATATAAAGTCGGGTGTGACAAGATTTGAGGTTGGAAAACCAAACAAAAAGCAACTTTCAGCAGTCTTGTGGGTAGTCTGAAGAATGTGAATGAGCATGTGTTGTTACTGAAATACCAAATGCACTCCAAAAGCAGTGAGAAATCATTAGACATTTTAAATTAGAATTTGAATTAAATACGGTAATTGTATGATCTGAATAAACAAATTATTCACTCTGTACTTAGTGCAGGAGTTTTAACAGCAAGCAACCTGGTAGTCTGTATGTTGTAATAGCCTCAGCATGTAAGAAAATAGGACTATAAGGAGTCAAGAGCAAAAACCAGGAAGAAGAGCATGAATTCTGGGGAGTAGGTTAAGTCATACAGATACTACCAGCCCCGAGACATGCAGAGGATTCTTAGGGGAAAGATGTGTGCAATATAAGCCTTAGAATTATTGTGGGTTTTTACTTCTTAGACCCTGGAAGCTTGGGTTTATAACATCCCAGTGTAATCTTTATCCTGCAACCGAGATGTTCAGAACAGATGATTTGATAAGGCAGAATATAACTTAAATTCTTTATATTTCTACTAGAATAATTATAGTTATTGACTACTTACATTATAAATATTCTCAGATACTTGCTGGGGCTTTTGGGAAGTAAGTTTCATGGGCATATTCCAAAAGCCCCAGTCCATGTAGTTTTAAGAACAGGAACAAATGATCAAGCATGAAGTGACACATTGGATTCTGTTTCATACAACACAAGTAAGTTTAAATAATCAAGGGAAATCTATGGCTATATTAAAATATTTAAATATGAGAAAAACTTTTCCTATTAGCCATTCTAATAGCTTAACATTATTGCCAATGTCGTGTTTTGTCTTTTTGATTTTGTTTTCTTTCTTTTTTTTAATTAAAAATTTCCGCCTCCTCCCCCCTCCCTTTTCCCTTCCCCCACTCCCCAAGCCCCACTTCCCTCCTCCTCCCTCTCCAGTCCAAAGAGCAGTCAGGGTTCCCTGCCCTGTGGGCAGTCCAAGGTCCTCCCCCATCCAACCAGGTCTAAGAAGGTGAGCATCCAAACAGGCAAGGCTCCCACAAAGCCAGTTCATGCAGTAGGATCAAAACCCAGTGCCATTGTCCTTGGCTTCTCATCAGCCCTCATTGTCAGCCATGGTCAGAGAGTCCGGTTTTATTCCATGCTCATTCAGTGCCAGTCCAGCTGGCCTTGGTGAGCTTCAATTAGATCAGTCCCACTGTCTCAGTGGGTGGGTGCACCCCTCATGATCCTAACTTCCTTGCTCATGTTCTCCCTCCTTTTGCTCCTCATTTGGACCTTGGGAGCTCAGTCCAGTGCTTCAATGTGGGTCTCTGTCTCTATTCTTCTGTTACCATCTAACTAATAGAACATAAGAAATCTAAGATGATGGCCAGGTATACTGAACGTCACTCACAAACAGTGACAGAATCTCATTCTGACTAGCTTTTAAAAAATATTTTTCATTATTTATTTATTTTATATAAGTATTTTTATTTATTATTTATTTATCATTCTTTAACAATGACTCCATCCTCTGTTATTCATCAAGTCTCTCTTATCATATTCATATCTCTACTAACCTCCTCTATCACCACCAAGGCCCCTTCTTATTTTAATGAATTTTTAAAAGCAAAAAAAATTTCTTCCCAGATTTCCTCATGATTCTTACATCTCAATGGCAAACACTAAGTTCCATTGCTTATTCTAAGTCAACCATAGGGTTGGAAGTGCCAGCTAATCAGTATAGTGTACAACAACTAAGACCTGCTTCCAAAGCTGAGATTGATCAGTAGTATCTGTAAGATGATTGGTTCTTATTTTAATTAACACAATATTGCAGTGCTAGGTCCTAGATTTGCTAGACAGTCATTCTACTTACTAAACTATGTCTTCAGACCTAATTGTTCTTTTTTTCCATTTGTGTAGTATAGGGTCACATGTTTGGTAGGCAAGTGCTACTGAGTTTATTTTATCTAAAATGCATAGTGTTCAATGGTAGGAGATCAGTTCTCCAATGGGAATTTTTGAAGCTAGCCTTTGTAGGAAAGGTAAAGATGCACACTGAAGCCTCTTCCTAGAAATAGTCTGTCTTTATAATAAAAATAATCATCAGAGTTAGGAGTTATTAATTGTAAATAATCTTTTAGGTTCTAAGCAATGTCTTGGACCAGTCAACATTCACTTTAAGAACAAACCTCTTTCCTACTGGGCCAGATCATCTGGGCTCCGTTTGCTTGCATGATCTGGCCCATGCATACCTGGACACCCCTCAGATCTTAGAAAGATATCCAAATGTGAGTGTTTTATTTCCCAGACAGGAAATAATGCTATGGGGAGAAATGGCCTTGTGTCTGTAATCAGGAAACCAGCATGAAAACCCTTCCCTGCTTCCTAGGTCTCTTAAGCTAAGGGAGACAAACCAAAAAGGTATCAACTAGTACTGATTAGTATGACGTCATTCAGGAGTTGACTCAAAGAATTCAGTTAGTTCTTATGATTATTTTAAGCAGTAATACTGAGGAGGCAAGACTGCCAGATATACACACATATGGATTAGGGGTGTGTGTCAGTGCTAGCATGTTAGCACTATTATTTGTTTACATGCCTGAGTATCCAGGAAACTTGTTATTTTACCATTTATCAGAGGCTGGGCTTTGAGCTTGACTCTGGCATAAATTTTCCACAATCACATCTCTACGTTTTTTCCTTTAGGCAACACTACCATAATGGTAAAAGCATCAGGCGATGACTTCCATCTGGCGGCCCCCACTTATTGTTCCCATAATTCATCATTTTATGAAGTTAGCTCCTAACATATCGGGTCCAGCTTGACGAGTCACAGCTTTTTGTGAGACATCATTTTAATTATCTTCGGCTCTGAAGTAAGAACTCCACAATTATCTTTTAGGAAAACACTGGGCTAGGCAGTTTAAAATGGGGTGTCCAGGACTTTATGTGCAAAATCAAGGTATCATATTATCCAATGTTCTTGCCAAGCTCTGAGACTAAATTTCAGGCTACAAGATGTTTGCTGTTGCTTGCAAAGGTCAGGTTTGACCACATTTATTAAATTACAAACTTGCTTGTCTTTTGTCATCAGAAGATGGGATGAATTAAAGATTTCTTGTTCTGGTCACAGTGCGGATTACAGCTGAAGAACATCCAAAGGAATAGAGTGACCAAGAACACTGATCAAAAAAGCACAACCCAAAATCATTCCCCTTGTGGGGAGGACACTATTTGCTACAACACCAAGATGTAGGATATGTGGAAATACAAGACAGACAAAACAGCAAGTTTGACCTCAAAGGAAACTAAGTTGTCAGTGATAAGTGGCCTTCAGCTTCACTTTTCCAGTTCCGCATTTGGTGATCTCAATCTTTTTCAACCATGTTTGCAGTTAAAGAGCTTCCAGCAGATCTTCCATTGCCTAGACTGTGAAATCGCTGGTGTCTAGACGGCCACAGGGCTTGGTCAGTCATCTACTGATTCTCCTGGAGCCCCATTTTGCTGCCACACACACACACTTATAGAAACACACAAACATGATTAATTTTTATGTCTTCCTTCAATTATTCACATTCCTGTTCAAAATGTCCTTCAGATGTTTAAAAATGAAATCACCTTTCAGAACTTGGCATAAACATCACAATCTTAGGGAAGTGTGAATTTTATGATATATGAATTATATCTCAATACAAATGTTGTTAAGAATTATGGCAGTGGGAGTATGGAAACTCTTTCTGGATGAAGTTGTCTTTTGCAGAGTTCTACTTTAGAGGCCCACGCAGTGCAAGGAGATGCTAGCATGCATGTGCATGTGTGTACAGCCAATTCTGAATTAGGACCTGAACTTTCCATCTCAAGTGCTCTCTGTACTCTATATTGCTACCAATTTTCTGCATTTACATGTTTGCTTACTTTTTACTTACTGTTTATTCTCTGAGAAACTCTTGTTTACTTATCTATGTGGACTTAGAAATTCCAGTGTGTAGTCATTAACTTACACATCCTTGATGAAGAAGTGCTGAGAATGTAAAAAACATGCACTGTATTTGAAAACTCTAGCTTTAAAGTAACGAAGAATGTTACATCAATGATATTGCAATCATCACATTTTGGAATTAAAATGTACACTTTGTTAAGTATCATGTAAGTGTACATATCATATCATTTTAACTTTTAAAAGTGGATTTGCTTGGACTCCTGGGAACCCCTCTAGAGTCCAGTCTCTTGCCCACCCTCAAATGGCTCCCTTAATTAAGATATATACTTCCCTGCTCTCATATCCACTCTTTCTCCAACCCAACTGTCCCTTTCCCACAAGCTCTCCCCATCCTCCCCTTCTTACTTCTCTCTTCCCATATCCCCTTACCCCCATCCCACTCCCACCCCCAAGCTCTCAATTTTTGCCTGGAAATCTTGTAAACTTCCAATATCCAGCTTGTTCCTTGAGCAGCTATGGAGAGGGTACCTGAACTGGCCCTATACTATAGCCACTCTGATGAATATCTTGCATATCACCATAGACCCTTCATCTGGCGATGGATGGAGATAGACAGAGACTCACACTGGAGCACTGGACTGAGCTCCCAAGGTCCAAATGAGGAGCAGAAGGAGAGAGAACATGAGCAAGAAAGTCAGGGCCGTGAGGAGTGCGCCCATCCACTGTGACGGTGGGGCAGATCTAATGGGAACTCACCAAGGCCAACTGGACTGGGACTGATGGAGCATGTGATCAAACTGGACTCTCTGAATGTGGCTGACATGGAGGGCTGACTGAGAAGCCAAGGACAAAGGCGCTGGGTTTTTTTATTTTTAATTTATTTTATTAATATTTTATTACTTTAAAAAATACTAATCCAAATTCCCTTTCCCTCCCCTCCTCCCATTCCCTCCACACACCCTCCTACCCCTCCTGCCTCCAATCCTAAGAGAGGACAAGGCACCCTGCCATGTGGCAATTCCAAGGCCCTCCCTACAATATCTAGGTTGTACAAGGCATACATCCAAAGAGAATGGGATCCCAAAAAGCCAGTGCATGCAGTAGAGACAAATCCCAGTGCCATTGTCAGGGGCCCCTCTGTCTGCCCCAACTGTCAACCACATTCAGAGGGATTCGTTTGAAGGCACTGGGTTTTGATTCTACTCCATGTACTGGCTTTGTGGGAACCTAGTCTGTTTGGATCCTCAACTTCCTAGACCTGGATGGAGGGGGGAGGACCTTGGACTTCCCACAGGGCAGTGAACCCTGACTGCTCTTTGGATTGGAGAGGGAGGGGGAGTGGGGGGGAGGTGGAGGGAAATGGGAGGAGGTGAAAATTTGTAATAATAATAATAAAAAGAATAAATAAATAAACAAAAGTGGATTTGTTTAATCAAAACTTATGTTTTTGATTTTTATCTTTTGTTTTCTGTACTTTGAAACTTACACATGCTAGGCAAGTACTGACACTGGGCACCAACACCCCAAATCCTCAGATCGTACTTCATTTGGATTGCACTGGTCTAGGTTGTAAAATCCTTAAGAAGAAGCACAGTGTTTGCTCATCTCTGAATATAGAGTCTATTCTATGGCACTGCTAAAGAAAACTCTTCTGCATGGGATCAGTGAGAAAATCATGAGTCCCCAAGGGACAAAGCGGTTACTGAAAACAGAAGGACCACAAGAGATAAAGCTGAGCACTACTTTTTTCCCTCAGGGTTCCAGAAAACTGTCCAAGGAGATTGGCTAATCTGAAGCTTGGGAAGGTGTTTCAGGTAGCTCAAGCCATCTCCAGAAGCAATTGGACGCCTGCCCTAAGTTGTTTCTTCTCACTAAACTCAACTTTCCCAAATGAAAGACAACATGAATTTTGATGCAATTTCATAAAGCTGGCTGAGAGGGCTAAGGGTGGCCTCTGCACTGGAATTTTATTTTTAGTTTTGTTTGTATCACTGGCTTGCCTTGAGTTTCTGTCCCGTAGGTATGCAGAAGGTCCTGACATACTGCGCTTCTCTTGAGAGAAGTCGGTTTGTCTGTGGAGGTGACTGAAGCAGTGTCCACTGGAAGCTTTCACATTTACGGTCTTGATTCATGGAAGTATTTCAGTGTATTTTATTTCTAAATTGCCTATAAATAAATAGATATATGATTCATGACAGCCACTTGGCTAATGACCCTTACATTATGGTTGTGTGTATTTGTGTGTGATTGTGTCTGTATGTGTGTCCATGAACTTAGTGTACATTTGGATGCCTATGTATATATAGTGTATGTGTATATCTATTTCATATGTATAGTGGATGTGTGTTGTGTACATGTGTATAAGTCGATGTGGAGGTCAGTGCTTGATACTAAGTGTATCCTCCATCACACTCTATTTTTTAAGACAGTGCCTCTTACCGAACTGGGTGCTTACAGATTGTATATACAGTTACCCAGCATTGTCCAGAGATGTGTTTGTCTCTGCTCCTAACAGCCAGCATGAGGATTGCAGACACCTAGTTTCTATTTACATGTGCCTGGCATCTGAATTCAGGGTTTCATTCTTGCATAGCACAGGAGATATTTTGCCAACGGAGTCATCTCTCATATTTTGATTAATACCAGTTAGGCTAATCCATCCAGATAGTCTGCAAGATGTAGATTTTAAGATCTAAAAGAAAAAAAATCTCTTCCAAAAATAAATATAAATTTGCATAACCTGGTTTACAAAAGCAATGCTAAAAAGTTGCCACATTTACTGGACTTTCACATACATTAAGGATTGACTGTTATTTGTAGTATCCTATTCAAACTCACAAAAAAAATTAAATTTAGGCTATTTGACATTTGTAGATGATATAAGTGCTTTATAAAGAAGAACCAGATCAGTCAAGGAAGTAAGAAGAATTACAACTCAAGCCTGTTTTGTTTGGTTTTGCTTCTATATGACACTCTATCTTTGAGATCTTAGACATAAATATAGTCCATGATATCATCACACGAACTTGACAGTTAATTTCTCATTTGGAAATACTTCATATACAGAATTCAGTTCACCAGAAAGAGACACATATAACCACTGAGTTTCTCTTGGAAAACATTCTTGTTTATAGTGCCCAAGGTTTGAGAACAGAGTTTCTACTTTCCTCTAAGACTCTGTCAATCAACTGGACCTCCTCATGAGCCAGCCCTCAAAGGGCTACCATTATCCTGGTCCCTGTTTTTTACAAAAACGTAATCAATAAAAGAAACAAACACTAAAACCAAAACCAGCTTCTGTTCAGCCTCCAAGATGCTGAATCAACCTTTATTTCCTCAGGTTCCAGGAATTTATTTTGCGTGTTAATGGTCCTTCACAGATTGGTATTTATGAATCCACATATACAAAAGGGATAAATGGTTGGTTCTTTACTATATGTCTAAGTTGAATTTCTGGGTTTTCAGGAAATATATTAGCTACTTACTATTTTCCTCTCACTTGCACCATGAGTCCAGGTCAGTTCTTTCAGCATGAACTTGAATGCCTACCTGGAAGGAGTTGTCAAACTCTCTCAGACTTTTTTCTTCAAGGTTATGGTTTATAGCAGAAAACATTTCCTTAGAGATATTTTTACAGATATGAGGGTTACTCAAGGCAGAAGATAAAATAGTCTTTTTATTTTTCATCTTCTCAGTTCTTATCCTTTGCTTCCACTTTAAACACTTGCCTCACTGGTTTTTTTTTTTTTCCACAATTCCAGAAAATGTTTTCTCCTTTGTTCTTCATTTGTAAATATCTGTTACAGCAGTTGATTAAATCTCTTTTTTATGATTTAAATGAGAAGAGTGGTAACTTTCTAGGTTGAGCCTATCCAACGCATATGCAATAAATACTCGGTAAAGGAGAAACAACAGCATTTTCATTCATTTTGCAGAATCTTCTTTTTCTGTGCACTCGTAAAGGCGGAGGAGACACATCATTCATCCTCATAAGAAGGCAAATGCTTAGTAATGGCTTAGTCACCGTTCTGTGGCTGTGCAGGGACACCACAACACAGGCAACTCAACATCATTTAACTGGGAACTTGCTTGTAGTTCAGAGAGTGAGCACATGGTCATCACGGTGGAAAGCAAACAGGCTTGGCACTGGAGCAGTAACTAGGAGGTTTACTTCTTGGTCCATAGGCAGCAGACAGAGAGACAGACAGACAGACAGACAGACAGACAGACAGACACACACACACACACAAGACACACACACACACAGAGGAGAGAGAGAGAGAGAGAGAGAGAGAGAGAGAGAGAGAGAGAGAGAGAAACTGGGCCTCGCATGGCCTTTTAAAACCTCAAAGCAACAAGGAAGGAGTGGGGTAGGGGTTTTGAAAATCTCAAGTTCCTTCATCAAGGCCACATCTCCTAAACCTTCCAAAACAGTTTTACTAACTTGAATCAACCATTCAAACATATGAACGTATAGGGTCATTCTCAATCAAATCACCATGCTCAGCATCACAGACAACATGCACCAATGCTTTAGATAACTTGCAATGCCCATTATCCCATAGCCTTGACATGCTTCATTCAGCTTCTGTTTGAGTTCTCACTCATACAGCCTTCTGAAAGTTTGTTCACAGATCATTGTGTACTTTTTCCCTAGACAATTGCGTTTTAGGATAAGCTCTCAACATCCGCTGTAAAACAATAGTAGAATTGTGATTTGGGACTCACAGCATTATATTTAATTATTTTTTACATGGATACAATATATTTTTGTTCAAATCCACCGCCTATTTCTTTTCCTACAATTCCTTCTCTATTTTCCACTCTACTTTTCTGTCCCAACTTTACATGATCCTTTTAAAAACCAACTGAATTCACTTAATTTTACTAGTATTCAAATGAGTCTAGCTGCATATGCTAGATCATGGTAAGCATTCCAGAGAACCTGTCTGTGCAGAAAACTGACTCCTACCCCACAAGCTCCAGTAGCTCCTCGGTTAAGGAAGGGACTTGATGATTTCCTTCACTACGTGCTTTGGCTTGATCTTGTGCAGGTCTTTTGCATCCAGACACAGCTTCAGTGAGTTCATATACGCAACACCCCCTCACATCCCGAAAACACTGCCATCTGTCACCTACCCCTGAGTCTTAGAGTTATTCTACTCCCCCTTCCATCACTAGCCCTGAGAGGAAGGGGTGTGATATTTATGTCTTGCTTAGGATTGACAGAACTTCAGTTCCTTATCCACTCTGCAGGTTGTTTTTTGTGGGTCTCTGCATTAACAGCCATATTGCACAAAAGAAACTCCTCTGATGATGGATCCTAGGGGAATCCTATTACTGTGCAGTATTAAACTTTCTCCTATGACTTTATCCTTAATACTACATAGTCATAGGATTTCACTTAGTACCTATGGCCTATGTGACCGTCAGTTCTTGGCTTAGTTAATGATACCAGGCATGAGCTCTGTCCTGCGCAGGGGGCTTTCCATCCCATCCGAAAACACTTTGTCCCAGTATTGCACAAGTGGACTCAACTTTCCAAGCCAGTTTTCATTATAGGTTACAGATTCATGGCTGATTGCTAACATTTCTCTTCCAGTAGTAACTGTTGAACTTTAATAAATTAATTATCTTTGGTATTTGATTTTAGTGATGGAAAACTTATAAACACCCATCCCTAAGCAGTGAAAAGAGAATAACAGTCTATAATTCCTTCAGGCTGTGGTAGGAAGTGAAGTGGAGTTTATAAAGTACTACTCAATACAATCTCTACACAATGCCAACCCCTACTGAGCAGAGAAAGCAGGGACTGTGGGGTTCGTGTCAGGATCCTCACTGCTGTGCTCTGTGCTCATGTAGGACATGAGGAATAGCAACTTCAATGGGTAGCAGGACAGTCAATAAAACTATCATCTCTCTTTCATTTGGTTGTTTTAAATAAAGCAATTGTCTTTTAATAGAGAACTAGACCAAATGTTCACATTAGTTTCCTCCTAGACTAAACGTTTCTTCTTAGACAAAAATCTCTCAATTCCACCTCATGTGTAACCATTTTACTTATTCCCACAAGCCCTAGAAATCTACAGAAAGGAATGTTTAAATGTGAAGCTGAATGACAATGCGGATAGGGCTAATAGATTGCACAGCATGGCATCTTGCTATGTCAGAGAAACTGAGGCTGTGACAGGATTGATTTTTTTTTTTTACCTAAAACTAGGTTTCTTTAAAACATTTTCTGTCGCAATCACCAAACAGTTATGTCACAATTTCACAATATTTCCTGTCTCCACAGTCCCTTCTAAATGAGAAATAATCACTGTAGTTGTACATCACTACCTTCCATTTCAAATAGCCATCCAGGAATTTCCATTTCTTACATGTGTGTATAAAAGTTTAGGAGATTATACACAGATGGGTCATTTTTTCCACTGAGAAAGAGACTCCTCAATGCGGTATTAACTTAGTCTGAAGCAGGATGCTCCATCAATGCGCATATTTTAATCCATCAAGACCAATGAAGAAAGAAAACTTTTATTTACTTTTTTTGTACAAGCCTTACCATGTGATTGCAGGTCTATGAATGACTTCATTTACTAAACAAACTGTCTCATAACATCAAAAACAAGTTTCTGCTTTTTATTTTTATGTTTATTTTTTTTAAAGAGGGCTTTATATGACACTCCATCTTTGATTCCTCAATACAACAACTCAGCTTCTCCCTTCCAGCCCATTTCTCAGCAGGAGCTGCAAAATCATTTTTAATCAAGCCAGCTTTAAAAGCTATCCAATTTCCTTTAGGGCTCTGGCGAGGATCCGTGGGCAGGATGGCCCCTGCTGACATGTGGCCACAGCTTTTCCAGGCCAAGCATCAGCAGCTGCTGTTTCTTGAGCTCTTACTAATGTGCTAGTCCATCTACTGGACTAAATTAATTTACATGTGGGGCCCATGAGGTTAGAATTAATCTTGATGCAAAGGCAAGGAAACTGAATCCTAGGAGTATACAGTTATTTTTCCAAACTCAAAGAAGAACAAAAAAGAGAATTGGGATTCAGCCATCTCTTTAATTCCAACATCTGAGAGTTTTCTCTCTTCTAGTCAAGCTTCTAAAGTCAAGAATTATCATCCCTGCAATTATTTTATTGCACTAAGTTCTCCCTAAAGAGCCTATGACTTCCCTAGATGTGGGATCTCAGCCAGGTTTACAGTACCAGTCATGAGTTCAGTCTAGCAATCAGAAAGCACTTATTATAGCGATAACATGTCCATACAGGATTAAACCAGTCCAAAATCCAGAATAGAAGGAGGGTGCAGCTCATGATGCTCTGGCCATAACTGAGGTGCTTTGCCATTTGAAGGCTTTTGAACAGAGTCATTTTCTGCAAGGAAGTAGCCTCTGTCAAGTTACCAGCATTGCAGTGTATGGCTACAGGCACCCACAGGTACAGTACTGGCCAAACCTAGTCCACTGAAACAAAAGCCTGAAGTTGAGAGGGAGATGTGTCAGTGTGATGTATCTACAGGAAGTTGAAAACAGTGGGTTTTTTATATGATCAGACATATTGTATACATAATGAAATTCTCAAGGAATAAATGATATTTTAAAGGGAAGGGGCTGCCATAGAATTGTATAGGGATAAACACAAGTCAGTTTGAGCTGAAAATTAAAACAGTCAAAAGGGCACACCTGCCTTTTGTCTATAGGTTTTTAAAATCCCTAATGGTAAGATTCACAGCTTTATCTTATCATAATAAAAAATTTAATTTGGATATGCAAGCCAATGATCATATCTTTTATTGAGCAAACACTGAGGTACCAAATATCAGCCTCTCAAAGTGAAGTATATAGATTCAGAGATGAGGCAGTTATGACTTTGCTTCTCAACAGCTCCAAGTTCAAACACAGAGACATGGAATGCTGTAAATTAGTGATATGAGAAGTGAGTGGTATGACTGATTCAAAATATAGGAATCAGAGAAAGAGAGGGTTCATAAGACTATGCTTCAATGGAGAATGACTATTAAGTCATTCACATTAACTGCTGTGTCATGCAGCTCCAGACCATCAGTGGCTTTATCATGATCATATTTTTTTCCTCATTCTTTACAGTGATCAATTTTCAACATTGTGTTTTCTTATGGCATTTGCTGCCACCATTTGATAGCACTAAATTGAAAACTATATGCACAGAGAAGAGGATAAGAGTGGAGATTTAAATTAAAGATCATGATTAAGGCCAGAAAGTGGCTAACTTAATTTTATTTTCATCACAGTGGACAGCAATATGGTCCTAGGACAGCTGAAAGAGAGTCTGTGGAAAGCCTTCTTCCTGTATGCCTGGGAAGGGGGAAAAGTGTCATTGTTTTTGCCATAGCAAATATTGACATAAGTATTACAGAATGGAATTAACCAAAAGAAATCAGTGGTTAGTAGGGTGAGGACAGCATAGGGAACACTCAATCAACGATTTGATTAGAAGAACGTTGGTTCAGAAAGATAGCTGATAAGATATATGGTAAGGCTCTATGTGATAAACATTTCCTAAGATTTGTATTACTGAATGTTGGTAAGAAAAATGTTTGAAATTGTGTCAAATGAGTTAAATACATTTTTGACAATTTGAGTTTTCTGCAGTGTTCTTTTCTTTATGAGGTTTGGAGGAGAGGTCATGTGCCAGTTACAGTGAAACTCTTTAGGGGCTGTGACAGGTGTTACTATACAGCCAATGCTGGCCAAATTCAGAGTTATAGGTGTGGGCATTGCACTCAGCTTTTCTAATGAATCTTTCTGATAAAAATCTCCCTTCATACTCTATCTTATGAGAATAACATTTTGTGAAACACAGTTTGCATAAGGAATCTTAGGTAACAAGGGACAGTCATTGGGAAAGAGAATTGGTTGGGACTGCTTTTAGAAGCACACATCAGAGGTGTGTAGGGTTTGACCCACTGATACTGGTTACTAAGAGCACTGCTAAGAGAAGAATCAGACCATCGGGGGCTGGAGAGATGGCTCAGAGGGTAAGAGCACTGGCTGCTCTTCCAGAGGTCTCAAGTTCAATTCCCAGCAACCACATGGTGGCTTACAACCATCTGTAATGAGACCTGGTGCCTTCCTTGCCTGCAGTACATTGTATGCTTAATAAATAAATAAATAAACAAATAAATAAATAAATCTAAAACAAAAAAGAATCAGACCATCATCAGAACACATTAGGGGAAATGTTGATTGCCTTTGGGTGGGCTACTCAGTCTAGGGTTGTAACCCACCCTGCAGTCAGTTATTCCAGGGTCCCGGAGAGGCACTATCTGTAAGATATGGGCTGAGAGAGAGGAAGAAGGCCATGCTAAGTTTGTCAGAGCCTCCGTTTATTAGAGATGGGGTACAGCTTATATAGGGTAAAGAGTTGGGGGATGGGCACAGGGGCCTGGGCTCTTGCCGCGTGGTTCACGTTGGTCACATGGTTCTCGTTGGTCACATAGCCAGGAGGTTACCTTTGGTCAGGTCACTGTAGGCCAAGAAGTCACGAGTTGACACACCTAGTTCCCTAGATAGTTTGGAATGTGGGGTGGGTTCCGCTAACAGATAGCTCTCCATAAACAGCCAATTTGGGTGTGGAGTAGGCTCTGTCAATAGAACAATTCCTAACACAATTAGGGGTGTGGGGTTCTCTGCAGACTCCCTAGGGTGATGGTTCCTGCAATAATCCTAGGAGGAAATTGGCTCCTGACAGATCCCCCTTTCTTTTATAAAGACAGGCAGCTATTAAGTGGAGGGCATCAAGTCAGAGTCCAACCATGGTGTCAGATCTAAAGGAGAAGGGACTGGGACAAGGAGAGACCCTCCTCTCGAATGGTGAAGCAATTTACCTCTCCTGGTAACAGAGGGGTGCCTTATGATTCTTAGGTCGAGTGGGGACCAGGTCTTTATCCCCCTTACCCATCCTAGGATTCCCAGTATCCTGTCTTAGGTTGGGCGATGTCCTGCCATAAGTCACTCGTCCTTGGAGCTCCTCAAATAAAAGGTATCTAGCGAGATTTAAAGTAAGCAGATCACAGGGCACCCTGTCTTAGGCCATGTGGAGTGCACCCCTCGTGCCTGGTACCATGCCCATGTTGAGCCGGCCAGTACAGCCTCTGTATGGTGTGCTGTTCAGGTGAGGGTCCACACTAACTCCCGCCACTGGGCCCCTGCGTCTATCATTAATGAAAAGACTGTGAGGAGCTCCTCAAACAAAATATAATGATATAATTTGGGCACCAATAACTCCATCTTCCAGACAAGAAGAAAGGGCGTTTTCCAAACCCAGTATTCACCTTTTAGTCTGGCCTTAGGTATCCTCCTTCCTATACGCCTACTCCACAATAAGATTACGAGTGCTGCCTGCCAATAATTAGGGCAGTGTAAAAGGGATCTAAATCTAAAATTCTAACATATGCATTAAACCCAAACACTTTACAGCATGTGTCAAACCTTTTCCCAACATCTATAAGCAGTTACAAATATCATTAGGTCAATTGCAGTAAGAATACAATGACATATATTGTTGTCATCAAATACCACCAGTTCCAGTCTCTGAACAACAGTGACAGGAACCCCAATCTTTCCCCTTCTGACAGGGAAATGTAACCATTGTTTGCCAATGTTTGCTGGGTATTAAAGAATGGAGAAATGTGGATTAACCGTGTCTGGCAGTTACACCAACTGATCATTGTCTGCATGACTGAAACATTTATTCCTATAACTCTAGGATCTATCAAATCTAAGATTAAGGTAGTGTCTGGTAAAGGCTTGCTTGGGGCTCAAATGTGACTTTCTTGCTGTGTCTTCATTACAGGGTATACCTGAGAGTAAAACAACAATCTCTCTTATGTCTTCTTAACGGAGTGTTAGTCTCTTAGATAAGGCTGTTTCTTTCCTGACCTAATTACTTCTCAAAGGCCGTGCCTTTTAATATCATCATGCTATATGTGGCATTTCCCATACATGCATTATAAGAAATGCATATATTAGATTCCCCCAAAATTGTGACAATTCATTTTATATGCCAATTTGACTATGCTATCATATCTAGTTTAGTCATAGAGATGTTACTATAAACATATTTATAGACTTAAATAATATTTGCCATCCATTACTTTAATTATGAGACAGAGACATCACCCTTAGAGATTTATCTTATCTGATCAGCTTATGGCTTTAGCATATCTCAGGAAAGAGTAAGTTCTGCCTCAAGACAGCAATGAAGAAAACTTGCCTGAGCTTTCAGTCTTCTTCCTTGCTCTGCACATAAGAATGTCTTTAACCCCTCTAACCGAGGGGAGTAGATTTCTTTTAAAAAGTTGCATTATATGATGTGCATGTGTGCCTATGTATTTATGTGTAAATGTATACGTATATGTGGTATGTCTGTGCGTACATGTGCATAGGTATATGTGGTGTTTCATGTGTGTATCTGTGTGTACTTCTGTGTGCATACATGTCTGTGCATGTGTGTGTAACTTTTGTGTTTATAGAGAATCGATTTTGCATTTTGTATTGATTTTTATTGAGCTTTACATTTTTTCTCTGCTCCCCTCTCTGCCTCTCCCCTCCCTGCTTCAACCCTCCCCCAAGGTCCCTATGCTCCCAATTTACTCAGGAGTTCTTGTATTTTTGTACTTCCTATGTAGATTAGATCTATGTAAGTCTCTCTTAGTGTCCTCATTGTAGTCTAAATTCTCTGGGATTGTGGTTTGTAGGATTTTTTTCTCTATGTTTAAAATCCACATGTGAGTGAGTACATGTGATAATTGTTTTTCTGTGTCTGGGTTACCTCATTCAAAATAATGTTTTCTAGCTCCAGCCATTTCAAATTTAAAATGTCATTTTTTTTCCTGCGGTGTAGTACTCCATTGTGTAAATGTACCACATTTACCTTATCCATTCTTCGGTCAAGGGTCATTTAGGTTGTTTTAGGTTATGGCTATGACAAACAACGCTGCTGTGAACATAGCTGTGTGTGTAACTTTTGTGTTTGTAGAGAATCTTAACTGACACAGATGACTGCACAATGGCAGCCTTTGATGATGGTGTTGATGGTTTTGTGTTAACTTGGCATAAGCTAAAGTCATCTTAGAGGAGGGAACTTCAATTAAAAATGTCTCCTTAATATTGGGCTCTACACAAGACCAATTTTCTTAATTGATGAGTAATTCTGGGGAGACTCATTTCATTGTGGATGGGGACACCCCTGGGCTGGTGGTCGTGGGTTCTTCATGGCCTCTGCATCAGCTCCTGCCTCCAGGTTCCTGCCCTGTTGTAGTGTCTGCCCTCACTGCTTTTGATGAACAAAATAACTCTTTTCCTCTCCATGCTGCTTTTGGTCATGGTGTTTCACTACAGCAATAGTTACCTTAACAAAGATAATATCATTGCTTTTGATGAGAGTAGCAGCTGGAACAGAAGAAAGCCTAAAATCCTAGACATGATGTGGATAGCAAAATAAAAGTTCAGGAGAAGAAAGGTGTAAGCTTTGTTGTGGAATTTTGCCCTTCAGGAATCAGTGGGACAACAAATGGGAAGACATTAAAAGAAAACACATTTGGAGAAATGGACTCAGCATTACTTCCAGTGTGCAAGGGATAGTTAGGATAGAATGTGTGTCTAAAGGAGAAGACTCCAACAGGTGCTCCTGAGGCTGCAATTGAGGAGAACCCTCCCAGTGACAGGAGCTAGAAAGAGCTTGTTGAAAGGCTAGGCTGGGTCATGCCCAAATGGAAAGTCAATTCATAGAGAAAGGAGGAAAATGATCTTAGATAAAAATGGAGGACGAGGCAAGGCATACTGAGTGGCCATAACTAATCATGACTAAACCATTCAGAACAAAAGATTAAGGCCTCACTTCCAGGAGTGTGGAGGAGTTATTAGTGCAGGTGTGCATGGTGAGACACCTGCTTATGGAAACCCCAGCAGAGGCTCCATTCTCACAGTTCAACAATTAGAGCCACAGCTCCCACACAGCTGCACTCCCTAGTAACTGGGGCCACTCAGAAGAAAGGAGTCCTGATTCTTATGAACTACTGCACCCTCTGTTCTAATAACACTCAGGACTTAGCTCTGCAACATCGTGCTTAATCTTCAACGAGTTATTTGATTCTACAATAAGCCATTCACTGATTCTCACATGGGGAAATATCTTAGTGAACAATCCCTTATATTAGGGGGTGTGTGTCATAAAATATGATATGTAATTATGCTAATATGGATAGTGATATTCTAATGTGAAAATAGTTAAAGCTATTCTATTGACCAACCAGGAAGTAATAGTGACCAATATGCCACAAGCAAGAACTTAGAATCTTAATGTTTCTACCAGGCTAATGCTTCTTTAAAGTCAGTAAGATCTCTCCATCCAGGCATCTTCATTATCTTTCTTATTTCAATACCCAGGCTGTGAAGTAACCAATATGTGCAAGACTGATGACTGCAACATCAGGGAAAAGAAAAGGGATGCACTTGTGTGTTTTACCCAGACAATATGATATTCAGCTACATGATGGACTCAATTGGCTACTTGGGTTAGCCTAAGTGCAGTATCAGAAAGTGTATCAGATCATGTCTCTAGAGTGGTTAAGACTCATAAATTTGGCAGGTACAAACAGGCTGCTTAGGCTATAGAGAATTATTTGTTTTCCTATGTTTAATATGGACAGTGAGTAGAGGGCATGAAATAAGAATGAGTAAATAATGAAACTTACTCTTGTTGAGATACTGGCTCTCTGATTTGTATTGTGCATGCCCATCCATGAGTTATGATAATAAAACTGCTTTGGTACAAAGATAAGCTGAAATATATCTATTATATCACAAATAATTAAAATCTCAATAAGTTAATAATGATTCATTGAATTTTCTATGTGTATATTTGTTTCCTCAAATAAGGAAAAATTTCCCCCAGAGTAAGAAACATTTATAGTTCATCACTGAATTTTCAAGGCTAAATGCAAGGGTTGACTCACTATTATATTTTCTTATGTATGTTTATTCTTCCAAAGGATTGCTGAGAGGAGGGGGAGGATGCCAAGGGCATCTGCATGACTTCTCTAAAGAACTCACATTTTCTCAAAGACACTGAAATGCCACCTTTAATATGAATGGCTGTCAGTAAAATTTATGTCATAGTTAATGATAATGATGTTTCATCTCCTGAGTCTGGTTGAACATGTTCTCTGTGGCTACATGGCTCTGAGGCAGTGTTTGGGCTAGAGTTAGCTGTCACCTCTATGTATTAGGCATGATTTACTCATAGTTGATAAATTTGTCAACCACATAGACTCCTTGATTAAAGAGACAGGCAGGTCAAAGTTGTGCTGGCAATAGTTGAAATCCCTAAAGATAGAATTACAAGAAACTTGAAAAATATTGCTCTGAGAACTGTCATCATAACAATAGGTAGCCTTATTAAACACAGGTAAGTTAAAACTTTTTTATACATTTTTATTGAAGAATATATCTCACCCCACTATATAATCTCTTCCATCTTGTTCCTTCAGTAACATTAACTTTTCCCCATCCAATACAGTCTCTCCAACACGTAACATCTTGTTTTTAGAAACATCAACTTTTCAGACGGTTCATTGTGTTCATTTAGTGGCTATGAATTTCTAAAAGATAATGTTGTAGCAAGTACTTCAGAAGTTGCTCAGGACCATTACAGAATCATTCTTCTCCTGAGTAGAGACTTTCCTTATTTATTTGCTGCATTGGGAACTGAACCAAGGCTTTGTGCATGTTTTGCAAGCATTTTAGCACAGAGCTACATCTTCAATCCCAATATCTTTCTGTTGTTCTTGAAATTTTTACCTTCTATGCCTCTTCCTGCCTCTTCTCTTTCTTTTCTTCTTCCTCCTCTTTCCTCCTCCCCATTCTCTTCCTACACTCTACTCCTCTCCCCTTCTTTTTCCCTCTCTCCTCCTTATCTTCCTCTTCTTTCTCATTTTCTTCTTCTCCTCCTCCTTCTCCTCCTCATCCTCCTCCTTCTCCTCCTCCTCCTCCTCTTCTTCTTCTTCTTCTTCTTCTTCTTCTTCTTCTTCTTCTTCTTCTTCTTATTATTATTATTATTATTATTATTGTCTTTTTAGCCTTAGCAAGACTTTATCCACAATTAGAGAAATCAAGATCAGAAAATATTAAGTCTTTCCACAAAAGGACCTAGCCACTTACTACATAAGAGAGCTGTGAGGGATATTCAGTCAGAATAGCCTTGGAGGAACCAAAAGGGAGAGGAAACTGTTAAAGTATTTCCACCCATGAACTGCTCAGCACTAATTCTGACACCCTGTGCCAGATTTTGTAAATGGGGAATGAAAGTTCATAAGCTTATATGGTTTTGTTCACTTTGTGATTGTTTGAAATCCACTAGGCTAATGAGATTTATGGGTACTGTTAGGTAATGAAGGGTAATGTACTACTGGAATACTCTTCTCTCAGTTACAACAGGAGCCTGACTTGCTTATAAGATTCTGATATAATATCTATTCTCTCTGGAGGAGGTCAGAAAGTGATGAAAAATATTAAAACTTATTCTCGAGTAGACCTTGGCTTTGTCTAGTAATTTGGGGTAATTACCTAAATTCCAAATTCCTAGCAGGGTATATAACTCACTTGAATGGTTTTACAAATTTTATCCTATAATGTGAAAGAATGTTAACATATTTTGATACTCAATAATTGACTCTCTACTAATATTACTAATAAAATGAAATTTTCATTTTTACTTTTCCGCAATTATCACAGGATCTGAAAACTGCTCCACAGCATGCATTGGTGGGTTTGAACTACTGAAATATTGATAAATGAACTCTTCATCTTGAATCTTGACATAGACATAGCAAAACGAATCTTTCCAGTGTTTTTATTAGTAAAGAAGGGAGCTGGGATGTAGGAAAAACAGGTAGAAATATGAAGCAATTAAGTCACTTTAGAATGAAAGATCTGTGATCTATATTTACACAATTTCATGAATGTACAACATGGTCATATGAAAACGTGCAGAACTGACAACTGTAGATCTTGAAGAAGTTAATACTGCTGTCAGCTGTGAGCAATCACAGCTACCACTGCAAGTTCTAAAGAATCCAGAGGAGGTTGTTTATGATGACAAGCCAAGGTGAAACAGACTGAGAAGAATCTGTTGCTATTTTAATAATAAGCATTAGTCAAAATCTCTTACAAAAGAACAGGACATTATTTTCTGTGTTGTCCTATGCTGTATGGTGGTGACCTCATCACCGACAAGCTGGGTCAATATATGAGTCTTAAATGGATACATTTAACCCAAGTCCTTGCCAGACCAGGGAAAAGCTTTTCAGGTCTTCATCATGCCTCTTTGTTATCTTTCTTCCTCTATAATTGCACCATATCCTTGAAGCCTCATCTTGAGATAGAATACCATAATTCTGATATATTAAGTGCAAATGATTCACTTCTAATTTGAGTTATCATGTTTTGAGGATGCTTAATGGTACAAGAAATGGGATATATGCTAGTTGTCAAGTTGCTGAAAACTGTTGAGAGAGATCTAATTATGGCTTATAACCAACCAGGGTTTAAAAGTTCTGTAGAAACTTCTTTAAAACTATAATTTCTGGGGGATATTCCTATGTCTATCATATTGATTATTTGGGAATTAGGTCTGAATATTTATAAGTTCACAGAGTTTTGCTATTCCCGTGATTGAAAACATCCAGACTATCAGTTTTGTGAGCAGTTCAGCATAATGCAGGAAAACACCCTTCACTAAGTTCTGGGACTTATATGGCTACTGTCATCCAAGGACCCAGAAAATTCAGTGTCTAGGAGTACCAACACAAGACTCAAGAGGATTTTCATCTGATAAGACAGTGAAATACTTTCTTAGGTTTGTATCTCCTCAAATTGGTTCAATTCATGGCCCAGCAATCAGAAGATATATGTAGGTGGCTCTCTATGAATTGAAGAAAAGCCTGGTCTACAGAGTGAGTTCCTGGACAATCAGGGTTATAACACAGAGAAACCCTGTCTTGAAAAACCAAGAAAATGAAACAAAACATAAAACAAAATCAAAAAGAGGGGGGGGGTGAACAAAAATGTATAGCTCAGTAAGGACAAAAAGAAAATAATTTAAACACATGATTAGTAAGCACAAAATGGTCCTACTTTGAATGAATTCATACAACTTGTACTCTCCCTGGAGATATGTGGAAAGTCAGAGGCATTTTCCAGGACAAAAGTGACTGTGGTCTCAAATTTATAACCTTTTTCATGTTATTGGATCTGGGAAATGCTTAGACTTTTGGGAAATAATAATTTACAAGTTACTGAACAGATGACAGTTTCCTCTCTGCCTCTTGTCTAAAAACATGTTGGGTGCGTCACAAGCAAAGCCCATGACAGTTACAGCTGCATTACTCACAGCTGAAGTATGTGCTTCTGTGTTTTTCCTGCAGTGCAGAGTGAAATATAGATGTTGAGCACTCTTAGTGAGGACCTCTGAGGGCAGTAACATCAGTATAGACTCAAGATAAAAAGAGTGCCCAGTTTTGGACTTAGTCTAATTTATAGTAATGACTACTTTGGTCCTTTCCTATAGGCACAAATTTTGTCTAGAGATTTGTTTCTTGTGCTGTCCAGAAACCAATCATTCATTATCTCCTCTTATGTAACCAACCAAGAGGAGAACAAGTTGATTTAGAGCAGAGGTTTTCAAATTTCCATGCACACAAAAAGTACCAGTGGACCTTGACACAATACAGACCAAACCTTGAAAGGCCTAGAATTCTGCATTTCTTACCAGATTCAAAGTGATGCTATGCTGTCCATGAGGAGCACTAACTGATCTGATTTAGACTGTGCTCATATTCTTTTAAATTCACAGCTTGTTTTACTGCTCACTGGATGTATGTAATGGAGCCATCACTGAATTTCTGAGTCTCTCTGTCCGCATATTAAACATTTTAGTATAATATAGATAACTATAATATTTAACAGGCACAATGGTCTGAAAAAGAGAATAAAATCATCTATGTAACATGCTAAAATAATTTCCCACAATACCATGTGTTATTGGTAACTCTTTGATATAATGCTGCCAGACTTTTCTTTTCCACCAGCCAGTTCCCAAATAACCACTCAGAGACTTAGTATTAATTAGAAATGTTCAGTAGATAGCTCAGGCTTATTAATAACTAGCTATCACAACCTAAATTAGCTCATTTATATTAATCTATGTGTTGCCAAGTGGATCATGACTTGTTACCTCATTTTGTACATCTCCAGTTCCTTCTCTGCCTGACTGATTTGGTGACTCCTGATTCTACCTTCCTTTTTCCCAGTGTCCTAGGTCTGGTTCTCTCACATAACTTTATCCTGTCTAGCTATTGGCCAGTTAGTTTTTTAATTAAACCAATCAAAGTGACATATATACACACAGTATAAAGGGATATTCTACATTTCCTCTTTTTTGTCTAATTAAAAAACAAGGTTTTAACTTTAGCATATTAAAACTATATACAGTAAAACAGTTAATAAGTAAGAATATCTAGTCAATTTGTATCTGGCAAATTTAGAGAAAATACTATATATCTTATTTTTGCGAGTCTAAAGTTTTATGCCTAATTTGCCTTTTTATCATAACTAAGGAAAACTTTAAGTCTAATTATTTATTTATTAGCTCCATTAAAGACTCAATGAAGGTGAAACATTACCTAATAACAGACATCTGGCAGTCTGGAGAGTCACCCATAGTTCTTCGGTAATTTTGGGGCATCCAGCTTTGTCCTAGAGGCCTGTATTTCTGACATTTTTTAAGAAACAAGGAATTTTGAAACACTGTCCAACCTTGTCTTGGCAAAATTTAGCAGTCACTTTCTTTTGCATCCTGTTGATTCAATTTTGACAGCATACTGTGAGCAATTGAGGCAAGGCAGTTTCTTTTCCCAATTCACTAGTTTTTGTCATAAAGAAAAAAAGATTCATATAGAGTTTCTTCTATGCCCATCATCCTCTTTTGAAGTAAATTGGTGCTGTTAGAAGCAGATGTGTATAACTGTCATAAAAACTTTAGGTTATTAAACATAGTAAATCAAATATTTTGTTGCTCTTTGAAGTGTTTGAAGGCCATCTATCTAATATATCTGTGTATGACCTGGAAAGCAAGCTTAATGTGACTATAAGTTTACCATTATAAATGACTAACTCTTAAACTGTATTTCTTGGTTATATATTACATTTTTAAGTGAGCTGCATAAACACAATACAATATAAACAAGAGTAAAAACATACATACAGTATAAAAAAATTAACTTTAAATTTGTATCAATAAACCAAAATCTATGCCAATGAAAAATATTTTGAGATAAGTAGCTTTTTTATTAAAATAGATTCAATAAATTACCTTTTATTCTATCATTTATATATCATACCCCCTATTTTTCTTTAGAAAGAGATATTTGAAATTAATTATTTTGCTTGCCTTTTTTAAAAACTAAGACCAATACCACTTCGTGACTAATCCCTGTTAAATGGTAATAAACATCCATAACACACCACTTAGGAATGTGGGCATTGTTTATTACACTATTTCTTGACATTGATATGAATGTCCTATAATACTTTTTAGAATTGCTTTTATTTTTGTGATTATATATAATTGTTTGTATTTTATGCTATTGTATTTAATTCTCAAAACTCCACCTTTTAACCTCAGCTTTCAATATGAGAAAATTATAACCTGAGAGTTTTTGATATTTGAAATTAAGATTATAAAGCTAAAAGGACATTAATTAGATTATAGAACTGTGTGGTCTGTTACAAATGAAAATACAACACAGAAATAAAATGGATGGGGAGAATACACATAATCGCTTGTGATAAACCCATTTGTTAATCTATGTGTTGTCATGTAGTTCATGGCTTATTAACTCATTTTGTTTGTATCCTGGTCCCTCTTTTTCTGGTTTATGACTCCACTGACTCCATCCTTCTTCTTCCCAGTGTCTTTAGTCTGGTTACACCACCTAAACTTATCATGTCCATCTGTTGCCCAGGCAGCTTCTTTATCAATTGAATCCCATTGACGTATGTCGACACAGTGTAAGGGAATATTCCACAAAGTGCTGTTGTGGCAAGAGTTCTAGAAAATGAAGCAAATAATATTTTTCTATCTTCCCATTTCTAACAGCCTAAGAGTGACTATTCTTGGTCATACTGATGATAGATAGACACCTACTAGATTCATAAATTTCACATGACTTAGAAGATGGAGTAGCAAACGTGATGGCATAAACATGGAGTCAGAGAGACAGATTCCCTTGTCTCTTATCACATATTAGCTACTCAGGGCATTTATGAAGCTGTTCAAGCATATGTGTTGACTGGGTTTCTGTCCTGCCTGATTTCTGTCTCCCCACCAGGTCCCACAGCCATTAAGTCCCAAAGAAATCACACAGAGCTCTTTATTAGATATAAACTGATTGGCCCATTAGCTATGGCTTCTTATTAACTCTTATAACTTATTTTAACCCATTATTCTTATTTATGTTGGCCACATGACTCGGTACCTTTTTCTGTGGGGTAATCATATATTCATTCTTCTGTGGTTGGGACAGGACTGGGGAGGAATGGGCTTCTTCCTTCTCAGAATTCTCCTGTTCTCATTGACCCACCTCTACTTCCTGTCTGGTTGTCCTGCCTATACTTCCTGCTTGGCTACTGGCCAATCAGCATTTATTTAAAATATAATTGACAGAATATAGACAATTGTCCTGCACCACTTCACCCTCTTTTTTAAGAATAAAATAAAAACATCCATAGTACATTTTTTTGGGAATATGGGCATAGTTTTCCAGGCTACTTCCTTCTGGCTGAGGGTGCTGATAATCTTATTGGTACCTAAAGAAAATTCAGAATTATGATCAAGTCCTGACTGGAGTATCCTGTGAGTCTTGATCATTTCAGGCAGCAGCCTTGAATCTGTTCTGGATATAGAACTCAGATATCTGGGCCACCTGTTCTTACTAGAGATTTCTTAGGTGATCTTCCTTGATCAAATCTGATTTTTCCTTACAAGATAGAATATAGCATAATGTTAAATTAAACATAAAATCATGTTATATTAGTTGGCAATAATCAAAGTTTTAGGAAAAGTATTCAATTAGAATAGGGTTTGTCACGATGTAACAAAACCATTTCCAAGGTCACAGACAACATAAAGAGATTGCGAATTCAAATCATAGCTATCACGATAAGCAGCATATTTTAGGAAAGTGCATTTACAAAATATGACAAGTTATCTGAGCCCCTCCACTTCTGTGCCTTATGCACTCGACATGTGCTTATCAAGTCCTTATTGACATACTTAAGCAAAATAAATGACAAAATACTTAAAAAAATCTGATTTTTCTTAACTCAGAATGAATCTACAGCTTCTCATTTCTCGAGGAAACAAAAGCAAAATCTCTTCTCCAAAGTAACATACCTTTTGACTTCGATTTTGAAGTCAGGGTACTTTCAAAATACCTATCTTGGATTAATTCAGCAGCATTTATATAAACAAATATCTTTTGGCAGCTATTACTCCTTCCTCAACATTCAAACAATTCAAAGAGAGCATAATAACATACCATATCAAGATTCTCTGTGGGTTTTCCATTTTTCCATAGCTTTATTTTAAACTATTTCTTTTATCTTTAATTTTTGGCTTTTTGAGACAGGGTTTCTGTGTATCTTATCCTGGAACTCATTCAGTGGACCAGGCTGTCTCTGCCTCCCAAGTGCTGCAATTAAAGGTGTGCACTACCACAAGTTGAATACACAGAGGTCTGTCTGCCTCTACCTCCCCAGCTTTGGGATTAAAGGAATGTGCCACCATGCCTTGAACTCACAGAGGTCTGCCTGCCTATGTCTACCAAATGTTGGGATTAAAGTTGTGTACCACCACACCCAAATACTCTTTATTTCTTTTTTATTTAAGGACTTTAACATTTAGCCTGCATATATTTTAACACATTGTAAAACATTTAGAGGTTATCTTCATCTTTGATTCTCTCTTTACTGTATCTCTCTCTCTCTCCCTCTCTCTCTCTCTCTCTCTCTCTCTCTCTCTCTCTCTCTCTCTCTTCTCTCACCACATGAGTCTTTAATTTGCTAAGCAATATGGAGAGGATTGAAGCCGTGGCTTTGACGGCCTGATCCAGCCCATTCCTCAGCTTTCTGAGATTTCAGCCTTATGGCAGAAGTACTGTCTATAGCCATGTTTATTGTCAAAATTCTATGGCATTTCAAGTTCCTTGTCAGTAAGCAAGCTGCAGTAGTCTGCTCACAAACCACATTCAAATGCTCTGTAGCAGGACCTCCTGCCTGAAAGAGTCAGAGTTTGCACTGGCAGGATGGCCCTGAAAGCTGGCATTTTAAAATGTCTCGGCCTTTTTCCTGCTATCACTGAAAACCAAAAATCATGTGGCCAGCTTTTGTCAACACCATTTATGTGTTTTGTGGCAGGGTTTTGCAGCTAAAGCTGAATCAGGAAGCCTCTCTTAAATGAGAGCACTTTCCTCTAGCAAGCAGAGCCCACCTGAGAAAATACTGCTATCAATAATTAGTGCTTAACACTATTCTTTTTTTGTCTAGAATTACTTCCCATGATCTGTCAGGCGTTATGTGGATACAGTCATCCACATGTTGGACATCCATTTGTTGTCTGAGTTTTCTGTCCTGCCCAGTCCTTGTTCTGCCTAGTTCCCACAATTGTTAAGTTCCAAAGAAAATCACACAGAGGTCTACGTTAACTATAAACTGATTGTTCCATTAGCTAAGGCTTCTTATTAACTCTTATAACTTATATAGCTGATTATTAGCCATTATTCTTATATGTGTTAGCCATGTGGCTCAGTAAGTTATTCAGCAGGGCAGTCACAACTTGACTCTTCTGTGGATGGATAGGGACTGTCCTCTTCCCAGAATTCTCTTGCTGTCCTTGACCTTCTTCTACTTCCTGTCTGCTTGTCCCACCTATACTTCCTGCCTGGCTACTGGCCAATCAGCATTTATTTAAAACATAATTGACAGAATATAGGCAATTGTCTTTTACCACATATGCTCTGTAGTCCAGTTGTAGAAGTTTGGGAATATTTTCTAAAAAAGTAATTTCAGCTAGTTTTGCTATTGAATATAACAGTATATAGTTAGGAAAATACTTATGATTTTTGCATGCTACATGTCATTCAGTGTGGTCCTTGGATACAAGTCTGTACAGCATGTGAGTGTGTTGAAGATAGTGGGCAGCTGTAACACAGTAGTTTAAGTATTTGTGCATGCAAATATAGAAAAAGTTCACTCGTATAGATACCATAAACAAAGCTCTCAGGACCAGAAAATGAGTCAGCATAAGTTTAACCAAGGTAAAGGCCCAGGGCATGACTCTGCACTATGGTATATTCTATAAACACAGTCATATGACTGTACTAAGCTTACCATATTTTTCTTTCTTCAATAAGAATCTTGGCTTACTATGATTTCCTTTTGCAAACTTCATAAAAATTCTAACTTTAAAGTGAATTCTAAAATATGAATCTATTATAAAGTCATACAAGAATATTTTCTCCCTTTTTATTTTTGTTATAGTAGCTTCTCCGTATTTACATTTGAAATTTTTTTAATCTGTTGACCCACAAACACATGGATTAGCCTCAGCCTACACATAGGCAACTCTCCATTTAATGCTACCTACTGCTAAAGTCTTTAGGGTAATAACAAGCACAGAACTATCTTTCTCCATGACAGCAATGTTTTGGTCTGCAATATCTACTGAAAGATGATTCCCGACAATGTTTTGTAGCTAATTTTTATTATGTTAGTATGAGAATGATAGAGTCTAGTCTATAAAACATCAATCATTTACATATATGTGCATTGTTTGCCATTGTTCAGTCTGCTATAGTGCTGATGGTTGTATGTTCTATCCTTTTGTACAAGGTAGCATAGTAGGTGTGATTTGTGCACCAGATATAATGCTATGATGTTATGATATTATCAACAGACAGTGCAATATTTTCAAGTCCATGATGAGACCACTGTTCTCCATGCCAAACAGATTGCTGACCAATCTGTTGTTGTTAAACTTTTTGTTTTCAGAGTGATTATCAAAACAAACTAAATTTTAATCCATAGGTCAACAAAACCATTTTTTGTAAAAGAAGAAAAAGTATTTTAGGGTTGTTATAAATAATATACAAGTAAATGAATGTGACCAATAAAACATAAGTTGCAAAACATAAGAAATGGGGGTGGGTTAAGTTGACATACCATTTCTCCTCTGAATTTTAAAGTATATGAATGGTCTGTTTTACAGGAAATGACTTTTTCCTGACACCTGCCTATGGTCCATAAGCTCCCATAGGCTATTGTAGGAAAGTTAGTGTCTCTTAGTCCTTTTACATCATCTTATCTTCACTTTCAGAACCACACAGGCACAGAAATAGAGTCTGACATTAGAGAAGGCCTTATGAGGACAAGCTCCTTTTTTGAACATTATATGAATTTCAGAGGAGAAGTGATGTATTAAGAGGCGACAGCTCCAAGGACTAGCTCTAGGGCCGGTACTATTCTCTTGTCTGTTTGATTCTGCGTCAGAAACTATGTTTTCTCTCCTTAGCCTGAAAGAAGGAAGAAATTTCTTCCTTCAAAACAATACACCTTTATTTCCACTGTGAATGCGTGTTTTTAAAAACTTTTCTGTTAATGGATATGCCATAGTCAGACATAAATACACTGCTATGCTTGGTTAATGTGAATACCAGTCCCCTGGCCTTGTCACTTTGTTCTTATAGTCAAGGTTTTCCTCAATTTCTAATAAAAAAGAGAAACACCCTTACCTTTCATTCACGTCCACTCAGAGTAGAATAATTTATTTGGCAGTAAATCAGTAGTGAATAATAAGACTGCTCACATCTGTCTGTTCCTCAAAGTAATATTGGTATCATGGAGTCTGGAAAATCACACAAAGGAAAATCATCCTTTGCTGATCTCTTTGTGGAGTACATGCATTCTAATGTAACTGCTGTAAAGATCTCTGTGAAGTTGCTTCTGAGAATCCTGTGCCCTGGACTTGCTGACCAGTGTTGAGATAATAATAATAGTTATGTCCTGTGGAGTATATGCTAATTATCAAGGATTTTGTTCACTATCTCTGTCAAGTATGTACATGGCATTTCATTTGATAGAGAAAGGAAGTGATACATGAGAGGAGTAAGTCAAGGAAAGAGATTTTGATTCTAAGGCAGATTATTTAACCATGCTCAAAAATATCACTTAATGTAACAAACAGGTACAAAGTTTTGACATAAAATTATGTCAACTTAAATGATACATTTACAGGAAATATTCAGAAAAGATGAATGAGTATAATTTATAATCAAAGCAATGCTTCTAAAACTTGAGGGGTTGCATGCATATAGAAGAGGAGTTTCTATGTTTCAGTAGAAATGAAAAGAGTCTTATAACAAGTGATGTATGACAAGAATATGGGACTAGCTTTCTCATTAAGAATACAGCCATACTTCAAATCCATTTCTTTACTGAAGTGTGCTCATCTATGTATGTTTTGTTCATTCAGTGTTGATTCATCAAGGTACTGCCATGTGCTGGTTAGCCTGTTCAGCTCGAGACAAAAGCAGTGAAAAACATTCTCGTTCTCCTAGCACTTATAGACCAACACTCACCTCTGACTTCTTTCTGTCTTTGTGCAAACATTACCTATCTTTCAGATCCTCTTGAAAGTAATCACTGGTGCAGTATCCCCTATATCATTGTATCTATTCTTCTCATATAATTCAGCCATGACTCACTTCAAGGGGGTCGCATTTGGTCATGCACAAAAACCAGAGCTATTTTGTCTGTGAGCGTGTAAGAATTCTTCTTAGTAGATGCTATGACTAGTTGATTTCTTTGTCTTCCAGAATATGCATTTTAATGCTTTGCATGTAGTAGACAACCAGATAGCTTCTAATTGCATGAGATTGTTAATGTATTAACTGATAAAATATTATAAATTATTTTCAGGTGGCAAGTAGTGTTCTAAGTACTCAGTATGTGGTTGTGAATAAGAATGTCAGGACTCTTCTTCTAGGATATGACCCTGCCTTTAAGGAGAGTATCAGTGAGCAGGGAACAGAAAAATACAGCTAATTCAAATAAGAATTGATATTATTGAAGAACTACATAGAGGGATAACTTATTGGGGAGGTATGGTAGCTCATTTTTATTCTCAATTCAACTGGATATAGAGCACCTTTGGCATTATCATAGCTCTTCTTTGGGTGTGCCTGTGAGGGCATTTCCAGAAAGGTTTCACTAAGGTAGGAAAATTCACTTTGAATATGGATAATGGCATTCACCATCCTAAGGATAGAGGTCTGGGACTGAATAAGAATGAAAATAAGAGACAACCAGCTGATCACTAACATTCCCCTTTCTCCACCTCCTGGTTGGTGCTACAGACCTGTCATAAATCACCATGCTGTCTCGACTTGGAAGGACTGCATTCTGTGGAGAGAGCCCCAGATGAACCATTTTGTTTTAGTTTCTTTCTGTCACGTATTTTTTCAACAATGAGGAAAGTAACAAGCACTGGCACTGTCAGCAGTGAGTTCTCTAACAAGGGCAGCCATAGAATGCATCTGTGAGAAGGGCATGACCTTTAATTTTGGATGGTAAAGGCAAAAACTACCATTGTTAGGGGGAGTTAGGTTCAAGCACATGTTAGGGAAAGGGAAAGGCAAATAAAAATACCCAGAGGCTAAGATAAATGATCTATTGTTGGCAGAGGGAGAGAATGAGGCAACTGTGTGTGCAATCTGGTAAAGAAGGAGAGTAGATGGCCAGCGTTAGATTATGAAGGGGCTTCTGGGTCATAGTGAGCAATGATATGACACTAAGAGAAAAAGATGAAGGATTTAGAGAGTGAAATGACATAATGTAACATCACCTTCAGGAGAGCAGTGTCATTTATTTAAAATACACAAGACAACTAGAAAAGTAATTTCAATACTTTGAGAATAAAGACCCTTGGGTAGGAGCTTAGAGACCTTAATCTGGATTTTTAATGGATCTCAGTACTAGCAGACATGTACTTCAAAGGCTTTTTTGAAACCCAAATCTTCAAGTATTTCTGCTATCAAAGATTTCTTCTTAATTTTATATACTGTTTTATATAAATATGAAATTCTATATGATCTTTACTTAGGGAAGTAAGACCCTTCCTTAGGAGACCCTCACTGCAGGTTTTCCTGTTGATATCAAAACCCATGATGTATACATTTCTCTATAATGTGGTGTCCTTTATGCATATGAATTTCACACATCCTCCTACATATTTTTAATCATCTATATATTATATCATTTATAAGAAATGAAAACACCAGATAGAGTTTAGAAAAACTTAAAAGATGAAAGTTTGTAGCATTTTCAGAATAGACACAATGTTTTGTGTGCACATGTATGATACATGATGTGTATCTGTGTGCAGATGCTCCTGCATATGTATGCATATGTGGAGGCCAGAAGTCAATATTAGGTATCTTCATCAATCTCTTTCCACTCTATTCTTTTAATACAAGCCTTTCACTGAACTTAGAGCTCTTCAGTTTGGCTTTACTGGTCAGCCAACAAGCTTCAAAGCTCTTCCTGTCTTTACCTGCCTAGAGTTGTGAATGCATGTGCATTTGGAAGCCAAATTCAAGTCCTCCTGCCTGTTTGTCAGTGATTTTTTCCAATAAACTGTGCAGCCTAATTTCAGACCAGAATTCGAGTGTTTGTTCAACGTATCTCCAGATGAGGCAAAAGCCCATGGGGACAATCTCACTCGGCAAGAACCAGCGAATTTAAAGATAGCACAGATACTGCTGGGACCATGTACAGATAAAGACAGCTGCAGCTTGTGTGAAACTCATTTGGTGGTCAAGCAATTCATTTCTTCATGCCGACACCTCTTCCCATCTAGGGACCTGAACCTGAACTGAGGCTGGACCCTGGCACCCTTCTTGCAAATACTTTTGATTCCTGGTTGTTTTAAGATGTTACAATCAAGGAACATCAGGAAGTTAACCCAAAACATCAGAGAGATAATCTAAATCACCAGTCCTCCTCTTGGGATATGGTAGAATATTTGAAGGAAAGTTCTTGGGTATTATTCCTTCCTTGAGGAAAGAGTTGCACTTCCTATTACCCTAGTTTAAACATAGCTGCATGTCTCATTACTCCTTTTTATTGGCCTTGGCTCTTCACAAACTTCCCCTCATTAAGAGATTGCTATTCCAACCTGAGGCTCCTCATTAGAACAAATATTTTATGTGGGCAGCACTTTCTTCCATGAATTCTAAGACTAGAAAAATGCAGAGAGCAATGGGCCAGCAGCCAGAAGACCTGGTTCCGTTCTCTACTTGGCTATAATGCAACTCTTGGTCATTCACTTTCTCTGGGCTCTGATTTGCCCATGTGCAATAGATGGGGTTGAATGTGATGAGCTTTGCAGTCATTGTTTCTTTCCTGGTGCTCCAGAATTTATTTCTTTTTTCTTCTTTTTTTAAATTTATTTATTTATTAAAGATTTCTGTCTCTTCCCTGCCACTGTCTCCCAGTTCCCTCCTCCTCCCCCAATTAAGTACCCCCCCCACTCCTCAGCCCGAAAAGCAATCAGGGTTCCCTGTCTTGTGGGAAGTCCAAGGAACCCCCACCTCCATCCAGGTCTAGTAAGGTGAGCATCCAAACTGCCTAGGCTCCCACAAAGCCAGTGCGTGCAGAAGGATCAGAAATCCATTGCCATTGTTCAGTAGTCCTCATTGTCCGCTATGTTCAGAGAGTCCGATTTTATTCCATGCTTTTCCAGACCCAGGCCAGCTGGCCTTGGTGAGTTCCCAGTAGAACATCCCCATTGTCTCAGTGTGTGGGTGCACCCCTTGCAGTCCTAAGTTCCTTGCTCGTGCTCTCTCTACTTCTGCTCCTGATTTGGACCTTGAGATTTATGTCCGGTGCTCCAATGTGGGTCTCTGTCTCTGTCTCCTTTCATTGCCTGCTGAAGGTTAATATTCAGGAGGATGCCTATATGTTTTTCTTTGGGTTCTCCTTATTTAGCTTCTCTAGGATCACTAATTATAGGCTCAATTTCCTTGGTTTGTGGCTAGAAACCAAATATGAGTGAGTACATCCCATGTTCCTCTTTTGGGGTCTGGCTTACCTCACTCAGGATAGTGTTTTCTATTTCCATCCATTTGCATGCAAAATTCAAGAAGCCCTTGTTTTTTACTGCTGAGTAGTACTCTAATGTGTATATATTCCATACTTTCTTCATCCGTTCTTCCATTGAAGGCATCTATGTTGTTTCCAGGTTCTGGCTATCACAAACAATGCTGCTATGAACATCGTAGAGCATATACTTTTGTTGTATGATAAAGGTCTGATCTCCAAAATATATAAAGATCTCAAGAAACTAGACAGTAAAAGGCTAATCAACCCAATTATAAAATGGGGCATTGAGCTGAACAGAGAATTCTCAACAGAAGAACTTCAAATGGCCAAAAGACACTTAAGGTCATGCTCAACTTCCTTAGCGATCAGGGAAATGCAAATCAAGACAACTTTAAGATACTATCTTACACCTGTCAGAATGGCTAAAATAAAAAACACCAATGATAGCCTTTGTTGGAGAGGTTGTAGAGAAAGGGGTAGACTCATCCATTGCTGGTGGGAATGCAAACTTGTGCAACCACTTTGGAAAGCAGTGTGGCGGTTTCTCAGGAAATTCGGGATCAACTTACCCCTGGACCCAGCAATACCACTCTTGGGAATATACCCAAGAGAGGCCTTATCATACAACAGAATTTATTTCTTTAGCAATCTGAATTCAGCTGGCTAAGCATTGTGAGTTCTTTTTTGTAGTCTTTATGGATGTAGGATGTTGTGGCTTAGTACATTGCCTCAGTTTTAACATTTGTAACAATTCTCAAATATTGGTCCTCTACCCACCCTTTCCAACCATTCAACCAGTGAATCCTGTATTCATCTATTTATTTAGAAAATGTTCTTAGAATGAATTGTATTCTTCAGATACTGTGCTGAGTGGAGGATGTATGGACCATATGCCACATGTTCTGTTAGTCAAGGCTTCTTTCATGTGGAAATTGACATATACACTCTCTCTTTTATTTATCCTTTGTGTCTTTCACATTATGCATCTCCATCCCATTCATTTTTCCATCCATTCACATTCACCCTCTACCCTTGTAACCTGCACCCTTCCAAAGAAAAAGTAAAATAAAATTTAAGAGAAAAGAGAAAGCAGATAAAAAGAGAAGGAAAAATTCAAGCTTGTTATAGAAGCTGAAGTATGACAGAGTGACTCACAAAGCAAGCCCTTTCATCCATATATCTATACTTGCAAGTATTCATTGTAGAGAGTCATTGGTTTGGTTTGTGGTCTCTGGTTTCTGCTACACTATTAGTTATGGGCCCTCTCTAGAACTCTTCTAGGATATCCTGTTGTTGCTCTGTGTCATGGAGATCCCACAGCTTTGAGACTGGAGGATCGATCCCTTCACATGCTCCAACAGATCATAGATGAGGTGGATATTGGGGTGGGACAAGCCAATACCCTGGTTCTAGGCCTGGGTAGTTTTAGGGTTGCTGTTCAGCCCACCACCTCTTCCTGGTTCTCACCACCAGGGTGAATTCTCTTGCATTGTCCTGACAAGTTCACCATTTACAGCAATGAGCAAGCAGGGACAGTTCTCCTGCTTTCACATCCTCAAGGTCAGATCTCCTACACCTATACCTTTGGGCTCAGCTTTACTGTGTTGCCAAGGAGTAGCATAGGAACAACTCTCTTAAGTACTGCAGCAGATGAGGGGCCTGACCAGCTTTCCCACCTGCTTCCGGCATTGATGGATGGTGGGGGGCATGCTGTCACAAGACAGATAAGTAATGGGTACAGCTGTCCTGTGCTCAAAAATACTGGGTTTGCTCACCTGTACCTCTACCAATGGGAATGGCTTTATTGTGCTGCTAATGTGATGTAGGTGGGTCTTCTGTCTATATGTTACTTTCATTGGTTAATAAAGAAACTGCCTTGGCTTTTTGATAGGGCAGGATTTAGATAGGTGGAGTAGACAGAAAAGAATGCTGGGAAGAAGGGAAGTGAGGCAGACACCATGATTCTCTGACCCGAGAAGGAAGCGGGTTAGGATCTTTCCCAGTAAGCCACCATCTCATGGTGCTATACAGATTACTAAATATACTAAATATGGGTTAAAGCAAGATATGAGAATTAGTCAATAAGAGGCTGAAACTAATGGGCCAGACAGTATTTAAATGAATATGGTTTGTGTGTTGTTATTTCGGGTGCAAAGCTAGCCGGTGGCTGGGAGCCAGGCAGTGGGAAGTGGCCCACAGCTCCTACTACACTAATGCAACCTATAGGACCTGTTCTTACAAATTTTGCAGCTAGAAACAGGCAGGGGCAGCACTCTTGACCTTATGACCTCAAAGACAACTCTCCCTCATAACTCTATCAGTGATGGGCTGAGGTGGAAAGAGTGCATCTTCCCCATGCCCCTGATGCCACAGAACGGAAGAGTAATGGGGAGAGCTCTCCCATGCTCACAACTTTGATACTGGCTAACCCACACCTCTGCCAAGAGGATTGGCTCTATTATGCTTTCCAGGTGAGTTTCAGGGCCTGCTCTCCAGAGTGCTGCAACTGGTAACACATATTCTTATAGGCACTATGCTGTGTAGTGAGAGGTCTGTGGAGAGATACTCAGGTTGTAAAGGAAGTACACAAGCACGGTACCATAGAAAAAAAGCTATGGAATAATTCCAGGGGCTACTCCAGGTTAGATGCTACTGAGGATTAGTCTTTAAAACAGAGAGGATGGTCCAAGTAAGTAGACAAAAACAGTTGCTCCAAGAAGAGAAATCATTTGATAGTAAACCAGGAGTGAAATTATTCAGAACTCGATTTCAGGTATATGCAGAATAGGAAAAGTGGGTGGGGCAAGAGGGCCCAAGAAGAGATGTTTAGACAATTATAGATCAGTTACTTATATATGATATTAAAGAGGAAGAATGAGTAAGTTAAAATAAGTATGAATGGTTTAAAAGAAGAAAAAGGAAAGCACCCATTAGACATTGTGCTAGTTGTGGTCTTCGTGTGCAATACAAATAAGTAAAATATACCCTATAGGCTGTCACCTGGGGCTATGAGTCCTTGTGAATTATGGGGAAAAAGCATCTCATTCTTGGTCTGAATTCTGTCTGTATCATATGATTTCCAGGTTAACTAAAGAATCTCCTTGACCTCCTGAAAGACACCATCTTTTTCATTTGCATTAAAGCTACAGAATTAGAATATACATGTAAGATTCTGAGTATAATGTCTGCACTTCAAAGGTTCATTAATGTTTAACTACTATTGTGTTGACTAAACTTGACTTATTCCCTTGTTCCTCCCCTATTTACTTTATTCCTTCCATTCACAGTAGTCTTTACCAAGCATCCAGAAGACTGAAATATCATGGACTCATATGTATAAGACGGTCCAGTCAGCTAAAAATCTTCAAAACAGGACATTTGCAGTGTATATTGAAAAATGTCGAAGGTGCAGAACTCATTCACTACAGTAGAAATGGAAGCTGTAAGGTTTAACTCAAATCTTTCCTTACATTAATTCTTCTGTCAAGACAGAGAACCAAACTCTCCTTTGGTCATCTGTCTGATTTTCTTCTTCATGTGGATGGGAAGACAAGCAAAGTAATGATATGTGATATGGGATGTCCTTCTGTATATGTTGGTTATTTGTTGATGAATAAAGCTGTTTTGGTCAATGGCTTAGCAGAATAAAGCTTGGCAGGATGTGTAAACAGAGATATAGAGAGAGAGTAGGTGGAGTCAGAGAGTCACCATATAGCTACTGATGGAGAAGATGCCACCAGAATCTTTCAAGTAAGTCACAGCCCCATGGTTTTACACAGATTGATAGAAATGGGTAAATTTAATATATAAGAGCTAAGTAAGAATACACCTAATTTATTGGCCAAACGGTGTTATATTTATTATAGCTTCTGTGTGAGTCTTCAAGTCTGGGTGGCCAAGAAAGGAATGAGCAGTCTTTGTTTACATAATACCACCCAATGTGGGACAACTACATCCACATAAAACCTCAGAGAGTTTGGGAAGGAAATCTAGGCACAAAAGACCAGACTTAAGCATGGCTTCTTGGTAGCAACATTTTCTCAGGTTGTCTCTGTTTGCTAGAGGTAAGTGGGTCTTCTTTAAGAGAAGGCTTCCTGACTCAGCATTAACAGAAAAAACTGAGTGGCTTCTTTAAGAGACAGTTTGCTGGTTCATGCTGGCAGTATGAACAGTTTTAGCACTTTGGAGAGGTCCTGAGCTTAAATGGGGTTTGTGAGCAGCATGATACTAGGTGCTTGATGGTGATATAGACCTGCTATATCCCTGGAGCTGCAACAATGAGCAGAGCTTTCAGAGGTGGTGAACATGCCTCCACTTTGTAGGACTAGGTGGAGCAAAGAGGCAAGGCTTGGGAGTTGGTCCTAGCCATGCCTGCTTAGCATTAAAAAAAAAGGGGAGGTGGTGCTCCTGGTCAGAAAAGGTATTACAGATATACAATAAAGACAGATTCAGACAAAAAAAAAACTCTAAATGTGTCACAATGTTGGATAAATGTACATGTGTTTAAGAGAGAAAAAAGAAAGAGTACAGTCACAAATTAAAGGAGCAAAGATAATAAAATAAATATTAAAAAGTAATAGAACTTTAAAAAGCCTCATAAAGATAGAAAATACACAAAGAGTCCAGATTATGTAAATTATTGTGTTTTCTTTAAATTTTTTAACTGTGAATGAGCTAATTACAGAGAGACATTTCATTGTTCGGACTGCTAACCTAAATCAACATATATATGCATATATATATATGTATATGTATATATAAGGTCTGAGTGGCTGGGAAACAAACATATATAAATATGTATATATATGCATATATATGTGTATATACATATATATATATATTAAAGGTATCTTTACTTCAAAATTGGTGTCTAAGTATATGTAACTTTGGAAAAGAGGTTCTGATTTTGTTTCCACAGAAGATGAGAAGCTATGGATCCCTTCCAAGCAAATGTGGTTTCATGGAACAAGACCCCCCAAAAGGTCTCCCTGAATCCTGAAAACACTTTGCCCAACAAACAGCAAGAAGCAGTTTGGAGAAAAAAATGCCCAAATTCCCAAAATGATTGTCTGTAAAATGGTTATTTTCGTTTTAAAAGGATTAGTTTTAAATTATAATGGTCACAGTCATTTTCTAAATAAGGGGGGATATGACATACAGGTGAATGCTTTGCATTGGTATGGATCTTTGTCTATTGTTACAAATTGAAGGTCAATTTTGTTAAACTGTGTATATGTATTTCTACTGTAATTTAAGGTATTGTGTTTGTGCATGTTACTTGGGTTTTCTAGATGTACAGAGATATATTTAAATTTGAGAGATAATCTTCAACACTTCAAAGAACTACAGAATATGGCATTTAAAAGGTTTTAAGAACTTAGCCTTTTCTTAGTAGTGAGACGTGTCTGTGTCTGGCAGCACCAATCTACTTCAAGAGGATGGTGGACAACAAAGAGGTGTCTTATGGAGTTTGCTAGCTGTTGAGGCAAGGAACTGCTCTTGCCTGGATTTTTTAATGGTATGTTGTTTGAACTGGACATTCAGAAACCACAGGAAAGTGACTGTTAAACTTGCCAAAATGTAATTTTGGGGGTTCCTGCTTTCATGACAGAGTTTGCCAGACATTATGTAAGACCCAGGGGAAAGTGACTGAAAAGTGCAAATATAAGTGAAGCAGCCTTTCAAAGTTCCTGCTTCACGGAGCAATCTGTCAGATACTATTGGCCATTAGACTGAAGATGGATTCCCCAGTGTTACAGAAGAACTTCTGCTGTCTGTCCTGGCAGGGAGATGACTCTGGCAATTCTAGAGTTTTGGAAGTTGCTTACAATGTACTTCCTGTTTATTTAGGTAATATTATGTGTTTCTGGGGTCTTTGAAGTGTTGAAAACAGATAGTTATAATTTTCCTTAGTTATGATATAAGATTAATTATATGTAAAATTTTAGACTCACAAAGATAGGATAGGTGATAGATATTTTCCTTAATTTTACAAATGTAAATGGAGTAAATATTGTAACTATAATGCTGGCTTAATAATTGTTTTGTATATGTAATTTTACTATGTTAAAGTTAAAGCCTTCTTTTTTAATTAACCAGAAAAAGGGAGCGGTGTGGGATGTCCTTCTGTATATGTGTTGCTTTATTGATAGATAAATAAACTTTTGCCAATGACTTAAAAGAATAAAGTCAGGTAGGAAATCCAAGCAGAGATATATAGAGAGAGTAGGTGGCTCAGAGAGATGTGTGTAGCTAGCAAAGGAGAAAGATGCCTCAGAAACCTTTCTGGTAAGCCACAGCCTTGTGAAGATACACAGATTAATAAAAATGTGTTAATTTAAGATATAAGAGCTAGGGAGGAAGACACCTAAGTTATTTTCCAAATGGTGTTGTAATTAATATAGTTCTTGTGTGATTAAGGTCTGAGTGGCTGGGAAACAAACGAGCAGTCTCTGTTTACATAAATGTATGAGTTTATCATTTAGAATTAGACATTCCTCCTGACTCTGGCTCTTAGTAGACATGTGGCATGAGCAATGAGTTTCAGATTTGGGGATATTGGTTCTTTTCTCTGAGAATGAAGATTGTGCTATCCATACACAGTAATTTAGAGTTGACTCAATAGAGGTGGGCGGTCCTTGGACTTCCCACAGGTCAGGGAATCCTGATTGCTCTTTGAGCAGATGAGGGAGGGGGACTTGATCGGGGGAGGGGGAGGGAAATGGGAGGCGGTGGCGGGGTGGAGGCAGAAATCCTTAATAAATAAATAAATTAAAAAAAAATAACAATTCATGGCAAAGCAGCTGATACAGAATAAGCTTTTGGAAGATGACAGGCATTATTATTTCTAGTGGTTTCCAGTGGCTCTCTTAATGTTCATATCAGTAAGTATATGAATTTTTACTATAGCATAAATTTGTTGTTAATGTTAAAATTGTTTTGTTCAAACACTTTTGTTAATATTCCTAGTATATGCACTCTGCTACTGGGTAATGCAAATTTTAAAACACCAGTATTTAAAATTTATGTGTAGCTTATGGATTCAGTATAAGACAGGCTGAAAAAAAAATCTTTTCCAAAGATAGACTAGGACCAAGTTTTATTTTTTTCCCAGAAGCAAGACTTCATCTTTCTATTACTTCACAAGTCATCTGAGAAGACCTTCCCAGTTAGGGATAAAAGGTTAGAAAAGGCACTAGCAGTGAGCAGGAAGTAGACAATGATAGCTATTGGAGGTACCCTGAGGGTGGAAGTGGGGTTCAGGGCCTGTTTCCCATCTTGGCACACCGAGATTCATGGCACATGCCCAACTAAAGAAGCCAGACTGAGTTTTCACAAAGAACTCACAGCTACGTTTACTGTGAGTCCAGAGCTGTTGGACTCATAAAGGAGGAATGAAGGGCAGAGCTTGGCTCTCAGGGTCAAGGATTTGTACCAGAACAAACATGGTAACTTGAGAAACATCAGAGAAAATTATCTCTAGGAGAAAGACACGCTTGCCTTAGCTCATTTTTTTTTCTATGTGGCTACATTTTATTGGTGCTTTCTGGGTGACAAATAGAATATTTTTAGTTTTTATGTAACTTGAGTTTTGATCTTATGAGTTAAGAATGACTAATAACAGAGAGGGTATGACCTTGTAGCAAAGCTTGATGGGAAAATACATTTCTGGGTGCCTGTTCCTCTGTGCCTAGAGACAAGGACTCAAAGTGAGGCACACTGTCCCATTACTGACAATTGCTTTGGGAAGTGAGACAGGGCTTTTGAATATATCTTTGCTTCTCATTCTTATTCAACATTATCCAAAGATAAAACTGCTTCAAGAGAGGAGAAAGTAGTAAATTTAATTGGAACTTTCAAACAGTGTTCGATCTAAATAGAGAAACTCAAGAGTAAATTAAGTGTTAAGAACTACCGTCCAAAATCAAGATGAAAGCTTTTAATGGCCACCACTTCCTCCATCTTCCTGACTCAAAATTAAAAAAAAAATGAACAATTCTTATTTTCTTTAAAACCACCAACCGTCAGTCGAAAAGTTAGTCACCTTGCACCTTTTTCAATGAAAAGAACTGATCAAGAATTATGTCTATGAGAGGTGTATATGCTATGGTTATGAGGAAAGGGTTTTATTGGTTGGTAATAAAATTTGTTTGAATAAGCCTTAGTGGACCTCTCAGTGCTAGGCCATGCCTACAGGAGGTGTTTGATCTCTGAAACAACCATGGGAGGTTGAATTCATATTATCAGCTGGTAGAATATAGAGATGAATAGGAAGAGCTATGGTTTTACTAACTTCACCAAGATCACCTAACGGCCCAATGACAGAGACAGAATATGAATTAAAAATACTCTAGTTCCTGTCTGTCTATCCCAATAAAGTGAAAAATTAATGATTATTTTTTTCTAAAAAAATTGTTTTGAATAAACCTTTTAACCTTACTTTCTAGACTGAGATTCTCCAGTCTCCACACTTTCTGGGCCATGTAGCGTGACCAGCTGTTTCTTTTCAGTAGGTTCAGAAACCTTAGGTATGTGGGAGTTTACAAATTAGTGTATTTCACCATCACTTACTGTCATTTAAATCCTTGGGATTTAAGGTTATTGGAACTTGAGCAGCTTAAATCATGCATGCTGTTTTAGCAATAGGGAGAAAAAAAAACCCCTCAAGCTAATGCCCTGGTGTGACATTGAATGTACATCAATAGTTTAAAGAATTAATGAAATAGCTGATAAGAGAATTCACAGAGAAAAGATAAGAAAAAAAGTTCAATATTTGGCAGGCAATTTTTATCACTTCCTAGCTACACAGCCTTTGATATGCTTCTAAGTCTTTGGTTCCCCATCTCTGCCTGTGTTGGACAGTAGTTACAAAATCTGTCTTATACATTATATGAAGATTTCATGATGCTATGTGTGTGACTCTCAAGTACAGTCTGGTCCGCACTAAGAGTCCAGTACATGGGAGCTATGATAAGGTATTCTCAGGTCAGAAGCACAGACAGAGGAAATGGGGTTCATGAGGGAGAACAGGACTGCAGGTATCATCAATCTGTTAATTCCCAGATAACTGATCATTTTGGGAAAACAGGAAGCTGACGCTAACAGAAAATGAGAGCATGCCCTAAAACAAATCTCTCACTGTTGCCTAGCATCATTGTGGCAATTAGGAAACCCCCTGAATCAGTTTGTTCACTGATAATCCTTTTGGGACTTTTGATGGCCAACTCAGGGTTCCAAGGAGAAAGCAGGAATGAGAAATAACTGATGGAGACACTGTTTTCTTCAGAAGTCTCACTCTCACGATTTTCTCAGATCTTTAGAACATCTAGAAGGAGGTCCTCAAGGTGAAGTTTACTCTCAGAAGCAGTTTCCTATCCACCTTGCCCAGGTTTATCTTACTTCTGTCATTGGGGCAAAATTCCAATTTTCCTATTTAACAGTTTGAAATCTATAGTTTAAAAGTAGTCTCTGGGAATCACATCATGGGATTTTCGTTAAGAGTTCTTATTGCTTATGAGTGAGTACATGTGATAATTGTCTCTCTGGGTCTGGGTTACCTCACTCAAAATGATGTTTTCTAGCTCCATCCATTTGCCTGCAAAATTCAAGATGTCGTTATGTTTTTCTGCTATGTAGTACTCCAATTGTGTAAATGTATCACATTTTTTTTATCCATTCTTCAGTCAAGGGGCATTTAGGTTGTTTTCAGGTTCTGGCTATGATATAAAGCAAAGAAAACCAGCCCACAAATCATAATCCCAAAGAACCTAGACAACAATGAGGATCCTAAGAGAGCCATACATAAATCTAACCCACATGGGAAGTAGAAAAAGACAAGATCTCCTGTGTAAATTGGGAGCATGGAGACCTTGGGAGAGGGTTGAAGGGGAGGGGAGAGACAGGGAGAGGATCAGAGAAAAATGTAGAGCTCAACAAAAATCAATAAAAAAGTTATTTAGTGGAAGAAAAGGAGTTCTTAATGCTTCCTAATAAGGTCAGCTTGTAAGAAATGAGAATCCTTATTAATGGGGTGGAAAATATGTACACAGCCTAGATAAAACCATAGTGAAAATACGGCTTTGGAAATGGTTGTGGTACTAAGGAAACTTTCTAGTTTCAGGTTCATTAACAAGCACTTAGACAGGATGTGGTTTTCTTTGGCTCTTTCATGATAATTATAATGATAATATTTTTCCACATTAATAAGGTAATACAACTATTCAAAGAAAGATACCTTTGAACAAATATATTTTAGAGTATTTTAGGCAATCTTTCAGTCTTAAATAGCTTCAAGTAACCTGTATCTATTCAGTTATGAATGACTCTACTCTGTCTGATTATGACAACCTAAGCAGTGACATGTTTATCACCAACATCCTTCCTGTTAGAGGCCTTTTCTGCAGGGAAGGGGTGACACTCAGGTTCCAGGGCAAAGTGTGAATAGGTCTTAAAGACCATGTAGACAGGCAATGGATAAAGCAAAAGAAAGTTACAATCTTCAATGTTACTTTCTAGATCTTATCTGACAGCCAACCATAAAGAAAGCTATGGCTTTTTAGCCCAAACCAAGGCATAGAAGAATACCACTTTTTATTATTATTCTAGACAAGGGCTGGCATGGGAGTTGAGTTGATTGCACAGAGACTTGTCATAACCTGGAAGTTCTTTTGTGTGACTACAGGGAAGACTGCTTCTTTTACAAGAGGTTCCAACAGATGTAATGGCAGAGACATTGTTTGTGTCTCTAGATGCCTTTGATATCTCATTATGAGTCACCAGGACTTCTGTAGAATTTATGGAAACACTGGTTCCAACTTGATTTGTATGCAGAGTAGCCAGTCAAGCACCAAACAGACCAGGTTCTGTGGGGGAATGTCTTGTGTTTTATTATCAATTTCTATACATGAGTAAGATCAGAGGGATATCTGGTTACTGTATAATAAAGTAAACACACCTTATCTCTAGCTATACTGACTAAATTATTTCCTTTTATATAGACTCTTAATCTGTGTTCAATAATCACCGTGAGCTTGAGAAATAAGAGAAAATCTCTTTTTATAGAGGAGACAATATATCATTGTATATCAAAGTGATTCAATTAAGTAAGATCTACTATTGTTTTCTATTGAGCTCTACATATTTCTCTGTTCTCTTCCCCACCTCTTTCCTCCTCTTCAACCCTCCCGCTAGGTCCCCATGCTCACAATTTACTCAGGAGATCTTGTCTTTTTCTACTTCCCATGAGGTTTATATCTATGCAAGTCACTCTTAGGGTCCCTATTGTTGTCTAAGTTCTCTAGGATTATGATTTGTAGATTGGTTTTCTTTGATTTATGTTTGAAAACCACTTATGAGTGAGTACATGTGATAATTGTCTTATTGTTTTGTGTCTGGGTTACCTCACTCAAAATAATGTTTTCTAGCTCCATCCATTTTTCTGCAAAATTCAAGATGTTGTTATTTTTTCTGCTGTGTAGTACTCCATTGTGTAAATGTACCACATTTTTCTTATCTACTCTTCAGTCAAGGGCATTTAGGTTTTTTTCAGGTTCTGACTATGACAAACAATGCTGCTATGAACATAGTTGAGCAAACACTTTTAGTAATATAGCACGATAGAAGATTAACTCAAAAAAATCTGTAGCCCTCTGTACACAGATGATAAAAGGGCTGGGAAAGAAATCAGAGAAGTAGCACCATTAACAATAGCCACAAATAGCATAAAATATCTCAGAGTAACTCTAACCAAATAAGTGGAAGACTTGTGTGAAAAGATCTTTAAATCTTTGAAGAAAAATTTGAAGAAGACATCAAAAAGTGGAAAGATCTCCCATGCTATTAGATAGGTAGAATTAATATAGGAAAAAAATAGCAATCTTATCAAAAGCAATCTACAGATTCAATGCAATGCCTATCAAAATCCCAGCAAAATTCTTTACAGATCTCGAAAGACCAGTGCTCAGCTTCATATGGAAAAGTAAAAAAACCCAGAATAGCCAAAACAATCCTCTACAATAAAAGAACTTCTAGAGGCATTACAATGCCTGACTTTAAACTCTACTACCGAGCTACATACTGAGAACAGCTTGTTACTGGCATAAGAACAGACAGGAGGACCAATGGAACTGAATAGAAGACCTAGGTATCAATTCACATATCTTCGAACACCTGATCTTTGATAAAGAAGTTAAAAATATCAAGTGAAAAAAAGAGAGCATTTAACAAGTGGTGCTGGCATAACTGGATATCAACATGTAGAAGAATGAAAATAGACCTATATCTATCACCATGCACAAAACTCAAGTCCAAATTGATCAAAGACCTCCACATAAAGCCAGCCACACTGAACCTTATAAAAGAGAAAGTGGGAAGTATACTTGAACACATTGGCACTTCCTTAATATAACCCCAGAAGCACAGACACTGAGATAAACAATTAATAAATGGGACCTCCTGGAACTGAAAAGCTTCTGTAAAGCAAAGGACATGGTCAACAAGACAAAATGACAACCTACAAAATGGAAAAAGATCTTCACTAACCCCACATCAGACAGAAGTCTGATCTCAAAATATATAAAGAACTCAAAAATTTGGACACCCAAAGGTCACATAATTCAATATAAAAACGGGGTACAGACCCAAACAGAGAACTCTCAACAGAGGAATCTAAAATGGCTGAAAGACACTTAAGGAAATGTTCAACATCCTTAGTCATCAGATAAATGCAAATCAAAACAACTCTAAGATTCCATCTTATACCTGTAAGAATGGCCAAGATCAAAAACACTGATGATAACTTATGCTAGAGAGGTTGTGGGGAAAAGGTAAATACTTCTGCATTGCTGGTAGGAATGCAAGCTGGTACAACTCCTTTGGATTTCAGTGTGGTTATTTCTCAGAAAATTAGCAAAAAACGTTCCTCAAAACCCAGTAATACCACTTTTGGGTATATACCCAAAGGATGTTCAATCGTGACACAAGGACATGTGCTGAACTATGTTCATAGCAGCTTCATTTGTTATAGTCAAAATCTGGAAACAACCTAAATACCCCTAGACCATAAGATGGATAAGGAAAACATGGTACATTTACACAATGGAGTCCTACACAACAGAAAAAAATTATGACAGCTTTAATTCTGCATGAAAAATGGATGGAGCTAGAAAACAGTGTTTTGAGTGAGGTAACCCAGACCCAGAAAGACAACTATCACATGTACTCACTCATAGGTGGTTTTTAAACATAAAGCAAAGAAAACCATCCCATAAACCACAATCCCAGAGAACTTAGACAACAATGCGGACAATAAGAGAGACTTACATAGATCTAATCTACATGGGAAGTAGAAAGTAGAAAAAGACAAGATCTCCTGAATAAATTGGGAGTATGAGGATTTTTGAGTAGGGTTGAAGGGGGATGGGGAGAGGCAGGGAGGGGAGCAGAGAGAAATAAATGTCAATAAAAATGTATTAAAAAAGAAAGTAATGATATCAGCTCATGTCTGGTCCTGTAGATAACTATGATTACTTCAGCTGTTACTCTGAAAGAACCATTACTAATTTGAGCATAGTAGTGGAATGATATAATTTTCTTTGTTTTTCCCCCTGGACTGAGATTAGTTTGAAGCATTTTATGGTAGCAGAAAGAAATCCGAAATCATTTAGGTTATAGCACAAAGAAAAAAAAAAGGATAATTTTTTTAAAAAAAAAAAACATGTTCATAAACTCCATTGAGATTGTCTTGGATAAACACAAATACTTTTTATGCCTTGTATGAATGGAGCATATTATGACTGAGCATTACTTAGGAGAGACACAAATACTGTGACACCTTACCCTAAAACTGGACATATAATCTTGTAAACTCTTTTCCTCCTGGAGCAACCTTGAAGATCCCACATAGAGGAGGTCATTGTAAGATTAAGCATGGCCACTTCCTTCTAAGCCAATTCCATTCTGCTATGGCTTGCACAGACTTTAAATTTGTGGAAAAGAACAAAGGGCATCACATCTGAAAATCTCCAGAATAGCTGTTTCTTTAAGTCTTGTTAGTAGGTGTTGCTGGGATTCACTTACTATTTTATTTTCCAAAGGACAAAGAGAAAAAGACAGGTGAATCATACCTCTTCTCCCATATCTTTAGCAGCTCCTTAAATCAGATTCCACAATACTGCCCTCTTCAACATCCTAACATGCTTCCATGGCCCAGGGGCACAGGATCTCTAAGTTCCTGTTACAGAGGGTATGGAAGACAAGAAAAGAGTCTAACAACAACAGACATGGAAACAAACACAAGTTTCCTTTCTTTCTGAAAAGTTTTTCTAATCATTACAGAATTATTATTATTAATTGAAATTCTTTTAAAATTAAATTATCATTCACTGCTCCAGGTGCTGAAAATCTTTTAAGATACAAAAAGGAAGAGATCTTTTCATTTTATCGTCTACCAATGCTGTGATGTCTCACCAAACATGTGTCATCAGTGGCCTAAGATTAGAAGATGAACTTTTCCCAAAGGAACTTGCATAATTGTCTTCAGACAGCCTTGGGCATGGGAAAGGAAGATTACTATGTGTGCCATGTGCTACCTATACCAAATTTGGAAGTCATAGCTTGTGTACTAAGCCAGGTTCAGACAGCCATCCTCATTAAGCTCATCAAAAGAACTGCATTAATATTGAAAAGCAGAACAAGTAGATTATTTATGGTGACTACATTTGAAAGACAGACACAGAGATCCAGTGACTCTCCCACATTTAGGACCTGAAGTTTGAGTAAAGTTTAAGAAGAGGGCTCAGGATATGCACATCATCCTGCCCACCAGTGACCCATCCATGGTCTGGTCTTCAGTCTCACTTTATAAGGTAGTCTGACAAGTTGAAATCTCTTTCCAGGAGACAAAGTCCCCCTCTGGCTTGTGAGTTTTTCTTTTCTCAGACTGAGATTCTCCAGGGACATTTGGAGTCTGTTGTTTCACTTGTCTCATGGTCATATTGAAAGACACAAGTGTTCCAATAGAATATATTTTCTATTATCCAAGGTAGTACTATATAAAATAATAGAATGCCATTATATTCCTGTGTCACATGAGTGAATAGATTCAAAGAGATGCCAATCACTTGCTACACAGCCAATAGAATGTTTTCTATGTGTTTGCACTTGTTACATTTCTTGTTATAGCAACTTCATACAGCAAAGGTTCATATCACATACAGTTTGACAGTCAATAATGAAGAAGAAAGCAAAGCAACAAAAGTCTGAGGCACCAATCACATGGGGTTCACAGTCAGAAATCAGAGATCTGAAAAGTGGGGAAGTACTATAAAACTTTAAGGCCACCCCCAAGTGACCCATTTCTCAAAGAACGGCCATCTCCTAAAGGTTCCACAGCCTTCAAAAACAGTGTTACAAGATGGGGACCATGTATTCAAACACATGAGACATCCAAGCCATGGCAGAGTGTTCTCAAGAACAGGCACATGGTGGAGAGATGACTACTGTCTTATTTCACACACAGCAATGGTGAAGAACTGACCCAAATTAAACTGATGCAGATTGATCACATCAAACACCATAGCAATGAGGGTTAAGAACTTTGATTGAGAGTTTCATATATGAATATAATGTTTTGATAAAATCCAATCCTTCCTCACCTATAGCGCCTGTCAATTTTCCTCCATAACATTTCCCCCTTCTAACTCCATGTTCTCTGTTTTAACCCACTGAAATTCACTTAATTCTCCCAGTATATGAATGGGTGTAATACTATCCATTGGAATGTGAGCAACTACCAGTGGATGCACCTCTGCAAGAAACTGAATGCCTTTTTCCATAAACTATAAATGGGCAGTAGCTTCTCAGATAGAGGTGTAGCCTTATGAGAGACAACCCCCGCCCCGACGGATATGCTCTGATTTGGGATGGCTTGATCTTTTTCTGATCTTATGTTTGCAGTTATAGCAATTGAAAGTACTGTTAAATATTAGTGCATGTTGGAACACACTGATCACATTATTGTGGACAAAAAAGTTTTTAAATAGCTGCTACTCTGATAATTTTAGTACTACTAAATGTCTCCAATTCAGAGCATTGTGCGGTTCATTTCTAAATCTGTAATGCATCAAACATGCCTTTCCAACACCAAGTAAATCCTTCCAATAGTCCTTGGAAAGGACTCCTTCCTATAGGCCAGAACTGAGCTAAGTTCAAAGATTTCTTCAGATGAGAAAAGAGAGCCAATTTCCCAAAAGCAGTCACATGGCTTTCTGCTGCTTGTTGCTTTCTTTCTCCTAACTGCAGGCCCTGTCGATGGGAGAAAACAGTATCCTCTGTCCCCACTTTAGACCTTGAGGCAGTCCAGCCACAAACATGTTGGGACAGGTCGTAGGATAGGTATGTGAATCAGGAAGAGGAAGTTAGATGGAAAGGGGGATATGACTGACAGAGACAGCAAAGCAAAACATCACAACAAACCCAAAATCCAGTTTCTTTCCCTCATCTCTGTGTGTTTCTTAAAGCAAAGTCCCTTGTAGATATCTGAGGAGGGAAACTCTCTGGGTTTGTCTCCTCTAGAACCCCAACCAGTCTTACATCTCAACTACACATACATATTTGAAAAGAAGGCTGTGGCATGTGATCCCACTCTGTTGGGGGCTTACTGCTTGAAATTATAAAAGAGGGCCCCCATTCAGGGGAGCTGATGTCTGGTCTCAGACTGTGCAGGGGGAGAAAGCTCACATCTGTTAGTATTTAGCATGCATCACTGAAATTCTTGTGGGGAGTCTGGGTGTAGCTGGTGTTCTTCCCTGCGTTTGATTGAAGGGCAGTCTGTGGCAGGCAAGGGGGAGGCACATGAAGGTTTGCAGGCAGGTGGGTTTTGAATGATTATGGTGTTTCCTGGAATTGGTATTCCAGGACCAGCCTAACTGTCGAAAACACAGTGACTGGTGGGCCTGGGAAGACAATCTCCATAGTTTCCTCGTGTTCTTATTATATTTGGGCTTTTATTAACACATTCTGCAAAGGATGTCTGCAAGTTTCCAAGTGGGCTTCTACCGCAAAGAAGAGATAAAGAGTTTTGTTTGCTCTGTGTCTCATTAGGTCCATAACTAGAGAAAGGCTTGGTAATAGTTTTTTTTTTTTTTAATACTAGTGTTTTAAAAAGGGTTAAATTAAAAAAATTAGAGAAAATGTATCCTAGCAGCAAAATTGAGGGAAGGTACAGAGACATCCCACATACACCCTGCCACCAGGGTCTTCTATGCTTAGCATCCTTCAGTACATTTTTTGAAGGTGATTAATTTACATGGACACATCACTATCCCTTACCAACTTCCCAGAGTCTGTTTTGCTGATTTGGACAAATCTGTAATGACATGTGTCTCTCATTATAACATCACACAAGAATCAGTGTCCCAAAGCATTATATCTGCTTTTCTTCAGTCCCAGAAAGCTACTGATACCTTTGCTATTTCCAATTACAGTAGTGCTCTATTAGTATATAATAACTATATGTAATAACGGTTCTTATATGACATTTCAATACATGTATGAGACATTTTGATCATATTCACTACTAACGTGCCCCTCTATCAACTGTTCTTGTCCCCATCACTCTCACAGATCCTCTTCTTGGCCCCAGCCACTTTCTCTTCTAATATTATGTCTTAATACTACTTTTTTGGTGACCCAGTGATTTTTATTAGGTTTGTTCTTTGATCTATCGGGTGAAGAATTGTTTACAGATGCATGGAAATCTTACCAATGACTCCATAATTAAAGAAAATATCTCTTTCTCTCTAGAAACCATCAACTGTCTATAGATCCCTGGAGTGGGCTGGCATCTCCGGAAGTCACTACTTTCTATCACAGAATACTGGTGGACTCAATCCTGTTTCAAAAAAAAGTATCATCTTTTTTATGTTCTGAGACAGATACAATCATCTTCGTTCTATGCAGGAAAATATATCAAACTGGAATCCAGAGGTGCCTGTTGATACATTTGTTTCTTGAATATTTCTGAATAGACTCTAGAATTCTTGTCTCCTGGGTCATTGCCCTTTAAACTATGGAATCTCAGGCATCAAAATGCTCAATCCTTTTTATTTTTGCTTTTGTATACCCGAGTGTTTGAGGACCCTCTGTGTGTGCACACGTGTGCAAATGTGTGCACATGTGTTTGGCTGGTGATGTGGATGCCAGAAGCTCACACAAGGCATACTCCTCAGTCTGTCTTTGTGTTACTTACTGAAGGAGTATAGTACGGAGGGTGGCCCCTTGTTCTGTCCCGCCTGGCTAGCTTACACCCAAAATAACCACACAGAAATTGTATTAATTAAATTACTGCCTGGCCTTTTATGTCTAGCCTCTTACTGGTTAACTCTCACATCTTGTTTTAACCCATTTCTATCAATCTGTATCACCACTTGACTGTGGTTTACTAGCATGAGTCTACCCAGCGTCCAACTCAGGCAGGAGAACCACAGAGTCTCGACTCTTCCCCTCTTCCTCCCAGCAATCCGTTCTGTCTCCCCGCCTACCTAAGCTGCTGTCCTATCAAAAGACCAAGGCAGTTTCTTTATTCAACCAATGAAAGCAACACATAGACAGAAGAACCTCCTACACCAAAGCATAATCTCTTAATGTATCTGGAACTGACTGATTTGGCCAGTCTTGCTAATCAGCTTTCCCTGGGGATTCCTTATCTGGTACTTCTAAGGCTGGAAGTACAGGCTAGTAACTATGTCTAAGCAGCTTTCATTGAGTATCTACAATCTAAACTCGGGTCCTCCTCTTTGCAAGGCAAGAGCTTCAGCCACCAGCCATCTTGCCAGTATCTATAACTCTCATGCTTTGCCAAAGGCTTTACGTAAGGGCTTTGACTTAAGTGGAAAGTCCTTATGAGATAATATTCTGAAGGATTTTAAATGATTGTCAGTTTATGACCCCTTTTACATCATGTTCTAAGATGAGAATAAAAACTCCAGACGTACATACTTTGAAGCCAAGATCAAAACAGAAGGCAATGAACGTTGTTGTTTTCAGTAACCTAGGGACACATCAATGGACACCGCTCTTTAGTAAGTAATTAAATCTTCAGAGGCCAAAAGTTTCTCTTGTTTACTTCTCAAAATTTAGTTATGTATGCAGACATTTTAAAAGGTTACTGAAAATAGAAACAGATGTTTAAACAGCAACAACCCCCAATCCTTAGTGCATTATTGTCTGTGACAAGCTGTAGCCAGTGGATCAACCCAAGATTTTGCACAAAGGACTATCAGTGACTATCTGTGGATAGAGCTAACTGAATGAATGCATGATGTCTGGCTGTTTTCCTGGTCCTCATAAAATCTTACCAAAGCTGCATTACTTACCAAGCTTGGTTATTTGCTATTTTCTTCATCGTTAAGCAGACTAAATGTACGTGACTTGGAAAAGGAACAGGACTCTCAGAAAGAGTGAGCATGTTAATAGAAGACTTGACAGTTTGACAATAGAGGAGGAAAAAGGGAAAAGTGGAATAGACCACACACACACACACCACACACACACACACCACACACACAGAGAGAAAGAGAGAGAGAGAGAGAGAGAGAGAGAGAGAGAGAGAGAGAGAGAGAGAGAGAGAGAGAGAGAGAGACTCTTACTTCTACACTCAATAGCCCATGGAGTGTTAATTCAACAGAAAACTTGAAGCAATTTGCTTCAGGATTTTCTCTGTAACTAACTCATGGCTTGCATAGGCTGCCCCAAGAAGTTCTTTTCTTTCAAAATTTAGTTAAGTTTTTAACACTAAAGGGGACAGTTCTAGAGGAAGTTGCCATTTATTACAAAAAGCTTTTTTCCCCCACAAAAGGGAGCTATTGAGTTTCCTTTGAATATTTCTGAGGGCTACTGGGTATGTAGATAGCTAGGAACTGTGAAATTCCATTGCCTGGAAAGCTATGTTTCCTATGAAAAGCTATGTAGTATATCTCCCGGCCGTCTGGCGAATTTGCAATCAACAGGAATGTAAGCAGTTTTCTTGCTTATCTTCATGTTTATAATCTCTGTTAAGGTAAAGCTGTAACAAACTATTTGCCCTGATAACCCTTTTATCACCGATGCTTTCTAAAATTAGGGTGAACCTCTCTCTCTCCAGGTTCCATCATCCACCATCTACCATCCACTCTTACATATTTTCCTTTCATAAGCAAACAAGTAAAAATAACACTGACACACACACCCCCCCCCACATACACACATATATATACACCCTGTGTGCATGTGTGTGTGTGTCATGGATTGAAGGATGGATGCATAGATAGATAGATAGATAGATAGATAGATAGATAGATAGATAGATAGACAGACAGACAGATTGACAGATGATAGATAGAAAACAGCTATGTTTGGGATTGGGGCTGAGAGATGGCTGCTCGTTCAGAAGACCCTAGTTCAATTCCCAGCACCAACACGACAGCTTACAACTGTCTGTAACCCAAATTCCAGGGAATCTGCCACCTTCACATAGACATACATGCAAACAAAACACCAATGCATATAAAAGAGGGAATCATCAAAAACATAGATCTCAATTTAGACACATGGATTTAAAATGCTAATGGTGAATAGAGAATAACTTGAAGAATGCAAAAGATAAGAAAGGTCTTATTTTGATGATAAATTCAGTCTAAATCCTAGTTTAGTCGTAACAACTATTTATTAATTATAAACAAAATTATAATTAGCCAATTCATTGGCTAGCTGTTGGCCATTTGTGAAGCCTGTCTATCAACTAAGATATAAATTTGATTGTAGTATTAGTTTTCATGGGCAAATCATTAGTAAATGGGTGAATAGCTCTTACTTATATCTTAGGAGGTCATAGTGGAATTTTTTGTATGAAATCATGAGACTTCTTAGAGAATTAATCATAATTAGTAAAATTGAATGACATTGATAATGAACATACAGATTAAATTGGAAAGTCAAAAGTGGAAAGGATGATAACCATACTACATAGGGTATACTTTTCCATGGGTAACTGATGTTCTTGTGAAAGAACTTTAAATATTTTAAACTTGGAGAAAAACATAGCAAGAATGCATATGGCATCTTCAGTAATGAGGTCTTAGCATCAAGTTTTGTAGGGACTCAAGAGCAATGATAATAGTCTGTGATACTTAGCGGTGTCTATAGGACCCCAGTGGTCAACAACTTAAAAAAACAGATGGCTTGTACTTGGCTCTGGGCTTTTCATTTGATTGCTTATGGTATCTAGAAAAGCAATCTTCCTGTTATAGGGCAACTCCCTTTAAACCCCTTTTATATATGCATGCATTTTAGGAAGCTTTTGCAGTAGTAGACTTCCATATGATTCTTCCAAAGATATTTTGTGTAATATTTCTGTGTCTGTCTTAGTGAGAGTTACTGTTGCTGTGGTGAAACACCATGACCAAAAACAAGTTGGGGAGGAAAGGGTTTATTTGGTTCATTCTTCCACTTTCCTGTTTATTAATGGAAGAAGTCAGGACAGGAGTTCAAGTAGAACAGGAGTCTAGAGACTGGAGCTGATGCAGAGGTCATGCAGTGGTGCTGTTTACTGGCTTTCTCCTTCTGATTTGTTCAGCCTGCTTTCTTTTAAAATCCAGGACTACCAGGCCAGGGATGGCATCAACCTCAAAATGCTGAAACCTCTGATATCAATTACTAATTAAGAAAATGCCCTACAGACTAGCCTATTGCCCAATCTTATAGAAGAGTTTTCTCAATTGAGGATCACTCCTCTTAGATAACTCTATCTTCTGCCATGTTGACAACACCCATAATCTCTCCTCTTTGGTACCATCCCATCTGATGGCCACTGGGAGAGAAAGAGTCAGTGTTTTACAGAGATGTGGTCCCTGAGAAGCCACCCATGCTCTATTAGATGGTCTACATTCATGAACATACAGACAACACTGAGTTTAATCAATGTATTCAAAGAAAGGGGAGAATATGTGTAATTCAAAATTAATAGTAGTAGGGGAGATAAGAGAGTGAATGATAGATGGATTTGATTAAAACACATGATATACTCATATGAAATTCTTAAACAATAAAAAATATGTAAGGGAGTATATTAATTGATCAGGAAGAATCACTACTGTGATCTCTAAGCATGAGGCTAAAGAATACACATTTTGTGTGATTGTCCTTGTGTGTGCTATAAATAATAATAATAGGCTGTGCAAGATGGAACACACATTTAATTCCAAAACTCTGGAGGCAGAGGCAGGTGGAGCTCTGTGAGATAAAGGCCAACCGGTTCTTCACAGTGAGTCTCAGGTTAGTCATAGAGATACCATGTTTCAAAGTAATAAATAATAATAAAAGTAATGAAAAAATTTAAAAATCATGAAGAAGAAATTAGTAAAATATTATCATTACCATCAATGGAATAAAATTCAATTATTAAACAATGCCATATGTAAATGTTTATTAATAATAAACTTAATAAATATATAGTCAAGAACAACATTTCAAAAATGTTGCTGATAAATGTCTATAATCTCAGAACTTAGAAGTCAGAGGTAGGAGGACCATAGATTTGAATCTAGCTTGTGCTGCATAGTGAGATTCTGTCTCAAAAGCAAGCAAACAAACAGCAACAACACAGAAATAGAAAAGCCTATCTATTAGCTACTAGATTAATCCATGTCTATAGAATGAAAATATATACATTTACCCTGAATTAATTCATGTGTATAAAATGGAGCTATGTGCATTTACCCTGAATTAGTTCACTTCTATAGAATGGAGATTAACACATTTATCATGTGAAGAGAAATTAAGCTTTTAATCATACCTAACCTTGGGTATTTAGTAATGGATATTTTTAATGTTTTTCTTCAAAACTTTTGGAATTTTCTGAATTCTACTTTGCAGTAATAGTGGCATTAATGAAGCATTTATGACTTAAGAAGTAATTTAAATGCTCTCCTTATTATTACAATACCCTCCATTTCACACCTTTGCAGGCTGTTGTTTAAAAGAGGATAATTCATCCAACGGACTGATTGATTTACATTTAAATAGTTTCTATGTGCTGTACAAACATTCTTGCCTCTTATTCTACACTACAATTAATAGATAACACTTTGGGTCTAAATCATACCATAAAATTAATTCATGATGGTAATAGACTTTAAATGCTTGCTTTAAAGGAAACATAAACATTGTTCATGTTTGACAGTATAGAACTAAGCCACACGTCAACTCTTTCATTATCTGAATGCCCAGGCACGCTTTGGTTTTGGTTGCCCCATTTGTCATTTCCGATAGCATGCCTTTCAATAGACACTTACATAAGATATTTTGTCATGGGTTTTCATTTCGAGGTCATTTTTGTAATAGTTACTTCAAATATAAGATCTTTCTGGCAATTTTAGGAGGTAGGGGATGCATTTTAGTGGTGGTAAGGCTGTTTAATTGGAGAGGAATTCCTGAGTTTCCAAGAGTTTTAATCACAGTTCAGCTTCCAAGCTGGGCTTCTCAAATGCCTTCGTTGCTTAATAAGATACAGCATTGCTCCTCTGAGACCCCAGGACTCTGAGGGCTGCCTTCTGGTGATCCTTGCATTTACTGTGACTGCCAAAAGAGCATAGCTTTTTGTCTGGGTGTCTCCTCAGACTATAGTCTGCCTTTGTCTTATTGTAAACTCATCTCACCTCAGAATGTAAACAGTTTTAGAATTCTGTGTTTTTTTTTAGGTTTACAAAGTCCACCCTGTGCTGATAATGGATGTAGAGTTTTTCTCACATCTTATACTTTCCTAAAGCCATCCTTAAAATGGATACAAGGAGGTGATGCTGCTCATAGATAGATTGTGAGCCTAGTATGCAAGTGTCTCTGGTTTTGGCCCTAGCATGAGAGACCGAAAGGGAGGAAAGGAGCTGGGGAGTAAGAAAGGAAGTAAGAGAGTCAGGGAAGGAGGAAAATGCATACGGCTTCTGCATGCTGATAAAACCCCCTTCATTAGAAACTGGGGAACAATATGAAATTGATCAGTTCTTTATTATTATTATTATTACTATTATTTTATTATTATTTATTAAAGATTTCTGTCTCCTCCCTGCCACCCCCTTCCATTTCCCTCCCCCTCCTCCAATCAACTCCCCCTCCCTCATCAGCCCGAAGAGCAGTCCCGGTTCCCTGACCTCCCACCTCCATCCAGGTCTAGTAAGGTGAGCATCCAAACAGCCTAGGCTCCCACAAAGCCAGTACGTGCAGTAGGATCAAAACCCAGTGTCATTGTTCTTGACTTCTCAGCAGTCCTCATTGTCTGCTATGTTCAGCGAGTCCAGTTTTATCCCATGCTTTTTCAGACCCAGTCCAGCTGACCTTGGTGAGTTCCCAATAGAACATCCCCATTGTCTCAGTATGTGGGTGCACCACTCGTGGTCCTGAGTTCCTTGCTCGTGCTCTCTCTCCTTCTGCTCCTGATTTGGACTTTAGGGTTTCAGTCCGGTGTCCTTCAATGGAAGAATGGATGAAGAAAGTATGGAATATATACATATTAGAGTACTACTCAGCAGTAAAAAACAATGACTTCTTGAAGTTTGCATGCAAATGGACGGAAATAGAAAACACTATCCCGAGTGAGGTAAGCCAGACCCCAAAAGAGGAACATGGGATGTACTCACTCATATTTGGTTTCTAGCCATAAATAAAGGACATTGAGCCTATAATTCGTGATCCTAGAGAAGCTAAATAAGAAGGTGAACCCAAAGAAAAACATATAGTCATCCTCCTGGATATTAACCTTCATCAGGCAATGAAAGGAGACAGAGACAGAGTCCCACATTGGAAATTGGTCACTTCTTACAAGGGCATTTTGAGTGTACATTTTTTTTGTTTGTTTAGTTTAGTTTTTTTTTGTCTTCAGAGATGTAGTTTTTATTTGCTTAGATAAGGTGATATTAACACACTTGAAATCTATGACAAGACCACAAGTTTGAAAGAAGGGTGGAGAGAGGTGGGGAAAGAAGTGAAAAGACAGAGGCAAGGCAGGAAAGGTGTGGCATGGCCGAAAGAAGGGTCTGGCTTATGTTTCATGGGTGGTTTAGAAGCAAAGTGAAGGCCTCATCTTTAGCCTAGAATCTAAGGCTTTTAAACAAACAAAGCAGAATGTTTCCCTCAGGAATGATGATGATCGTGTTAATAGGTTTTGGGTTTGCCTTTCTTCTGTGGAGTTAAGGAAGTGAAATGCTGAGGTCTTTGATTCATGAAAAGGTTAACTAAGAAAGAAATCAAAACACACACACACACAGAGTGAGAGTGAGTGAGAGAGAGAGAGAGAGAGAGAGAGAGAGAGAGAGAGAGAGAAGCTGGTAGGGGAGTATAACTTCAATGTATCTTGAAAGAGAAAGACTGTATGATATCTAATATTCATAGTTAATTGAACTAGCTTTTATTCCTATATAACTTTATACAGATTGTTTGACTTTATATTCTCAAACATGTAGAGATTTTGAATTAGCTCCATGATTTCTTTTCATGTGTTCTTATCCTCTTAAAATGTGCAAACCTTAGTAAAATGTTATAGGTTGAAGGACTGAATAAATGCACATCTCAGTTCACTAACAGTTAAAGAGATGCATGGGCTGTTCCTCAGGAGGTGATGAGAAAGCCAACCTGTCAGGAGCCAATTTCCTCCTAAAATCATTACAGGAACCATCACCCTGGGGAGTCTGCAGAGAACCCCACACCCCTAATTGTGTTAAGAATGGTTCTATTGACAGAGCCTACCCCACACCCAAATTGGTTGTTAATGAGAGCTATCTGTTAGCGGAACCCACCCCGCATTCTAAACTATCTAGAGAACTAGGTGTGTCAACTTCCAGGCCTACTGTGACTTGACCGAAGATAACCTCCTGCCTACATGACCAACGAGAACCACGTGACCAACGTGAACCATGCGGCAAGAGCCCAGAACCCTGTGCCCATCCCCCAACTCTTTACCATATATAAAGCTGTACCCCATCTGTAATAAACGGAGGCTTTGACAAACTTTGCATGGCCTTCTTCCTGTCTCCTAGCCCATATCTTCCAGGTAGTGCCTCTCCGTGACCCTGGAATAACTGAACTGCCAGGTGGGCTACTAACCCTAGACTAAGTAGCCCGCCCAAGGCAATCGACAGTGGCGCCCGAACCAGCGACGCGGAGCACGGTCAACTATCGACGACAACGCGCAGTCCCGGGGCAACAAGAAGAAAACAGAAGGTTCTGCGGCTGTAGAACTCGGACAGATCTGCAGGACAAGGTAGGCGCAGGCTCACCGTCGTCCAAAAAGATATGGGACGTTCAAGGGAAGAGAAATTCATACAGGAATTTAATCAATCACTCAGGGAGAGAGGAGTAAGAGTCAAAAACAGAGATTCATATGTTTGCTTTATGTGTTTGCTTGTGGACTCAAAAGGGAGTCCCTCGAGATGCGAGAAGTTAGGATACAATCCACACAGCTACGCCTGCCAAGCAGGCTGGCTGCTAGGGCTAGAGAGCCTATGTCTTTAACCCCCTGCCACATGGAGCAAAAGCTGACAGGCAGGTTTGCTATACAGGAATCTAGACTCAAAAAGCTGCAGCTTCATTCAGGACAGTAAATATGCTTCTTTTCCATTTTAAAAATCTTGCTTCTTGGTCAAAAATCTTTAGTTTGTAGGTATATAAGTTTATATCTAAGGTAGATTAATTTCAGTACTTTGTTTCTGTAGAAAAGTTTTAAAATCAAAGATTGTGATATATTCAGAGGATTTTTAGAATTGTTTAGGCTATCCTGAGTTTTTATTTCTTTCGTATAAGGTTGGAGATTGTTCTTTTGAGTTCTATATTGTTCTTTTGAGTTCTGTAAAAAGTTTTGCTATAATTTTAATGAACATTTACATTAAATCTGTGAGTTCTGTGAGAAATGTTGCTATAATTTTTAATGGACATTTACACTGAATCTGTAAACTGCTTTCAGTGAAATTGTCATTTTTGCTGTGTTTCTTCTGCTTTTGCAAGAAAATAGGGGATCTTTCAAGATTTAAAGTTCTTATCCTACAAGTTTTTCCATTTGTACGGCCCGCTCTTGGGTGGGAGTCGTATCGTTTCAGCTTGAGGTACTTTCCTGCTGCTAGGTGTGGCTTCAAGGTGGAATGCTGAGACTCAGGCCTCTTAATTAACTTTATCAAGGGCCAGAGTTATACTCTAACAAATGATAATGGTTAAAAATAAAAAACATTTCCGCCTTCACAGGCAGAGATGATGGGACCCAAAACTTCTGTCCTGCTTGCTTGGAATTACTCCAAGATATTTTGTGGTATTCATGAATATTAAAAAGGATGATGTCTCATTTATCCTAGATGTAAAAGAGGTACATCTGGGTTATTTTCAGATTCTAGGCTATGATAAAATGGTTCTGCTATGGGCATGGCTGAGCACGTGTCCTTGTGGTTTGGTTAAACATCTTTGTATTTAGGCCCAAAAGGGGTATTGCTAAGTTTTGAGGTAGATATTTGCCTAATTTTAAAAAAATAGACAAAATGAGGGTCCCTCAATGCTGGGGAGACTCTCACTTGGGTCTCTGGATGGCAAGGGCCCGGAGACCATCCTTGCTGAGGTCGCGCACGTGGCCTTGGTTGGTGGGGGAGGAGTTCGACCCCCAATAACCAGGAGAAAGAATTTTTTGAGGAAAGGGGCCACACCCCAGTGGTCCGGGAGGGTCATAAATTCCAAAAATCCTGTGGTGGTTGCAGGAGGACAGCTCTCCTGCCTCGGGACCACTCCCAATAATCCCCTACTTCCTAAAACAGTGCTGTGATAATCGCAGCTGGAAAACCTGTTTTTCCGAGGTCAAGGCTTTGTCTTCAGCTGGTTCCTAGGGCAGTTCCTAGGGCTGAAGCGGCTAGCCCTGGATTTTTGATTCTTTTCTTCCTGCTGGGAGAGTCTGGGTTCATCCAGGTTTTTCAATACTTGTGTGATCCAAAGGTGACCATCAGTTTACACTTCCAGCAATAAAAGTTTTTTCTTTACCCACATTTTCTTAAGCATAAATTGTTAACAATAATTTTTAATCTTGGTCATTTTTACAAGGATAAGGTAAAATCTCAGAGTTTTGGTTTGCATTTCTCTGAGGACTAAAGGATGTTATGTTTGAGCATTTTTAAGTGTCTCGGTCATTTTTAAGTTCGTCTGAGAGTTTTCAGTTTAGGTCTATAACAAATATTTTTGGATTAAAATTTTTAATAACTAAGTTCCAGAGTTCTTCATATATTTTTGGAATGGATTTATGATAAGTAAAGATCTTTTCCCACTATATAGCCTTGTTATACAAAAGTTTCTCAGTTCAGGAGATTTATGGTTTCTCCAAATGTTTATGCCACTGAGGCTGTGTTTGAGATGTGGCAAAGTATACTTCAAAAAAAAATTTTTCTCTGTGAGGTTCAACATAATTTTTATATGCTGAGGCCTTTGGCTCATTTAAACTTAAGTTTTGTACATGGAGATGGATGTAGATTTATTTTCATTCTTCTACATGTTGGTGTCTAATGAGGCCAACATTATTAGTAAAAAAATGCTTCCTTTTTCCATTTTCCTATCTGCAAGGCAGACTTAAAACTTAAGAGGAGGATAGCTTAAAAACTTTTGGTTGGATGTCCAATGGTTAAAGCCCTAGTTATAATATTCTTATAAGGGACCTTGAGCCGCTAGGTAAAATTCTTACAAAAAAACAGTTTCCAATAGAGAGCTTAAAAAAAGCTGCCTAACAGGTACGCAAGCAGGTAAAAAATATAAATCAACAGGTAAAGTATACAATAATCAACAGATACAGTATATTAATTATAATTCACCTATGACAAATGTGTATATTAAATGTAAAACTTATTCTACAACAGTTTTATAAAAAATGCTGTTTATGGCTAAACCTTCAATAATCTTTTCCAAGATCATTGCTACAATTCACACAACTGTATTTTGCTAATGTTATAGCAAAAAATCTCTTAAAGGATTTTATGCTAAATTTTACAAATGGCTTTTCCAATGGAAAAACTGCATATATGGCTAAAAATTAAAAAAAAAAAGATTGTGGAGCGTAACAAGGCTCCTTGAAAGCAACTCATAAAAGGTTGCAAGCAGATCCTAACACAAACGGATCTGACGTGATAACACCAAGCTGACCTTTGCTAAGGCAAGGTGGAAAAGCCCTTGCAATGCATTATAAAAAAATACCCGACCTATATATATTTGGGGTCGAGGATATGTTTATGCTTTTTTCACAGAAAGAAAATAAAAGCTGGATCTGATGCTGTCGAGGCTGCGGACATCCCACAGAGGAGTTCCAGAGGAGATTGGGGAGAAGTCCTTGGTCCGGCTTTTCCTGCCCCCAAGGAGAGGAGTGCCTGTTAACAGAACCTGCTACCCCACTCTGCAGGGTGTCAATTCTGCCCCTAGAGAGTCCAGGGAGACCCGCCTGAGATAAGTGCCAGGATGTGCTTCAGATAGCTGACTCCAGCTCACCCCACTCAGAAATCCCACCTGCCCTAAAGCACAAATGCTGAGATGCTTCTGATGCGTACTAAACATCAGACAGTTTTAATCTTTGGGACACAAAACTCATTTTAATTAAAATATTAACCTCTCTTCACTTAAGAAGGGGAAAGATTAGGGTTCCTGTCACTGTTGCTCAGAGACTGGAACTGGTGGTATTTGATGACAACAATGTATGTCATTGTGCCCTTACTACAATTGACCTGATGTTTATAACTGCTTATAGATGTTGGGAAAAGTCTGACACACGCTGTAAAATGTTTGGGTTTAATGCATATGCTAAAAAATTTAGATTTAGATCCCTTTTACACTGCCCTAATTATTGGCAGGCAGCACTCTTAATTTTATGTGGAGTAGGCATTTAGGAAGGAAGATACCTAAGGCCAGATTAAAAGGTAAATACTGGGTTTGGAAAACGCCCTTTTTTCTTGTCTGAAAGATGGAGTTATTGGTGCCCAAAATTATATCATTATATTTTGTTTGAGGAGCTCCTCACAGCCTTTTCATTAGTGATAGACACAGGGGCCCAATGACGGGAGTTAGTGTGGATCCTCGCCTGAACAACACACCATACAGAAGTTGTAGAAACCGGCTCAACATGGCATGGTGCCAGGCACGAGGAATGCCCTCCACATAGCCTAAGACAGGACTCCCTGTGATCTGCTTACTTTAAATCTACCTTTCATTTGAGGAGCTCCAAGGACGGGTGACTTGTGGCAGGAAATCCCCCAACCTAAGACAGGATACTGGGAATCCTAAGACGGGTAAGGGGGATAAGACCTGGTCCCCACTAGACCTAAGAATCATAAGGCACCCCTTTGTTCCCAGGAGAGGTAAATTGCTTCACCATTCGAGAGGAGGGTCTCTCCTTGTCCCAGTCCCTTCTCCTTTAGATCTGACACCATGGTTGGACTCTGACCTGATGCCCTTCACTTAATAGCTGCCTGTCTTTATAAAAGAAAGGGGGATCTGTCAGGAGCCAATTTCCTCCTAAAATCATTACAGGAACCATCACCCTGGGGAGTCTGCAGAGAACCCCACACCCCTAATTGTGTTAAGAATGGTTCTATTGACAGAGCCTACCCCACACCCAAATTGGTTGTTAATGAGAGCTATCTGTTAGCGGAACCCACCCCGCATTCTAAACTATCTAGAGAACTAGGTGTGTCAACTTCCAGGCCTACTGTGACTTGACCGAAGATAACCTCCTGCCTACATGACCAACGAGAACCACGTGACCAACGTGAACCATGCGGCAAGAGCCCAGAACCCTGTGCCCATCCCCCAACTCTTTACCATATATAAAGCTGTACCCCATCTGTAATAAACGGAGGCTTTGACAAACTTTGCGTGGCCTTCTTCCTGTCTCCTAGCCCATATCTTCCAGGTAGTGCCTCTCCGTGACCCTGGAATAACTGAACTGCCAGGTGGGCTACTAACCCTAGACTAAGTAGCCCGCCCAAGGCAATCGACACCAACCAGCAGAGTGGGCTGAAGAAAAATTAGTTAGACATTAGGTAGTTAAAAATGAGCCAAGAACACTGACATAGAATTAGATGAGGACCCCTATCAAATTGTTAGCTATAGACCCATATACTAGAGGTTCTTGGTTTGAAACTTGGACCTGTGGTGTTCTTTAATTCTGCTGAGTTTTCAGATATACAAAAGAGACTGGGTAATCATTATGTGTAGTCAATATCAGAGCTTGGATTAAATTATCTGAGCATGGAAGGAAAATTACTCCAGGATGAATGAATAGCTTTGGAAAATAAGGCTTACTTATGGATTAGAATATCTAATTCTTTATAGGATAAATAAAATAGGATATCTAATTCTCTATAGGATAAGGACAGTAGGGCAAATATTTTTCTGATATCTAGTATTCACAAATAATTATTTAGCTTTTGTTCCCAAATCAATATATAACTTTATAGAAATGGTTTGACTTTATATTCTCAAACACAAATTTATGGGAAACATGTCACAGAAATGGAATGATTTTAAGAAACTATTGACCTATAGACACTTGGTGTTATGAAAATTTCGTTAAAACACAAGGGAACTCCATATTGAAAAACTTAAAACCATGACCAGAGGAAAATTCTGTGAATCAGACCTGGTGCTTGTGTCTTCCCTATAACAGAATGGTTTTCATGCATTTCTAAGAATAAATTGTAAACAGATATCCCACAGAGACGTGTCAACACATCACCAACTTCTTGAAAGCAAGGGTTTGAAATGTGAGCTGGGAGAAAGTTTCAGACCCATGTGTTAGGATGTCCCAGCTATAAGCATGAATCTCAAATACTGATATGGATAAACCCAAAATCTGGAGAAATTGGTGAAGGCACAGTTCCAAGAACCATTCTCTGGGATCACATTCAGCTATTTCAGTGTTCTTCTGACTCCTCAGAAATGATGTGATATGCAGAAAAGTTAGGTATATAATAGGAAAGGGTGGTGATTGTTAGGCTGATTGGATTTTCAGAGTGGAAGCTACATCTTTCTTAATACTCTTTGTCTTCTTGATATCTTTCTTTGCTGCCACCTCTCCTCGATTGATGCATTACCAGAGACTAGCACAGTCATTACCAGGGAAAGTCATTTCCTCACCCCAGTATGCTGGAGAGCATTACTGTCTCCATTACCTCCATGTGCTTAGCCCTCACGTGTACTTCCTCATCTCTTTGCGATCTGAGACAGAGTCATCAGTGTGCCAAACTAAGGGTGATCACAGATCAAAGGCACCGAGGGGAGAAAGGAGGCCAGGGACAAGGAGAATCCATTCCATGAGTACAGAATAATCACTTCTCAAGGCTCTTTCTGACCAACCCAGTTAATATCATTTGCATCTTGCCTGACTTCTATTCGTGGAACTTGGTCAACATAAAAATTTCTCATGTTTATTGTTTTAGTTATTCTAAATAAAACCATGGGTATGGATAGGATTCTTGTCTAGAATACAATCATATAAAAGTGAACTAATAATTTGGTCACTCAGCTTTTCAACCATCAGCTAAGGGATATATATGTAAGCTAGCAATTTTGTTACTTACCTCTTCCTTTCCTTTTGTCACTTAGAAGAGTAGAAATATTATTTAAAAAAAAAACAAAAACACTCCTAAGGGTTTGAAATGGGAAAGTTGGGAGATTCTAATTTAGATACAGTATGAAAACTATTGGTAATGTGAAGCAGACAGAATTTGCCGCTGTCAGCCTTGGAAAGAACCATGGCTGAGAAAGTCTGTTTTCTAACCCCAGGGACACCAGGGTCTCAGGAAGACTTTCCAGATTCAAAAAATCACAGTAAAATATTATGGCAATTTCTCAAAGCACGAGATCATTTCCATATTGGAAGAAATCAAAGCTGTCATGAGAGGACAGTCCTTGTGGACTCTGAGAATGACAAGGAAAAGGGCCTCTGTGCTATGCACACCAAGGTCTCCAGCTGGGCAGTACCAGATGTGCTCAAATTTGCCCATTCTTTCGCTGTGAGTGAAATACAGCATGTGCTTGGAGCTGTGGCTGTGAGGTAGCAGGAATGGGGCAGCTGTGCAAACGAAGTTAGACGTGGTCAAGGGTGAAATTTTGGAAAATCTTCTTGATCTGAAGGATTTGAAACATTTTTAGAACCATGAAAGTCATCACTGATATTATGTATAGTATACATATTCTTCAGAGTTTTGTCACTCAGGTAGAGTTTTTAATTGACAGATATTTCTTGAACACTCATAGGTACTGGAAACCAAGCAGGAAAAAAAATCTTACTTTTTTTTTAAGACAAAGGATTCTTCCTTGACAATACAAGTGGTCATTTTAGATAGGATATGCTATTAAAACATAATTAGAGAAAGCCTTCTTAAGTAGGTAACGTCTGGACAAGGAAGGAGGAGAGGAAGGAATCTATTTAAGAGAAGGGCATCTTAGGCAAAAGTGAGACAAAAGTCTAGAGATGAAGGAACATCTGGGGTGACTGAGTGTCATCAAGGAAACTCAGGGTCTTGAGAGGAAGTGTACAGCCAGAGACTCCCGACTTTGTGTCTGTCCAGGGCTTTGGTATTTACTCAGCTCAGAAGAGAAACTACAAGATTCTTTTTCTGAGTAGAAACTGAAGTGAGTGGGATTTTCTAGTTTACCATATCTGAGAGCTAACATGAGGCAAAAGCAGAAGTAGAGGTTCTAAACAGGAAGCTGAACAGTAAGAGCGGCACTGACTAGATTTTATTAGGAACACACTATTTTGAGGGGTTGCAGTGAAATGCATCAAGATTAACTGATTAAAAGCAGTTGGATGAAGATATTAAACCCAGAATGATTTGGGCTCCTGATATGTGGGGTTTCCCTTAACTGGTTCCCAAATCAAAACTATGTGAAGAAAGTTGGGAGCATGTTCTGGGAGAAGATAGGTGCTGTGGTTTAAAGTGTTTTTCAAAGCTTATATGATGAAGATCCAATACTGAATGCATCTGTGCGGAGAGATGGACATTCACAGTATTATTAAGATCTGTTGGAGAATAGGTTAGTGTGGGAACAGAGGAACCAACTGGTGAAGCTTTCAAGAGTGCTTGCTCTGGCAAAGGACCAGGGCTTGGTTTCTAGCACCTGCATGACATCTCTCAGTGGTCTTGATATCTTCTTCTGTTGTATGCATGGTGTGTAATACATACGTTCAGAGAAAACACTCTTACAAATAAGATAAAATAGATAAATCCTTTTCAAAAAGTTACGGATTGATATTGTTCATTAGATGGTTATAGTGTTTTGTCATGAAAAATGTGTCAGCAATAAATAGCAAAGTTGATCTGGCCAATGCCAGACTTGGAGATTAAGTGCTTATAAAGTATGTCTTCTGCATCTGAAGGACTTCAGATTCACATGCTGGAGAATTTATGTGCTTTCAAAAAATCAGTGTAAAATAATATGATAAGCGCATAAAAAAGAAGGGGGGATGGAAGAGTTTCACAAAGGCTACTGTTTCTGTCCAATAACAAAGGGGATTCCAAGCCAGGTTTCTAATTGGAATGTGAAGACAGAAGCGGGTTGTGTCACCTCTAAATGTGTATTTCAGTGTGACTGGTGACCAGAACCTGTGCTTTGGTTTGTGTTACCTGTAAATGTGTATTTCAATGTGACTGGCGACAGAACCTGTGTTTGTGTTTGCTTTGAAAGGCGAGTATGTTTCAGAAGTCAGTTCAGCTGTCTCTTGCTGGCCTTCATGCATGCTCTCTCACCCTTCAGACTTCTCTCATACAGTTATACAATATTCTTCAGGATTCTCACCAAAAACTAACCTCTAACTTCCAAGGCTTCAAAATTTGTATGAATAACTTTACTTTATAAATTTAGTATCTAGTAATCTCTTGCAGCACCACCTTCAAAACAGGCTGAAAAATGAATAATTCAATTTTCATTAAATAAATTTGTATATTGGATATGATAATTGCTATAAAAATTGATGGACATTAAAATCAAAGTTATAGATCAAAGAATTATCTAGGCGTAAGTGTTAGGTCCATTTTAGTCTACAGGGATATTGGAGATGGAATCACAAGTAGAAACACAGAGGAGTCACATGTTAGATATTGTTAAGCAATAGGCATTTTTTTCCCAGCGTGAAAAAATAAACCAAATTCTTGTCCTTAAATCCCTCACAGTAAAACAAAATAAATGAGTAGAATAACAAAAAAACATTATGAGTAAAGCTACTAGTTTCTGGATGCAGAGCAGAGCAGAGGACAGAGGGCAGGATAGACCGAACAATGGCTTGTTGTGAGTTTGATCTTGGTATTACGTGGACACAAGAATAGAGAGACGTGAGACATCTTCAGATGCAGGTGATGGTTTAAGCCCATTAAAATACCACACACAACAGACATGAACAGGAACAGTTAAAAAGGCAGGGGAGAGAGGGTGCAAATTTCAGGGTGCAGGAGCCCAGCTTTGTTCCTTAGCTACTTTGTAACACTTGGTAACTACTTAACTTTTCTGTCTTTAAGTTCATCACCTGTGATCAGATCTATATTACTTCAAAATGTCCCTAAGAAGACTAAAGGGGAACTTATATAGTGTTACTCAGCAGAGTCAGTTTGGAACACAACATTTGTTGGAACTATTTCCACTCCAGATCACAAAAGCAACTTTCATTTCTTTGCACAGTAGGCTCATTGAGTGGGCTCCTGAAAAGTAGACTGGAAAAAGTCATTTATTAACACATGCATTGCATTCATAAATGAGATTACTGAATCATGTAAAACCACAAAGGGTGGTTAATCTTAGTCATCACCTAACAATGGCAAAGAACAAACAAATATAGACAGAGATGAGCACAAGAGAAGAGCTGTGAGTCTTGTTGGTGACCAAGCTGGGAATGGCGTAAGATAATGGGGCAGTTAAGCGTTTATAGCTAGAAGTAAGGTTCTAATGCAGTCTTCAGCCGCCTTCTGTGCTTCATGCTGATACCAGTGGGAACTTTCTCAAGTGACTGCTGTGGTTCTTGGTGCAGAGAGGGTGACTAAACACACTAGTATTCTTGCTTTAGTCTACTAAGGGCAATGTCCTAGTTTTTCTTTTATCTGCTGTTTCTAAGTTTTCTTCATTTTAAAACAATCCACATGACAAAATAAGTCTGTAAGTCTTCACAGATATTTAGAGAATGCTACATCTAATTCCCTCTAATTAAGAAGATTAAAATGGAAAGAGAACTCACAAAATTAAAATGATAACATTCAGTTTATAGAATAAAAGATCATTGAAGATATATAGCTTAGCTTAGGCATGGTTAGATCCAGCCTAATTGGAGCTTGGTTTTTCTCTTGCTTTCACGCTACACCAGTTATTCTCAACCTTGCTAATGCTGCTTCTCTTTACCACAGTGCCTCATGTTATGGTGATTCCCAACCACAAAATTATTTTCATTGCTACTTGATAACTGTAACTTTGTCACCATTATTAACAGTAATGTAAATATCTGTGTTTTCTGATGGTTTTAGGCCACCCCTGTAAAAGGGTCATTCAATCCCTCAAGGGATCATGACCCATGGGCTGAGAACCTACTGCCCTATACAAATGGTAGTAAGACAAAAGTAGACTTAGCAGACAAAGCTATGCTCAAGGTATGACCCACTATTTGCTTTGTCATCCAGGCTCCTTCTATCTACCTTCACCCCAGTATTTAGGGGATGCTCCACCTATATCTCTTTCTGATATTGACTTGGTGTTTTGATACTCAGTACCCTCAGTGGTAAGATTGAAGAGTCACACAAACCTCACAGAATAAAGTTAGGAGGACTAGAAGACAAAATATTGTTCTCTGCTCTATGTTCTGCTATTTAATTTTATTTTAAAATGTTTTATACTTGTTTGTCATGAATCTATCATCTTCTGTTTAGTAGTCCCTGAATTTTGCCACTAAAATATAAAATAACCCACATACTCCTTGAAAACACAATTCTTGTCCTTGAGGAAAGCAAAGCATGCATCTTCCTTCCAACCACTACCATCCAGACTGATTGCTGTGCACATAATTTCCGTGTCTCTGTCTAGAGTTACCCATCAATGCCATGTTACATTAAAGAGCAAGACATATGGTTTACTTTGACTCAATCTTTTAGGAACTAAAGATGAAACTCCTGTTAAGCGTTATCTAAAGAAAGGGATTGCTAAGGCAATAAGCACAGAATTACAAATTAGCAAGAACATGGCTTAAGACAGCAGGGCTTCCCACCCAGACTGAATCATCAGCTCACTGTTGGAAACAATTTATTTGATGCAAACGAAAACCCAAACATTTATAAGTCAACTAAACAAGGGGCTCAAGAAGAGAGCTTCTGAGACTTGAAAAACAGATTTTGTTCTCCACGGGAATTAGAGGATTGGAAATCTGTCAGAATTTGGGACATACACACATCTGGTGTGTGTGGTTGGGACACTTAGTCATTGGGTTAAGCCTTGACCAGTGGGTGACTTTTGTTTATAGACCTTGATCTTGAGTTGCTGGAAGAAGCGTTTCTTTTCATGTCAGAGGGACATCTTTGGGTTGTCAATCATATCATATACCCACCTCTTGTTGCTTACTCTCTTGGTTAGACAGCAGACTACATGGTCTTGGTTCTCTACAAATTCGGGGGGACAGAAATAGAGAAGAAACCCCTCTAGTAAAAAAAAAGTTCACCAGAAAACGTTCTTTTATCAGTGTTATGTAATTCAAAGAAGAATTTCTGAATGAAAAATTAAGATATAACTGCTTCTGGGTATGACTGAAGAGAAGGTTTTATTGTAGATGTGAGGGAGAAAACAGCCATAGGCATCTATAAGGTTCCAGACTGAACAGGGCCAGAATGGGACCATGAGAGGAGAGGGGACAGTGACTGAAAGATAAAGAGAGGCAAGAGGAAGTGCTTGAAAAAGGAATCAGGAGCCAGGAAAACCAAGAGCATTCCAAGCCATAATGGCTGTTTATGTAGGAAAAGATGACCTGGGGGAAGAGAAGTGAAGTTCAGGGTCTGGGAAGATTTAGGATAGGGGATGGGTGGGGTACTCCAGCGGGATGACTCTGTAACAGGTATTTAAGATGCTGAGATATCCCATTAGGAATTACAGAGATGAGAGCAAGGAAAAGGACATTTTGATTGAGGGAGTCATTATGGGGCTAGCAAGAAACCTGATACTAGAGAAGTTCTCAGAAACCCACAAGGATGATGCCAGCTAAGACCCCAAGCAACAGAGGAGAGGGGGCCTGAACTGGACTTGCACTATAGGCAGATTGGTGACTGTTTTAAATGTCACCATAGAACCTTCAACCAGTAACAGAGACCCTCAGAGGAGCACTGGGCTGAACTCCCAAATTCCAGCTGAAGAGTGGGAGGAGTCAGAATATGAGCAAGGAAGTCAAGACCATGATGGGGACACCCACTGAAACAGTTCACCAGAGTGAATGAGATATCACCAACTCAGTCCCAACAGAAAATGAACCAGCATGAAACCAAACCAGACCCTCTGAATGTAGTAACATTGTAGGGCTGGGGCAGACCACAGAGCCACTGGCAGCTGCACCAGGATTTATCCCTACTGCTTGTACTAGCTTTTTGGGAAGTGGTTCTCTTCGGATAGATACCTTGCTCAGTCTAGTTATACTGGGGAGGGCCTTGGACCTTCCCCAAGCAATGTTCCTTACTACCTCTGAGAAGTGGATGGGGTGGGGGAGCATAAGTCAAGGGAAGGGGAAGGTGGGAGAAATGAGAGGGGGAGGAAGTGGAAACTGGGATTGGTATTTAAAATGAAAAAAAGATTGTTTTCTTTTATTAAAAAATAAAATCTAAAAAAAAAAGAGCCTGGCAGCCAGTGTCCACTTTGATATGTTAAAAGGCACCTCAGCCATTTGTCCCAGGTTTCTTTGAGACCTAGCACTGAAAGCCAAGCATAGCTTATGATTGTTAAGCTATGAACTTAACTGGAGAACTGGAATCTAGGCACACAGATCACCTTCTAAGTCTGTCTCAGGAGAGGAAGTCATTGATAATGGGTAAAAGAAAAGAAGGCAAGTCTCAGAAAGGAGCTGGGTAGTCAGGTCTTTTTTTTCTGGATCTCTGACATATTGTCCCTTACCCCTTAACTCACTACAAAGGCCTAGTGCTTCTCGCCATGGCAATTGATAAAGGTGCCATTTAACATGGCAGTTATATCACAAAGAATTTGGAAATTTTCTTGTGGTCACTCTTGCAGCCGTCCAGGACACCACTTGTTTTAGCCAGTCTACTAAAGGAGAGGTTCTGTCTTTAAATATTCTGATCTCAAGATATAACAAGATTAGAGTCAGAGGGAAATGCATGTAGTTCAGCTGGCCGTGCAGTGGGCAACACTCTGCTTTTTAATTTTATAATCACTTTAGACTTAAGGAGCAGATGAAAAACAATAGGTAGTTTCCTAAATTTCTTACTTCATGTCTTTTGCTTTGTTTGTTTTTGAGACAAGATCTTACTATGTATCCCTGTCTAGTCTCAGATTCACCATGTAGACCAAGATGGTGTTAAATTCTGAGTTTTGTCTGCCTCTGTCTCTCAATTGCTGGAATTAAGGGTATATGCCAGTATGTCTAGTTCAACTGGAATTTCTTAGTGCTAAAAAGTTACTTTACGGTAGAATATTTATCACAATAATAAACTAGTATCAGGTTGTTGTTATTGACTAAACGCCAGGTTTTGTTCAGATTTGATTGGTTTTCACACTTGTGTTTTTCTGTTGGGAGTTCATTTCCATTCATTTTCATGTCTGCTGAGTTGCACCTGTTCTGTGGCACTGTCTTTGCTTTCATTTCATACTCACACACTGTCCAGAGGACCTGAGGACAGGCATTTGAAGAATGCCCTTTCCTTTGGGTTTGCCCAAAGTTTGTCTCAAGGTTAGAATGAAGTTGCAGATTTGGAGAAGAGTATTATATCAAAAAATATCAGCACTTCCTTTTGCCGGTTTTATTAGTCTTTTTGTTGTTGTTGTTGTTGAGGATAGGGTATTTCCCTTTGCTTTTCCTTCCATGGAGTTAGTTATGGTCCCTTATTTCCCATACTCTCCTTATTGGATCAAACTGCCAGATACAGATAATATTCACAGTACAGCGGTAAGTAGACATGGAGGAACTATTGTTATCACTATTTTGGATATAATGAAACTCCTTTGTGTGCAATGAATGAACTTATAAATTAGTAGCAAAAAAAAAGACCCAAAAAGTGTGATTAAGAAACTCCTATCTCATACTTTTTTTTGTTTCCTGTTGTCTTGAGGATAAATATATAGTCGTGTTTATTTTCTTTCTTCCCTAATGTGGAAAAAAAAAACATTTTTTGTGCCCAAGCACACATATACAACTTTAAACTTCTCTGTCTTCTGTTTGTGTTCAGGTCTCTAGAGCTGTATCCTTTTCAGAGATGCTGCAGGGGAGGCCACTGGAATTGAGGAGAACTCTCCCGTTTGTTACTGGTAAATGATTCATCAGATAAAAAATACTGACAAAGACTTGTTTCCTACTATCTACTCTGCTGTTGGAGATCAGGGTCCTAATAGCATCATGTTTGGGCCTAAGTCTCTAGAAAACCATACTAAAATCATGTTGCTAACCAGGGATGCTGGGGATGCCATGTCCCTGTTTATGTGTTTGCAAAGATTCTGCAGAGAAAGTCATGTATATACTAATTTTTAAATGTTATCTGAAAGTCTAGTAAACTAGGTGTTCTACATTTTATCTGGCAAAGGAGAAGGAAGGAAGGAATGGTTAGATGGATCTGGTTAAGTTTGTGCTGTTAAATTTTGATTCATTTGAGGCCAAATTTCCCAAGGAAACATCTGACTACAATTTGACATTTCATGGAGAAACTAACCCCTGGAAGGAATAAGTTGTTCAGACTGCCCGGAATTTCTCGCTATTAGCTGACAAATTGGCATTTCACTAAGATGTGGTACACCCTGAATCTTGGTACTGGGAAGGAATGTCCAGAGCTCAGAAACAGTAATATCCCAGTCCATGTGACAGTTGTATTTTGCAACATAAATTAATAAATAACTATCTAATTTCATGCCTCTTTCCTGAGAATGTAATGCTATGATTCTTTCACGGAGTATATGGTCAGGACAAAACTTCTGCCTTTGATGCTTGATTTTTAAGTTGGATAGTAACTGTATGGTTGCTTATTATTTTATTTTTTGAAGGTTTTTACATAGCTAAATAACAATTTTATAATGAGACTCTAAATAAAATGCAATGGAAAAAGGATGTATTAATGAGGCAAGGGTGAGTTTGCAGAAGATACTTGTCTAAGGCCTCAGTAGCCAGTTTTGCTTGCATCTCTTTCATCTCTTTCGTGCCTGATGGTGCTGCATTGGTTGGGTGAATACTCACTCCCTGTCCCGTGTGCTCTGCCTGTTTACTTCAGTACCATGCCTTAAGCTTGCCTTTGGCCTTCACACCTCTTCACTATGTTTGAGAATCCCATAATACTTAATAAGGCAAATTTTTCATACTGACCACATCTCCTCCGTTCTCTACCTCCCCAGTAGCTAAAGGAGTCTCTACCCCAATTCTGCCTTACCTGTTCTCTCCCATGGAATTGTGTTGATGCTTTGGCTGTTCCCACCGCAATGCTCTTTATTTTTCAGTCTGTATCTCCCCCAACTGAGTTATTTTTAAGAGAAGAATTGATCCTGTCTCCCATACCTTACAATATGCCCAACATTTACACAACTTAATCCAGAAAATACTCACCTCTGAGTCTTAGTTAAGTTCTTTGTAAAGTTATTATGCAGACATATGTGAGCACCCCCATACTTGCATAGACATAGACATACAGTGTGCCTTGACGAAGTCTGCAGCCACTTAAAACTAGCTTATTTTTCAAGATTCCCAAAGCATTAGTGTTAGGTCAACTCCCATCATTTAATGGTGAGAAAATTACAGCTCACAGAAGGAAATATCGCTGCCTAAGTTTGCACAGGGTGAGGGACCCTTTAGACCGAACACTGCGACCAATCCAGTGGTGTTTGCTGACAGCAATTAAAAGTTCATTGTCAGCAGCAGCAGCTGCCCTAACACTTTACAGAAGCCAGGTGGAAGGGTCTGTCACTGGCAGAGAACTTTAGCTGAGCCAGCTCAGACATCCAAAGATCATGCCAGTGGTCATAAGCACAGTGTTTGTTCACTTGTCTGTAGCGAGTCTTCTCTGGCAGACCTGCTTTCTTTTGCTCAAATGTCTCATTGGCAGATGTAGTGGGTAACTTTGTAGACGCTTTGATGGGCTCTTCTCTGGGGACTCAGAGCCACAGGGTTTGGAAGCCTTCGTTGAGCATCCTTTCCATATTCAGCTGACCTGAGAGCATCTGTGTGAGTGGAAACAAAGGACTTTGCTCTCTGGAAATACTTAATACAAAAAATTTCTTCTCAAACTGCAAATTCCATTAACGAACTGGAATGGTCTTTAGGTACTTGGAATCACATAGTCTGGCTCTCCCTCTGCCCCTGCAGAAGTTTGGAGGTAAAAATGTTCTATCCTGAGGAACTGCCAGAGATTCTCTAGAGTAGTGGTTCTCAACCTTCTCAGTACTGAAATACTTTAATACAGTTCCTCATCATGCAGTGACCCCCCGACATAAAATTATTTTCATTACTACTTCATAACTGTAATTTTACTACAGTTATGAATTGTAATGTAAATATCTGATATGCAGGATATCTGATATATAACCTCTGTGACAAAGGGAGTCTGATCCACAGATTGAGAACCACTTCTCAAGCGAAGTCATTTCAGCATGGATTTCTCGGATTGGTTGCCTTTTGGGGAATATTGCCTTGTACTTATTGTTCATTCACAATGATTTCCTGGAGTCCTGACACACTGTGTCCTTCCTACTTCAGCTCCTAAGGAACACTTTTTAATGGGCTTGGCTGGTGCCAGGTGGATAAGAACATCAGCACTGTCCGTGCTAGAAGAGCTTGTACCTGGGTAATAGTTCATCTCAACAAGGGAGGGAAAAAAGGCTCAGAGGATGGAATTTGACTACATAAGTGTTCTTAATTCAAAAACTATGCTCCACTTCAGCTTTTCTTCCTTCCTATTCTGATCTCAGGACTCCAAACACCTTTTAAATAACAAGCTGAAGTTTAACGAGGCTGCAACAATTGAAAATATTTATCCAACTTTTCCTACCAGTTCAGTCTTTCAGATTTCCTCTTCTTCCCCTGGTTGGCCCTTTGGCTCATTAGTTCAATTACTTCTTTACCTATATTTTCTTTATCATAAATCCTCCTCCATTCATGTTAACATGTCTTTCAAAGCCAATCTTTTAGCTGTGATGATCTCTTTATTTCCTGCCTGAAAATCCCCCAAACCATGCTTGTATCAGAATTCTTGGATAATGTGAAATAAATGAAAAAGAAATACTCAGTGTCTGAGGATTCTCAAATAAAAGACTAGAGTAAATACAGGAATTTTAAGTCTTAAAAAGCATGTCAGATTTTTTTTTTCTACTGCATCAATTAAAAAATACCCACATCTGGGGATCTCCAGTCTATAGTTTTCCACTGGGTTAGATTTGGTAAGTACACTCAGCATTTGATGATATTTTTCCCTTAACAGAGTATCATGCTGTATTCTTGGCTGATCTTGCATTCTCTATGTAGAAAAGACAGGGCTAGAAACTTAATGATGACTATCCTGTTCCTTGTACCAAAATATTGTGATTATAGGTACTTGATATTATGCCTTGCTCCATAATCAAATTGTAAGGATAAACTTCTAGGAAACCAGAAAAGATTCATGTTCTCCATTCCTGTCCTAATTAGGATTTCTATTGCTGTGAAAACACACCATGAGCACAGCAACTCTTCTAAGATAACATTTAACTTGGGTGGCTCACGGTTTAGAGGTTCAGTCCATTATCATCATGAAGGGGAGGATGGAGGACTTCAGACAGACTTGGTGGTGGAGGAGTAGCTGAGAGACCTTTATTTTGCAAGCAACAGGAAGTAGACTGAGACACCAAGCAGTATCCTGAGCATAGGAAACCTCAAAGCTCACCCCCACAGTGATACAGTTCCTCCAACAAGGCTATACCTACTCTAACAAAACAATGCCTACAATAATGCTACTCCCTATGAGATTATGGGGTCAATTACATGCAAACTTCCACAGTTGCTCATCTTGACTACAGGAAATTCTAGGCCTGTATCTCAAATCCCATAAATATTTTGATGCAAAGCAACAGCAATAACAAAAGAAAGGGAGCAAATAAATGCCTGAAAATAATATCTAGAAAGAGATCAGCTTCTCACATTTTCTTAAAAATGTACTATGCATTTTCTTAAAATGGCTGCTCCATCTAAAGGTTGTGATGATAACTTATATTATTTACCTTTTTGTCTGCAGAATAATCACAGGTAATGGTTGCATCTCTTTTGCCAAGTGAGCAAGCAAAGGAATAAGTGAATGTGTAAATTTCTGAATGTTGGCTCTGCTGATCTGTGAGTTCAGAGATGGGACTTTGTTATTCCCATTCCCAAGCACCCACCAGAGTACTCTGTTGAGGCCAAGTATTAATATTTCCTTCACGGAAACATTCCTTTCTTTAGTGTCTTTGGAATGGCAGCAGGATTTAATTGGAAGCATCCCACCCAGTGAGAGTGCTTTCCCCATTTTTGTTTTCCTACTGAGTTCCTGCTTTCTGAACTTCAGATTAAGTAAAGCATGCTCTTTTGACTTCAGATATTTACTTAGAAGAAGTTTCATGGAAGAATGACATAGAAAGTAGAATGAGAATTAAATACCTAGATTCATAATATAAAATGTTGAAAGCAAAAAATAATAAAGTTGTGATGCTGTGGTGATGTTTGGAATGGAAAATTTAAAATAATATTTGGAGCCATCACTCTTCCATCAACAACAGGCAGTGGAAAGATGAAAATCAACTAAGTATGAAGACAGAAGAAGAGAACTCATTTATTGGTTTCTATTTTAAGTAAAAAGGGCCAGACATAAGTTCTTCACAGAGAGTTACAAAGGAAGTGATCAAGAGAATACCGAACTTCATATGCATTATTATACAGTCACTACAGATGATATTTAATACTGTACTGGCCTAGAGAAGGAGGCTTGGTGAAGAAGAAATGATTCTGAGAAGAAAACTTAAAATGTCCCAAAGCTTGAAGTGAAGTGTCTGTTAAACTGAATTGTTCTTTTTTTTTCACGCTTTCATAGTATTAGCCATTCACAAACAGCCTCTCATCAAAGGTAAATCCCCACCCCAACACCAAGTGTGGTTGTTGGCTTGTCTTGTGTCTTCATTTCCTTTCCATTATTGAAATACAACCCTGGTAAAAGTAACCAAATAGAGAAAGATGTAATGTTATTTTGGCTTGTAGTTCAGATAGTTCAGAAGTCGTTATGGTGGAGAAGACATGGCAGCCGTCAGAAAAGGAATGGTGAAGGAGCAGGAGGCTGGATTGCTGTATCTATATTTAGGAAACAGAGAATGAGCAAGAAGCATACCCACCTAAAACCTAAAGGCCCACACTCCACCAATCACTTCCTCTAGTGAGACTCCACCTCCTAAAGGCCCACACTCCACGAATCACTTCCTCTAGTGAGACTCCACCTCCTAAAGGGTTTGCATTCTTCCCAAATAGTTCTATTAACTGGGACCAAGTTCAAACATACAAGCCTGTGGGGAGCATTATACATTCACAGCATCCTTTCAGAGGGTGTTGGCAGCGTGATGCAGAGGAGATGAGAAGAGTGTCTCATCTTTGGCTCACTGTCTTCCACCATTTTTATCACCATGAGTGCAGAACCTGGGTCTCCAATGTCTCTTCACCCTGGAATAAAGAATGAAACATGAAGAGCAGCTTTAAAATAAGCGTTTGCTAGAGCCTAGCTGATGTGTCAAGGTATGTCTAGAAGCTTCTAGGAAGAGCCCCTGCTTCAGAACGGGGAAAGGGGAGGATAATTAAGTATAAAAAGACATACATATGCAAATTTTTATTCCCAAAGAATAGTAGTTGCTATTTATTAATTCATTAATTCATCTTCTCTTTCAATAAGCAACTACTGAGAATTGACTATGGTTTTACCTAAGCCTCTAACTCTAAACTTCCAGAAATCATATGTCAAGACTAATACTTCAAAAATATGATCACAAATTAGGAAAATCCAAACAGAATAAATCAAAATGCTAATCATTTAATGTAGCCAGTCAGTACAAATATTCAATATTTTATTATAATTGTAGGCTACAAATTGTCAATTTTCTTACAATCAGAATTTTCTATGAACTTTACTGAACTAATCAAATGAGTCCCTTTTTATTTTTAGGTTATAATTAATAATTGTGTACATTTTGAGGCATTCTGTGATTTTTCTATATGTGTACACATTATAGAATAAGTATTCAATTTCCTTAAAGAAAAGAATCCCAACCAAGTACTCTGTGCTCAGCAATCCTGCCTTACAATTGTGAAACGGTGACAAAGACTTTCTGAGACAAAGCTGAGCGAAGCCCTCACCACTAAACGTCCCTGAAAGTGATGCTGCCTTCAGGTAGCTGGACTTAGATGTTAATTAGTAGCATAAAAACACAGGGAAGAATAAAATTACCTGGTAAAAATAAGCATATTGTCAAAACATAAAACACCCATAGACTGTTATGGTGATGGTGAATCCATCATGTATCCCTAACAAAGGTTAAAAGGCAAAATATTAAAAATACTTGAAGATACACTAATTTTTCAAAAGGGTCTCCAAGTCAAATAAATGTTCAAGGGTCCTCGGTATGATGGTGCATTGGGGGGTTTATTTGACCATAAAAAGTCATTTTTGCATAGTAGTGCTATATGTCTTTTAGTTCTAGTGCAGACTATACAAACTGTTCTCCTCCCCACATTTAACTATGTTCGGAGGCTGGATCACTACGGCTAGACTTCCATGTGCTAATTACTAGATGAGAACATTAGCATTTGCAGGGATTTTCAAACTATGTGTAGTTGACACTATAACAATGCCTCATTATACCCTAAAGTTATAATAAAAATTCTAAATGTTTGGATTGACACATTGAATTTTTGCCATTTTGATTTCTCTTCTGTGTGTTTCCTAAATTGGCGTCAATCCTCTTAAATGTAATCAATCAAACTGACAAGACTCCAGAGAGAAGCAAATTCTTGTCTTTTACTATTGACGAATTTCATCCCTGGCAATGTTCATATACTTCAACTCCCACTGTGATGGTATTTGAGGATGAAGCTCCTGGGAGGTATTTCAGTTTACAGGAGAGCATAAATGGAGTGTCCTCATTATAAAACTTGTACTTTTACAAAGAGAAACCTTTCTTCCCATCTAGGGAAAAATCTGCTAAAACTTGGCCATCGGTAATTCATAAGGAAAGTCCTCAGATAAATCAGCCATTTTGCATCTTAGACCTGCCCTCTCTAGAACTGTGTGAGAGCTAATGCCTGCTGTTTTAGTCATCTAGAATTCTGTTATGACAGCACAAACCAGCTTTGCCACCTCCCGTCCTACTACTCGTACAGTGTCTTAGACTGGTGTTCAGCTTCCAAGAAGTGATTGAGAGCCTTGTTCCCAGGTTGCCAGTCCAAAGAGGCCATTCTTGGTTTGGCCAGAACTGACATGCACTGATGAGCACAGCAGGCCCCCTGACTGCTTGCCAGATTCTTTTATTGCCAGTCTAGATTTCTGGGTTTCCTGTGCTTGCCTAACTATGCCAGCCTTAGAAAGCCAACAGCTTCTGGGGAAAGACACTATGACAAACATCTGCATTGGCAGCAAGGAATTGAAGAACTTTCCTAGGGCGGAGGCTATGCCTGGCAGGCTTCCTGACTTCATTCAGCTCCTGGAGGCCCAGAAACTTTTGGTGTTCCAGGATTCACTGTTTGGGAGACTTAAAGACCACTAAGATAATGCTCATTTCTGTGACTTCTGGGTACCCAACACTTCTCAGATATCATATGCCTTTTTTTAAAAAAAAGACTGATAAATATTTGACATTGTCCAGAAGAAATGAACAAAAGAACTGAAGGGCACTTTGACTGTATCTCTTCAGTTTCCAAAAACTGGAGGTCTTGTTCATAAAAATAGAACACTTCTGTAAGTATCAGTGGAGGTAAATAGTGTACAGATATTCTATAGAGGCCAAATTGTGCCCCAACCATTGGTGCTGGCTTAATAATCTTCAGTATGCTGTGTCCTATTAACTATACAACACCATAAGCTTAACTGAGACCCAGCCCATTTAATAAAGGAGGAGATTGAAGCTTGCCGCAGTATTTACTGACTTCCATGGGTTCACAAGGTGAATGAACATGGAATTTCTTCCCTTGGCATAGAAGGCACCCTTATTTAGCACTTACTGAATAATTTTAAATAAAGTTATCACTATGTTTATGAGTTTATATTTTATGTGTCTTAATGTTGATGATATTTTAAACAGTGTCTTATTGTACAGCTCAAGTTGCTGGAACTCACTATATAGTAATTTAGGGTGGCCTTGAACTTAGAATTGTCTTGCTTTCATCTTCTAATAGATGTGATTATGGATGGCATTATTTGGGGTTTTAACTGAAATCGACTTTAGTGCCCATATTCCTTTATTTTTTAATTAAGTTGAGGAAAGCTGCTCATATGTTACAGGTCATTTGTATTTAGCCATTGGTATAGTTCCCCAAAGATTATCTCATAATTTGGACCCAAGCAGATTTCCTGAACTCATATTATTTTTTTTTACACATTGTGTAGACTACAGATCTATTAAAGGCATTTGTCAGGAAAACTAGACAGAAGATCTGTCAGTGCCAGCACTATACCTGTGGTTACCATGCCACACAGAAGGGAGAAAAGGACTACACAATAGCATTCCTTCACCCAGATGAAATAGTAAGAGTTATTCAAAATTGAACGTCTGTGGGTAAACATGTTCATCTCCTCACACTGCCTCACTAAATAGGACTCCTTATTAGTTATCATTTGCATTAACAAATTTAAGACTATTTGGCTGCTACAGGCAAGTCCCTATTTTTCTTGGAAAATCATTCTTTTTAAAATACAGTAGTTTTATTAATTCTGCTAGATTTTTTTCTTACAAAGTATTTGGCCATATTAACCCATTTATTCCCCCTCAACATCTTCTAGATTCATGCCTCACTTCTGAACTCTCAACTTCATACCTTTTTTTATTTTCATAAGCCATTGTTTTCAACTTGTGTTGTTGATAAGTGTGGGGTCATCTACCAGAGTGTGGTCCACATACATTAAAGAAAACTAATTCTCCTCCCTCAGAAGCCAAGAACTCTGGATAGTTCCTCAGCGAGTGGTGGGGCTTTTTCAATCCTCCCCCTCCATGCTAGGATATTAGATGGCTTGATATTGTGTAGATCTTATATAGGTAAACACTACTTGTAAGTGCAGTGGTCCTGGCATTATTTGAGAAGACATGGTTTTGCTCTAGTCTTCTATGACCTCTGGCTCTTACAATCTTTTTTTAATTGATTTTTTATTGAGCTTTACATTTTTCTCTGCTCCCCTCCCTGCTCTTACAATCTTTATACCCGTCTTTAACAATAGTCCCCAAGCCATGGTGGGGATGTGTGAGATAGATGTCCTATTTGTAGTTAGGCACTCACTGACATTAAGAAAACCATTTTTATTTTTGGTTGTGAGCCTAGCCTTTAACGGCTGAGCCATCTCTCCAGCCCAAGAAAACCATTTTTAATTAAAGTATATTCTCTGGAATAAAAGACAACATTCAGCACACACTAATATGATACCAAGGAGCACTGGGTTTTTGGAAACTCTGAGTTTAGGTCCTTATCTGTGAACGCAGGTCCTGACACAGTAGACAAAGGGTCTTGTGAACTTTAACACTTGGTTTTCTCACTTGTGAAAATGAGGACAATTATTGTACAATAAGAAGATGAGGCCAAAGCTGTAATGCTTAGCCTGAGTATGCCTATAAAGTATAATTCAACTAGCACAGAATAAATGTTTAATAAGTGATCATCATTAACTTTTTAATGCAAATGTAATAATTAAAACCAAACTAACTCAGTTAGCATATTCTCAATTTAAATATGAGTGACAAACAATGAGGTTTTCTCAAGCAATGAAAGGCCATTGCCATCCAGGTTGGGTAGCTGGGTGCTGTGACCACTGTCACACAGAGCTCAGGGATCTATCACTATAGCTAGTCTTCTGCTTGAGGCCCTGAGGCTAAACAGGAGACAAATGAATGAGCATCCCACTCCCTCAGGGCTCACATGGAGTTGTCTTGTCTCATGGTTTTACTGAGGGCTTCTTTGAAGGAGTTGATGATGCTTATTAGCGCATTCGCCATTTTGAGAATTTTCTCACCAACAAGATTAGCTCACATGGATCATTCTCCAAACTTGTGAGCTTTGCTTTAGCTATCTGCTCATTGAAATGAAAAGTGATGGAGTCAGAGTTCCACCTCTAATTTTTCCCATAGAAGGTCAAGAGGTCCATTTGTCCCTAGAATGTCACAGGGGATGAGCTGTCTATGTGGACATCCTCAGAAGAAGGGGTCAACAACAAGATGGTCTCTGACTTGCCATAAATGGATATATGCTGAGCAGAACTCATTTAGGTGAGCAAAGAGCCACTGAACCAGAGGGAGGCAGCTCTTTGCTTCACTCTATCACAGACCAAGGACAGGTAATTCCAGCTTACTTTTCTTTATGGATGCTTGGGAAGATAGATGACAGGACTCATAATCAGACATGTGATCCCTCCTTCTCTTTGATCGTACTAAGGATTAAAACCAGAACCTTGTCCATGCTAGACAGACTCTTTACCAATGAGGAGTATGCCAAGTCTCAGAGACATGATTTCCAAAACCATATATGATATTAAAGATATTTAACAGTCATGTCACTTTAAAATTATCATCAATGTAGTGGTAGTCTCCATTTCTTCATCTATGAAGTGGGGACAATAATCCATACCTACAAAATTGAAAATGAACCCCTATTTTATATTCATAATGCCTCATTCACAGTAGACTCATAAAATTTGTCATAAATTTCATCATTATATTTTATAAAATAAGAAGTTATACTACCAAAAATGTTGGCTCAGAATTTAGTAGCCTTCATGTATGTTGCCTTCTGCTTTTGTTTCAACTTTTAAAGTATTATTATTGTTGTTTTTGCAGTACTGAGGATTATAAAACTCAGTTTCATAAATGCCCGACATTTGCCCTATTATAGACCTGTGTCCTCAACTGCCCTCATGATTTCTGTATCAAAATTGGCCAGGATATTAACTTGATTTGCCATTTTTAAAGGAAGGTGAATTTGGTGATTATAGATAAGAGACATTTTCTCCCCAGGCCACAGAAATAGTTAGTCAATATGGTCATGAAAAGGGATTTGGATCAGTGAAGAGAGCTTTCTAGTCATCTAACTGTAGAAGAACATTCTGGAATAATTGTGGATGCTTCTTGGACAATTAGAAACTATCTCAGCAATAGGATATTTGTCCTAGCCACTTGGCATTTATGTATCAAATAAATTGTTGGACATTTGTTTTGTTCATATGTGTATTGCTGAAACTGAAAGCTTATGTCATCCACAGTGATTTTAAACAGGCAGACCATCCATATTCTCTTGTTATAGATTGTATTTTATTATTGTTGAGCAAAACTCTGGAGAGTCATAGAATTCTCAGAACACATGAAGTGAATTAGCTGTTCAAACATCCCAGGAGCTGAAGTTTAAAGTGCGATATAGTGGGGAAAATGCACTGACCTCAAAAGGTTGACCATACTCTGTAGTAAAGAAGAATGAGACACTGTGGAGGGCTATAAAGGGACCCCCTAGTTCAGTACTTGTGATTAGGGAATTATAAATATTCTGAGAGGAAGTGACATTTTGGGTGATAAGGAAGCAATAGAAAAATTGTAAGAAAATGTAGACAAGGAAGGAGGTAGTTAGGAGGGAGACAAATAGACAGTGTATGCAACTATAAATATGGAATATGGCTTGACACACTCAGGTAGTAGTGAAAATGAGTGTTTGAATAGAACTGTCAGTGGCCCATCTGATAGTCTTCATCACAAACACTGAGAGACAGGTCACTAAAGGGATTTTCAGAGAACTTTTTCAAACAAAAAAATCAGATCAAAGGAGAAGAAGAAGGCATGAGCTCATGGTCATAGAACAAACAGTAAAAGTAAGATCAGAGGAGAAGATATGAGATCATGGTCATAGAACAAACAGTAAAAATTGGTGTCGTTTTCTGAATTTATCTCTTGTTGTTTTGACTGCCTCTGATTTTATCACATACAAGAGTGAGGGTTGGGTAGTTTCTCCTGGTAATCTACTCCCTGGGGCAGTATCTTGGTCAGGATTTCTATAGCTGTAAAGAGGTGCCATGACCATGGTAACTCTTATAAAGAAAACATTTTAATTAGGGTGACTCACTTAGAGTTTCAGAGGTTCATTCCATTATCATTGTGACATGGCTCATGCTATCATGCAAGCAGACATGGTACTGGAGGAGTAACTGAGAGTTCTACATCTTGCAGGAAACAGGAAGTCAACGAAGACACTAGGTATCTAACCTCAAAGTCAGCCCCACAATGACACACTTCCCTCAACAAGGTGAAAAGCCATACATCCCAATAGTGCCACTCCCTGTGAAATTATGGGGACAAATTATATTCAAACTGACACATTCTACTCCCTGGTTCCCGTCAGTGTATAACAATATCATAATGAAAAATGCATTTAGTCCAACTTCAAAAATTTCCCATAGTCTATCACAGTCTTATCAATGTTTAAAAGTCTGAAGTTCAAAGTCTCTTCTGAGATTCACATAATCTTTTAACTGCAATTTCATATAAAATAAAATAAACAGACCACACACTTCTAACAGAGAATGGCACAGAATACATATTACTATTCCAAAACATGAGGAAGGGAGCACAGTGAGGAAATACTGGATCAAAGCAATATAGAAAACCAGCTGGGCAAACCCCAAGTTCTGCACCGCGCTATCTGATGCCAAAGCATTCTTCAAATCTCCAACACCATTCAGCTTTGTTGACTTCCACTTAACTTCTTTCTTTTGAACTTGTTCCACTCCTTTTTAGTAATTCTCCTCAGAACGTACCCCACAACTACAGCATCTTAAGTTTTTCAAGGCAATTCAGGCTCCAACTTAACTTTCTATTAGGCCTTCATTCAGGGATACCCCTGAGACATACCTGCCTCAGCATCTTTCTTTAGGCGAAATTCCATAACCCATTTCTTCTATCCTTATCTCTAAAGCCACTATCGCATTACTGAAACGGCCAAGTTCTGACGCTTATTAGGGTTAGAACATGCCCTCCCCTCATTCAATTGCATCTTCACCAGCTTTCTGCCTTGCATTGCCTCAGCTTATCTGCCCTGAATCTGGACCTCTAAACCAGGCTGACCTCAAACTCAGAGATTCATCAGCCTTTGCCTTCCCAGCCCTGGGATTGAATGTTTGTCCCACCACACTCAGCTCTAAGTTTTTCTTTACTCCCCTCCCCCCCCCCCGACGTTAGAATCTTAGCTGAATGGGATCTTTCCCTGAGGTCTCCACTCCCTTTATTCCATTTCTTAATCATTTTATTATCTTGAACACGGGACTTAGCTCTCGTCTACTTTCTGGTGGTCCGTTTCCCCTCAAAATTTATATTTTTGAAATTTACCCTGCTCAGGTTGTTCTTTTTTATTGTAATCTTCATTAGAGTTACTACTAACAAAAACACAGCAGAGTCTATACCAGACTTCTTTGAGATTTCCTCTGAAAACAGAATTAATTAAAAACACATTACTTTAACATTATTCAGACTTTTCAGACAAGAGCAAAAGACAGCCACTTTTTTCACCAAAATATTACAAGACCACATACTAACATTATTCTCCCCCAAACCCTTTTGAACTCCACAGTTTATCAAAGCACATTAACACCACTGTCTTCCATGCTCCTACTAGTATGGCCTGTTAAGCAGCACTTTAAAGCATTCCACTGCTTTTTTAACCCAAACTCTCGAAGTCCATACTACTCCAACCAAAAAACATGGACAGGATTATCACAAGAATATCCCAGTCCCTGGTCCTATTTAGGATTTCTTGTGCTGTAAAGAGGCACCATGATCACAGCAACTCTTATAAAGAAAACATTTAGTGAAATGGCTTTGAGTATCTCTCCATTTAATTTGATATTAGCTGTTGGCTTGCTGTATATTGCTTTTATAATATTTAGGTATGATTCTTGTATCCCTAATCTCTCTAAGACTTTTATCATAAAGGGATGTTGAATTTTGTCAAATGCTTTTCAGCATCTAATGAAATGATCATATGGTTTTTTTCTTTCAGTTTCTTTATATGATAGATTACATTGATAGATTTTTTGTGTGTGTATTAAAGGGTTACAGAATTAAGAAGGTTGAGAACCAGTACTTTAATGGTTCATATTATTTCAAGTCTAAATTCTAAGAATATTTTAAGAATTTAAATTTTTTGATATCAACAAGTTATGGTCGGAAAATGCATAGGAAGAATGATACCACAGTTTGCTTTTTAAAAGTAGCAGCAGTTCTCTTTTTTGTACTTTTATTATTTATTTTTTTTCTCTTTTTCTCTTTTTTTATTATTATTGAAAAAATTTCCACCTCCTCCAGCCTCCCATTTCCCTCCCCTTCCCCCCACTTCTCTTCCCATCCACCCCCACTCCTTTCCCCCTTGCTCTCCAATCCAAAGAGCAGTCAAGGTTCCCTGCTTTGTGGAAAGTCCGAGGTCCTCCCCCCTCCATCCAGGTCTAGGAAGGTGAGCATCCAAACTGTCTAGGGTCCCACAAAGCCAGTACATGCAGTAGGATCAAAAGCCAGTGCCATTGTCCTTGGCTTCTCAACAGCCCTCATTGTCAGCCATGTTCAGAGTCCGGTTTTATCCCATGCTTATTCAGTCACAGTCCAGCTGGCCTTGGTGAGCTCCCAATAGATCAGCCCCAGTGTCTCAGTGGATGGGTGCACCCCTCACGATCCTGACTTCCTTGCTCATGTTCTCCCTCCTTCTGCTCCTCATTTGGACCTTGGGAGCTCAGTCCAGTGCTCCAATATGGGTCTCTGTCTCTACCTTCAACTATCACTAGATAAAGGTTCTATGGTGATATGCAAGATATTCATCAGTATGGCTATAGGATAAGGCCATTTCAGGTTCCCTCTCCTCAGCTGCCCAAGGAACTAACTGGGGACATCTCCCTGGACACCTGGAAACCATTCTAGAGTCAAGTCTCTTGCCAACACTAAGATGGCTTCCTTAATTAGGATATATACTTCCCTGCTCCCATATCCATTCTTTCTTTATCCCACACATCCCATTCCCCCAAGCTCCCTTCATCCTCTCCTTCTCACTTTTCTCTCCTCATTTTTTCTTACCCCCATCCCACCCCATCCCTAAGTTCCAAATTTGTGCCTGGCAATATTTTCTACTTCCAATATCCAGGAGGATAACTATATGTTTTTCTTTGGGTTCACCTTCTTATTTAGCTTCTCTAGGATCACAAATTATAGGCTCAATGTCCTTTATTGATGGCTAGAAACCAATTATGAGTGAGTACATCCCATGTTCATCGTTTTGGGTCTGAGTTACCTCACTCAGGATAGTGTTTTCTATTTCCATTCATTTGCATGCAAAAATCAAGAAGTCATTGTTTTTTACCACTGAGTAGTACTCTAATATGTATATATTTCACACTTTCTTCATCCATTCTTCAATTGAAGGGCATCTAGGTTGTTTCCAGGTTCTGGCTATTACAAATAATGCTGCTATGAACATAGCTGAACAAATGCTTTTGTCATATGATAGGGCATCTCTTTGGTATACTCCCAAGAGTGGTATTGCTGGATCCTGGGGTAGGTTGATGCCCAATTTCCTGAGAAACTGCTACATTGATTTCCAAAGTGGTTGCACAAGTTTTCATTCCCACCAGCAATGGATGAGTGTGCCCCTTCCTCCACAACCTCTCCAGCAAAAGCTATCATTGGTATTTTTTATTTTAGCCATTCTGACAGGTGTAAGATGGTATCTCAAAGTTGTTTTGATTTGCATTTCCCTCATCAGTAAAAAGGTTGAGCATGACCTTAAGTGTCTTTTGGCCATTTGAATTTCTTCTGTTGAGAATTCTCTGTTCAGTTCAGTGCCCCATTTTTTAATTGGGTTAATTAGCATTTTAAAGTCTAGTTTCTTGAGTTCGTTATATATTTCGGAAATCAGACCTTTGTCTGTTGTGGGGTTGGTGAAGATCTCCCAGTCAGTAGGTTGCCTTTTTGTCTTAGTGACAGTGTCCTTTGCTTTACAGAAGCTTCTCAGTTTCAGGAGGCCCCATTTATTCAATGTTGCCCTTAATATCTATACTGCTGGGGTAAGATGTAGAGTACTTCCCACTTCCTCTTCTATCAGGTTCAGTGTTTTTGGGCTGATAATGAGGTCTTTAATCCATTTGGACTTCAGTTTTTTGCATGTTGATAGATATGGATCTATTTTCATTCTTCTACAGATTGACATCCAGTTGTGCCAGCACCATTTGTTGAAGATGCTTTCTTTCTTCCATTGTATACTTTTAGCGCCTTTATCACAAATCAGGTGTTCATAGGATTGAGGGTTAAAATCCGGGTCTTCTATTCGATTCCATTGATTGACTTCTCTGTTCTTATGCCAATACCAAGCTGTTTTCAATACTGTAGCTTTGTAATAGAGTTTGAAGTCAGGAATGGTAATGCCTCTAGAAGTTCCTTTATTGTATAAGATTGTTTTGGCTATCCTGTTTTTCCATATATTGTTGATTATTGTCCTCTCAAGATCTCTGAAGAATTTTGATGGGACCTTGATGGGGATTGCATTGAATCTATAGTTTGCCTTTGATAGAATTGCCATTTTTACTCTGTTAATCCTCCCAATCCAAGAGCAAGGGAGATCCTTTAATTTTCTAGTATCTTCTTCAATCTCCTTCTTCAAAAACTTAAAGTTCTTGTCAAATAGATCTTTCACTTCCTTGGTTAGAGTTACCCCAAGATATTTTCTGCTTTTTGTAGCTATCGTGGAAGGTGATGCTCTCTGATTTCCCTCTCTGCTTCCTTATCTTTGTGTATAGGAGGGCAACTGATTTTTTGGAGTTGATCTTGTATCCTGCCACATTACTAAAGGTGTTTGTTTATCAGCTTTAGGAGTTCTTTGGTGGAGTTTTTGGGGTACTTATGTACACTATCATGTCATCTGCACATAATGAAAGTTTGACTTCTTCCTTTCCAATTCGAATCCCCTTGATCCCCTATGTTGTCTTATTGCTATTGCTAGAACTTTAAGCACTATATTGAAAAGGTATGGAGAGAGTGGACATCCTTGTCTCTTTCCTGATTTTAGTGGGATGGCTGTGAGTTTCTCTCCATTTAATTTGATGTTAGCTCTCGGATTGCTGTAAATAGCTTTTATTATATTTAGGTATGACCCTTGTATCCCTAATCTCTCCAAGACCTTTATCATAAAGGGATGTTGAATTTTGTCAAATGCTTTTTCAGCACCTAATGAAAAGATTATATGTTTTTTTTATTTATATGGTGGATTACACTGATAGATTTTCGTATGTTGAATCAGCCCTGCATCTCTGGGATGAAGCCTGTATGTGTTCTTGGATTCGGTTTGCTGGTATTTTATTGAGGATTTTTGCATCGATGTTCATGAGTGAGATTGGCCTGTAATTCTCTTTCTTGGTTGAGTCATTGTGTGGTTTTGGTATCAGAGTAACTGTAGCTTCATAAAAGGAATTTGGCAATGACTCTTCTGTGAAATACATTAAGGAATATAGGTATTTGGTCTTCTTGGAAGTTCTGGTAGAATTCTGCATTGAACCCATCTGGTCCTGGGCTTTTTTTGGTAGGGAGAATTTAGATAACAGCTTCTAATTCTTCGCGACTAACAAGTCTATTTTGATTGTTCACCTGGTCCTGGTTTAAGTTTGGTATATGGTACTTATCTTTAAAAAATGTCCATTTCTTTTACATTTTCCAATTTTGTGGCATACAGGTTTTTGTAGTAAGATACAATGTTTCTCTGAATTTCCTCTGTATCTGTGGTTATGTCCCCCTTTTCAATTCTGATCTTATTAATTTGCATATTGTCTCTCTGCTGTTTGATTAGTTTGGATAAAGGTTTATCAATCTTGTTTATTTTCTCCAAGAACCAGCTTTTGGTTTCATTGATTCTTTGGATTTTTTTCTGTCTTTCTATTTTGTTGATTTGAGCCCTCAGTTTGATTATTTCCAGTCTTCTACTCCTCCTGGGCGTGTCTGCTTCTTTTTTTTTCTAGAGCTTTCAGGTGGGCTGTTAAGTCTCCAATGTGTGCTTTCTCTGTTTTCTTTAAGTGGGCACTTACTGCCATGAGCTTTTCTCTTAGCACTGCCTTCATAGTCTCCCATAGGTTTGAATATGTTGAGTCTTTATTTGCATTGAATTCAAGAAAGACTTTAATTTCTTTCTTTATTTCTTCCTTGATCCAGATGTGGTTCAGTAGTTTCCTGTTCAGTTTCCATGAGTTTGTAGGCTTTCTGGGGGAATCATTGTTGTTGAATTCTAACTTTAATCCATGGTGATCTGATAAGACACAGGTGGTTACTAATATTTTTTTGTAACTGTGGAAGTTTGCTTTGTTATCAAGTATGTGGTCAATTTTCGAGAAGGTTCCATGAGCTGCAGAGAAGAAGGTATATTCTTTTCTATTTGGGTGAAATGTTCTATAGATGTCTGTTAAGTCCATTTGATTCATTATCTCCATTAATTCTCTTATTTCTCTGTTAGGTTTCTGTCTGATTGACCTGTCCATTGGTGAGAGAGGAGTGTTGAAGTCTCTACCATTAGTGTTTGTGGTTTGATGGCTGCCTTGAATTTTAGCAATGTTTCTTTTACATACATGGGTGCTTTTATATTAGGGGCATAGATATTCAGGATTGAGACTTCATCCTGATGAATTGTTCCTGTTATGACTGTAAAATGTCCCTCTCCATTTCTTCTGATTGATTTTAGTTTGAAGTCAACTTTGTTAGAAATTAGTATGGCCACACCTGCTTGTTTCTTAGGTCCATTTGCTTGATAAATATTTTCCAAGGCCTTTACTCTGAGTAGATGTCTGTCTTTGTGGTTGAGGTGTGTTTCTTGTGAACAGCAGAATACTGGATCCTATTTTTTATCCAATCTCTTACCCTGCGCCTTTTTTTTTTTTGAATTTTCGAGACAGGGTTTCTCCGTAGCTTTTTGGTTCCTGTCCTGGAACTAGTTCTTGTAGACCAGGCTGCCCTCGAACTCACAGAGATCCACCTGCCTCTGCCTCCCGAGTGCTGGTATTAAAGGCGTGTGCCTCCACCACCAGGCCCTCCCTGCGCCTTTTTACAGGTGAGTTGAGTCCCCTGATATTAAGTGATATTAATGACCAGTGGTTATTAACTACGGTCATATTTTTTTGGTAGTAGAGTTCGTGTGTTTCCCTTCTTCTTGTTGTGCTGGTGAAGGGTCACTAGATGTCTGAGTTATTGTGGTCATTGTTGGACTCCTTGGTTAGTGATTTTTCTTCTATTACTTTCTGTAAGGCTGGATTTGTGGCTATGTATTGTTTAAATTTGTTGTTATCCTGGAAAATTTTGTTTTCTCCATTTAGAGTAAACAAAACCTTGGCTGGGTATAGTAGTCTGGGCTTGCATCCATGTTCTCTTAGTTTCTGCAGTACATCTATCCAGCACATTCTTTCTTTCAGGGTTTCCAAAGAGAAGTCAGGTATAAGTCTGATAGGTTAACCTTTATAAGTAACTTGACCTTTTTTCTTTTCAGCTCTTAATATTCTTTCTTTATTCTGTATGTTTTGTGTTTTGATTATTATATGGCTAGGGGATGTTTCTATTTGATCCAGTCTATTTGGTGTTCTGTATGCTTCTTGAACCTTCATAGGAATATCTTTCTTTAGGTTGGGAAAGTTTTCTTCTATAATTTTATTAAATATATTTTCTGGACCGTTGAGCTGTACTTCTCCTTTTCTACCCCTATTATTCTTAGGTTTGGTCTTTTTATTGTGTTCCATATTTCCTGAATGTTTTGTCATGAGAAATTGTTGGATTTGCTGTTTTCTTTGATCAGTGCATTTATTTTCTCTATGGTATCTTCAGTGTCTGATATTCTTTCTTCTATCTCATATTCTGTTGGTAATACTTGTCTCTGTAGTTTCTTTTCATTTACCCAGATTTCCATCTTCAGCCTTCCCTCGGTTTGTGTTTTCTTCATTACCTTCATTTCATTCTTCAAGTCTTGAACCATGTCCCTTACCTGTTCGATTGCTTTTTCTTGTTTCTCTTGGATATCTTTGAAAGATTTATTCATTTTCTCTACCTTTTTGTTTGTCATCTCTATTTCTTTATGGCAGTTTTTCACCTCCTGTTTAAGGTCCTCTATTATTTTCATATAGTTCAGTTTAAAGTCTATTTCTTCTATTTCTTCTGGAGTAGGGTGTTCAATTTTTCTTGTTTCGGGATCCCTGGATTCTGGTGATGTCATATTGCCTTTCAGGTTGTTGGAGGAATTCTTGCATTGGCGCCTGCCCATCTCTTTCTTCAAATGGAGCCAGGAGAGGCCTGGTGTCCCGGTCCAGTCTTTGCTGTGACTGACTCTCTGGGTGGATCTCCTCAATGTAGGAGCAGGAACAGTTCCTGTCTGGATGGAACTCCTCAACACTGAAACAGGGATGCCCAGTATCCCCTTCTGGGTGGATAGCCCGTCAGGATAAAACTCTTCAGCACTGAAACAGGGATGCCTGGTAGCACAAGGACTCCACAGACAAAAGAGCTAATGTGGGGAGCAGGGCAGAGTCGAGTAGAACACAGGAGACCCTGCAGCACAAGCTGAAGTTGCCTGTGCCCCCTCGTGGGGACCTTCAGGCTTGCCCAGCAGGCAGGCACTCACCCCTCTGGGTGGGTAGCCTTAGTGCAGGAGCAGGAAACTAGTAGCAGCAGTTCTATCTTTATCCTTAAACTGTTTCACTTAAAATTGTTTTTCTCATTTAGAAACAATGAAAAAAATTAGTTTCCCCACAATTTTATTTTCCATCTATTGCTAAGTTAACACATCTGAATGAGATTTTAAAGACTATAAAAAGAGGAAAAACTGAAGCATACTATTTTAATTGACTTTGAATGAGTGTTTTTCTAATTTGGAACTGTAGTTAAGAAAGTTAGTATTTTATTTAAGAGGGAGAAAGTGGAAGATTACAAGTCTATTCTTGCTCATTTAAGTCAAAACAAATCTTTCCCAATTTTAGTCATTTGTCTTAAGCCAGAGTTCTTTGTCTGACACTGGTCCCAGAGCACTTATTTGTGAGGTCTGTGGGGATGACTTCCAGTTTAAGTTAAATACCCAGTATTGTATCTTTACCACAACTGTATTTATTATAAAATCGTGAATGGAAAACTGATTATCCATCTCTCAACCATCACTTACTGGCTATACTTTGTTTGTTTGTTTCTTTTTAGTCTAGGGGAAGGACCTTGTGACATTTGTCCCATCCAAGAGACATGTTATCTGGAGTTGTCATTCTGGTAGTCTTTTTTAGACAACCTGTCATTGAGACTTCATGGGTGCATTATCCCTGCTATGTCTGAAAGTCTAAGGGACACACATTGCAGACATCTTGGGCCTCAACTCATAATCACTCTGTTTTCTCTCCTTCAATCTTAGGTGTGAGGTTTGTGCTGTAGATGTACTAATTGTGGCTCTTGTATACTTACTTCTGCAAATTTGGCAAGTTATGGATCTCTACAGTAGTCTCAATTTGCTACAGAAATAATTTTTTATGAGCATATGAAAGCTAGACTTACCTGTGGGTTTAAGTACTTAGCATCCAGTTAAAAGGAATATTGATATAAAAAATGATAGTAACAGGTTATTCTTTAATGTATATGACCTCTCGAGCTATGGCAAGTTGGCTAGGTTTCTAGGACAGGCATGAGTTCTCTCATACATTAGCATTGCTGATTTGCATAGTTTTTACTCCTCTCGCTCTTTTTCCATTTTAAACTTCTCAAACACCTTTCTGATTCATGACTCCTTCTGAAATTATCGTTACACACACACACACACACAGACACACACACGTACACCATTTGGCATTGCTCAAAAGGACATGTACTTAGGGCTGACAATTTCCAGTTGGATAAATTATCAGGGAAACTTAACTGACAAGGAAGAAGGGGAGTAATACAGAGAAAGAGAAAGAAAAGATAAATGACATTAAGGATCCCTGCACTTTGTCTTATATTCTCTCATTATTTTTTATATTTCCAAGAAAGTTGCAACAAAATAAAAACTGGTGGTAGCTTCTGGTCTTTTTCTGTGTTTGTTTTTTCACAACTAAAGTGAGAATTGTGTGAGTATTATCATATATAAATACATCATAAATATCATAGAGTTCTTGAGATCATCAACCAAATTAATGCTTGCATAGGATTTAAAAAAATATCTGGCCTATAATAACGGCTGTATAAACATGACTGATTATCATTACTTTAGATATAAGCATCCATTTTCTGGAGTATTGATCATGAAGTGGAAACTCAACATCCAGATAGGGAGTTCAAGTGACATATAAAAGGCTCCAAGTTCTATTCTTAACACTTCAATTTTTTATTAAAAGGTAAATAAATAGAATGCCTGGGATCAGAGTAGTATCTAAATCTTACGTAATTTGTGTTTCCTTAATACAACAGTCCAACTATTCACTATATGTAGAGAAAAAAATATAGTCTTCTAAGTCCCAAGCACTGTGCTATCTTAAGGTCAAGAAGGTTCTTTGGGATTTAGAGCCAAACATAGTTGAATTAAATTTTGTAAATAGACTCCAAGTAGATACACTGTAAGCTCTCTGCTTAGCTATCCATTTCTTCTCCAGCCACTTTAAAAGTTTCAGTATTGGTGACTTAGTCAGAGTGCAGTGGTTGAATCAGGCCTGAAGATCTGATGAGCATCATTGGGGAACCTCTACGGGAATTTACAAATTGAGCAAGAGAATGGCAGATGCTTTCACAAACATGAAAACCTCATATATAAGTTTGGGGGAAGAAAGGAAGAGGGCAAATAAGGCAGTGAACATGAGATGGGCCAGGACTTTTTGAATATCCATAGCACTATGTTTTCTCTTTGGCTTTCTATTTCATGCTACTCATTTCTATGCTTATCGTAATTTTCTCCTTTATTGTTTTAACCAGTGATCTTTTGTTTTTCTTGCTTTACTTGCTACTTATTGATGAAAGGTTCCTAAATGTTGTCTTTTTTTTTAGTTTTTGTTTCTTTCTTCTGAAAATGAGTCTATAAATATTTCAGACCCAGTCTAGAGAATCAGGGATTGTATGTGGCTGTGCAGCTTTAAGTCAGAAACAATTGAATGTTCTAGCTGGCAATGCCTCACTTTTCCCACTCCCCTCTCTTCTCTCTTGGCCCCTCTTTATTGTTGTCATGGTCCCTTTGTTTTCATTTAAAGACAAACAAAACAAATCAAGAAGCCACAAATAACTTAATTTGAAGTTGGATCATAGGAAAGACATAATAATTTATGAATAAATATATAGAGACACAATTTTGTCAACCTTCCAAAGCTTAACAAATCCATGGTTATTATTATAATGTTTTTACCCTAAGAATTTCAGCTAGGATTAAAAGATATCAAGGCATTTAGTCAGTGATATTTTGTCTACATTAGTCCAAATGAACAGATGTTCCTAACTATTTGCCCTCACACCCTTGACTCCTAGATGAATGGTTTTTATCCATTTGTTCAATTGAGTCCAATCTCTAGCTTCTCAGTCAAGCTGTCCTTTGAGCTGGCGTCCTCTGAGTGTACCAAACTGACCTATTTGACCTTACTGTTTTACTTTTTAAAATTCAGGCTTTGTGGATTTTCTCTTAAACAGATGGGCCAACCATTGTAGCAAATATTGGGTATGTATTCCATCCTGTGTAGTAGAGATTAGTTCAAATCAGATATTGGTTGGTTACTCCCACAATCTTTGTGTTACCATTGTACTAGATTACCTTGCAAGCAAAACATCATTATAGGAAAGGAGTTGTGATTGGTTTGGTGTTTTTTCCCTTCGATAGCATGCAGGATACCTTCCTGTCCCAAAGATGCTGGAATGTAGGGGTGAAGGTTCTATGTAGACACCAGCTCAACTTCAATGTGTTCAATGAGTTGTGAAGGTATTGTCTCAGCAATGGAATTTGCCCTCAGGCAGTAGATAAAGAACAATTCTTAGTCTTGGCAACAGTGTGGATTATTTGGGGATTCCCATGGAATCCCTTTGGCCATCAACTCAACTAGTTGTAGCCCACTCCTGGCACTGGAAGCTTCATTTGGTGACAAGAACTTTTCAGTTGGGGCTCTGTCTCCCCCATTACTTGTTGATTTCATTTAGTTTATGTTCAGTATGTATGCATTTAAAAAAGATTCTACTGTATTAGAATCACTGGCAAATGCAGAGAAGCAAGGTGAGAATGTTATACTGGGGAAAAATACCAAGTCACATAGCTGAGCATAGATAAGAATTAGGGATTAATTTAAGTGTAAGAGTTAGTTTCTAACAAGCTTGAGCTATTGCCTAAGCATTTATAAATAATAAGTAATATAAGTCTTCTGTGTTAATTTGAGAATTGCCATGTATTTGGGCATAGGCAGGAAGGAGAGAAACATCTGGTTACAAAATCATATATGAACTCACACTGACTGAGGCAGCATCCATAGGTTTGTACCATATGATGAGGTCCTAGAGATGAAAGAAGTAGACAAATGTTCTCACTGCTAACCCAGAAGCAATCTCCACTTAAAAGTCACTTGAAATGAAATTTTTTGTTTCCACCAAGGGAATCTCACTGCGATAACAAACTACTCTTAAGGATAGGCTACATGCCCAGAAATAAGTAGCCAATAGAAAATGAACCTTTGGTGATCTTTTGTCTTCTAATGTTGCATCAGGGTATTTCCTTTTTTTTTTTTAAAGTATCTTTTTAAAGTTTAGTTTATAAATTTTTTTCTTTCCTTTTACCCTATAAGTCCTTTATTTATATATTATTGTTTCCAGGTTACTGTTTTTATGGGACCCTGAGTGTCAAGAATGAGTGGGTTTCTGTGTCTATATCTCTTTCTTGTGCCTCTCCTTGGGCACATTCTTTGTGTTTGTTTTGTCCCATTATGATGTGTTAGCTTTTGTTTAGTCTTATCTTATTTTATAATTATTACTTGTAAGTCTATTCATTTTCTAATGAGAAATAGAAAGGGGGTGGATTCATATGGGAAGGGAATTTGGAGGAACTGATAAGAACAGAAGGAGAAGAAACTATTTCAGGATATATAATGTGAGGCAAAAAAATCTTTATCCAATAAAAGAAAAAAAGTAATGGTGTTTTTTTAATGGCTGTTGTTGTTCAAAAAAAAATAGTAGAAAGCCAGAAATTTATCAGAGATTTTTTTGGTCTTTAGAGTAACTTTTTGCTTTTACCTCTTCTCTCTCCCTCTCCCACTACCCCCCTCACTCTCTCTCTCTCTTGTTTCTGTTCCTCCCTTTCTCACTCACTCTCTCTCCCTTTCTGTCTCTCTCTTTCTTTCTTTCTTTCTTTCTTTCTTTCTTTCTTTCTTTCTTTCTTTCTTTCTTTCTTTCTTCCTTTCTCTGACACACAAACACAGAGGGAGAGAGAGAGAGAAAGAGAGAGAGAGAGAGAGAGACAGAGACAGAGACAGACAAAACACTTATCTCTATCTTCAAGCATCCGTCATTTTTGATGGAGTGGCTGGAAAAGAGAGGCAAGAATTTTGATGTTACAGAGTATTAGGGCAAAGGGCTTCCCAAGATGTCAAACTATAAATTTCACTGTCTGGACTCTCAATTCAATATGTAAAAGGAAGAAGCCTAGTCTAGTTTCTGTGAAGAGGAGTTTAGAGAAGATTAGTGAGGTGAGTAGCTAGCAAACTGGTCCAAACATGAGGTAGGAAGTGCAGAGAGAAGGCAAACAGAACTAAGCCTGGCCCCTAGGTCGAGTCAAAGTCAGCAGAATAAGCAAATGCCTAAGGTCTTGTAAACTTTTTCACTGACTCTTCCTTCGTTTCCAGTTATTGTATCAAACTGATATTTCTCGAATGGCTTGTATGAACCAATAGACCCTGTCAATCAAGAATCATGTGTTTATTATGCCCCTGGTCCAGTAAAGAGCACCAGAAATACTTGTAAGATGCCAAAGGAAGCTTTATTATGACACATCCCTCTTCACTTCAGATTACAGTTGTTGTAAAAAGCCACTTGTTTGTTTCTGGCTGCTCCACAAGGCTTGGCTACAGATCATCTCTCTAGTTAAGGAGGGCTTACCTGTTTCCCTTCCTGTCTGCGCTAACATCAATGCCACCACTTCCTATTGAATTTATGGCCGTCTTCGTGTAGATTTCATTTTCCTTTAGTACCATGTGAAAGGATATGACACAAACTACCTTCTTAGTGGAAGTTTGGAGAAACTTGTGAGCATTTCCTATGTGGCTTGGTTGTGCCAGTGGGGGCAAGTTTCGTGAGTGAATAAAGCCAGGTGATGAACATTGTGGGCACTGGAGCAGACCAAAATAAAGTTAGTTTGCTCTTGGCTACTTCCCTTGAGGGAATTTTGGAATCTATGACTTTTCTTTCCCCAGATAAATGTTCTCTTCTCCACCTAGAAAAGTTGTATGATATTTCACAAGTAAAACCACACTCTAAGGTGACAGCTGCTGAAGACCAAAGGAGTTTCATTTGTCTTAGGAAACGTATAACACTGAAACATTCTGAGGTCCGGGGGAGATGGAAATGATTTTATTTAGAAGAGTAGATCACAATAAGAGTGATCTTCACAATGCTTTAGAAATGCATTTTAGGATATATAAAGTTTGTGATTGAAAATGAGGTTGCCAGAATTTTAGAATTTGTATTTGTTTTAGATTTTTCAACCAATGGTTCTGGATTGCATAAAATGGGTATCAGATTCTCCCATTTATAAAAGAAATTCTGAAGTCTTCCAGGTTTTTGCTTATTCTCTGCATAAATGCTCATGTCCAGGCACCCACGTGTGTGTGTGTGTGTGTGTGTGTGTGTGTGTGTGTGTGTGTGTTTGTGCGTACAATTGTAAAGAAGACAGGGAGATGTCAGGTGTTTATCTCTTGCTCTCTAAGAGATTTCTGGAAGGTGTTCATGAGGAACAGAGAGATGAATTGCTGGAGTCAAGAGTTTATTTGAAGAGATATTAATGCCATGAACAGACAGAGGAAAAGGCTTGGGTGGGCTCCTTGGTTGAGTTCATGTTCCAGCATCAGAGAGAGACAACACGATTGGGTGTCTCTGGAGTGAGAAATAAGAGCCAATCTAGCAAAAGTGGGGTCTTTTTATACTTTCTGAGAATGAGGGAGGTTTCATAGCTTAAGCCTGCAGCCAGGTTCTGTGATTCCCTGGAGGATGGCATGGAAGAGGATGTGTGCCCACCAACAACCCCTGTAATGTAAGTCCACTTCACAAGTGAGAGATATTAACATCAGGAAATCTGTTTTGGGAGACCCACAGACAATGTCACACAGGGTCACTATCATTTTATTCAAAAGGGAAAATGCACCTATAAAATACTGTGGAAACTAGATACTAACTTACATTGTCACATTCTCTATCCTAAATTTTTCAGCAGACTCTTTCACTGAACCTGGAGGTCACTGTTTTTGCAGACTAACTTACCAGCGATCTCTCGGCATCCTCTGTCTCTACACTCCAGACTGGGTCACAGATGCATGCCATAGCACACGGCTTTTACTGTGGATCCAGAGGGTCCACCAAGTGAACATCTTTTGTCGTGGAACTGAAGGATCCACCTCATGTACTCATGCTAGCACAGCAAGCTCTTTCTACACTGAGCTGCCCCAGCTCCTCTACTCATCATTTCTAAGATAATTGAAGATAAATAGAAATTTTTCCTTTTAAATATGGAACCAAAATTGTAAAACAGGGGTAACTGAATCACATAATAAATTAAATGAAAGTTAGATATTCTGCGTAACTGAAATTGGACTTAAATTAGGCAAAATATATGAGCACAAGTCATTCATTATAAGGAAAAAAGAGAAGGCACAAGGAAGAAAAACCTGTGCAACTGACTACTATGCTATTAACTATTGGAAAAATACACACATCCCACAAAACCCAAGTGCATAGTAACCGACATAAATATTTTCTACAAGAGCTCCTTTCTGGGTTTCTGTCTGTTTATGATTGATGACAGCAAATCTTGGCCCAGGAAGACATTCTTTTACTTGCATCACTCAGTTAAGCCGCTTTTAATTGCCCAAATATAATTCAGGTTTAAGAGTCTGTAGTTCTTAACCGGGCAATGTCAACATTGGACTTGGCCAATCAAAAACCAAAGGTAAGGCTGCTACTTTTTCTCCATCTTTCTTTTAAGTTGATTCAGGGCATTCTACTTCCCGTTTTTTTGCTCCCCCCCCCTTTTCCTTTCCATAGGGTAAGAGCAAACAACTATTTCATTATCTGCTCTGATTTAAAGCAGCAAGAAAATATTTAATTTTAATTGGATGTTACCCTGCTAGGGCTGTGGGGACACCCATCTTCATTTCAGTCTCGATAAGATCCTGTCATTTCGGCCGTTTCCAAGCCATTACCAACAACATTTTACAAGGGACAAATATGAAGCTTAGAAAACTTGCCCCCTAAACCCAAACCCAGCCAGGGACCCCTACAAACTATTAGCCCCACCTTGACGCCAAACCTGCCTATCCTTCTGCAACCTTGGTGGAACTCTGAAACACAGCTTGTTCCAATACTGACGGGACTTAAGAGGTGAGTGAATAGCCATGCAGCGGGACACTCCACTCTCTAGGATCTGCACAGTGGGACATAACCCCAGGACCCTCCTCCAATTCCCTTAGCTTTCCTAGCCAGCTAGAAGGGAGTTTCCTATTGGTAGGCTCCCCAAAATCCAACCCCATCCAGTGGCCCCTCCAAACACCTAGCTCCACCCTACCTCCAAACCTGCCCGTCCTTCTGAAACCTCAGTGGATCTCTGAAAAACACCTTGCTCTAATACTGAGGGAACTTAAGAGGTGAGCACACAGTCACGTAGCAGAGCACCCCACTCTCTAGAACCTCCACTGTGGGACAAAACCCTAGGCCCCTCCCCCAACTCCCTTGGCTTTTCTAGCCAGCCAGCAGGGAGTTTCCTGTGGGTAGGCTCCCCTAAAACCCAACCCCATCCACTGGACCCCCTCAAACTATTAGTGATACCCAGCCTAAGAGCTCAGAACTTGCTACAATACTGAGGTGACCAAGAGCTTGCTACCACACTAGGGGACCAAGGGAGAGCACCAAGAGAGTAAACCAGGAGAGAAGACCAAGAGAGCAAGCATATAGAGACCTCAGAGGCTTTCTGACACCGACATTGACAGTACAGAGCAGACCGAGAAAAACTCCCAAACAATCAGACAGCCACTGCAAGGATTGGACCAAAAGGGAAAGACACTACTGGCCTCGTTTGAAGGAAGACATGGGTAGACACCAATGCAAGGATTCCTTCAATAACCTAATAAGCAACATGGTAACACTAGAACCCAGTGGTCAAATAATAAGAAGACTTGATCATTCTAACCCAGAAGAAAACTACTTTAAACATAACTTTATGAAAATCATGGATCGAAGCAGAAGCCAGGATCCAATCCAAGTTGCAAGAAATTGGTCATCCAAAGAACAAAAAATCTATTTTTTATAAAAAGGGAGTACAGACCTAAACAGAGAACTCTCAACAGAGGAATCTAAAATGGCTGAAAGAAACATAAGGAAATATTCAACATCCTTAGCCATCAGAGAAAAGCAAATCAAAACAACTTTGAGATTCCATCTTATACCTGTAAGAATGGCTAAGATCAAAAACACTGATGACAAATTATGCTGGAGAGGTTGTGGAGAAAAGGGAACACTTCTGCATTGATGGTGGGAATGCAACTTGGTACAGCTACTTTGGATGTCAGTGTGGCGATTTCTCAGAAAATTAGGGAAAAACTTTCCTCAAGACTTAGTAATCCCAAATTTTGCGAATATATGATAGCAGCATTGTTTGTCATAGCCAGAACTTGAAAACAACCTAAATGCCCCTTGACTGAAGAATGGATAAGGAAAATGTGGTGTATTTATGCAATGGAGTACCACACAGCAGAAAAAAAAAAATAACAACATCTTGAATTTTGCATGAAAATGGATGGAACTAAAATCATTATTTTGAGTGAGGTATCCCAGACTCAGAAAGACAATTATCACATGTACTCACTCAAAGGTGGTTTTTAAACATAAAGCAAAGAAAGCCAGCCTACAAACCACAATCCCAGAGAACTTAGACAACAATGAGGACACTAAGAGAGATTTACATAGATATAATCTACATGGGAAGTAGAAAAAGAGAAGATCTCCTGAGTAAATTGGAAACATGGGGTCCTTGGGGGAGGGTTTAAGGAGGGGAAAAAAGCAGGGAGTGAAGCAGAGAAAAATGTAGAGCTCAATAAAAATCAATAAAAAAGAGAAAATAATAGAGACCTTTAAAGAGGAAATGAAAAACTCCTTTAAAGAAATGGAGGGAATGACAAACAAAAAATTGGAAGAAATTAATAAGTCCCTCAAAGAAATCCAAGAAAACCAAGAAAAAAACCATCAAACAGGTGAAGCAAACAGTTCAAGACTTGAAGACTGAAATAGAGGTAATAATGAAAACGCAAACTAAGGGAATTCTGGATATGAAAAGTCTAGATAAACAAGCAGGAACTACAGAGACAAGTATAAACAACAGAATACAAGAAATAGAGGAACGAATCTTATGTGCTGAAGATACTATAGAGGAAACAGACTCATTGGTCAAATAAAACATTAAATCTAACAAATTCTTAACACAAAACATCCAGGAAATCTGGGACGACATGAAAAGACCAAACCTAAGAATAATAGGATTAGAAGAAGAAGAACTCCGGTGGTGGCGCACGCCTTTAATCCCAGCACTCTGGAGGCAGATGCAGGGGGATCTCTGTGAATTCGAGACCAGCCTGGTGTACAGAGCTAGTTTCAGGACAGGCTCCAAAGCCACAGAGAAACCCTGTCTTGAAAAAAACCAAAAAAAAAAAAAGAACTCCAGCTCAAAGGCACAGAAAATATATTCACTCATATTTGTTTTCTAGCCATAAATAAAGGACATTGAGCCTATAATTAGTGATCCTAGAGAGGCTAAAAAAGAAGGAGAACCCAAAGAAAAACATATGGGCATCCTCCTGAATATTAACCTTCATCAGGTGATGAAAGGAGACAGAGACAGAGACCCACATTAGAGCACCTGACAGAAATCTCAAGGTCCAAATCAGGAGCAGAAGGAGAGAGAGCATGAGCAAGGAACTCAGGACCGCGAGGGGTACACCCACACACTGAGACAATGGGGATGTTCTATTGGGAACTCACCAAGACCAGCTGGCCTGGGTCTGAAAAAGCCTGGGATAAAACCAGATTCACCAAAATCAAAGAAGAAAACTTTTCCAACCTAAAGAATGATGTCTCTATGAAGGTACAAGAAGCTTACAGAACACCAAATAGACTGGATACAAAAAAGCCCCCTCACCACATAATAATAAAAACACAAAACACACAGAATAAATAAAGAGTATTAAGAGCTGCAAAGGAGAAAGGTCAAGTAACATATAAAGGTAATTCTATCAGAATTACACCGGACTTCTCAATGGAAACCATGAACGCAAGAAGGTCCTGGATAGATGTGCTCAGACACTAAGAAATAACAGATGCAAGCCCAGACTACTATACTCAGCAAAGCATTCAATCACCATCAATGGAGAAAACAAGATATTCCGTGACTAGGATTTAAACAATATGTATCCACAAACCTGACCTTCCAGAAAGTACTAGAAGAAAAGCCCCAATCCAAGGAAGCTAACTGCGCCCACAAAAATACAGGCAACTGATAACCCTGCACCGGCATAACTCAAAGAAGGGAAACACACAAACACTACCACAAAAAATAATATTGCTTAATATCAACGGACTCAATACACCTATAAAAAGACACAGGCTAAGATAACGGATATGAAAACAGGATACAACCTTCTTTTATATACAAGAAACATACTTTAACCTCAAAGATTGATAAATGGTTGGGAAACGGTATTCCAATTAAATGGACCTAAGAAAAAAGCAGGTATAGCTATCCTAATATCTAACAAAATAGATTTCAAACTAAAATCAATCAGAAGAGACAGAGAAGGACACTTTATACTCATAATGGGAACAATTCATCAAGATGTTGTTTCAATCCTGAACACCTATGCCCCTAGTGCAAGAGCACCATGTATGTAATAGAAACATTATTAAAACTTAAATGGCACATCAAACTCTACACACTAATAGTAAAAGACTTCAACACTCCAATCTTGCCAATGGACAGGTCAACCAGACCAAAAAATTATAGAACTAACAAATGTCATGAATCAAATGGACTTAACAGACATCTATAGCACATTTCAACCAAACACAAAAGAATATACCTTCTTCTCAGCACCTCGTGGAACCTTCTCTAAAATTGATCACATGCTCGGTAAAAAAGCAAACCCCTATAGATACAAAAAAAAATTGGAGCAATCCCCCATGTCATATTGGATCACCATGGATTAGACTTAGACTTTAACAATACTACTCTCAGAAAGCCTACAAACACATGGAAATTGAGCAGTGAACTACTGAACCAACCATGGGTCAAGGAAGAAATAAAGAAAGAAATTCAAGACACATTAAATTAAACGGAGTGAAACTCAAAGCGATTTCACTAAAATTAAGAACAAGACAAGACTGTCTACTCTCTCCATATCTCTTGAACATAATTGCTGAAGTTTTGGCAATAGCAATAAGACAATGAAAGGAGATCAAAAGAATTCAAATGGAAAAGGAAAAAGTCAATTTTATTATTTGCAGATGATATGATAGTATATATAAGTGACCCCCCCAAAACTCTACCAGAGAAGTCCTAGAGCCAATAAATACCTTCAGTGATGGGGCAGGATATAAGATCAACTAAAAAAAAAATCAGTAGCCTTCCTATACACAAATGATAAAGAAGTTGAGAAAGAAATCAGAGAAACACCACCTTTCACAATAACCACAAATAACATAAAATATCTTGGAGTAAAACTAACTAAAGGAGCGAAAGACCTATTTGACAAGAACTTTAAGTCTTTTAAGAAAGAAATTGAAGAAAATACCAGAAAATGGAAAGATCTCTCATGTTCTTTGTTAGGTAGGTTCAACATAGCAAAAAATGGCTATCCTACTAAAAGCTATCTATAGATTCAATGCAATCCCCATCAAAATCCCAACACAGTTCTTCATAGACCTGGAAAGAACAATAACCAACTTCATATGGAAATACAAAAAACACAGGATAGTCAAAATAATTCTGTACAATAAAGGAACTTCTAGAGGCATCACCATCCCTGACATCAAGCTCTATTACAGAACTACAGTAATGAAAACAGCTTGATATTGACATAAAAATAGAGATGTTGACCAATGGAATTAAATTGAAGATCTGGATATTAATCCATACACCTTCACAAAGATGCTAAAATTACACAATGAGAAAAAGAAGTATCTTCAACAAATGGTGGTGATATAACTGGATGTCAACATGTAGAAGAATGAAAATAGGTCTATATCTATCACCATGCACAAAACTCAAGTCCAAATGTATTAAAGGCCTCAATATAAATCTGACCACACTGAACCTGATATAAGAGAAAGTGGGAAGTAGTATCAATGAGTGGGCACAGGAGACCACTTTCTAAATATAACCCCAATAGCACAGACACTGAGAGCAACAATAAATAAATGGGACCTCCTGAAACTGAAAAGCTTCTGTAAAGCAAAGGACACAGTCAATAAGAAAAAAGAGGCAATTACAAACAATGCTGCTATGAACATAGTTGAGCATATACTTTTGTTGTATGATAGGGCATCTCTTGGGTATATTCCCAAGAGTGGTATTGCTGGGTCCAGGGGTAGGTTGATCCCGAATTTCCTGAGGAACTGCCACACTGCTTTCCAAAGTGGTTGCACAAGTTTGCATTCCAACCAGCAATGGATGAGTGTACCCCTTAATCTACAACCTTTCCAGCAAAGGCTATCATTGGTGTTTTTTTATTTTAGCCATTCTGATAAGTGTAAGATGGTATCTTAAAGTTGTCTTGATTTGCATTTCCCTGGTTGCTAAGGAAGTTGAGCATGACCTTAATTGTCTTTTGGCCATTTGAACTTCTTCCGTTGAGAATTTTCTGTTGAGCTCAGTGTCCCATTTTATAATTGGGTTGATAAGCCTTTTACAGTCTAGTTTCTTGAGTTCTTTATATATTTTGGAGATCAGACCTTTGTCAGTTGTGGGGTTGGTGAAGATCTTCTCCCAGTCAATGGGTTGCCTTTTTGTCTTAGTGACAGTGTCCTTTGCTTTACAGAAGCTTCTCAGTCTCAGGAGGTCCCATTTATTCAATGTTGCCCTTAGTGTCTGAGCTGCTGGGGTTATATGTAGGAAGATGTAGAGTACTTCCCACTTTCTCTTCTATCAAGTTCAGTGTGTTCGGACTGATATTGAGGTCTTTAATCCATTTGGACTTGAGCTTTGTGCATGGTGATAGATATGGAAACAGCCGAGATGCCCTTCAATGGAAGAATGGATGAAGAAAGTATGGAATATATACATATTAGAGTACTACTCATCAGTAAAAAACAATGACTTTTTGAATTTTGCATACAAATGGATGGAAATAGAAAACACTATCCTGCATGAGGTAAGCCAGACCCCAAAAGAGGAACATGGGATGTACTCACTCATATTTGGTTTCTAGCCATAAATAAAGGACATTGAGCCTATAATTCATGATCCTAGAGAAGCTAAATAAGAAGGTGAACCCAAAGAAAAACATATAAGCACCCTCCTGAATATTAACCTTCATCAGGCGATGAAAGGAGACAGAGACCCACATTGGAGCACTGGACTGAAATCTCAAGGTCCAAATCAGGAGCAGATGGAGAGAGAGTACGAGCAAGGAACTCAGGACCACGAGTGGTGCACCCACACACTGAGACAATGGGGATGTTCTATTGGGAACTCACCAAGGCCAGCTGGCCTGGGTCTGAAAAAGCATGGGATAAAACCAGACTGGCTGAACATAGCGGACAATGAGGACTACTGAGAACTCAAGAACAATGGCACTGGGTTTTGATCCTACTGCATGTACTAACTTTGTGGGAGCCTAGGCAGTTTGGATGCTCACCATACTAGACCTGGATGGAGGTGGGTGGTCCTTGGACTTCCCACAGGGCAGGGAACCCTGATTGCTCTTCAGGCTGACGAGGGAGGGGGACTTGGCCGGAGGTGGTGGAGGGAAATGGGAGGTGGTGGCGGGGAGGAGGCAGAAATTTTTAATAAAGAAAGAGAGAAAGAAAGAAAGAAAGAAAGAAAGAAAGAAAGAAAGAAAGAAAGAAAGAAGAAAGAAAAAAACCAGGCAGTCTACAGAATGGGAAAAGATCTTCACCACCCCACATCAGACAAAGTTCTGATCTCCAAAATATATAAAGAACTGAAGAAACTGGACATTAAAATTGTAAATAACCCAATCAAAAAATGGGGTACATAATTAAGCAAAGAAATTTCAACAGAAGAAACTCAAATGGCCAAAATATACTTAAGGAAATGTTCAACAGGCTTAGCCATCAGGAAAATGCAAATCAAAAAAACTCTGAGATAGCATTTTACACTGTCAGAATCACTAAGATAAAAAGTACTAAGGATAGCTTATATGGCAGAGGGTGTGGAATAAGGGGAATACTTGTCCATTACTAGTGGGAATGCGAACTTGTCTAACCACTTTAGAAATCAGTATGGTGGTTTCTCAGAAAATTGAGAATTAACCTACCTCAGGATCCAGCAATACCACTCTTGGGCATATATCCCCAAATGTTCAATCATACTACAAAGGCATTTGCTCAACTATGTTCATAGCAGCATTATTTGTAATAGCCAGGACCTGGAAACAACCTAGATGCCTCTCAACGGAAGAATAGATAAGGAAAATATGGCACTTTTACACATTAGAGTACCATTCAGCAGTAAAAAGCAATGACATCTTGAATTTTGCATGCAAATAGGTGGAATTAGAAAACACTATCCTGAATGAGGTAACCCAGACCCCAGAAGATGAACATGTTATGCACTCACTCATAAGTGGATACTAGCTATAAACAAAGGACATGAGCTTTATAAACTTTATAAACAAAGTTCATGATCCTAGAGAGTCTAAGTAATAAAGTGAACCCAAAGAAAAACATATATAGAGCAACCTGGAAACTGGAAACAGACAAGATCACCTGACAATATTCGGAGCATGGGGGTGGGGAAAGAAGGGAAGGTGGAGGGGAAGAGGAAGGGAGAACTTGAGGGAATGAGTTAGTCGAGATGGAGGAAGGGCAGAGATGATAGCAAGGAAAGAGATATTTTAATTGAGGGAGCCGTTATAGCTTTAGCAGAAACCTTGCTTTAGAGAAATATCCAGGAATCCATAAGGTTGACTCAAGCTAAGACCCAAGCAATAGAGGAGAGGGGGCCCGATCTTGATTTGCCCTGTAGTCAGACTGATGATTACCTTAATGCAGCAGTGGATGGAAACAGAGGCAGAGACCTGAATTGGAGCACTGGACTGAGCTGCCAAAGTGCAATTGAAGAGTGAGGGGAATGAGAATATGAGCAAAGAGGTCAAGATCCATGATGGGTTCACCCACTGAAACAGTCTACCTGCACTAATGGGAGCTCGCCAACTCCAGCAGGACTGGGAGGGAACAGGCATGGGACCAAACTGGTCCCTCTAAATGTGGTTGACAGTTGCATGGCTGGGGCAGACTGAGGGGCTACTGGCAGTAGTGCTGGGATTTGTATCTACTGCCTGTACTGGCTTTTTGGGAACCTATTCTCTTTGGATGTATACCTTGCCCAGCACGGATATAGCGGGAAGGGCCTTGGACCTTCCAGGAAATAATGTGCCTTCCCCTCTCTCAGGATTAGATGGGGTAGGAGCGAGAGGGTGTTTGGAAGGAGTGGGAGGAGGGAGGAAGTGGGAACTTGTATTGGTATTTTTAAAAATCTAATGAATTTTTAAAAAGGCAAAAAAAAAGAAAAGAAAACTTTTTTTAATTTACCTAAAGTCACAAGCCAGTAGATGATAGAGCTGAGATTTGTGTGCGAATTTGTCAGACTAAAACTAAAACAACTATATTCTTTCTTATAATACCATAATCTATAGTTATTAAATGTGGCACAATCCTTTGCTACAGCAAATACAATCAGAGGAAAGTTCTTTAGCATGTATGAAGATGTTTTTTGAATGAAAATCTTAATGCCAGAAAGTTTCTATCAATACTTGTTAGCAACTAGCATCATGCATACTGCATAGTTTTCAAAGTATCTGACAAGTACCTTCTCATTTGATCTTCTAGTAATCTAAATTAGCCAGCTAGGCTAGACAAAAGTGTTATTAGAGTACATTCACAAAGCACTCCTCACCTTCAACGGCTTTACAGAAGAAAGCTTCTTTTCTTTCCTATGATATCCGGATGCAGGCAACTTTTCAAGATGCCCCTGCTTATGCTGAAACAGAGGTTGTTTGCACTTGACCGCATAAGCCATAAGCTTTTCTCTATTCTGTGTAAAACTCTACCCTGACATTTTTTCTGAAATGAATGGATTGTTGAGCATGAAAAATGATACTGACTTCTTCATGGTCAATCACAAGCAAGCATTTGCAGCAGTTTTTATTGTTTTCTTAGATGCCCCGAGTCTGAGAAATCTCTCCAGTTCATTCAAAAACATCACTTCTTTTTCTCCATTTCTTCTTTTTCAGCTTTGATTTATAAAAAGCCCCAAATCTCTTTTCATTATCGTCTGCTTTCAGATGTCCTGGTCAGGTTGTGCTGCCATCTAGCTTCTCAACAAAATAAACTGAGTTTTCTAACATGATGTTAATTGACTTATATCATAATATTTATCTACCATTACCATAAAATATTCCACAATTGGGAAAAAAGGATGTGGAAGGGTAAACAGTGTATAAAGAGAAATATTCATGTCTTTTTTGTTGTTAAAAGGGGAGTTAGGGCCCTGTAATTTTGATAAACTCTTGTATCATCAGAGCTTACTTCTGTTTGATGTAGAGATAATGGTTATATTGAGGAAAGCAGAGATGTGGGCAGGGAAGGTGATGACACTGAGAGCCAGCAATCTTTAGAAACTCTGGGGACTGTTTCAAATTGTTGAAGAAGTATGGTTCATCTTTCTACTCCTCAAAAGCATTGTTGAAGAAAAAATTGAAGGAAACTTCCTCACTGTGGAAAGATATTCTTTTCTCTCAAACATACATATATAATCATATGTATTCCATATATATGTACATACACCTCTGCCTGATGAGTATCACTTTTCTACTTTTTGTAATTGGAGGATTTCTACTTTTGTAATTTGGAGGATGTCTTACAGAGATGCTAATCCAGACCTACATGACAGCTGCATACAGGTCGATGCATACATGATGGAAGGCCATTCACCTGGTTTCCTAGGAGACAATCTAATGTATTTTCCCTCTCAATTGATGTGTTGTTATATAAGTTGTTTGGATAATAAATGAGGGGAGATCTTCAGGAGATCGTCAGGAGAAAAGACCCTGAGATGGCCTTCCATCATGACCGTGTAAGCTGTGTCTGATTATTCCTCGCAACTCCGTATGACTTCAGTTAGGGGAAATAATTATCTGTGTTGGACCCACACGGGCCCCCACAAACTACCCAACAAAAATGCCACCCATAACATCCCCCGAGATCTCTAAGTCAGTTTTTTCTTTGAACTCTCTTAATCTATTCAAGAAGAAACATTGGTATTAGCTGACATGTTTCACTAAGGTCCCTCCCAGTGTTAATCATCCCTAGTAGGATACTGCCACTTCCCCTTCCCACAGAAGGAATGCAGGAATACCCCAAATTAACACATGAGTAAACACAATTAGGCTTCTTCAACCAAGAAGGGACATACTTTTCTCTTCAAGTAGTGGAAAACTTGACATCATATTTAAACTAAATCCAAGAGTCTGATTTCTCAAGTTGGGAATTGAAATGTCAGACAGGAAGCGAGTTTTACCCCTAAAGCTGCTGTGCTCTAAGCAGAAGATGGCTCATGGTTTGTGTGCAGGAGAGGTGGGGGACGGGTGCCCTTCAGGTAGAGAGGTGGGGGACGGGTGCCCTTCAGGTTATTGACGTGGTATATTAACACTAGCAGTTGAAACTGGGGTTTTATAAAGTGATTGAAAATAAATTGAAACTAATCTGAGATTTAAGATTTCTTTGGGTGGTTTCATAATTTCTTGAAACATGTAGAGAATTACATAAACAGAAAAAGAAGTAATAAAAGATAAAGCTTTCTTATTTTTACACATCTAAATGTATATTTTACTTTTAGTTCCCTAGTGTCTACCCTGTGGTGGTTACTATATTCACAGGTTTAAAATTCATAATTTAAAATTTGCTAAGTAAAGTTTAAATATATTTTTTAATTTAAGGAGTTTGTTATTGAATAGAAATTATTCCCATGTTAAAGGAATACCATATAAAATTAAGACATTTGGTAAACTGTTTCTTTTATACTATTTAAACTATTTACTTGCTCTTTTTCTTACCGTCAGTGTTTTATTTCTCCTTCTCTTGCACACTAACTTCTTTTTCTTAGGTGTGCTGTGGAAAATCCTTTCCAAAAACCTTCTATGAAGTCACTGTTCGACCAAGAAATAAACTTCTCATGCGTTCACCAAAGAGTAGCTTACAAAGCTATGTGGCAAGAGCTATGAAGTGTCATGTTGAGGATCACAAACACAGAGCGGGGCTGTCTGCTGAGGAATGTGAGGGAGCAGAGCATACACAGCAGACAGCATCTGTTCTACGTTCTGCAGAAGGGGTTGGCTATTCCAGCAGACAGAGCTTGTAAATAGAACACCATATATTACTGAAGTTCAGTGTTCACAGATGCTGGGGAGAATGGAGTGAGTGGAACTCTGGGTAGCTTTAGCTTTGAGGGATACCGAAATTAGGAGAATGAGCATTGAGGAGGGTTGATGGGTCCTAGGAATAAAAGTACTCTTGTGATTCTTAGTGCCCTTTGCCCTGTCCTGTCTTCTAAAATTTAATATTTTAGAAGACAGGACTTATAAAGGCACATATAAAGGCAGGACAGATGGATGATGTCACAGTATTTGAAGGGGAGGAGTTTTGTGGCTACCGGAGGAGTTTTTGTCAGTTCAATAAGTACAGTTGTTTACTAAGCCTTGGTGAATGTGTTCTACAGAATCATAACAGAGTCCAAAGTTGTGGGAAATATTTATTAAATAGCAAATGTACTTTATTCAAAACAATGTGATTTTGGATCACTAAGAATATGCTAGGCACAAGAAGTACGAAAATCATAGACATACTGTCTCCTTTTCAAGACTTTTATCATCCAAGGCGTGAAAAGGACAGAATGACTCCTATTAATTCATTCTTCCCTACAATGTGATGAATTTGCACAATATATGCAATCTGTTCTGTTTGAAGCAGGTCAAACCTATATTTTATATTTGCAGCACCATTGACAAACCAAACAAACCAAAACAAACAAACAAAAACCCTTCTTCTACAATCCTTACTCAGACTGCATTACCTAACTAGGATATACAAACTATTAGTCACATATGGGAAATCAAATAAAAACTCTCAGGAGAGAATTTCCTTGATGATAATTCTGAGGCAGGCTGGATTATTACACATCCACAAGTCTCTATAAAACCAGGCACTTTATTAATACAGTCTTAGTATCTTTATGGTGACATATTTGCCTATGTATAAGCAATAATGATTTCAAGTGGTTAAAGTAACCTGTCTAAATAGAATCAGTCTAAGCAGAAGAATGGAAACATTTAGACTTAGAGTATTGAAATAATCACTTATACAGCGACAGTGGTGTCAACTATACATGTGTTACCAGCTTTCTGGTTTCTGTGAAATCTTGTAGTACCAGTTATGTGACTGGAACTCATTTTAAATTCCCAAGATTCATCTTTTGAACATTTACGATAGTATTGAATATTATTTCCTGTTATATACTCATTCAGGGAACCTCTACCACGTCTCTCAATACAATTTTGGTTGAGGTCACTTATAGTCTCTAGTGTTGATGTTATTAAGGATTGCAAGACATCATGTGATGGACCAGGGTGCAATGACTTTAGGTTTAAATTGTGCTGCTTGAATTCTTGACAGAATCATGACTGGTCTTAGAGAAATAAACTTACTTGTAAGTAGCACATCATGTGACATTTCCCTTTTGGGGACTTCAATAATGAGATCCAGTTACGAAAGTGATGCTCCATTGAGTTGTAAGGCAAAACAACATCATCAAAAACTGATATTGTGGGTTAAGAGTCACGGCTGAATGCCATTTGTTTTTGTACTTTACAACAATTCAAACCAGATTATTTAATACTAAAACTGTAGGAAAACAGCCGCAACTGCCAGCTTCTTTCCCTCCTCCCTCCTGATTAGATTTGCTTTTTTGTTCTCAAAATACAGGTTGGAAATGGGAGCTGTTTTTGAAGTTCTTCTGAGGTTGTATGATGAAAAGCTTTCCTAACTGATTCTGAAGCCCTGGGGTAATTTTAATCAGTGTGTAAGATTTTCACTGATTCCCAGGGTTATTTCCAAAAAGCTCAAGTGGAAGGCTTCATTCTGCTAGGTTATGTTTAAACGCAGGCTAAGAACCCCCTTCTCGTGTCTGGACCGAGACTTCAATGAGGTTTGTGCTGGAAGACAGGAGGGAGCCTGAGCTCTGTTTTGCTAATGTAATTCTGAGTTTGTTGCTCTACCTGAAAAAAAACAATAAGGTTATTTGGAAAAGGACTTCAGGGCCACTTGTCTGTGACTCAGGATACTGCAAATATGTGTAGTGATGCTATGAATTTATCCATGTTTGAGCTATCATCACACATTTGGATCAATATTTGAAATATTGGCCATCAATCTAGATGGTCACATCAGTTAGTCTTCTTTCAGTGTCCTTGTTGGGAGAGTAATAACATAGAGCTAGGTAGAAATTTTGCCACTTCTGGAATGAAATTCAACATTCTAGCTTCACATTCTGACACCTTTACAATGTGGCCACTTGATGGTCCTTCCTATATATCCCTCCTGCAGGCTTTCTGAACATTGCATGTTCTCAGTCTTCACTCCCTAAATCTGTTTTAATCTTTTTGGATTGCTGTTTTTACTTAGCATGTCCTTACTTTATATTATTTAAAGTACAAAACTGGCTATATTCTGGAGACACAAACATTTCCGTAAGCAAATATCATGACACTTTATGCTCAGTATCAAGAAATAATGAAGAATTGTAATTATCATACTCATCACTTGAAGGACAAGAAGACAGATAAGCATAATAAAGGACCTAATAGTTCTTACAAAGGAGATCTTTCAGCTAGCATTTCCTAAGTGGCCATGGTGATGATGTCTGCTCTTACATAAAATCGGACTCTCTGAACATAGCGGACAATGAGGACTACTGAGAACTCAAGAACAATGGCACTGGGTTTCTGATCCTACTGCATGCACTGGCTTTGTGGGAGCCTAGGCAGTTTGGATGCTCAACTTACTAGACCTGGATAGAGGTGGGGGTTCCTTGGACCTCCCACAGGACAGGGAACCCTGATTGCTTTTCGGGCTGGAGGGGGGACTTAATTGGGGGAGGGGGAGGGAAATGGGAGGCGGTGGCGGGGAAGAGACAGAAATCTTTAATAAATAAATAAATTTATAAAAAAAATAAAATAAAATATTTTCACAAGGAAAAAAAAAAGTTAGAAGTATCCTGTGGATCACTGTGGGAAACAACTGTCCAAGATAAACACAGAATATAGGCCACGGAGAGTGCAGAATTAGAAAGAACTGTGATGTGCTTTCTTTGCACGAATGTGATTTACTTTTACTTTTCTTTTTTTTCGGTTTTTCAAGACAGGGTTTCTCTGTGGCTTTGGAGCCTGTCCTGGAACTAGCTCTTGTAGACCAGGCTGGCCTGGAACTCACAGAGATCAGCCTGTCTTTGCCTCCGAGTGCTGGGATTAAAGGCGTGCGCCACCACCGCCTGGTTTTACTTTTACTTTTTATTTTGAAATAATAGTAGTGGCCATGTAGAGTTGTCAGATGAAATGGAGAATAACATCTGTCTACACTTTATCCAGTTTCTCCAAGTGATCACATCTTGAAAACCTATAATGCAAGACATAGGGAAAACACAGAACTCTGCTGTCTCTACTGACATCACTGGAGCTGACTTCACTTCCTCCGGTTTACCATGGGCAATCACTGAATCTACACTTATTTCTCTAACCATGTCATTTAAAACAATTTCATAAAAGGAACAATGTTCTTCAACATAATCTTTTGGAGGTGTAGTTTTATAATTTCACATGATTCAAGAGCATTCAAGTGGTAACATGTATAAAGAATGTGTTTGATATTTTAGTCTTGAGCTGCATTTGGCATAGACCATATTTTTGTTTAATCTACATTATATAATATATATATATATATATAAAATGATATTTTTGCAACTTGAATTTGGATTTCTTTTATTCCTAATGTTGAATTCTGTTCATCCATGTATTTTCTGTGCCACCTATGAGAATACTTATGTCTAATCAATACTTCATAAAGTCTATTATTTAAGCTTCTATACATTTCTCCCACACAAATGCCTGAGTTCTCAGTGCCTGTGGTGGTGTGAACAGGAAAGACCCTTATAGACCCATGTGTTTGAGTGCTTGGCCCATAGAGAGTGGCACATTAGGAGGTTTGACCCTGTTGGAGTAGGTATAGCTTTGTTGAAGGAATTATGTCACTGAGGGTTGGCTTTGAGGTTTCATATGCTCAAGTTAAACCAAGTGGGGCACTATATCGTTTTGCTGCCTATAGATCAAGATGTAGAGCTCTCAGCTGCTTCTTCAACACCATGTCTGCTTGCTGCATACCCCCATGCTGCCTGCATGATGATATTGGACTAAACTTTTGAACTCTAAGCCAGTCCCAGGTAAATGTTTTCCTTCATGTAAATTGCTGTGGTCATTGTGTCTCTTTAAAGCAATAGAAACTAACTAAGACAGTATCTTTTGTTGAAAAAGCTATCCATCTGCATTAAAGGTAACATAAGGTACAAAAATAAACTATGTCTCTTCCTCTGTTACTTTTGTTCTAAGAGATTATATTGAATTTGTTATATCTTAAAGTGTCTGTAGAATTCCCTCGTGAAATTATATAGATCTAGATTTAGTTTTTCATGAGTTTTGAATTACAACTTCAAATTTCTGAGTTGGTATAGGCCTATACAGATCATCAATCTTAAACTGTATAATTATTATCATCTTTCAAAGAAGTATTTTTGGTGTATCTAGTTGTTATATTTGTGTGTCTATGGTTTTTGAAGTTTTCTCCACTTTGTTTTTATCTCTGTGGGTTTGGTAGTAATATCCTGTTTGTTTACTGGATGTCTTCTTTATCCCCTACCTAATTAACCTCACTGTAGGTTTGCCAATTTTGTGGATCTTTACAAAGAATCAGCCTTTAAAACAATAGATATTTTATCTTGGTTTTCCTGTTTTCAATTTAACTTTTGCTTATAATTGTCTTTTCTTTCCTTTTGCTTGTCTTCGGCTTAGCACTATTTCTTTTCTCTTCTAATTAAACTTGCAATGTTTTAAATTTCCTTCTCTGATTTGATTTAGCCTTGCTCTGCCAATTTTAGTATAGAATCTTGAAATTTCACTGAAATCAAGTTTTATTTCTCCGAGTTTTGTTTGTCATTTTGAGCATCGATATTCATGTCATTCAGTTTCCATAGAATCAGAGATTCTCCGTGATCTCATTGGTCGTCTTGCTCTAATTTGACTCTATTGTGGGGGAAGGATGGCTAAGTTTTCTCTGGCTTATTTTTGTACCAGGAAAAAGGTGATTTTGGTCTACAGACACTTGGAAACATTGTGCTGTTGTTGGATGTAATGTTCTTTAAATTTTCACTAGAGTTTATTGTTTGATATTATAAAATTTCTATATTTCTATATTTTATTCTTTGATATTATAAAATTTTTATATTCTTCATTTTCTGCCTAACTTTTCTATCGGTTGTTATGAAAACTGAGTGGAAATCTTAAGTTATAGAAGTGAACTTTCTTATTTCTCCATTACTTACTTTCCTATATACTTTCCGCTTCTATTGTTTGGTGCATACATACTTCAGGTGCTACGTCTTTTTGGTGGATTGATGCTTCTGTGCACGATATAATTCCATCTCTGGTGAATTTTCTCAGCTCCTCTTTTTACCTTATCTCACATTAATGAAGCCATGATCTCAAGGCCACTAGGTGGAAGGTGGTGGAGGTGTGAACACAAAGTCTTGCTTGGCCTCTGCCTGTGTGTGAGCACAGACATGTACCAGGATATTCACACATGCATACACAAACACACTTTACAATTTATCTCCCTTTTCTTCCAGTTTTTATCCAAGTGCCCTGTAGTTAGGCTATTTTTGAAATCATTATGTAACTGAAGATGGCTTCAAACCACCCGTTCCGCCCTCTTTCCTCTCAAGTGCTGAATTCCATGTGCATCCACAGTCAGCTTCACCATCTAGAACTAGAAATCAATATATGAGTCTTTCAGGAGAAACTGCATAGCAAAACGTAGACTCGAAATTCAGAGGCACTCCTCATTCCCTCTGTCTGTTACTGAATGTTTAGGGAACTCTCTTTAGCTATTTTATTTTGGGGAAATTATAATATAAAATAGTATACAAAATTTCATACAATTTGATCCTCAGACACTGACACCTCTGATTTCTCCATTTCACTGTCTGCTGACTAACTTTGTATACCCAGTAGCCCAGACATTTGTGGGTTTCAGTGTGGATTTGCTTCAAACAGTCTATGGTATTTGTCTGTGACTGGTTAATTATTGCCTACATTTTTCATGTCATAGTATATTGTCTCTTTTCTGGTCTTTTGATTACTAAAAGAGGACCTTACTGGAGAATTATTTGTTTGTTTATTTTAATCTGTTTCTATTGGTAGTCCACATTTGAGCCAGGACACACTCCGAAACCAACCATCTTGTTGTCTATTGTGACTCAAAGTTTATAGCTGATAATCCTCTTTCTAAATTTCTGTGCCTTCTAATGTATGTGGATGTAATTTTTAAAGGTTTATGCATGCTTATTAGGAGAAAAGTCCATCTATTTCATCTTTCTTCAGGCATAAATATGTTATCAATAATTTAAAATAGCCATTTTGAAGGTTTATTCCTTCCAGATATACAGTTATATTCTTCTGTGTGTCTTATTTATCTTCATTAATAAACAATGAACATTTGATCATATCTCAGCTTTAAGCCAAGCGCCAAATTCAAGAAGAGTGGGGGACTTAGCTAGGCAAATGATAAGGTCATTATTTAGGCCAGATCTTGTCTTCATGTCCTTTTTTTATATATATAAAATGGACTCATTTTAATAGCCATTCTGTGTCTTTATCCAGGAATGTTGGTTTAACTCTAGAATTTATATTTTAGAAAATATTGATTGTTTATAACATTAATTATTTCTGAGGAAAATAATAAAAAGGTAAGTGTTAGGAGTCAGAATATGTGAAGAATACATGAAGAAAATGAAATGTTGGAGAGTTATGGTTGTTTTCCCATAATTGAATGATTCTGAGATAAATGACACATTTGAACCATTGCCAGGGTATTAAAAGAACATGATCAGTATCACTGATCAAAAATTATGAGGACAGGGAGTTCCACTTCTCTGCGGATTTGTGAAGCGAAGGCAGTTCTGGAGTGCACCTGAGTGGTAGTAGGATGGATGTCCTGTCCTGAGATGCATCGTAAGGCAGGCAGAGACCACACAGCTCTCTCTAACTCTTCAAGTTGGAAGATTTAAGGCACTTTTCATATTCCTTCTGTGTGGCGTTGAATAAATTATTTTTTTAACCTTCACTTTTCTATAAATAGAGGTATTAATAGTGTGAGCCACATAAAATGACTGTGTGGTTTTTGGATAATGTGTATCAAATATTAGCACCATGATTACCATGTGATAAGGCATGAAATCATTGTCCATGATGGTAGTAATGCAATACTGAGAACTCCAAATATGTAATGGCATATTTGAGTGGTTGAGTTTATAATAAAGGAAAAACAATAAATCAAGAGCATTTATTTCTCCCAAATTATATTATAGAAGAGCTGCCTAAACTTATTGAAACCATGCATTTTGGATGAATCCTTAAACAGAACAACTAAACACATGATATTAATTTACAAATACTTCTTTTCATGTGAGCTCAAGGTCTTTAAAATTTTTTCTACATGTAAGTGAATTAGTTGTGACCTTCTTATTTTTGTTTGATCATGTGCAAGTCTCCTCATGTCTCCTAGACTTCAACATTAACTTTTACAAAATGACCTTATGGAGGTTCATATTGAATCTGTGGCTCTGGGATTTGGATATTTTTCATTTGGAGATGTATTTATAGACTCAAAGGGAATGCTAAAATTGTATACTTTCAATTGACTAGCCTCTTCCCTCCCGCTTGTCTGTACCAAGGTCATCAATCAGGGAAATTCCTATTATTAGGCCATTGGAAGGCTCTGATCCATCAACCCTATTTTAGTGTTGCTCCAATTCAGCAGCACTGTTCCATGGATTACTGCCATCTCTGCCTAGTCTCATTTTCTTAGATGAATTAGCTCTTCCCAGCATTGCTTCTCACAAAATTCCTAACCCCAGCGGGGAGACATTTGCATTGCTTATTTCACTTTCCTATTGAGGGGGAAAGCCTTAAAGAAGTTTGAGACCTGGGGCAGGTTCCAAATGGACACTTTCACAGTTAGGTCACTTCTAATGATGAAATATTTTCCAGACGTTTTGAGTACTTCCATCCATTTAAACATTGCAGGCTTTAAGGGGTGATTACCTACTACATAGTAGTTCTTTATGGAGATCCAGACATTCAATAACTGTAGGATATGTACAGGCATACAAACCAGTTCTAGCCAGTTTGTAAGAAAGAAGTAAATGTCTTTAGGGAAATGTTCCCTTCTATCGCCCATTATGTTTTTGGTACCCATATTTCTGTGAACTCATACTAAAGAGTTACTCTAGTACCCTCCATTCTCTCAGCCCCACAAACAATTTAGTCCCATCTCCAGTCATCTTATCTTCCATTTTTATATGCTATGCTCAGCTTCTTCTCACTGTTACTAGCCAGTTTGAACTATTGCGTGAGTTTTGACTTCTCTTGGCTCTACTCCTTCATCTCCTTCTGCTCTTCAGTGTGCCATGTAGTGCTTGACCAAGCTACTTCTTTTGTAAATATGACTCTAGACATGTATTTCACAAAGTCTTCAGTTGTTTCCATCACTTACAGAAGGAAATTTAAGCACCACAGGCAGTATGCCACAGCTTCCACGCTCCCATCCTGGCTCTGTTGTCTTATGGCTTCTTGCTTAGAACCCTTTAGGATCTGAGGTCCAAAATATTAACTATTGGCATTTCATGAATAATTCATACTCTTTATACCTTTTGTAATTCTTTAATTTTCTTATCATCTTATTTTTTCCAGAGTGTTGTGCCTTACCCTCTCTTAATTCTTTACCATGAATAATCCCTTTAGCTACATTCTCATTTCAATACTTTCGTTACATACCTGTGTTTTCATTGTGGAAGTACATACCTTTTATCCCTTAAGATAACAAAACTCATTTTTGGGATAAAGGAAGGTTGGATAGGGGAGCACGGAAGCATAATTCTTAGTTAAGGGAGCCACCTTAGGGTTCGCAAGAAACTTGAACCGAGAGTGGCTCCCAGGAGCCCAAGGCGATGTCCTCAGTTAGTTCCTTGGGCAGCAGAGGATAGGGAACCTGAAATGACCCTATCCTATAGCAATACTGACGAATATCTTGCATATCATCATAGAACCTTCATCTGGTGATGGATAGAGATAGAGACAGAGACCCACACTGGAGCACTGGACTGAGCTCCCAAGGTCCCAATGAGGAGTAGAAGGAGGGAGAACATGAGCAAAGAAGTCGGGACCACGAGGGATGCATCCACCCACTGAGACAGTGGAGCTGATCTATTGGGAGCTCACCAAGGCCAGCTGGACTGTGACTGAAAAAGCATGGGATAAAACCGGACTCTCTGAACATGATGGACAATGAGGGCTGATGAGAAGCCAAGGACAATGGCACGGGGTTTTCATCCTATGCAATGTGCTGGCTTTGTGGGAGCCTAGCCAGTTTGGATGTTCACCTTCCTAGATATGGACGGAGGGGGGAGGACCTTGGACTTACCACAGGGCAGGGAACCCTGACTGATCTTTGGACTGGAGAGGGAGGGGGAGAGGAGTAGAGGGAGGGGGAGAAGGGTGGGAGGAGGGGGAGAAGGGTGGGAAGAGGGGGAGGGAAATGGGAGGCTGGGAGGAGGCGGAAACTTGTTTTTTTTCCTTTTCTCAATAAAAAAAGAAAAAAAAGGTAACAAAACTCATAACAATGTCTATGTTCATTGCCAGGTTCTCATGCATTTAAGCACTTGGACAAACCTGCATGTGATGTTACGATCTCTCCCATCTTTCTGTTTCTCAGTCTTTTATATACATTTTCAATGTAATTTGTTGGAAACTTCTCAAGACTTCATTTGAAGTCCTTGCACTTACCTGATAGCTCTCACTAGTCCCTGTCCCCATAATTACCTGTGGGGCACATGAGTCATGTGTTATGTTTCTGGATACACTGCCCACAAAATAGCTCCTGCTTGTCAATTTCATGAAACTAAAACTTTAGCCTGTCCTGTTTTTCCTTATTCATACCCATGGGCAAAACTCTGACCCACATTTCCTGAGTAAGCACAGAGATTTCATGTCATACGACAGTGTTTTTAACAGTTTATATAAGATCTTTTTTTAAAAACGCTCTTTGTGATGGAAAGGTCAAAAGAAAGTAGAGGTGGAGTTTTGTGAAACTCAGAAGATTTTATTCTTGAATACAAAGAGGAAATTCTCCAATAGGCAAAAGCTTTTGTTATTATTTGTTTTAAATTCAAGATTTTTATAATGCAGAAGTGAGCCAAGGTGCAGAGAGCTGTGTTTCCCCCTCACTCTGTACTCTTTCAGAAGGCTTCCCTCTCAGAGCATTCTGTAAACCTTCTACTTACCTTTTATTTTTTCCCTTTCTTTCATTTTGGTCATCCTCTTTCTCTCCTTTCATCTTTATATTTGCTTTTAACTTTAATTTTTGAAAATTTTCTATATTAATACACTATATTTACATAAGTTCTATTCCTCCCTCCCCTGACTACTGACGTTCAAATTCATGACCTCTTCTGTAATCATTATTGTTACATACGAATGTATACACATATAAATCCTGAGTCCAGTTAGTGTTGTTGCCTTTACATGGAAGTAAGGCTGACCACTTGAAATTGGAAACAAATCAAGGGACTTGTGTTGTAGGAGGTCACTTGTTTGTCCCTGGCCATACAGCACTGAAATAATCACACAGAAACTGCATTAATTAAATCACTGCTTGGCCTCTTAGCTCTAGCTTTTTATTGGCTAGCTCTTACATCTTAATTTAACCCATTTCTATTAGTTTATATTTTACCAAGAGGCTTGTGGCCTACTGGCAAGGTTCTGACTGGTGGCTTGTGTCTTTTTCCTCTTGAGGCTCCATGGCTTCTCTCCAACTCCAACATCTGGAGACAAGAAACTAGCAATGAATCCCATGGAATTAGAGTTCCAGACTGCTGTGATCCATAAGACATGGACACTGGGATCTGAACGCAGGACCTCTGGAGGAACAACAAGGGCACAGCCATTCCTCCAGTCCTTGTGAGTGAGGGTTTTTTTTTTTTATAAAAAAAAAAAGAACATTAATGTGACATGGACAAGAGAAATGGAAGAAAAGAGAAATGTCAGAGCTGCTGAAAGGGGTTTCTGTTTTAAAATGAGAAGTATAGGCAGCAGAGTAAAAGAAAGATTACTGAGATGGTTTGAAGATGAATTAAGATAAGTCATACATCGTGTGTATGTATGTGTGTGTGTGCATATGTGTTTGCACACACACATGTGCATTTTGTAGATAGGTTATCATATAGCCCAGGCTTGTTTCAAACTCACTATATAGTTGAGGATAATATTGACTTCTTTTTTAAAACTTTTATTCTTTTACACATTATGTCCCGACTGCAGTTTCCCCTCCCTTCACCCCTCCTAGTGTCTCCTCCTACCTGCCCCAAATCAACTCCTCCTCTATTTTCCTTCACAAAAAGAGCAGGCTTTTCAGGGATATCCACCATACACAGTTTAATAAGATACAATAATACTAGGCACAAAGCTTTATACCAAGGATAAGGAGACCCACTAGATGGAAAGGGTTCCACACCCAGGCAAAAGAGTAAGAGAGCCACTCCCATTGTTGGGAGTCGCACAGGAACACCAAGCTACACAATCATACGGCCTATGCAGAGGACCCAGATCAGACACATACATGGGTCATGTTTGTCGCTTCAGTCTCTGTGAGTCCCTATGGGCCCTGCTTAGTTGATTCTGTGGCCTTGTTTTTTCCTGAGATGAGAGAGATTTTCTCTGTATATCCTTAACTGTCTTAGAATTGTTTCTGTAGGCCAGAATGGCAATGAACTTAGAGATGCACTTGTTTCTGCCTCCCTAGTGTTGGAATTAAAGGTGTGTATCAGCATTCTTGGCTTATCTTGAGCTTCTTATTCTCCTGTCTCTCCCTACCAAGTTCTGGGTTTATAGGTATGCACTAACACATTCAGAATGAGTTTAATTTTTCTTAAACAATTTTCAGGAAAGGATCTCTGAGACATTTTGGAATAAAGTCCATTACAGATGAAAACCAGAGTAAAAGTTGCTCCCATGTCCTAACATGATGTTTGAGTAAATTCTCTTTGCCACCTGAAAATTTAGATTCACAGATAAAAAATCATTAAAGAACAAGGGAGGTAGCATGGTAGGGAGTGCAGCTAACAGAGTAATGGTTTAAAATGTGTCCAGGACTTCATCCCTGTCATCTGTGAATATGCTATCTTATTATGCAGGAGGGACTTTGCAGAATTGATTAAAGTTGAAACTTTCTGGTGGAGTAGATCACTGCAGATTACCTAGCAAGTCCCAATATAACCACAGAAGTCACTGTGAGGGGGTTTCAGAGACAGTGAAGGAGATGGGACGAAACAGAGAAAAGACACGGAAAACTAAAGAATTCTGCTGTTGAGCTTGAAAGCAGGAAGGCACTTGGAGCAAGGAATGCGAACATCCCTCAGAAGATAAATATGGAAAGGACACAGCTTATCCCCAAGAACCTACTCAGCACACACGTTGATTTTAGGCATTTAATTTCCATGTCAGTCTCCTGACACCTAGGACACTATGATAAGTATCTGGATTGTCATAAACCCTCCACATTTCATTATGTTCATGGTCACTTTCACAGTCAGCACTGGTAGAATAACAGAATGACCCTGAAGTAACTCGTTTCACCATTCTTCCCAGGCATAGGTGTTATCTCAGGGACTGAACTGGCACTGTCTCCTGAAAACAGGAGCATCCACGATCTGTTGGACAGTGTATGTGCTGAATTCATTCCCAGACGCACAATTTCTTAGTGGGGCAGGAAAGTGGTTGATACTCAACTCTGAAGAATATCAGTGCACTTGCTCTTTTCATTTTGGATTTGACATGAATATTCACTATCCTAAAGTCATCACTTTTTGTAATTATATTGCATTTCTTTGGGGAATCCAGTGACTTTCAGAATTGACATTTCCAGGCAGGGTGCATGCTACCTTCACTGACTCACTTTAACAGGAAAAGGTTGGATAATTAGCACAGCCCACTCATTTCTAAGCTATTCCAGTCGTCTTTTCACATCTGCCAAAAATCTCTATACCAAAAGCAACATTGGCCAGGGCATTGGAAGAATCTATTAGTACTTTCTAGCAGATTGCAAACTACCAGTGAAATTTATGAAACAGTAATGTTACTAGAGACACAGAAATGCTAATTCCTTTCCTCCCAGGAAATCATACGTTCTCTTTTACTGTTATTCTTCTGTCTTCTATGTAGGTTACAGGGGTGACTGTTCAGGACATAAAGTTCTAGAAATGTGGCAGTGTGTGTTATCACCCCTCAGAGACTTCCATTGTGTTTCCCACCACATCTCATTCCTTTACATTGTTGCAACCAAGTTTAGTAGAATATTCCAGAGCAATTAATCATTGATAATTACAGTTACTGGGAACCGAGGGCATCATCTGTGCCAGGAAGGTACTAAGTGTTTCATGTTTATCTCACTTTTTCCATCTATGTGTATCCAATGTGACAGTGATTAACATTGTTGAATTATTACTTGGAATCATCTCTGCCTGGAAAGTGAGAGGCTTCTACTGTTCCGGAAGCCTAGAGGATCTCTAGGGGCAATACTGTTTATTTCTGTGCTTACTGCCCTTAAAAATAGAGTCATTGCTTATTATAAGATGCAGGAGGCAGCATTCTTGGCATGTGGAGGGATGGTGCCAGCGTTTATTACAAAGCATCTGTGCACATGGGTGCTCAGTTATAATTTTAAGCATCCTTAGTGGATCAGACTTTTTAAACACATAGTGCATACACTCTTGGGTCGCATTATTTTGCTGTGACTCTATCAATTCATTCTTCTAGACATTTATTTATTTTCACAGGAATAATTATCAGTGTCTTTCATATCATATCTGAGGATTGAAGATGTAAAGTTAAAGTTAGTTGGAATCTAAACTTATATTCTAATGGAAGAACAAACAGCATCACTATTAAATAACAACAATAAACTCACCTGTGAAGTACAGGTTTAAGTTCCTGATCTGAAAAACTGAAAATCAAAAGGTTTTTAAGTGTTACCTGAAAACACAGTTCCACACCTGACCTCGTGTAGTGTGCTTCAACCAAAACACAGGCACAATATAAATATGAAGTTACTCAAGATCTGTGTACAAGGTAGAAAATGAACAGATGTGGCTTTTGGGTTTGGGGGAGGGGTTGGTTCCATCCCCAAATATTTCTATACATACAGATGTTTAAAAACATGAAAACTTCAAAATCCAAATTCCTTCTTGTCCCAATTATTTTGGTTAAGTGATACTCAGCCTCCATGAAATTAGATGTGATAATTACCTTGTTGGGAAGTAAGTTTGAAGACAGTAGAAGGAAATGCAGTTGCAAGTTTCAGAGAAGGCTTCTTTTGAGGCAGTGAAGCTTCAGCAGAGACCCAAGAACTGAGAGAACAGCTGGTGACAGGAGGTCTAGGTTGAAAAGTAGCAATTACAAAGACAAACAAAACTGGGTCTAGTGTCACAAGACTCTAACCTCAGCTCTTAGGGAGGTTAGGATGGGAGGATCATTACAAGTTCAAGGCCTGACTGAGAAACTTAGTGAAACCCTTGTCTCAAGATAAAATGTGAAAATGTAGTGCTGGGCATTGAGCCCAGCAGGGGGTACTCACCTCATCTTACTGCCTAAGTGGCTTGGCTCAGTCTAAGTTACTATCAAACACAAACACAGACAAATAAGCATTAAAAACAAAAACAAGAACAGAGTGTTTAAGGCCTGGTAGGTTATAGTTAGTGTCATAAACCCTTATAAGGAATTCATTAAAGAATTTCTCACACAAGGAACCTGTAAAGTAAGGGAGACAGATAGGAAGGAATGGGAATTCAGGCAAATTCCTATCTGTAGTGTGATCTTTTCACCCCGAAGCTTGCTACATGCCTCAGGGAGCTGGCTCCAGTGAAGGCCTGTAAAGAAGGTACCGGGGTCATTGTTAGAGGACTTGGTTTGTGGAGGCTACGGATGAGCCAAGTCCAGCAATGACATCCAAGGTATCTGGAAGGAGAATAAGCTATGTCCACTAGACTGGAACCCAGCAAGCAGGAGTGGGAGGTGACTGAGTCCAGGAAGTGTTCAGGTGTTAAAACAGGCAAAGAATTCAGTTTCAATTTATAGATGTTTGGAAAACAGAAGAAATATGTAGCCAGAGAGCAGTATGATATGATTTACGTCTTTCAATGACCATTCAGACTCTTTGAATTAAGACAAGGACTTGTTAGGAAAGCCTTACAGAGTTCTAGGAGGTCTGGGACCTTGGACCCACCCAGTCCATCATTGCAGAAAACTAGCCAAATAAAATAACAGCTCATTTAAAACACGACTTGTTGAAGCTGTAATGAGCTGCAGGTTCAGCTGTGGAAAAGAAGTGCTGAAGAGATGGATCAATGCTTGAGTGTGCACTGCTCTTTCAGAGCCCCTGAGTTTGGCTCACAGTCCCGATGTAAGGTAGCTCACAACTGCCTGCAACTCCAGCTCCCAGAGATCAACAACTTTAGCCTCCGAAGGCATACGCACTCATGTGCATAGCATGCCCTACCACACAAATATAAATAATTAAAAATAAAGCAGTAGGCATCTATTAAAAATCTTAACAGGAAATAATGCAAAAAACTCACTAATATTTAATTTGTACCAATAGCATGTTGGGTTGACTTAGAATTTTGCTTAAAGAATTGCTTATATTGTCTAAGTAAATGTTTACTAGTTATATTAAAAATATAATTGAATATATTTCTCGATGATATCTTTGTCTTAGAGGTGGATATTATAATTTGTTAATCACTTATATGGTTTATGTTATATTTTTCTTGGGACACTTTAGTGTAGGTCCAGATGGTGGGAAGTGCCTGTAATTTATATATGTTCTGACAACAAAGAGACCAGAATTTGCTGTTGAGTCGTATGCAAGGAGGAAAGGGGGACTGCTGAATGATGCCGGCATCGAGATGCAGAACACTGCAGGGACCCAGGGGGAGTGAGGCTTAACTTTAGACACAATCTGACAATATCTGTCGGATCTTGAAATAGAGGAGATTCATGGGTGATTGGATCTACCAGACTGAAGTTTCTCCGAAAGTCTTAGGACAGAGGTGAACTTATACAGATATTTACTATACAAACACTCTTTAAATTCTTGGTGTATTACCACCTAAGTGCATCCATAAAGAAGAGATCCGTGAACTAAATCCTGGAACAATCAATTTTGTGAAAGATTTGGAAATTGTGAGGAGTCATCACTTTTAGTTTGTGTGAGCTATCCAAACTTGATTAGGTATTTGGACCTTTGTTTTATTATATGTAAACAAGGAATAATACAGTAATGCAAATAGCATAGAATGGATATGATACATGACTGGGATAATATATTTTGTATCCATGATAGAAAAATCTTTGACCTAAAGTGAGAACTCGGTATGTTAGCTATTGTCGTATTCTTTTCTTTACAGGTGTCATATTATATCATCCCCAGAATAAGAAAACTCCCATATCTAAGAACTTGCCTTTTTCTTTTAGGATTGGAAAATTAAACTCTCTGTCTGCACTGGACCAAAAAGAATGAACATGGGGCTTGCTACTGTGTCCTTTCAATGAGGCACATACCTTCATGTAGATGCTGTATCTTTACTGACCTCAAATAGACTCCCACAGGGCAACTTAATTTTTAATAATTGGAAAGCAGATACTAGCCCAGGAACCTGAGCTGGAAGAGGTCAGGCCCACACTGCTGTGACTAGAAAGGCCACAGATGTATCTTGTTACTCATCTCAGTAAAAATTCAGAATAAATAGACCCCAGAGGCCAGTCTGTGGGCTGCTGAGGTGGACAGATAGGCAAGGAAATCTGCACTGGAATGGTACAGCTAATGTCCTTCTGTGTTAGTGTTTGTGGTGAGAGGACTAAGTTCACTTAAAGACATCCACGTCCTCAATCTTGAACCTAAGAAAAGTGAATCTTCCCTCATAAGGGGGAGTTGGCAGGTATGAGCGCACTGACCCAGTTAGTAGAAGATAATCCTGGTAATAATAACCTAAGAAGTTAGTAGAAGATAGTCCTGGTAATAATAACCTAAGAAGTCCTTCAAGGTTGAGTGCACTGACCCAGTTAGTAGAAGATAATCCTGGTAATAATAGTATAACCTAAGAAGTCCTTCAAGGTTGAGTGCACTGACCCAGTTAGTAGAAGATAATCCTGGTAATAATAGTATAACCTAAGAAGTCCTTCAAGATTGAGTGCACTGACCCAGTTAGTAGAAGATAATCCTGGTAATAATAGTATAACCTAAGAAGTCCTTCAAGATTGAGGTACAAAATTAAGCTGTCAAAATCAAAAAAGGAGACATGGTCATAAAAATTGAGGATGGAGAGGGAGGAAGGGAGAGGAGACGAGAGAGAAAGAGAAGTAGAGGTTGGGTGGTGGGTACAAAAGAATGAGGAGGAAAAAGATGATGAGGAGGAGGAGGAGGAGGAAGAAGAGGAAGAGGAGGAGGAGGAAGAGGAGGAGGAGGAAGAGGAGGAGGAAGAGGAAGAGGAGGAGGAGGAAGAAGAGGAGGAGGAGGAGGAAGAGGAGGAGGAAGAGGAGGAAGAAGAGGAGGAGGAGGAAGAGGAGGAGGAGGAGGAAGAGGAGGAAGAAGAGGAGGAGGAGAAGGAGGAAGAAGAGGAGGAGGAGGAAGAAGAGGAGGAGGAGGAAGAGGAGGAAGAAGAGGAGGAGGAGAAGGAGGAAGAAGAGGAAGAAGAGGAGGAGGAGAAGGAGGAAGAGGAGGAGGAGGAAGAAGAGGAGGAGGAGGAGGAGGAAGAGGAGGAGGAGGAAGAAGAAAAGGAGGAGGAGGAAGAAGAAAAGGAGGAGGAGGAAGAAGAGGAGGAGGAGGAAGAAGAAAAGGAGGAGGAGGAAGAGGAGGAGGAGGAAGAGGAAGAGGAGGAGGAGGAAGAAGAGGAGGAGGAGGAGGAGGAAAGCATAAGAGGGAAAGCCAGAGGCAGAGGAGAGGAGGTATATACATTGCTGGGTGTGAAAGTGGAAAAAAATGTTACAAACCAAGGAATACGAACAGCCCACAGAAGCTGGAAAAGTACTAAAAATTAGATCCCTCCTTCAGATTCCCCCAGGAGCACAATCCACACCAACACATGGATTTTAGTCAAATCCATTTCTGATGTCTGAGCTCTCAAACTGTAAGATAATAAGTTTGCAATTTTATAGTAAATAAATGTCTGGTCGTTTACATTTGTAAAGCTAATTTATTAACCCTTATAAGTTATAAGGCTTAAGTAATAACCATAATGAAAATGTACCTATCTAGGAATGACATCATAAATCTGAAACTCAGTTAAAAAGAAAGGAGTTAGAAAGCTCTGAGGCCGCCTAAACAAAGTCTGGTTATAAAGCACAGCTTACATCTTATCCTGCATGTGAACAATGATACAATCAAGTTGTCACAAATCACCAGCGACATGTTAGAATGATGAGGAGGGGGATTGTTCAAAGGAAGGAGTTTGATTGTAGCAGAAGGCATATGATCCTCCTGACAGGACAGTGTGAGCAGAATATGACTGATTGACTTCAATATAGTTCCATAAACAGAGGTATCTCAGACTGATAAAGAGTACAGTGTTGCCCAGGGTGTACAGGTGTCAGGGAACACTGTCCTGGGTCATCTTCATGCAAAGAATTATTTTAGACTTGAAAGAGGTCATGGACATCTGCCCTACTCTTCTGGCAGGTGAAGGAGCTAAAGCACAGATATTCTTACTCTGAATGGTGAAAGGAAAATTGCAGTTAAGAGTAGATACCAGAGTTCCTCTTTCACGTCCAGGCACCTCTTATGTGTCAAACTAGTCTCAAACTAGGGACTTCCTGAAGCTCAGTGCTGTGAGGGGCTTGTCTCTTCCACACTCCACATGAGTGTGAGTATGAGGCAGGTTTGGGTGATTAAAGGGGCTACTTGATTTAATCACTCTCTCTTGGACTGGGGGAGATGAATTTGTTAGTCTCAAGTTCAGGTTCTTCATTCCATAGGGGATGTGAATGCATAAACAATCTGCCCTTATGGGGAGCACTTGTTTGCCTAGAGGGGTCTTTTCCTTTTGAACTTCTTAGGGGAGTCTGCTTACATGTCAAGAAGAGCCAATCAAAACAAAAAAAAAAAAAAGAGGACCCTGACAAGGGTTTGCAAAATTGCATACAGATGTCTCCATTCAGCAAACTGGAAACAGAAATCTTGTTTGAATTGCTGTAGCAACAGCATGAACAAAACAACACTTTGCACGAAGCTGTCCTGTGGGGCCTGATAGCAATTTGGGGGGAGTGAAGCTGGGGGATTGCAGATTTGGAGCCAACAAGTGGCTGAGACTGGGAATCCCGCTGTGGAACGTGGAGCTTGTGTTCTGATGGAAACCACCACTCTCCAGGGCACATTCCCTCCAGTCTGAGCCCCAATGTGAGAATGTGAAAATGGGATGGGCAGGGGCCAGAAGTACGGCCGGGGCTGCCTTCTTGGCTCAAGTCTTTATTGCCTGAAACCTTCCAGATCACAACCAGTCATACACAGTAACCACATATGTGCATCACTTCTCCATTTACAAAACATTTCCCCTCTTTTTTCATCTGAGTCACTCAGTTTATCATTGCAACTAGCTCAACAGGGCCCCAGTAGATACCTAGAGATGAAGGCTGTTTGTTTGTTTTGCTTTGTTTTGTTATTGTTTGGATTTGCATAAACTTTTATTACTTAAAGAATCACAGAAAGTCATAAATCAAGGTCCCTGAAGTTTTACTTTCAATCTTCTGGCTATCAAATCCTGATGGAAGTGTACGAGAGGCTCCTTCAGTCACGTCAGTGTTCTGAGAAATCCTAATTATAGTCATGGTTTTGCCTCTTAGTCTTTAACAGTTCTCTGGGTGGCAGACCGGTGCTGGCCAAAGTGATCTGTCTTTATTTCTCTGTCTGCCTTCCCTTTGGAAGAAACATTGAAGATAGGGGAGATTTTAAAGTCCAGCAACAAAGCAGCTATATGTACACTGGAGTCAGTTTAAACGATATACTTCTCTCAGTATCTGAATGAGCCATCTTGAATCCTCCAATGAAATTGTCTAGTGGTCCATGATTCTAGTTCACATTCCAACTTTCTCAGTCAGTTTGAATTCTGATTGATTTTGAATAAGACTTGAATGTTCAATCTGGCCACCTGATAAGAGATGGCCCTACTATCGTGTTTATTATGTTTTTTGACATTGTAATGTGCTTCTTCTATGGTTTAGATCATGGCGTCTGAGTTAAATATCAGAATATATGGGTTAGTACAGGTGTATGGATTAGGAGGAAAATAGCAAGGCCCTTGCTATGGCTGCTCAAGGGGATCAGGATACCCACAGCCCCTCCCAAGATCTCAGACTTAAATCACAGTGATCAGAATAGCTTTTAATTTTTTAAGATAGGGAACAGTATAAATGCTTTTTGTTGTGCCTCATGACTCAGAGTAGAACTAATAAATTCTTTTTCATGTGGTATGCTATCGGAAAGCCACGTTGGTTGTGTTTCTGTTGCAACTACCAATGCTAACATAGCAATAGCAATATTGTAAACAGGACTTATAGTAAGAATCTGATTTATTTCTGATTTCTGATATGAATTTTGAATGACTAAGACTTCCATTTCTAGCTTTACAACAGTTTTGAGAGTTAATTTTCCCTTTACAGTAAAGGATGAGTTGAAAGTGACTTGAAGTAGGGACTTCCCCAGGCCTCAGGGTGTTTCCAGGCAAAATGTAATTTCTTATTTATTTGAATTTGATGACCTAGACCTCCTACCTAAGAACAACACCTGGAAGCAATACTGAACACGACGTCCTTTGGAAATAAAGAAGTTGGCAGGTAGTAGATTAAAAATAAATTACCAGAAAAACAAACCAAATCAAAATGAAACATAAAGAAGTGTGTGTGTGAGAGAGAGAGAGAGAGAGAGAGAGAGAGAGAGAGAGAGAGAGAGAGAGAGAGAGAGAGAGGACTACACAGGTTACTGAGAGGAAATAGAGTATAGCTGGAGTCCATTAGCGGGTTGTTTGGTTTCACTCATTTGTTTGATTTTAGTTGCTCTTTGAATGCTTAATGTATTCCAGTTACCATTAGTTCTACCAGAGCTCAATAGAAAAAACTGTTTAGTGGTCACATAAACTATGTGACTTCCTCCTTGGGACAATTACACGTGCATTATCTTAATAAGGGTCTTACTCAGCTAAAAAGTGGCAACAGAGTAGGTTACAATTGGTTTAAACCGATGTTTTTTTAAATACATTCAGTAATTTTTTTCTTTAATATACCTTCTAGCATAGCATGTGGTCATATTCTCAGAAATCAATCTGAGGAACTGCATATTAAAAAAGTGAAAAACGTTCTCTTGGTGTACCAAGAGGCCAGAGTATGTACAGGAGAGCTTTAGGACCCTATAAAAATAGCTTTCAATCTTTCTTACAGTTATGTATTCCAAGAAGTTCAAATATTAGTGTCATGACTTGTGGAAGAAGTGACTGTGTCTCATTTTTCTCAGGAAAGTCAAATAGTGTTCTCAACAGAAGCTCTGAAATTCTTACAGTCAGCAGTGATGAACAATGCCTTACCTACCTCTGAAAATGAGGAAACTCATGGAAGTTTTGACGCTAAGACATTTGAGTCATAGAGACAGAATGTAAGTGCAGGGACCTCCATTGTCTTTCACTAAATTTTTCCCTTCCCATCGCTACAGCTGGGTGTGATAAAGGAACAGATGTTCACAGTGGCGACTAGATTGCTGTTATGTGAGGCCTCTTTTGAGAACTGGATGAATGGGGTTCTATAGGCAAGTTAGGGGAGAATTTGTGTGGAATCTAGAGTAAGTTTGAATTGACACCGACACTTAAAAATTTCAAAATGCCAGATGCGCCCCCCATGAAAGACTGGGATTGTATTTGAGACTGTTGGATGTGAGATCTCCCAAAAATGCAGGATAAATGAGGATTATTTCATCCTTTGCCATATGTGAAAGTGTGTCCTGCTAGCTTGGTGCATTGGTGAGCATAAAGCCCAAAAGATCAAAAGGAAAGTTCAAATCCTTGAGACATAGAGATTACAACCCAGAAGACTGGCCTTCTATATTAACTTCTTTTTAACTTAAATATGCTTTTGACCAGTGACAGATCAAATTCACCCCACATCTAGAGAACATTTATTAGGGTAGTGACTATAGAGACTACCAATTGAATAAAATATAACTTTTACATTCTCTGGGACCACAATTTGGAGAGAAGGAAAAGAAATATATGATTAGTTTCTGAAGGAAAATACCACCCAGCCATTAAAGATAATGGCCCAATTAATCCAAAGAGCTATGGGAAACTCGATGCAGTGTCTGAGTTGGTCTTTAAAGGATTTTATCCAACATTGTCATCCAGGCCAAGGGAAGGGCAAAGCCGAAGGCACAGCAGTGGCTTGGCCCTGATGAAAAACCATTTGGCCATTGAAGTAGAGTACTGGGTTTAATTCTGCATGAGTTAGGGCAGCTTACTATCCTAGGGCTGGAGATATAGGAATGTGATGGACGAAAGGATGAAGGATGGAAAGACTGCCCATGAAAGGATGGATGGTCAATGAAGATTTTCAACCAGATATCATTGATATTTCAGAAAAAAGTAAGAAGAAATTTCAAATGGTTGTCAAAATTGTAGCCTTGATGCTGACATATTAACAAAATGTTATTTTTTTCCAAGTCCATCTCCATCCCAGATTCTGGTTTGAAATGAGAAAGTCTATTCCTCGACTCCTTCCAGAATTAATCAACAGAGCATATTTCTAGTGTTCAGAGAAGTGCAGGATGAAAGGACTTATTTCTTTCTTACCAAAATTGCTCTCTCTATCCTCAGAATGGAAGCTGATCTATGAACAACTTGAAGTATAGGTTCTTGGTTTAACAAACCAAGAAATATGGCTTTATACCCACAGTGCTGTTCCTGTCCTCCTGCAAACTCCAGGTATGTCTGGGCCTAAGCCTCCCCTGGTTGGGGTTTTTTACTTGCACTGACAAAAATTCCAACTGGTATTTTAGTGTGTTTTGGGGACATGATCTCATCTGGAGCCTCCATGTTTACTTTTGAGTTTTGGATTAAACATTGTTCTTAAATGTTAATTGGGAATTAGGCTGGTAGGTGTTTATAGGAACTTAATTTTCAAAAAGAGAAGGAATTTGTTTACAGCATTTCACTAAAATGTCACCCCATTTAAAGATTAGTCTTTTCCAGAATGTTACTATTTAATGGGCTCTTCCAAGGAGACTAGTAATTTAATTTTATAGAGTAAGTCTCATCCCAGGGGCTCAATAGCAAGCAAAGACTTAGAAACATCCAGCAGTTTTGTTTCTTGTGCTATCCTATGATATCTTTAAAATGTTACATGCAATATTCAGAAATTTTAAATAAAACATTGCATGTATTAAAGAACACACTTGCCTTCCTCATTTTTCAGAACTCTGAAAATCTCTTCCCTGCTACACTCTGGTTAGAGTACTAGATTCCCATGGAATTTGGAATTTTACTTGAAATTTAATGAATAATTAGAACTTGGGTGTAGAAAATATCTGAAGTCATGTGATGTAGTGAGGAGGTGAGCAGGCCTGCTTTTCGTCCTGCCTGGCTTTCGCACAGCTAGCTTAGCCCTGAAATAATTACACAGAAACTGTATTCATTTAATCACTGCCTGGCCCATTAGCTCTAGCCTCTTACTGGCTAACTCTCACATTTTGATTAATCCATTTCTATTAATGAGTGTAGCACCACGAAGTGGTGGCTTACTGGGAAGATTCTAACCTATGTCCATCTTGGGCTGGAGCTTCATGGCGACTGCCTGAGGCATCTGCCTCGTTGCCTTCTTCCCAGCATTCTGTTCTGTCTACTTCACCCACCTAATTTTCTGCCCTATTTAAAGGCCAAGGCAGTCTCTTTATTAACCAATGAAAGTAAACATAGACAGATGACCCTCCTACATCAATGTGATAAAAATATTTTCAGAGATTTAGGATGTCTAATTATGTATAGAGTACAGAAAACAAAAGTTGGTATTAACTCAATTAAACTCATAAAGTTGGTATTGAACTTGAAGTTAAAATCCTTCTATCTTTGAATGAGAAGCTTTGTTTTGGGGTATGCCTTTTAATATATTAAATTTGAGATTTTAATATAAATTCACCATTCCTTTGTTACCTTTCTTCCATCTAAATCCCTTCTTACACCCTTTCCAATCTATGGCCTCTTTCTCACTATATATATATATATATTAAATTATATAACATATATTACATCTATTTCTAAATAAACCTCTTCAGTCTTTATAATGTTTAATATGTGTGTGTACTGTAGATTTCAATTTTATGAAAACAGTTAATGGTATGACTTTTATGCAATTTTCAGATATTCTTACTTTCATTTTTACTTCTCTTCCTCCTTTGTTGACATTTATCTCCCTCCCTTATTAGATCCTCTTTTTTCCACATTTCTCCAATTGAATGTGCACATGCAGATTAATAAAGTTAAATCTGTAGTTATCACCTTGCACATGGACTAAAGACATAAGAATGAAACCTAAACACCGAGACTGCTAGAAAAAAGGTAGATAGTGTTCTACATTGTATATATTTAGGAAGAGACTCCATTTGCCTAAGAATTAAGGTCAACAATCGACAAGTGAAATTTCATAAAACCCAAAGGCTTCTCTAGGTCTAAAGAAGCAATCAATCAGTGGAAGAGGAAGTCCACAGAATGGGAAAGCATCTTTGCCAGTTATATATCTGACAACAGAGTAATATCCAGAGAATGAATCTATATATACATGTATATATGTATATATACATACATGCATATGCATATATGAAATATTTATAAAATATAAATATTAAATACATGTGTATGTATATTAAATATGTATGTATATATTGCATGCATACATATAAATATAACGGGCAATATATATGAGTTTTATATTTGTATGATTTTATATAATTTATGTATATATGTGTGTATAAATATAGGCTTGGGACCTTAACAGAGAATTCTCAAAAAAACCTGTTTAAGAAATAACTCAAAATGTAAGCATTGTCCCTGCCAAATAGGGAAATATAAATCAATACAAGTGTGAGATTTTGTTTTGCCCCAGTCAGAATGGCAAAGATCAATGGAGCAACTGACTACAGACGCTGAAGGGGAGGCAGAAAGATGGGCAACCTTCATTCATGGTCGATGAGACTGTGAACTGATGCTGCCATTATGAAAATTAGTATGGAGAATTCTCCGTAAATAAATCTAACATATGATTCAGCCTTATCCCTTGTGGTGGTCTGAATAGAAATAGCTCCTATAGCTTCAAATATTTGAATGCTTGGTCATTATGGAGTGGCCCTACATGAGAGAGGTAGGAGGTGTGACCTTGTGGGGGATGAGCTTTGGGGTTTTAGAAGCCCAAGCCAGGGTCACTGCTTCTCTCTCTCTTTTCTTGCAGTTTATGGATCCAGAGGTAGAACTCTCAGCTCCTCTTCTAGCACCGTGTTAGTCTGTGTATTGCCATGCTTCCTGCCATGTTAATAATGGACTAAACCTCCCAAACTGTAAGCAAACCCCAAATAAAAGCTTTTCTTTATAAAAGCTGTCATAGTCATGGTGTTTCTCATAGCAACAGAACATCGACTAAGATACTAGGTCTTGGCATATTCCCAAAGGATTCCACATTCTGCTCCACAGATGCTTGTTCAGACATGTTCATTGCTATTCTATTCATAATTGCTAAGAATAGAAAAAAATGCTAATGTCCTTCACTCAAGGACTGGATGCTGGAAACATAATACATATAGACTATGAAATACTCCTCAGTGGTAAAGAAAAATGAAATAATGATTTGTTTAGGAAAATGGATGGATCTAGAAAGATCATATGAGTCAGATAACCTAGACCCAGAGGACAAAGGTTTTCGTAGGCTTCTAGTTCCAAATCTTCAGATATGAGCATATGTCCTGGAGTAACTGCAGAAACCAAGAAATTAAAAGGGACCTTTACTGGGCTAGGGGGATGGGGGAGCAATATAGAGAAGAATAGAAGGATACACGTTAGCTTTTGTCTTCATACCCATTTTATTAAAACTTTCCTGCCAACAAAAATCAGGAAATGGTTAATTTTATGCCTCTGTTAAGGATATAAACCCAGAGAGACAATGATTGTGTTTATGAAATAAGCACTGGCAGGGTGGAACTGGGGCAAAGGCTAAGGTTTCCCTCTCCTAGCAGCTGGCCTTGTTGAACATCAAGAACTACCCCCAAGTTCTGGTTTCGTCACATGACTACACTTCCAGTGTAAGCCAACACTGAAGGAGCACTGAACCTGCAGTGATCCTGGCAGAATATACTCAGTGCTTCTTCGCACACAGACCACTTTGCATGGTAATAGAAAAGGTATGAAAAAAAACCCTCCCACTAACTGTCCATAAGACTACTTGAATTTCTTGAGAGACTTTGATGTCTTAAACTGGAAATTTAGGGAAGTTGTACATAACATTTTTCAGGACAAGTGCTATCAATTTATTCAAAAAACCCTATCATCCAGCAATTTCTCCTTATAAGCAAATATACCAGAATTCAAAATACACATTGCAGCAGTGCTTATTAACTTTTACTTAGGGTATTTTTTTGTATTTTATCTAATTTCATTCTCATATTGATAATTTAAATTGTACTAATTTATTGTAGCAGTTAATATTGTACAAACTGATGGTCTGTGAATATACAAGTTTACATGTATGTGCACGTATTTATGCATGTTTTGTTTGTGCATGGGTGCCAGAGGTTGATGTCAGTGTCTTTCCCCATGGTCCTCTAGCTGATCCTAAGGTTCACAAACTTGGCTAGATTTGGGTCTCCCACCTCTGCTGCCCAAGCACTGTGATTGCAGGCAGGCAATCAGGTCCACCAGCTTTTACATAGGTGTGACTTCCCAGACACCCATCCACACACTTGCTTGATGATGGAGCCATGTCTTCAAGCCTGAATTCCATATCTCAGTCCTATCAAAGAAATAATTATATTTCAGCATGAGTTTTGAATAGATATTTAAACCATAGTACCTTTCAAAAAATTATATTTCTTAGAAAACTGTACTCCAAACGAAAAGAGAAAGGCTAAATATGAGGCTCGGTGGCTAAGGATACTTTCTGTTCTTCCCAGGATTCACTTCCCTGCAGTCACCTTGGGTAGCTTGCTACCTGTGACTCCAAGTCCAAGGTATTTGATAGTTCTTTCTGTCCTCTCTGGGTGCTCACACAAGCTTGACTTTCACGCACACAGAAAAACACATACATATACATTAAGAATTAAAATTTTAAATGAGTGGAAAATAAATGCAAATTTATAGCAATGATAGTTGAAGTTTGCTATTAGTAGTGTTTTCCAGGTGTAAATAAAAGAACACTTGGCAAATGAGACAGAATATTCTCTGGTGAGGAAAGCCGAATAGAGCAATACATAAATAATCAAATTTAGAGTTCAGAATTCTGTAGGGTTTCTGTAAATTTCTGTTTTATATTCTTCCAGAAAACAAGCTGCAACTTCTGGGTTTTTTGCACACCCTACAGACTCTGTTGCTTTTGCTAACAAAGTTAGACATTTGAATGTTATAATGTAACTATAAAAGTGTTGTTATGTTTTCTCTATGTGTGTACACATCTATGGATGTGTGTTTGCATGTCTCTCCGTGAGTGCACATGTGCACATGTAGAGGCCAGAGGTTTACATCAGATATTTGAGTATTCTCCACCTTATGTTTCTGAAACAGAACCTCTCACCGAATCCAGAGGTTACTGGTTGACTAAACTAGCTAGTAACCAAGCTCCCGGGTGCCTCCTGTCTCTGCCTCCCCAGAGCTGGCAGTACAAGTGGCCCAGCTTTGTATTTTTCCATGGATTGCGATGGCTCTTCTTAATTGTCAACTTGACAACATCTGGAATGAACTGCAATCCTGAAATGGAGGACTCACCTATGAGAGACTACTTTTGCTTTGTTTGAAGTAGGTGAATCCACCTCTCGTCCAGACCTTTGAGGTAGGAAGACCTACAACTTTGATTCCAATCTTAAGGCAGGCAGATACACCATTTATCTGGGTCATACCTCTGCAGGAATCCTATATAAGGACATGGATGAAGGATGTGTTTGCTTGTTGCTTGCTTGCCCTCAACTTGCTAGCAATTCATTCCTTCAATAGTTTTGGAGCCTACATCCTTGGGATTCCAGTATATACTGAAGAAAAGCTGAGATGTCAAGACATTCAGACTTGTGCACAAAACACTTATTGGATTTTTGGACTTCTTGTTCATATCCAGCATTTTGGGATCAGTTAGACTGTAGCCTTTAAATCACTCATATTGCGTCTGCTTCAAACAATAGAGATGTGTCTTCAAGCTGGCTTGTAGCTCCCTTGCCTGAATATCCATCTGGAAAGCAGACAACTTCCTAACTTCCTATTGTTTTCTGTAAGGAGCTGCTGGTTCAAAAGCTCTGAAAAAGCCAAGATCCCTTAGAGAACACCTCCATTATATTATATTTTTGTTAATGGTAGATGTACTACATACGGGCTCTGATTGATAGATATGGGTCCTGGAACACTGATGCCACAAAGAGTTTAGTTTCTTTAAGCCTGCTTCAAGAATGCAGTATTTCCTTATATGTAATCATAAACTTCAATTAGATTATGCTTACAAACATCTAGCACAATAACAGAATAGTTGACTACTTTATGTTTCTATAAATTACCTATTTTCATTAATTTATATATTCATTTATAGAGGGAATTATACATTTCTACTGGAGCCCAATTAACATATATTTGCCAAATAGCAAATAGTAAAAGAGAGTAATGATATCTACAGGGCCCCTTAAGGCTTATGAAAGATTTCTATATCCCAATTTTGACAGCTCTTTCATGATACTTTTGCTTTTGGGACACATGATATCAATCGCAGCTCTGTTGCTGTAATTTTAGTATCACCTTTGGGACGTGGTACTATTCAAAGATATATTATTAAAGATACCATAATTTTAAATCTACGGGGATGAAATGGCTCTCCCTCAGAATATGTTAGAAACTACCTAAGATAATTAGATTGTAATCACTATTTACTCAAACATTATACATGGAAAAAAGTTGATGAATAATAACATCATAAAAGGTATTAGTAGCATTTCAATGGTGGAAATAGCACATATCTACTCTGGCTAGCTGGATCTAACTGACTTCACATGTGGTCCTTGTCAGATCCTAAGAATTAGTACACTATTCATAAATATTCTCTACTGATTTACCCTCCAAGTGAGACTTCAAGAGTGCAGGCATAAATAAGAATGCAAAAGTTTGAGATTGGTTTCTTAGGTGAAGGAGCTGAGAGCACTATGTGCTAATGCTTCACATTCTGTGAAAGATAAAACCTTCCCTAATGGATCATGCGTGCCTACGGTGTACCAAGGACAGTCCTTCTCGGACATGAACAAAGGATCATGACATGTATGTAGTGCCTTCAGTCTTTTTTTGCCTGAGAAATTTATCCAGAAGCTCACTTCCTTTGGCAGGTTTCTAGATGCTGCCCAACGTGCATGTAGGTCCATGAATAGTGATTCTCCCTTCTATTCTACTGTGCAAAGCAGCTGAGGAAGGCCTGATGCTGGTGATGATCAGAGCTTGGCTGCTGTAAGGACAAACCTGGAGGGACGAGCAGCTGGAGTATAAAAACACTGGAAACACCTATAAACTGTAGCAAGCATTCCTATGTCATATGACTCCTCCAGCACCTCCTACCTTCTGTCTTCCACACAACAGGTACAGTGTCCATATATCTATGCACTCCATGGTCTTCGTGTATATTAGCCATAGCTGTTGGCTATGAGGGGAAAGAGAAAAGTTTTAGATAGCCTTTGATTTGGAATTTGTTGACAAAAAGATCATGTGAATTAAGTTAGGAGAGTCACTAAGAAGGGAATAACAGAATCCTGTGCTGGATACAGATGTCAAGCCTCGGTGTCTTGATGAATAACTATGACACTTGTTATTTTTCATTGAATATAAAAAACGGGAAACTGGTTAAACATATAGAGAATAAAGAAGGGTAATTTAATATCAAACTGATGAAGAGGGTGTGGAGTTGGATGTACACAACATATAATATTGTGCATTTAGTGACCCCCAATGTCTTGTGAGGTGCATATCTGCTCCAGTTTCCAGAAGAACAAAATGAAGCTTGGGTCAATCATTTGATGATGCTTGCCCAGAGAGTTTGACCGTGGGCTTTGACCCTGTGTTCTCCCACCTGAGCATTCTGTGACCTTTGTTATAGGCGTGGCACTTCAGGTCTTGCACACCTGAATCAGTGAATGACAGATCTTCTCAGGGCTTTGATTGGGTTGATATTTTGTAAAACTGCTCTGCCTGGTGCAAGTAAAGTGAAATCCAAGTGTCTATCCTTTTCTGGACCAGAAAACAAGGACCACAAGTGAGATAGAAGAAGTTTGGAACAGACAGACAGATGATCCAGAAGTTTGCTTCACGAGGACAACCCCTTAGACTCCATGGCTAACATACTTCTGATTTGCTGCTTCCCAGGTCTTATAATCACAGTCCCTGGAAGATGGTCCTGCCAGATCCCATTCACAGACACAGTGAGATCATCCTTTTAGGCCTGTCCCATTTTCTGATGCTGGGAGACATCCTGAATAAATGAATACACAGATGAGCAATGGCTCCATGGGAATGATGAGTAGAGTTCTCAGCAAGAAATCCTTAAGCTTCTGCTAACTGGATGAGTCCATAGAAAACTCACTGGCCCATTTGACTTGGTGTTGCAGATGACTAGAAGTCTTGCATGGGTTATCTCATCTGCTGTGCATTGCTCCATTTCTTTCCATTTTCTTACCTCCAAAGGGAGACTACTGAAGCGCTTAAATCTCTCTATAAAATACCTCCAGGGGAGGACTACTATTCATAAATACTCAGTAGGTACAAATGAAAAGAAAAACAGATTTAACTTGGAGGACTGGATTTTAATTGTGTAGTTCCCCACTAGATGATGAATAAATAAGAGCTTATTTAGACATTCAGTTACATCATGTGGTAAGTAGTTAGTATGAAAATATTTAGTTTATTTGACATTCTAGGAGTCATATAAGGAAGAAGGTACAAATATTTCTTTGGAAATACAAAATATTTTAAATTAGTTCACTTAATATTTTTGGACTATGACTGATAGCTCACATTATTTGGTCATTAGTGCAGCTGTTTAGTCCATGACATTAATTGAGAAACTACTATAGCATTGGACTAAGCTGGGAGTATTTTGTGTGTGTGCCATCATCGGTGCTCAAAGGGGTGATCTTCCAGCTCAAGGATGAAGAGATGTCCCCACTGTTAACACTTAACTTCTTGGAGAAAGGAAATGGTCTTGACAGGATTAAAGATGAGAGATGTCTTTAGCCAGTCTAAAAGAGAAATGAGTTTCAGTCTTTGATCTTCACCCTGTGTATTCCTTGAAGACATTTCCTCAAGTGGTTGAAAAGGGAATTATGAAAAATTGTTCTTGTGGAATGCAGGGATTGCTTTAGAGCTGAAATATGAATAGTTGTGTTCAAAATGGTTTTAACTCCATGGCATTGGAGGGGTGCTCTTTTGATGTTTTCTTTTAATGTAGGAGCCAACATTGAAAATCATTTAAGAGAAAGAACAGGAACCCCTATTAGATGCAAAAGAAGTGCTTTGAGAGGAGGGGGCAGGCCATGATTTCGGAAGGAAGCAGGGACAAGCTACTGCTTGGAAAATCAGGTCTTCTCAGATTATACTCCTGGGTGGCACTTAGTATTTGAAACTACTTTGCAGCAAACTTAATCTTTCTTCCAGCAATTTATAAAAACAAAATATTAAATGTTGGGATGGGAAGAGTCTGAAAGCTAGGGTGATTCCTTCAGTGATCAGAAAAGGAAACTCAAACCTAGGCAGCTGTTTGTTCAAAGTTGAACAGCTTACCTCCGGGCCCCTTAAGTTTGCTTACAGAGGGTTAGAACTCAAATGCAGTGCTTACAGTTCAGGCTACTCAGTCTTGCATCATGCATTACCACAGGAACATAAATTGTCTTTCAGTGACTACACCAAGAATAATTTAAAGTTGAAGTAGTAAAGAAGAAAACAGAATAAGAAGATGTTCTGTTTGCTTAAATTTCCCACTTGAGTCAATGTTATTTTGCTTAAAGGAATTTTTCAAATAACAAAATGTATGACCCATCCCATTAGAAGGCCAGAGTCGTTCCATGATTTGCTCATTCCATAACAAGCTACAAGGAATCTTGTTAACAGAGAGGGTGGTCTTGCCTGCCACCTGTGGTGAGGAATTTTGACTGGCATAACTGGAATGTTTCTAGGAACTTTGAACACCAACAAAGTCTTGGAATGTAGTCTAAACATACCGAACAAAGAGTTCACAATGGTGTAGAAAACACAAAATTTGAAGTCAGAAGTTAAGCTGGTTTAAAATATGAGACAACTAACTAGCATCTTCTCTTGAGGCTAGAACCTACCTTCTGTCTCAGAGAGTTGGCTAGCCTTAGAAAACCTTGAAAATACCTTTGTAACTAACAACATTAGGTGTTTGTTCAAAGGATTCTCTCTGCCTGATATTCCTCTTCTTCTACACCATCTATATGGTTCTCCAGGCATCATTTCTTTCAGGAATATCTGCCAATCATGAATCTCTTCCCCTCTCCTTGCCCTAGACCGAATGAAGAACTTCCCCATGGCCCTATAATACTTTGTGCTGAAGTCATTCTCACAAAATGTTGTGATTACTCCAGACATTTTAAAACTCATTATCAGGCAAAGAAAGTAATAATTACATAATTAATTCCCACTCAATTAAAAATGGTCGAATTGTATTGACTCAGGATTTAAAAACTATTTTCTTAAAATTAGCTCTCCATTTAGATTATCTTCATCATCCTCGAGGGAGTTTCAAACTCATAGATCTTCTTTAGAGTTCACTAAATGTAGCAATTAAGTGATATTCATCCAAACTATAAAGTCTTTTGTTGCTGTTTGTTTTAACAGCAGAAAATAAAGTGAATAATAGGATTGAAAGGATCAGGGCCAAGGACAATATTATGAAATAATAACCCATAACATAATAATAACCCATGATAAAAGATAGCCATGGAAGTCTTGTTTTTCAGTAACTTATATGTAATTCTTTGCAGTAACTCCATACAAAACTAAAATATCAATGTCAAGGTTTGTGTTATTAGCTAAACACAAAACATTTCACTCCTGCTGTCCCCAAACTGCAGCCAAAAAAGCTCTTATTCTCCCAGGAATTACCAAAGCTTGGAAATCTTGAGTATACCTAGAAATAAATCTTAAGAGGAAGAAACATGTCTAAACCTTTGATAACTTTATATGTATTTAGATCCTTGAAAATGTTTGGTTTTTGTGGTAAACAGGATAAAATTGTCCAGAAAGATGTGAACATTGGAAAAGGACATGTGTGTAGACACTTCCATGAAGGTGGTAATGTTCTTTGGAGTATACAGAGTTATGAAAGAGGACTCAGTCATTCTTATGACATCCTCCCTAGTCACATGTTCTCAACAGTGAAAACCTATGGCTATAGTTCCTTGATCCTCCTAAGAGAACTGTGGGCTACCATGACTGCACAGATCCCAGTACTGTGGAGGCCTGGAAAAGTGAGCCTGTTTCCATGTTGACCAATGATCAGAGAGTTTGAAACTCTCCTCTAGTCCCTTCAAGGTTATTGTGCTTCTATCTCAAAACAAAGGTCCCACCTAGGTGTTGCTCAGAGAGTTCTGCTCTCTCAAGGTTATTGTCAACAAGCATTTTTTCATTCATATAATTAACCAAAATATGTGTTTCTATACCTATGTGACAACTATAGGTACAAACTATATATAAGCATGGAAGACTTCAGGGAGAACCTGGAAACAAACAAGCACATGCTTTCAAAAACTATCAGTAAAGATTTTATTGTTGAGAACTCTGGATTACAGAAGCAATGTTTGAGTCTGCATTCAGGACATTATATATCTCTGCAAAGTTAGCATTCTCAATATCTCCCTAGTTCCCTTATTACAAGCTGTATATCATTAATTAAATTGATCAAATAAGTGAGTTCGAGGCCAGCCTGGTCTACAGAGTGAGTTAAAAGACAGCTAAAGCTACACTGAGAAACATGGTCTCAAAAAAAAAAAGAAAGAAAGAGAAAAAGAAAAAATAGCCTTATACTTTAATTTTGTATTTTGTTTTATGGGAGAACTTTTGCCTTGTTTTCTTTAACAATGAACTCTCATTTAGTGCTCACTAAATACCGAACATTTCTTCATGTCAGACATCTTATTCAAATAATAGATTGATTTGGGCATTATAACTTTACTTTTAAATTCTTTTGAGATTAGGATAATATCTATTATTTTCATTGTATTTCAAAGGCCAAAGTTTTACTTAACTCACAGAAGATTCAATGAATGTAGACTATACTCTGAATGAATGGTGTGTAGTTGCTTCCAACTCTCTTCTGTAGGATAACCAAGTGGTGGTGTGAATGATAATGGTTCTGATAGGCTCAAATGTTTTAATACTTGGCCCCCAACTTAAAGAACTGTTTGGGAAGGATTAGGAATTATAGGCTTGTTGGAAGAGATGTATCACTGAGACTCGTGTCATTCCCAATCTCTCCCTCTCTCCCTCATGGTTGTGTTGATTGTATCTTTACATGATTTGCCACGCACTACTCTGTTACCATGCCCACCTGGCATGATGTTCATAGATTCTAACCCACTGAAACCATAAACATAAATTAGATGCTTCCTTTTATAAATTGTTTTGTATATGATGTTTTATAAAAAATAAAACTACAGCCTGGAGATGGTGGCGCACACCTTTAATCCCAGCACTCGGGAGGCAGAGGCAGGTGGATCTCTGTGAGTTCGAGGCTAGCCTGGTCTACAAGAGCTAGTTCCAGGACGGGCACCAAAGCCACAGAGAAACCCTGTCTCGAAAAACCAAAACCAAAAAAACAAAACAATAAAACTACCAGTGTAGTTTGTTCATTTCTTCAAGCTTTAGCACAGAGATTAGAAACATATATGATCTGTCTAACTATCTACCTATCTGATACTTCACTTACCTTGAGTGTTATCATGGTTAAAAGTTCTGGGTCTAACGTTCAATAGACATGGACCAGGTATAAAGCTAAAACTAGAATGACTAGTGAAATTACTTCTGCAGACTGTGTTTACTGCATTTGTATCAGGGATAAAGATACCTGTTTAATAAGACTTAGGAAGAAAAATAAAAGGGGTGAGAAGCTCTTGAGAACTTAGTACATAGCTATAAAATCTGAGCTATTCTTCTTCTTACTTATTTTGCTATAAATCACTTATATATCACATAAATTATAAATAACTTCTACAACTTTTGTCTCTGTGTAAGAAAGCACAAGAATAGTCTCAAAGTATTTTGCCAATCAATAGGATGTGTTTTTGGAAGCAGAAAAATCACACAACAAAAGGGATTTATTAAAGACTTTGCAATCAGAAGTGAAGTGAAGAAACCGTCTCTAAGGCTTAAGGACTCACATTCTTTAAAAAACTAATAGTGTGCTGAGAATGGAGCATGTAAGAAAAATGAATGACATTATTTTTCCATAGTACCAACTCATATTTTCCCCCACAGCTTTGGAAGACTTATTGAAGGAGGACATTGTCCATATAAGGGATTGCTTGTCTAGAAAAGACCTAAGGGATAGGGAGTGAAGCTTAGTGTTTACTATTCATAAGGCCTTGTTTGAAATTCAAGGTCCTCTTGAAATTCTCAGAAACTGTATCAGAAGTTATGGCTGCATGAAGTCCAGCACTAGATATAAACATAGGACAGATATCATTCTACGCCCTGTTTCAGAACCAGCCATAAGCAGCTTTTATTGAAGACAGTTTTATACTGCAACATTTGGACTATCCAGGTTTGGAAACAAATGGGAGTGTGTTGGGGAGAGAAAATAAAATTCTGAATCTTATAGGTATTTCAAAAGAAGCAGAATTCCATTTACCTCCAAAAATAGACTAAAGAAGAAAATAAGATTGCCCGTTATTTATGGAAAACATTCCCTGAGCTCATGACAACAGTCTAAAAGTGACCTATGATATGTTTGGTGAGTAGTTCATTCCTCAGATAGATGTGGAGAAACCAGTTGTGGAAAAATAAGTTCAGCATAAGACATGAGATTCCCTGGGACCAGTGACAAAGGAACATTCACATATCCTGGTTCAAAAGACATTGAGACTTTCTAGATGGTAGCAGGACATTAAATCAAATGGAGGACTTCTAAACATTGGACATATGGTACTGCACAACCACATGTTCAGGATTCTGGCCCTGGGCATTGAACTCACTCTATGTTATAGTCTGGGTTAGTAATTAGCAATCATCTTAAGCCATCTTTTCTGCTCCTCTAAAATGTCTATCACTATCCATTGTTCATACCTATTCTGTGCTTAGCATGTGTATGTGTGTGTGTGTGTGTGTGTATCTTTTCACTTTTTCCATTCATTTCCTTCCTTCATTTCCTGTTCCTCCTCCTCCTTCTCTTTCTTCTACCTTCTCCACTCATTTAACCATATAAAACAAAAGTGTGAGCACGGGACTGAATCCTGTGATTTCCTGATGTCCCATTTGGATTGTGCTCAGTGATTTCTGAAGTGTATTTCCATATCATCTATCATTCTATATATCTTAGGCACAAATTAGTATGAAAGTAAATTTCTAGATGGCTGTAGCCAAAAAATGTCTTGCTTTGAGTCAATACTACTGCAGACCCACATTTGAGAAACCCAAGTAATTCTAGTAACCACTAACTTCCTCAATCAATCAATCTCTTCCTCCCCACCTTCCTTCCTTCCTCCCTCCCTTCCTCCCTCCCTCCCTCCCTCCCTCCCTTCCTTCCTTCCTTCCTTCCTTCCTTCCTTCCTTCCTTCCTCCTTTTCTTCTCTCCTTCCTCCTTTATTCACTCCTTCTTTCCTTATCTTTCCTCCCTCTCCTACTCCTTACCTTTTTTACTTCCTTTAGTCATCTCCCCATTGACTTTTCCCACCCCTTTGCCCCATCCTCCTCATTCTCCTTTCTCTCTAACTTCTTTACTTTTCTTTCTTTTCTTTGGTACTGAAGATCGAACCTAGACCCTTTCACAAGTTAGGCAAGTGTCTAACCACCAAGCTTCATTCTTATCCTCCATTTTCTTTTTGTCTATTTTTTATATTACCTCAATTTCCTCTTTATGATATGTTAACTTACTGAAGTCAAGAAAAACCTTGAGTAGCCAGAATCAGGAAAACTGAGAGCACAATGTAAGTGTATTTGACTAAAAACAAGAACATTTACTGTTTAGATAGTTTCTTCCCTACTTTATAAAACAGACTATTATCTTCTTATAGTAGCAGAGAGTTACTTAGAAATAAAGATTCCACAGGTCTCAAATGTAATACCACTTCTTGCACTGTACAGATTTCTCCCTGTGAATAAAGCAAAATGATATTTGGTCAATTTGCATGGTGGAGTACTCAGTCTCAAAGACCACTTTGCTTTTTCTCCATTTGAAATTTTGGTTCAGATGTATTGTGGGACAGTTCATCCTCCATGGAATCCCAGAGTCTCTGGAATTCTCATCAGTTGCTGTTTGGAAACATTTGAATTGCTACAGAACAAACAGGGCAAAGTGTCCCCTATTCTTGGAAGAACCTGGCCATGCAAAAAATTTCCCACCCACAAGGGATTATAAGGTGCCAGATAAAGGGTAACTCATATGATGTATTTCCAAACAATTATTCTATTGGAGAACCTAGCCCCGAGGCTGTTTAGGCATATTTGCATCCCAAAGTCTTCAATTTATAAAGAGAATATTAGAGATCTGTGTCTTAGTCAGTCCAGTCCTCTTGATAAATATAATTAATGTAACAAATGTTTATGGAGTTAGTACTCTGCTGCTTCTTGTATAATAATTCAGACAGATTGTTCCAGACATCCTGGAGATTTTAGGTTCTTTACTATTCTGAGTACACAAGTTTTCTAACAACTCCTTTTCCATTCAGAAAGTTATCTCTTTCTTTCTAAACTCCGGATTAATCTTTACAACTCACTGGTCCTTGAACTGTAGAGTAGGATTGGATTCAGCCAAGTATTTCATAAAATAAAGACCATTCAGCAATCTCTAAATACTCTATGTACAGTAGAATAGTTTGGAGGACTCTAGCAATGATTTCTTGAACAGGAGTAAATAACTTGTGTAGCATATGATGGTGATGTGTCCAAGATCTAAGCCTATTTCACTTATAGCAGAATAGAGCACTTGTTTTAGTCATGTTTGGATCTCCGATTCCAAATGCCTGATGGAAATATCTCATGGGAGGGACACTGAAGCAACAGAAAGATAGTTTCTTTTATCTTCTCAAATGAGAACACGCTGAGTTTTCAGTCAAAAAATCTGTACAGATATAAAGCACATATAAGATGCAAGCTATAAAGTGATGAGAAGAAAACATCTGAATGCATTTGCAATAATTAAAAATAAATTTCACCTCCCTTCTCACTCGAATAAATAAAAGTAAAAAAGAGAAAAGTTTAATCCATGGTTTATCTGTGATTACATATCAAATTGGTTTAATTTTATGCAATCTCAGATACTACAAAAAAGAGAAAGTCTCTCTTTTGATGTTTCACAAGCAATATAAGTACTTTATAATCCACAAACCACATTTACAGAGACATCACACTCATATGTAAATATAAAATATTAAGTAAAATTTCATAATGTAAATTCAACACCAGTCCATTGACATAAATCCAAATGAAAAAGACAATTAAACATTACAAAATATATTAAAAAAATTTTATTGTTTTGATTTTTTTATCGGAAAAAGTAAACCTCAGTAGATTGGGAAAATGTTCCTTGTAGTGCAACCTCGGCTCATGAAAAACAATGAAGCATCTTAAAAGAGCACTGTGCTCCTAAGAAGAACATCTGCATTCCCCAAAAAGATCTGGTTTCAGACAGTAAGATTTTGTTGCATATTCCATGTGATTAACTCTAGGAGGTTCACACAGCAGGATTATGCCCTACTCACTTGAAACAGCCATTGGAGGGCCTTAAAGGTCTCTTATTCTGCCTCATTGGGGACCGAGGCTGAAGAAGAAGCAACTTTCAAGCACTAGTAATCACTAGCTCCAGAAAAACAGAATTCTGAATGTTCCCCACTGGACACATAAATTCTGTGGTCTGAGAGTGACACACATTCTTCTCATTCCTTATTGCTCAACTGTCCTTACAGCCCAGTTTTTGCCAGCCTATCCCACAACAGGAGTTCATGGATGTTACTGTATCATGGAATAAGAAGAGTTCTTGGAAACAAGTTTGGAAACAGCACTGGGACCAAAGAACCAACAAAATTAGATAGCTCCCTTCATGCTTAGAAGTAAAGTATTGGATGAGGGTACCCCTTCCTTCACATCCTCTCCAGCAGAGGCTATCATTGGTGTTTTTTATTTTAGCCATTCTGACAGGTGTTAGATGGTATCTTAAAGTTGTCTTGATTTGCATTTCCCTGATCGCTAAGGAAGTTGAGCATGACCTTAAGTGTCTTTTGGCCATTTGAAGTTCTTCTGTTGAGAATTCTCTGTTCAGCTCAGTGCCCCATTTTATAATTGGGTTGATTAGCCTTTTACGGTCTAGTTTCTTGAGTTCTTTGTATATTTTGGAGATCAGACCTTTGTCTGTTGTGGGGTTGGTGAAGATCTTCTCCCAGTAAGTGGGTTGCATTTTTGTCTTAGTGACAGTGCCTTTTGCTTTACTAGAAAAGCTAAATAAGAAGGTAAATCCAAAGACAAACATATAGGCATCCTCCTGAATATTAACCTTCATCAGGCAACGAAAGGAGACAGAGACAGAGACCCACATTGGAGCACTGGACTGAAATCTCAAGGTCCAAATCAGGAGCAGAAGGAGAGAGAGAACGAGCAAGGAACTCAGGACCGCGAGGGGAGCACCCACACACTGAGACAATGGGGATGTTCTATTGGGAACTCACCAAGGCCAGCTGGCCTAGGTCTGAAAAAGCATGGGATAAAACCGGACTAGCTGCACATAGTGGACAATGAGGACTTCTGAGAACTCAAGAACAATGGCAATGGGTTTTTGATCCTACTGCACGTACTGGCTTTGTGGGAGCCTAGGCAGTTTGGATGCTCACCTTACTAGACCTGGATGGAGGTGGGCGGTCCTTAGACTTCCCACAGGTCAGGGAACCGTAATTGCTCTTCGAGCAGATGAGGGAGGGGGACTTGATCAGGGGAGGGGGAGGGAAATGGGAGGCGGTGGCGGGGAGGAGGCAGAAATCCTTAATAAGTAAATAAATTAAAAGAAAGAAGTAAAGTATTTCTCTTTATATGTATTGTTGCTAGAAATCCTAGCATCTCAGAAAGGCTAATTATTTTTTAAAGATTTATTTTTTTACGTGCATTGGGGTTTTGCCTGCATATGTGTCTGCAAGAATGCCAGATCCCATGGAATTGGAGTTACAGACAGTTGTGAGCTGCCATGTGGATGCTGGGATTTGAACCTAGATCCCTTGGAAGAGCACTCAGTACTCATAACTGCTGAGCCATCTCTCCAGCCCCTAAATTATTTCTTAAACTAATATAATAAATAAAATGATGAATGTATTCTGTAGATATGAGTTACAGAATAGAACAATAGTAATGAAAATAAATATAAAAGTATATAACCAGGTTACTTACTACAAGATTAACCTATAACAATTATTTCCTGAATGAGAAATGTTAAACATTTAAGTTAAAATATTTTCTAATAACAGATACATGGAATTTTATCACGAATGACACTGATAACTCTGGGCAAAATCTTTTATATAGATAGTGGTGGAAAATCCATTTTATAAGTTGTTTTCTTTTTTAAAAAAATCTCAATAATCTGGAGTGACTTGACATATTCATAAAAACACTCAGCCTATTAAAGATATTTTTCCCCAGGTTGATAGATTTAATGTAATACCCATCAACATCTCTGCAGGGTACTTTTCTGCGTGCAATTGACAATCTAATTCTGAAATTTATATTAAACTGAAGAGAAAGACTAATTTTCTTAGCTTGTCTTAGCTTGAAAAACAACTCAAGGGGACTTGCCAAGGTGTATAATAACAACTTGTTTAAAGCCACAGACATTAAAGAACTTTAGATTGCTGCAAGTTGAGACAGACAAACTAATGAAATCAAATAGAAAGCTAAGCAATGAGAAAGGCATTTGTACAAACAGTGTGTGACAAAAACTAGATTCTATAACAATGGAGAAAGAGATGGAGAGTCCAAAACCAGGGGCTTGGCCATTGGCTGTCTATGAAAATAGAAAAGAATTTGTTTATGTGGCATACAAACATAAAATGGAAGCTAAGTTTTTAGACAAAAAAGGAATATGTATGCAATATTGAGGTAGGAAAAAGAAAAAAACAGTATTGAAGTACAAATAATAAAAATGATGAACATAAATATATATCCTTAAATACAGAATCTTGTTCATCAACAAATATAATGACAATGTGGGTCACATATTTGGAAAAGGCATTTAGAAACCTTAAAAGCAGCAAAAAATGTGTGAGTCCACATACTAGAAAGTATGACACATGTAGATGTATGAAGATGCAGAACAGGCACTGGAAGTGTACAAGGTCATGTGGAGGTAGACATAAGAAACCAAAGAGAGAAAAAGGGTGCTCTACTTCTAATGTTATAAAGCATGGTAAAGTAATTATGTTCTCTACTGACTTATTGTAGATGTCATAAAACCTACAGGAAGAGAACAATGAATGCCTCTAACCTAGTAGGGTTAATATTTGAGCAGACAGAAATTATTACTCTGATTTGATTATCCATTATGTATTGCATGTGAATATGAATTTATAACACTGAAATCCATAAATAATTTCACAAATTAGACAGCAAAAATTGATATGATGCTGGCAAGACGCCTTAGTGGGTAAAAGTGTGTATTGCTTACCCTGATGAATTGAATTTTATCCCTAGAATCCACTTGACAGAAGAAGAGAATCAACTTCCACAGTTTCTCCTCTGATCATCACACTGCGCTGCTGCATTCCCATGTCCCAATTAACTAACTAAATAAATAAACAAATTAGAAACAGAGAAAACAAAAAATCTAAAACAGTCAAATGAACAAAACCAGAGATAGATACTTAATGAAAACAGAATATAAAATAACCAATAAATGCTTTAAAACGCTCAGTCTCATATCAGCAATATAGAACATGTCAAGCACAACAGTGTAAAGTTTCGTATCCCTGAATGATGACAATGAACATCCAGTGGTACTTGGTACTGAAAAGTATACAGGGCTACTGCATCTCTCACTAATGCTTGTGGAATACATGATGATCCAAGAATATTGAAAAGTAATGACATCAGTTACTAAATTTCAAAAGTCATAACTTAACAAGTGTAGTTCTAGGAATACACTCCAGAGAAGCTTATAGACATAGAGCATGAAATATTCTACAAAGATATTTCCACCACTAATTTTTCTGGCAAGGCCCTGGAAGCATTGTAAAGCCCTACTATCAGAAGAATAGAGGTATTATCATATAGTTATTATACTGACATGATATAACACAGATACGGAAGAACACACCATGAAAATAAGATTCATCTCAAAACATAAGATTGAATAAAAGCATAATTTATGAGGAAATATGTACTACAATCCCATTTATGCCAATATCACCACAGACTGTGATAGGTTCATAGAAAAACCTGTCAGAAAAAGGGAGCAACAATTAACATAAAATTTAGATAAACATTGGTCATCTAGTTAGATTAAGTGGGAAACAGTGGCAAATACAAAAAGAAAGGCACATAGACAGCTCTAAATAATTTGTGATTTTCTGTCTTAAGTCAAATGGAGTAAGTTTCTTTGGCTTCTTATTTTATCATGTCTGTCCATCTATCTGTCTATCTATCTATCTATCTATCTATCTATCTATCTATCTATCTATCATCTATCTATCTATCTATCTATCTATCATCTATCTATCTATCATCTATGTCTATCTATCTATCTATCTATCTATCTATCTATCTATCTATCTATCTATCTATCTATCATTCTATCATTCTATCGTTCTCTCCATTCTTCCATCATTTATCATCTATCTCTCTCCATATATGTATATGAAAGTGAGAATGATATATATGCATGTATCATCCTCATCTTTCATTGCCAAATTTTTGACTGTTTACTTGCCTATTATGTATGCATGTATGTGTGTATGTATGTGCATGTATGTACCTACTTACCTACCTACCTATCATCTATCTATCTATCCCCTATCTATCCATTCACCTATATGTCTACCCATCTATATACTTAGAATACTCAAGCTGGTATTACCGAATGCCAAAGATATTACTTTATTTAAGCACCCAATATTTATTTCTTACATTTCTAGAGTTAGGAAGCTGAAGATACTGACTGGGACTGCATGATTTTGTATCTGGTGGAAGTCTGATTCCTGATTTATACACATCTGTACTTACAAGGAGAAGGAGAATGGGACCAATTTAAGATCTTTGTTATAATAACAGTAAATCACATTCATGAGGACTGCTAATTACCTCCAACGATATTAGAGTTCAACATATGGGTCTGTGATAGAAGGAACACACACATTCTGTAATGGTAAAAATAAAACAGTGTTGTTCCCCAAGTGGCTCACAAGGACAAGAGGTAGCAAATCCCAGACAGGGAGCCACATGGTGGGTGAGAGACTGTGAGCAGCAAGTACAGGCAGGGAGCTATGTGGCAGGTGAGAGACAGAGACAGGCACATGATGCAGAGTGAGGTTGAATATTTAGTTAGTGGGTTATGGAAGGGAAGGGGAGTGTGTGGGAAAGGGGAAATGAGGAAAGAAACAAAGAGAGAGTAGGAGGGGGGAAAGGAAGGGAGCCAGAGCAGTAGCTACCTCTTTGGGAGAGAGAGGGAAAGGAAAGGGTTCAGGCTGGAAGTGGGAACTGTGGGCCTGCTTTTCGTCCCACCTGGCTCCTGCTATGGCTGAAAACAGAAAAGCATGCGTTCAGCTTTTCGTCAACACAGTTTAAGTGTTTCGTGGCAGGACCTCTTAATGAGCTGCAGGGTTTTGCAGCTAAAGCTGAGTCAGGAAGCCTCTCTTAGATGAGAGCGCTTGCTTGCCTCTAGCAAGCAGAGCAGACCTGAGAAATTGTTGCTACCAAGAAAACATGCTTTACTTTTTCCCAAGCTTTCTCAGGCTTTCAGTGGATTCAGTTGTCCACACGTCTGGGCGCCATTCTGTTGTGGGAGCTGTGGGCCTGCTTTTCATTCCACCCGGCTCCTGCATGTCTAGCTTTACACCAGAAATAACAACACACAAATTGTATTCATTTAAACACTGCTTAGCCCATTATATCTAGCCTCTTCTCGGCTAACTCTCGCACATGGACTAGCCCATTTCTAATAATGTGTGTAGCACCCCAAGGTGTGCTTACCGGGAAGATTCTAGCCTACGTCCATCCTGGGTCAGAGCTTCATAGCGTGTGCCCCGAGAGCTGAGCTATGGCATCTGTCTGAGGTGTCTACCTCACTTCCTCTTCCTCCCAGCATTCTGTTCTGTTTACTCCTCCCACCTATGTTTTAACCTATGAGGCCAAGCAGTTTCTTTATTACTTAACCAATGACCTTCCTCCATCAGAAGATCAGCTTGCCTCAGTGGATGGGGGAGGGAGTAGGCAGCACTTGTCTCTTAAAGAAACAGTACAGATCATTACAAATTCCACGTGTTTATAGTGTATTCTGTTCATTTGCCCACATTAGATGTTTTTGTGTATAAAATATAAAACACTTTATAAGAAAAAGTAAAACATTTAACTAAGAGATTACTTGCATATAAAAGAAATATATAAAAGCATTTATGTGATAATTTTGAAGAGTGACATCAGTTTCAAATATGTATACTGGTAGCTGGAGAAAAATTCAAAGGTCATCTGAAAACTAGATAAAAGAATTTTTGTTTAGACATGTTTCCTCTTTAGAGCTACTAATTGAATTTCCTTTTCTTTCTTCTCATTTCTTAGACACAGCTATGCATTAGGTATCATACTTTTAGGAGTGGCTTGATTTCCAGTTGTCCTCACAGAGCGCTCATATTTATCTGCACATAACAATGAGATAGGAGCAGCTGCCAGCTGGGACCAAGAGCCAGCCTCATTTTCTTAGGTAATCTCTGGAGAAGGTGGTGGGTTAGATGCCACAGCTTGCAGGCTATACTCCTTACTCATGTCTATTTTCCTATCCCTTATTTCTCCAACTCATATCTGTTATTTGATTATTCTCTTTTGCTTATGCTTCTAATGTCTTTGTTTTGCCTAATATATCCTGTGCTCTTTCGAACACTCTCTTTTAGTTAAGAAGATACATAAGAAACAACATGACTTGGTAAATCTCATGCTTTTGAGAGTTCGACTTTTCTGGTCATTGTGTTACTGTAGAACTTTAAGACAACTCTGAGGCTATTTCTGAGGCCTCTTAGCATTAATACTCCCCCCTCCCCTGGGAACCAAGGATCTAACAACTATACATGCATGTGCTGAAATGTTGGGATCTTTCCATCTCCCTGAGTCCTTGTAAATGTTCTCCAAATAGAAGTCAGTTATTGGAATAGGGGCAAGATAACCCTTAGGTGTTGATTCAGTTCCTGATGTTTTTGACTCAGTCCCTGGGAAGGGGTCAAAGTAACCCACAGATGTTTCCCCCTTACCCTGCCTGATCTGGCAACCGCTCTCCAGCCCTGGCTCAGACCAATCATTGCCAGTAGCCTTTTGAATAAGCCAATCATAATAGTTGGAAAACAACCCCCAAGTTCTGCCCCCCTTGTTTCTGTGGCTTTTTGCTTTAAAAGTAGCCTGTACCAGTTATTCAGGCTCTTTCTGGCTTCTCAAATGCTGAAAGAACCTGTTGTGACAGAACTAATTAAAATCCTTGTGCTTTTATATCAACTGCAGTGTGAGAATGGTCTCTTGGGGTGACTCCTCCTCAGTAATTGTACTCCAGGGTTCAACATTGCTTCTTTCTAGAATTAGTGTTAGTTCATTCTAAAGCATATCATTTTTGATCAGTCAGTGTAAGTTTACTATAAGACACAGATGCAAGAAAAGTGTAAAAATCACATTGAGTAATTATTTAATTTTTTTATATTTTCATATTTTATAGACTATTTTTCCAATCTCTCCCTGTCCTTTTTTTTAACTGCCATTTTTTCTTTTTGGAAATCAAGGTTCCAATCACTTTCTATTTTTTTCAAGTTCTATTTCATATAGGAAAGAAGCGAGAAAATGGTATAGGACCAATAAAACAGATGTTGGATAACTTTCAACTCATTGGGTTCATTCATAAGGCAAGATGAGGAAATGTGGCTGACACAGATCCAACCTGCCCACCTGCAATGGGGACTCCTAGTTCTAGTTCTAGATGCCTTTCTAGCTGCAGAGAAATGACATCTGCTTCACAAAATATGGAAAGCAAAAAAAGATCTTGAAGAACCTGTTCCCAAACATAGACAACACAGCCTTCACTTTTATCCCCAGAATTTAATACAGAGAATTCAAGAGAATTTCATGCAGTTCCCATATGAGGTAAATTTATGGTTAGAGAATAAACAAACAGTAATAAAGAGGATGACAGAATAAGTATGCATGAAAACTCAACTGTGTGGTGGGGTGATGTCTGTCATCTCGGGTGGCTTGGCAGAGAAAATGTAATGCCAAAAGTTTGATTGGCATCAGGAATGACCTCTAACTTCAATGTCCAAGAAAATGACAAGCCTGGTATCCTTAGAACCAGAGACATGCTTTTAGTACTAGACACAGAGAAGGAGGACCAGGGACAAGCACATCATACTTTCTCCTATTTCCAAATAAACTGAAAATTACAAAGGCATTGTACATTTATAAAGTGGTTTCCAGAAACACATTCATAAAATCAAAATTGATAAAAATGTAACTGTTATTTCCTGATCACTACTCTTTTGGGTATATTGCTGAAACAAAAAACCACCACAATGCACAAGTCATCTGCTTTAGAGTTAGTGGATACTAACAGAGCCATAAAATTTATAGGAAGGAAAAATATAAACTGTAATGATTGCTTTGTCTCTTTAAGAGACAAGCCACACCCACTCCTTCCCCTCCCTGCTGAGGCAGGCAGGTCTTCCTTCCTGCTTGCCACCTTGTTCTCTCTCTCTTTTTTCCAGCTCCCTCTCAGAGAGGCAGCTTTGGTCTCTTTCTCTCTCTCTCTCTCTCTCTCTCTCTCTCTCTCTCTCTCTCTGCCTCTCTGTTCTTCTCCCCTTCTCCCTTCCCTTCCATAACCACTAATAAATATCCAACCCTACTCTGCCTGGCATACCTATCTGTCTGTCTCTTGCCTGCTGCAGCCACATGACTTGCCTCTGGGAACAGCCACCTTCAGAGACCTGCCACATGGTCTCTTGTGCCATCTCTGCCTGGTACTGGCTGTTCTCGGGATCCGCTGCCCACTGCCTGCCACCACTTAGGCACCTGCAGCGTTTTTGCTGCCTGATGCCACTGGGGATCCTGCAGCAATTTTTAATATTCCATTACATAAACATTAATTAAAAACAGTTCAGACACACTGAAATTTATTAACTAATATTGTCTCAGCAGCTTTTTGAAGGATTTCATATTCTTATAAGAAGATATTTAGAAATGAATTAGATTTTCTTTTCAATATTAGAGTCCAGTTTTTATAATTAACAAAGTGCTGCCATGAATGTTCTGATACATGTGAGTATGCAAGGCAGTCTGAGGACAGGATCCTGCAAGCAGAACGTGGCAATTAAAGGAGGGCATAGTGCAAATTCTTAAAAATATTTGTACAAAACAGTTGATTTAAATAAGTAGGCAATGCATCTCTCTGAGAATGATCTTGCTATGATTTGTTGAAGTTTGTATTTATATTTAGTAAAATTTTAATAAGAAAATATGTTTTCTGTTTGTTTATTTATGTATTTACCTGTGCTTTGACAATGTCCACACACACATATTTTCCTTTCCTGTTCGCCTCTTCCTCTCATTAATTCCCTTCTTTTCTAGTCCCTCACCCATTATCATGCCATTTTCTGTGTGGCTCACTGCATTTAATTGCCCATTTTATTTTTATCACTTTAAACTCATAGGTTAGCATTATATTTTTCTCAACTACGTTAGTGAAAATTTGATGCTGTATAGGAAAATCAGTCACTGAAATAACACCTCTATTCCTTTCAGTTTCTCACTGGATGCAGCAGAAACTATTCTCCACCTACTTTAACAACATTTTCCTTTAGGAAAGAAACTGGATACTAAACTCTGTGCAGAACTCACCCACTGTTTCAGGTTTCCTGAGTTAGAATTTCTATCGCTACAATTAAAACCATTTAAAATAAAATAATGTAATATTAAATTACAATCTTGCCCATAGCTGCAGACATTCTCATCTTCTCCACTTCTTCTTCAGTTAAGGATCTTCCCTTTCTCCAAAAAAGCATAGATCTCTCCTGCTCCATCCTTATTTTTTATTTTTGACTTTATTTTAAATTAAAAATTTTTAATACAATCCCTTTCTCATTTTACATAGCGATCGCATTCCTACTCCCTCCCCTCCTCCCTCCCAACCCTTCTCTCTATCCCCCCAAAACTCCTCAGAGAGGGTAAGACTTCCCATGGGGAGTCAAGGAAGTCTGACACTTCACTTGGTAAGACCAAGACCCTCCCTGCTATATCTAGGGTGTGTGAGGTATTTCTCCAAAGAGAATGTGCTCCAAGACACCAGTTCAAGCACCAAGAATAAATCCTGGTCCCACTGCCAGTGGCTTCACAGACTGCCAAGCCTCCCAACTATGCCCCACATTCAATGAGCCTAGTTTGGTCCTATGCAGGTACTCCTATTGTCATTCCAGAGTCAGTGAGCTTTCACTAGCTTAGGCCAGTGGTTTCTGTGGGTGTCACCATCATGGTCTTGACCCCTTTGCTCATATTATGGCTCCCCAGTCTCTTAGACTGTTCTGGAAGCTCAGCCTGGTGCTTCACTGTAGATCTCTGTATCTTCTTCCACCAGTTGCTGGGTGGAGGTTCTATGATCAAACTGATCATAGGGGAAGGCCTACTCAGGCATCCTCTCCACTATTGCTTAGGGTCTTACCTGGAGTCATTTTTGTGGATTCCTGAGAATTTCCCTAGTGCCATGTTTCTCACTGGCCTTTGGATTGGCTCCCTCAGTCAAGATAGCTCTTTCCTGCTGGGCAGGATGGTGCATGCCTTTAATCCCAGCACTTTGGAGACCAAGGCAGGAGGATCTCTGTGAGTTCAAGGCCAGCTAGGCTATCAGAGATAGTTCCAGGATAGGCACCAAAGTTACACAGAGAAAGCCTGTCTCAAAAAAAAAAAGTTTCCATGCCTTGCTCCCCAACTCTGTCCTTCCCCTTCCTGGGCCTTCTGCTCCCTCGTATTCTCCTCTCCCCCTTCCTGGGCATTCTGCTCCCTCATGGTCTCCTCTTCCCCTTCTTGAGCATTCAGTTCCCTCATGGTCTCCTCTTCCCCTTCTCCCCCTCCTCTTCCACCCTCGCTTCTTCCCAACCCACAAGGAAGTACTACTCAGTGGTTAAAAAAAGACATCGCTTTCTTTTTATTAATGAAATTTCTTTCATTAATTTTCCATCCTTATGGCAGTTTCCCTCTTTCCTCTCCTTCCGTTTCCTTACTATGTCTCCACTCTGCCCCCTCCTCTTCCACCCTCGCTTCTTCCCAACCCACAAGGAAGTACTACTCAGTGGTTAAAAAAAGACATCGCTTTCTTTTTATTAATGAAATTTCTTTCATTAATTTTCCATCCTTATGGCAGTTTCCCTCTTTCCTCTCCTTCCGTTTCCTTACTATGTCTCCACTCTGCCCCCACCATCTACTCCTCCTCTGTTTCTGTTCAGAGAAAGGAAGGCCCCCAGGGGTGTTAACAAAACATGGCCTAGCAAGTTGAGGTAGAACTATGCTATCCCTTTGTATTAAAGCTGGCAAGACAACCCAATATTAGGGATAGGTCTCCAAAGCCAGCCCAAGCCTTAGGGACAGCCCTGATCTCACTGCATGGAGTTGCAAAAAAAGACCAAGCTACACATCTATCACAGGCATGTAGAGGGCCTAGGTCAGTCCCATGCAAACCGCCTAGATGTCAGGTCCAAGTCTGTGAGCTCCTATGAGCATAGGTTACTTATTCTTTGTGATGACCTTGACCCCACTCTATTCTTAAAATGACTTAGACCTTTTTTCTCTGAAGCAGGAAGATAGGCCAACATCTGTGATGCTCTGTTTAAAAAAAAAAAAAAACAATCTAGTACTACTTATTAGAACAATGTCTTGCTATATTAGCTACACTTATACATAACACTTAGAAGGTGACACTTTTCCCTATGTACTATTTCCTTTGATTCTTATAAACAAAGGGACAGTCCTAGCCTGCCTTCATTATCATTCAGAGAAAACAGAGCTGGCTTCTTTTTGTATTTCTAAATGTGGAAGGTAGATTAGTCTTGGAAAAAAAAATGCCTCTAACTCCATAGTCACTTGTGATTCAGAACTATTTTGCTGAGAACTGCAAATAATAATAATAATTATTATTATTATATAATTATAATTATAGTAACAATAATAATGACAACATCACAAGAGAATGCAAATGTAAAAGTTAATAATTTTCAAACCACTAAGGACTAGCTTGTAATTGAAAATAATATGAGTTATATCACATTGAATTTGTAATCTCCTATCCCAGAGCGCACCAAGGCACATAGTGATCTTTACTGAACAACTGACACAACATGAGTGATTCGCAGCATGATCTGTGTAAAGAATTTTTTAAAACAGCCCAGTGGCACAGATCATAAATATAGAAGAGTGCATAAATAGCAAGGCATTCCTTGTAAAATTTCCATAAATTTAATATAAACCTATAGTTAGCATCAGATAAGAGACATTCTTTTCCCAGAAGGCCTCCTCTTAGCCTATCTAGTTTCCTCCCCTAATGATCAACTTTCTTCACTCTCAGATTCTATAGCTGCCAGTATTTTGGTTCTTGCAGAATATGAAATTTCTGGAATCACATAGCACACACCACACGTGGAGCCTGCCTTCCTCAGCTCTGTGCTCTGCTTTTCATTTCTTCCCACCTTCTTTTGTTTACTACAACCATTATGTAACACTGATAGAGTCAGAGAAAAAGTAGCATTTTTTGGATTGAAACATGGCTTTCTTTTTGCTCAATGTATTCATTTTGCCCCTTCGTATGGTTTCTATTTGTCTCTTCTTATTTAGAAAAATATCAACTCAAGATAAAAACCACAGAATGTATAAATCATTTATAATTCCAACACACAGATACACATAATTTGTGTTGCCTAGGAATGAAAACAGATGTCAGTTAAGGCAGAGTTTTATGATTTGTAAGACTTAAACTTTCCTGTTTTTCTCCTCCTAGACCTCCTCCTTTTTCTTCTTCCCTCTTCATGTTATTTCTTTCCCCCACTCCTCGTTCCTTTTTCTCCCTCTCTTCCTTTTTTTCCTCCTCCTCTTTATCTCATAATTACTGGAGAAAGTTCTTTTTTTTTTCTGTACAGGATAGTTCAGTATTACAAATAAGTCAATTCATGCATCCCTCTGGGTGAGTAATTGGAAGCCACCAGGAGAATAAGCTTCTTTCTTGTATTAGGATGATCATGGTGATGTAAATAGGGGGGTTATTCTAACACAAAGGATGAATGGTATTGCCAGATTAGCATAATTGGAATAGGTATTTTAAAGGCACAAACACTGTGATCTGTACTACTTCTATCATGCATGAAGTATTAATTTTGGTCAGTGTATAAATAACAGTAACTCAAGATAAGATCAGTGTCTTATCTATAAGACTCATTTCAGTCCATTCTATACCTAAAGGCTAAATCTGAGGGATAAGTCCCGTTTGATGTTAATATGTTTTTAGCAAGATTTATAGAAAACTTGGCGTGGCTCCTAATGATGTGTCCCTTATTATCTCCAAATACAAGTGATGAGCTCTGTGCTGCTTGAAGTCTCTGTTGACTAGCCGGTTCACAACAGCACCACAGCATTGGACTAACAGGGGGCTCCATGCATGAATAGTCTCCATGCTCTATCCTGGGACGATAATTTTTTTTTTCATTAGGATTTGGGAATCTGGGTCTGTTAGATAGAGACATGGGTCCCAGGCTTTCCAAATGTCAACAGGACATATCATTGTCATCTGTCTCATTAATACCTGCCATCTTTGGAAAATGACAGGTTTTTTTGGTTGGAGATAGACCAGGGATGATAAAGAACAAGAGTTTCTCCACTATCACTGCTTCTGGCAGAGAGATGCATTGATATACACTGTTACTGCACGAGCTGACACTAGTCCACATACTCAGGCAACCAGGCAGACTTTTCCATCAGTGGATACTATTGCATGTATTATGGATGTTGAATCCTGTTACTGTGCACCATTTTCTAATCTTGTACATTTGTGGTACTGGCTTAGAGCCTCAGTCACAGTTTATTGGGTATATAAAGTAAAGATGAGAACGGAGTTCCTGGTGCTATGCTAGTTTTAAGAAGTGTGAAATCATACTGTGCTCAATGGATGGAGGGTCATCTAGTCATTCAAACATTTTATATAGAGGTTAGATGCATAGAGATAGATAGATAGTTAGATAGATAGATAGATAGATAGATAGATAGATAGATAGATAGATAGATAGACAGATAGATAAAATCATATTGTGCTCAATGGATGGAGGGTCATCTAGTCATTCAAACATTTTATATAGAGGATAGATAGATAGATAGATAGATAGATAGATAGACAGACAGATAGATTGATAGATAAACTAGATCGATATGTAAATAGATAGACAGATAGGCAGACATAGATAGATGATAAACTAAGTACTAAAGACTCCTAAGTCTTATAAATAGACATTTTGAATCACTTATTCACAAAACACAAATGTTAGCAATGTATATCAAGCTAATTTTAAAAAGAAACAACTAGAAAAGATAAATTCCATTCCCAGAGTTATATGGATAGCAAAATAAACATATTTAGAATGAAATATGTACCTCCAAATTTCAAGCTCAATATTCTACTATGTTCACAACCCTTCAGGAATAATATATGCCTGGCTTTCATTCATTTTCCTTTCCACTCACAACTGCAGAAAACTCAACTGTTTTCTCCACACACATTCAGAGAATCTCTATCCATACCAGGGAGGAGCTTCCCTACTACAGCTCTGTCCCAAAATCTGTTCACACACCCGGGACTAATAGAGATCCCAGAAGCTGCTGGCTCCTCTGACAGCATCAGGGAGAGAAGAATGCAAAACAGGAGCAGAGAATACTTTCCAGAAGAAAATGGGCTCCCTCCTCAGGCAGACCTCACTTGACCTTTGGGACAATTATAGAATGTGGGAATATGATTGAGAAACAGAACTGGAGTGTCTCATGTTGCCATGGAAATCAATGGTCACATATTTCACTGGATCGAACTTCCCCCACCTCACCTTTTAAATTGTGGCATATTCATTTATTTGTTTTCATATATGATTATTTCTTGAGAATGTATAATTTTTCCAGACCCTACAAACTAGAGAGTTGGTGGAAGATAATACAGCCACACATACTACTTACTAGATTTGATTTCTCTGGTATGCAACGAAGGTCAGCAACATTCACTTTTAATCATGTTCAATGCACTGTGACAAGTGTCACAGAAGAAGCCATGTTCTAAGAAAGCACAGGAAGGACACAGGAAGAAATATCATTGGATGTGAATCAGGATGGACTACAGTGAGGAGGTGATTGAAGCATGATTAGTAGTAACTCAGAGACAGAAAATGGGGTTCAACTTGAAGGCCAGAAAAGCAAAACGCTGGCTTTTGCCTCAGCCTCAGTTTGAAAACGGCGATCCTCCCTCCAGAAATGTCAGAATGAGACTGTGTAAAAGCTGTCTCCTCCCATCTTATATTTCTCTCTAGTGCTGGGATTAAAGGTGTGCACACTATTGCCTGGTTCCTATGGCAAACTAGTGTGGATACTGGGATTAAAGTGTCATTACTGTTTGGCCTGTAAGACTGGCCAGTGTGGCTATTTTACTTTTCTTATTCTCAGCAAATTTTATTTATTAAAATACAAATGAAATGCCACTAAAGGTGATATCTATGCCAAGACCTGAGGGAAGAGAACTTTTTCAGGAATGGGAATGGGATGAAATGCAAAGTCTTCTGTATGCATCAAAAATGTACTAAGCATGAAGGACTGAGTTTGAGAGTGCAAATGCTAACTACAAAAAAATCAAGTTAGTGAGACCTGTCTGTGGCATGAGGAGCAGGTGACCTGGTGAAACCCCATGAAATAAGGCTTGGGAGAGGTATATAGGTTCTAAAGTGAGTGGTAGCTTAGATCTCTATAGAAGATTGAGCTTCATGGCTATCAAAACAGTCTGGTGAGATAGAGTTTATTAAGTCTATCATATGCAACTTCAAAATTGAGAGTTGCCCTCACAATAGCAATATATTGTTTGAAGTCACAGCTAGGCTAAGCTGAACTAAAAACACGATGTTGAAGTGATAGGGAAATGGGGAGAAACAACAGAATACACGTTGCTTTCATCAACTGTGGATTCTGGTGCGAGACTCCTCATAAATCAAAAGAGGCCAACCATGCTGTGTCTACCTGATGGACAGTTATGAAGACAGAGTCAACAGTGACAGAAACGACTCTATGCATTTCTTTATATACATGTTTGTGTATTTATTTCAGTATTGAGTATAGAACTCAGAGCCCCCTGTATAGTAGTAAAATACTTTAACACTGAGCTATATACACAGCCTTTTGAGTACTTTTTCAATTTTATTTGGAGACAGGGTCTCACTATGTAGCCCACATTAACCTCAGATTTGGTACATTCCTGCCATAGCAACCAGAGAGCTGGACTTGCAAGAGTGCACCACACAAGCAGCTTTGTAGTTTCTCCTGGAAGATTGCCGTCTTGGAACAGACAGGTCACCCACATGCTCTGAGCTTTTAGTCTTCAGAAGCCAAGAGATCCTCTGTGTTAACATGTAGCTCATGAATCTGTTAGGTAAACAGCGAGCCTCATCTCGGTTCATTCTGCCAAGCAGCCAATGTTATGGCCATTTTGCTTTCCAGTTCTAATGTACAAAACCAACCCCCTAAAAAGTATGCAAAAGGAACAAAACATACAACATTAGAGGGTTTCCTTACTCTTTTATAGGTTTGATTCATCACCTGCCTGCCAAGTTCCTCAGCTCAAGGTTAATCAAAGGGGTTGACTCACCTTTGTACGTGTGCTTAGCTGCCAGTCTTCTTTGTTCTGCTTGATTTCCTGAACTCATTCTCAGACCTGTGTCATTTGAGAAGCCTCTTCTGACAACTGGTACAGCTCTAGTTGGCACCCTTATTCTTTCTGTCTACAGAAAACACAACGTTACTGACTGAACCACTATTAACCTACCCTTTGAACTCAGAGAAAGAGGACAGCCACAAGTGATTGTTTTTTCTATTAAATTTCTCAGATTCACATGTCCTTAATCATATGTGTGTGTGTTTGTCTTACATATAATATGGCAATATTACACAACACGTGATTATATTATTAGTTGATTTTTCCAATGAAAAATGAAAAAAATCATATTTTTCTAAAGAAATTGAAAAACAACAAAAACCCCTGCAACTTTAATAAATGAGATCCCAAGGGGACCCAGACATGGATTCAACCCTTGTTCTACATTAAAGCAAGTTGATAACAAAATATTATATTTCATCATGAATGCCCCTCTTTTCCTTGGAAATTGATGTAAGAAATGCAGATTATTTTTCCGTACATAGAATTAGACTGTCCTTCCTCTCTACTACAAGCTCATATTCCTAAGTGCTGTGACCTTAGCTTCACAGATTCCTTTTGACTGAGTTTTATGTCTGTAACACAGAAGGAATTTATCTTTCCAGAGGACACTCCTCAATGGATTCCAAAGTTTCCAGAGGTGCCTTGACATTTCAGAGGTACCCTGCTTTGTTCTGTTATCTTTCTAAGAGACATCTGGGGGGAGTCAAAAGCACATTTCTGGGACTGGAGAGATGGATGGCTCAGCCATTAAAAGCTAGGCTCACAACCAAAAGGACAAAATTGAATTTCTGGAATGTGCTTTACTAAAGAATGAAAATTAAAATCTGATCACTGGCATTTGTTCCACCACAATCAATTTTATGATGTCATCATGATCATGCAGTTGTCTCTCTGAGATGAGCAAAGGCTGTGCCTTTCTTGAAGCCTTTTGTGTAGTGTATCCAAAACGAACAAGGCCCAGCACCTGGTCACCACTGTTACATCTCTGACAAAAACAAATTTAAGTTTTCCATTAATAAATCCTTTTATGTCGCCTACTTAATTGACTATCTTCTGTGAGAAGGAATATGCTCAGGGCCACTTAGGCATGGTGCAATGGGAGTGCCATGTTCAGAAATCTTCACTGATCTCAGAATGATAGATTTTTATAGAATAATACATTGTCCCCTTCAGTAGTACTGGGCGAGAGGGACACCAATATATCCAGCACATACTTGCCTAGTGATCAACAGATGAGTAGGGGCCGTGACTCTGGCTCTAGTTATGCTGCCAATTCACTGGGTGATATTGACAAGCCCGGCCGTTCTGTGCATCTCAGCTAACTCTTTTTTTGAAAGCAGTGTTGAGAGTATATAACTTGTATGCTCACTTGGAAAATTGTTCCCCTTTCATCTAACTCCAATAATCTTCAAGGAACTACTTGCCTACAATCTCAGGTAGCTTACTCCCGTCAACGGCTCCCTTCCTTAGGTGCTTTCATCTGACCATTTGGCTAAGCAAGAATCACTCGGTATTTGCCAGGATACTATATGTAGGGAAAAAATACAGCTACATGGTATTAAGAAATTGCAACTTCCAAAATCCTGAATAATGGTTATTTACTGCTCTCTGGTGGTATAAGGAAGAGTCTGCATCTGTCCAAAGACATTTTTTTTTCTTGAGCTACAGATACTGTTCTTGCAGTACAATTGAGCATCCTTTGGATATATACCCATACGTGCTATTGCTGGGTCTTGGGGAAGGTTGGTTCCTAATTTTCTAAGAAATCACCATACTGATATCCAAAGGGACTATACCAGTTTGCACTCCCACCAGCAATGCTGGAGTGTTCCCTTTCCCCACATCCTCTCCAGCCAGCATAAGTTGTCATCAGTGTTTTTGATCTTGGTCATTCTTACAGGTGTAAGATGGAATCTCAGAATTGTTTTGATTTGTGTTTCTCTGATAGCTAAAGATAGTGAGCATTTCCTTAAGGGGTTTTCAGCCATTTTAGATTCCTCTGTTGAGAATTCTCTGATTAGGTGTTCAACTATGTTCACCGCAACATTGTTTATCATAGCCAGAACCTGGAAACAACCTAAATGCTCCTGGACTGAAGAATGGATAAGGAAAATGTGGTACATTTACACAATGAAGTACTACACAGCAGAAGAAAATGACATCTTGAGATTTGCAGGCAAATGGATGGACCTAAGAAACATCATACTGAGTGAGGTAGCTCAAACCCAGAAAGACAAAGATCATATGTGTCACTCATAAGTGGCTTTTAGACATAAAAATAAAGAAAGCCAGCCTACAATTCACAATCCCCAAGAACCCAGACAATGGGAATCCTAAGAGAGACATACATGGATCTAATCTACATGGGAAGTAGAAAAAGACAGATATCCTGAGTAAATTAGGAGCATGGGGACCCTGGAAGAGGGTAGAAGGGAAAGGGAGAGAAAGAGAGGGGAGCAGGGAAAAACATATAGCTCAATAAAATTAATAAAAAAGAAAACAAGGTATTGTTATTGTAGGAACAGTTAATGTTAAGTGTGTAACATACTGTAACACAGTCTGCTACCATGAAAAGTCTGAATACGTTATTCATTTATATCCTAAAGTAAATTGACTTATAGTTCTTGTGTTTAGTAGATGTTTTAATATATAACACTTGTTAGAATAAGAACTTAGAACATATAATAATGGTAAAAATAAGAACAATATGCAAAGGATGCGAATCAGACAACACCAGAAACAAAGTCATGATTCAAGCAGAAAGTAAGTAACAAGACTCCATATAAAGAATAAATATTAACATGTTTATTCTCTTTCTGTTTGTGACTATCAGCATAGGAACAGTGCTGATTTAGCATTTAATGTTTCTATACTGCTTTGTGTTTTACCTACTTGCATTCAGTAGTCAGTAAAGCCTAACAACTTAATGAATTCTACATTAGAGGAAATTGAGAGTTGAGGAGGCAAAAGAACTTGCTGGATACCTGAGGTGCAGCATGTGCCTGTGTCTGTAATTTAGTTCAAGTTATATCATATTTCAAGTTATATCTACTCTATTATCCAACCTTCCCAGAGGCTTTAACATAATTTCTTCTCTTTGTCCACTTTATAGAGGGACAGTCTATGATGTATGGATAGAAGCTATTTGCTGATTCTGCCGAATGTACTCACCTTGGGGGGATTCATTGAATATGTGGAGTTGGGGAGACATCGACACAATTGAACAATAGGAATCCCCAAATTGATATAAGTAGAACATGACCTTGGTTGGAATCTAATTTTAAAATATTAGTTCTTTGTTTTACCAAGCATGAAGCTATTTTCTGTTACTTAGAGCAGAAATCATATTTATTATTTTTCTAGCACCCATGTAAGTTGTTTGCATGTAGTTGTATTTCAGATTTGTTTCGTGAAATAATGTAATTAGTACATATAATGCTTTAAATATATAAGGAATAATTATTATAATAACAGAAACAGCAATAATTAAGACTTTTCAGAAAATGTATTCATATTCTCTATCCTGTAAGTGATTCACCAAAGTTGATGTCAATATTACAATTGAACAGGATAATGCTATTAACTATTTGGTGCAACTGATAGATGGTGATATTAAAAACAAAACCTGGCTTATGAGTTAAGGCACTGCTGCACTGTTTTTGAGTATGCTCACATGCACCCCATGGCATGTGCCCTGTCAGAGAAGTCACTCTGTGTGGTATTTAATCTTTATTATCTGCTTATTTGGATTTAGAGTCACATGCTGAGACATCTCCAGGTGTGGCTTTGAAAGTGTTTACTGAGACATTTTACTAAGGTTGGAAGAAAGAATGTAGACTCTACAGTGGAAACAATCACCCCCTGGGCTCAGAACCTGAATTAAATAAGACAAAGAGAATAGAGAAGGAATGCATCTGCATTCCTCTCTGGTTTCAGACCGCAATGCAAGGTGATCAGCTCCCCATGCTTCTGCTGCCAATCCACAGCCACCAGTGCCGCTGTCCCTGCCCTGTCATGATGGATGTCTTAGGTTTTCTATCTCTGTGAAGAGACACCACGATCATGGCAACTCTTACAAAGGAAAATATTTAATTGTGGTGGCTCACTTAAAGTTCAGAGGTTTAGTCCATTATTGTCATGGTGGGACATGGCAGCCTGTAAGCAGACATGGTCATGAAGCCGAGAGTCCTATATCTTGATTCACAGGCAACAGGAAGTGACCTGAGATACAGTGTGGCTTGAGCAAATATATGGCCTCAAAGTCCACCTCCACAGTGACACACTTCCTCCAACAAAGCTACACTTAATCCATCATAGCAACACCTCCAAATAGTGGCACTTTCTTTGAAGCTCATTTTCTTTTAAATCGTCCCATTGGACAATACCTTCAACCTATGACACCAAAGGTTCATCAGGCATTTTGTCAAAGCAATAAAAATGCAATGAATACTCTTAGCACTGTAGATTTTGAGGAGATAGTGGCTAGATTGTTCATGTCCCTATGTCTTCATCTCTAAATCATCCCGAGTCATGGAATGCTGCATGTTCTCTTCCTCTCAGAAGTTCCTATGTAGAATCCCAGAATCTTGCAACTTATGCTGCACAATCTATTTTATAGAATTTTCGGGTCCATGGTTTTTTTTTTTTTTTTTTGTAGTATGTGAGGAATTGTTTAGACCCTTGGTAATTAAAGTTCTTTTATTAGTTAAAAATAAATTATAGAAGAAAAGTAGATAAAGTTACCTGCAATCCTAGCACTTGGATGGTGGAGGTTGTAAAACTAAGATTTCAAAGCTACATATGGCTACATATGGAGGGCCTGTCTCAAAGATACAACAAACAAACCAACAGGCCTCTAGCAAAATGTCAGAAGTCTTATTATTTCTACTTAAGTAACCTAGAAGTAGGTACTCCTAGGTCTTATAGCTGTTTAGGAACCTAAGTTCTGCTCAAACCTAGATGGCTCAACCATTCTTTCTTGATGAGTGTGCTTTGAACATAAAACTGAAAGTGGGTTGGAAATAAAACTACATGCTGTGGTTACTTTTTCCCAACAGAATTAGGTATTTTCATATCATATTTTAGTTGATCTAGGTTTCCCATTAAGAACACATACTGCTCTATTGAAGCATAGAATAGGAACGATTAAGCTTATCGATAAATCTTACTTACTTTAATAAAATGCATGTATTATCACAAAAAAGTACAAGCTGGTTTAGCAGTTCCTTTTTGAAAGACATCTCTTGAAAACCTTACAAACAATCCTGATTATGTCCAGTTAGCTGTGAGTTAGTCACATGACTACTCTCGGATGACCTTGGGAGATGATGCATATTCTTGCATTGCTGAAGTGGTCCTTTGCTTCACCCCAGTGCGCTCTCTCCATGTTACTTCCTTTAACGCCCAGGATATCCCTACTTAATACCACACTATGAACTAGTTCTGAAACTAAACAAATATTTTAATCCTCTCTTAGCAACCGCATTGTTTTTGTTTCTTCTAAGAGAGAGTGCCACAATAGACAGATTTAGGCCAGCATACTTTAGTTTATTTTTCTCCTTTTTATTGGTTTTTAATTATGTAAAACAACTTTTAAATTAATGTGTATTTTGATCATAGTCTTCTCCTTCCCCAGTTCCTTCAGATCCTCTCCCCTTCTCTATCCATCCAACTTTAACTTCTCTAAAAAACAAAGAAAGAAAATGAATAAAAACCCAATACAACAACAAACCCCCAAAACTAAGAAAATAAGATAAAACAACACCCAAACAGAAAAACAAGCAACAACAACAACAAAACCCAAACAAAAACACCAAACTGTAACCAAATAAAAGCAAACACAAAAAACTGTGGAGTCCATTATTCCTGAATATGAGGCCTGTCCTGGAGTGGTTGATAAACCCAGTGTCATCTCTTGGAGAAAACTGATTTTCCATCCTCTAGCAGGTATAAATGACATTCAGTTTTTAACTTTTACTCTAGAGTCTAGGCATTCATTCATTTAAATATATATGTCTCAAAACAAAATATAATAACATAAAACAGGAACTATCACATTGAAGTTGGATAGGAGAAACAAACAGAAGGAAAACAAACAGAAGAAAAAGAGGCCAAGAGAAGGCACAAGATTCAGAGATCAACTCATTCTTGCCTAAAAACACTAAACTAAAAGCCATAATATATATACAGAGGGCCTGGTACAGAACTATGCAGGTTCAGTCTTTATAAGTTCATATGAGCTTTGTTCATGTTGATTTAGTATCCTTTAACTCCTTAGCCCTTATAGCGTCTCTGCCTTTTCTTTTAAAAGACCCCCGGAGTTGGGAGACTCTCACTTAAGTACTCATGAAAGACTGTCTTTGCTATAATCACACAAGGTTTATTGATTGGAACCAGCCTGCTGGGGCCGAGACTTATATCCCATGCAGGGGTAGAGGAGTTCGACGGAACAAACTACAACCCATACGGGGTAGGGAGGGCGTCATTGGAAGATTCCGAAAATACCAGCGATAATCACAAGTGGGTAACTCCCTGTTTCTCAAGATTGTTCTTCAAGATTATAATCTAACTTTGTGTTCAGCCAGTTCCTGGAACAAAGTCACTGAACTAGCCAACCTAGATTTTTGGCTCTACTATTCCTGCTAGGGGAGGGGGTCTGGATTTATCCTGGTCTTTCACTTTTACTGAGTTCCCTTGGCTCTGAGGGGATGAATTTGGTGGAGACATCACATTTAGGGCTGTGTTCCAAGGTCTCTTACTCTCTGAGTAATGTCTGGTTGTGGGTCTCTGTATTTGTTCCCATCTGGTACAGAAGGAAGGTTCTCTAGCAATGGCTGAGTAAGGCATTAATATATGAATATAGTATAATATCATTACATTATTGAGTCATTTTATCACTCTATTTCTTGTTTGTTTGTGGGATTTTTAAATTAATTTCTTTTCTTCTTTTTAAGGACCATTAGCATTAGGTTTTATCCTAAGTCCCTGGGCTATTATGTCTCTGGTTCTTGGTCAACCAAGCAGTATTGGTTATGAGTTCCATCTTGTGGAGTGGGCCTTAAGTCAAAACAATTCTTGATTGGTTACTCCCATAACTATTGGGAGACCATTGAACTAGCATATCTTGCAGGCAGTATGCCATTTTAATAGATCCGTATATTTTCATTTTCTCTGTGTATGTATGTAGGGGATGTATATGCACACATGAGAATAGGTACTTGTAGAGGCCAGAAGGGGGAGTTGGATATCCTGGAAACAGAGTTACACACAACCATAGGCCCCCTCCATGTGCCTTTACCCACCTACTCACTCATCCCCCCAGTACCTAGATTAGTATTATAGCTACAGTATAATTTCAAAAAACTTGCATAAAATTACTGGGGCTCCACAAGGTTGAGAACTTAGGGAAGGAGATAAATAACACAGACAGCACAGGAAGCTTTGTTGGAGCTAATCATGCAGTCTCACAGTGAGGATGTTTAGGTATTCCGTTTTTCTATGCCAGTCTCTACTATAGTTCTTCTTAAATGTAACCAACCATTAAAATCCCCCCAAAAGTTCTTGAGAGCAATGCTTCTAAATCCTGCCTAGAAAAACACAGCTTAAGCTGTCTAGTAGTGAGCCTCTCCCCTTTAGCTATCAGCAAAATAAAAACTCACAGTTCTACTTTCCAGACAACGTTGGAGGTCTTCATGGTTTCCTTGGCATGGGACTTAGCATGTACTCCTTATTCTAACTGCTGTGCCACACCTTCAGTGTTTTTTTGTACTCATAGTCTCAACTGAAGCCTAGTGTCTGTGAAAGACAGATAGACCTTGTTATTTCCAGCTTCCACATAGTCAGTCACCTGAGGGTCTGAGGTAATGTCACTTAGCTAAGAGCACATAGCTAATCTATGGCATTGGCAGGATTCTGACCCAGGTCACAACGACTCTGGAAAGAATGAATTTTTTTTCTACTCTGACATGTTGTTGTATTTGAGTCTGCATAGCTAATGAGGAGAACATTCTTGAGGACATGCCAGATCCATTCCTCACCAGCACTGTCATCATAGACCCCATACTGATGAACTAATGCCTACACAAGTCCTTGCTTCTCAGAAATCCCTGCCTCCATGTTTTCCCCAGACCTGTTCTGTAGGCCCCAGAGGCCTGACAATGTCATCTCTACAGCAAATTAGGAGCAGATTGAGTGAGAGTTGGGGAATAGATGGGAATATTAAGCCAGGCTGGAAAATTAATGTTCAAAGCAATTTTCAGTTGGCACAGAATGATTTTTCCTTGGGCAGTCTTCCTCTTTCAGTTTTATAATCCATGCTTATATCTATTTAAATTCAGTCCATCTGTATCTGGCTCATTCACACTTAATTCATCAGCAAAACTGTTCTGTCAGAGAAACAAATTCTAGCTTGCCTCTGCTGTTTTATTATAGAATTGGAGTCTGTCTGGAAAGCCAGGGCAAGGGGCTTGGGGGAAGCATATAGAAAAGCAGGCAAAGCTGATTTTACCACACCTTCCATTGAAGTACAGCTGTTTTTTGTTGTGCTGTTTGTTTGTCTTAGGTAATCTGTTGATCTTCCAAAGTTATTCTTCAGTCAGACATGCACTAATTTTCCTGTTCTGCTGCCTTCGTTCCATATGCTTGCTCATATTTGTAACCTTAAAGCACAGAAATAAGACCACACAGAAAACAACCAAAAACTAAATTATCCTCCTTTTTTATTTAGGGTTTTATTGCTGTGAAGAGTCACCATAACCACACAACTCCTATAAGGAAAACATATAATTGGGGATGACTTACAGTTTCAGCAATTTACTCCATTACCATCACTGTGGGTAGCATGGCATGGTGACATGCAGACAGACACGGTACTGGAGAAGGAGCTGAGGGTTCTACATCTTGATCTACAGGCAACAAGTGGTAAACTGTGTACCATACTGAGAGTAGTTTGAGTAAAACAGACCTCAAAGACCACTATCACAGTAATACACTTCCTCCAAAAAGGCCACACCTACTCCAACAAATCTACAGCTTCTAAGATTGCCACTCCCTTTGGTGGCCATTTTCTTTCCAAACACGGCACCTCCCATACCTGCAATGACTCCAAATGCACACAAATGCGCCAAAAGTGTGTACTCTGTCCTTTGTGACTCCATTTCACATTTCATTTTTCTAATCTGTGCATTATCTGATGTTCCATTCTACAAGACCTTCTGATGAAAGCTGTATTTATAGGAGGGAATGAAGAAGTTAACCCATAAGTCTACCGGCTGCTTATCAGTCTGGCTGATCCCAGCAGAACCAACACAGCTCCCTCTACCTCCACAGATCGATAGACTTGGGACAGAAAAAGTTTACCAAGAAGTCTGCCCAGCACCTTGGGCACTTGACAGTCAGGTATGGGTTTGAATCTTAAATACAGGGTCCTGTCCAGTGCCATGAAGTACTGAGCAGACAAGGAGGACATGCTATAGGGGTGACAGGCACTTATATTTTTATTGAGTTCTACATTTTCTCTGTTCCCCTTCCTGCTCTGTTCTCTCCTTCCCTTCAACCCTTTCCCAAGTTCCTCATGCTCCTGATTTACTCAGGAGATCTTGTCTTTTTCTACTTCCCATGTAGATTAGATCCATAGATATCTCTCTTAGACTCCACATTGTTGTCTAGATTTTCTGGGATTGTGATTTGTGGGCTGGTTTCTTTGCTTGATGTCTAAAAGCCACTTATGAGTGAGTACATATGATAATTGTCTCACTCAAAATGATGTTTTCTAACTCCATCCATTTGCCTGCAAAACTCAAGATGTCATTATTGTTTTCTGCTGTGCAGTACTCCATTGTGTAAATCTACCACATTTTTCTTATCCATTCTTCAGTTGAGGGCCATTTAGGTTGTTTCCAGGTTCTGACTATGACAAATAATGTTGCTATGAACATAGTTAAGCAAATGTCCTTGTGTGTTTGAGCATTCTTTGGGTATATACCCAAAAGTGGCATTGCTGGGTCTTAAAGATTGGTTCCTAATTTTCTGAGAAATCACCACACTGATATCCAAAGGGGCTGTTCCCACCAGCAATGCAGGAGTGTTCCCTTTACTTCATATCCTCTCCAGCATAAGTTGTCATCAGTGTTTTTGATCTTGGCCATTCTTACAGGTATAAGATGGAATCTCAGAATTGTTTTGATTTGCATTTCTCTGATGATTAAGGATGTTGAGCATTTTCTTAAGTGTCTTTCAGCAATTTTAGATTCCTCTATTGAGATTTTTCTGTTTAAATCTCTACTGCACTTTTTTTTTAAATTGGATTATTTGCTCTTTAGATGACCAATTTCTTAAGTTCTTTTTATATTTTGGAGATCAGACCTTTGTCTGATGTGGGGTTCATGAAGATCTTTTCCTATTCTATAGGCTGTTGTTTTGTCTTGTTGACCATGTCTTTTGCTTTACAGATGCTTTTCAGTTTCAGGAAGTCCCATTTATCGTTTCTTTCAGTGTCTGTGCTACTGGAGTTATATTTAGGAAGTGGTCTCCTGTGACAATGCATTCAAGTGTACTTCCCACTTTCTCTTCTATGAAGTTCAGTGTGGCTGGCTTTATGTTGAGGTTTTTGATCCATTTAGACTTGAGTTTTGTGCATAGTGATAGATATGGATCTATTTTCATTCTTCTACAAGTTGATATCCAGTTAGACTAGTACCATTTGTTAAAATGCTTTATTTTTTCCATTTGATATTTTTTGCTTCTTTGTCAAAAATCAGGTGTTCGAAGATGTGTAGACTGATATTTGGGTCTTCGATTTGGTTCTATTGGTCCTCTTGTCTTCTTCGATGCCAATACCAGGCACTTTTTAGTAGTGTAGCTCTGTAGTGGACTTTGAAGTCAAGGATTGTAATGCCTCCGCAAGTTCTTTTGTTGTATAGGACTGTTTTGGATACCCTAGGGTTTTATTTATTTATTTTGCTTTTATTCCTTATGAAATTGAGTACCATTCTCTTGAGATCTGTATAGAATTTTTCTGGGATTTTGATGGGCATTGCATTGAATTTGCAGAGTGCTTTTGGTAGGATTGCCATTTTTTACTATGTTAATTCTACCTACCCAAAGCATGGAGGACCTTTCCAGTTTTTGGTGTCTTCTTCCATTTCTTTCTTCAAAGATTTAAATCTCTTGTCATCCAAGTTTTCCACTTGTTTGGTTAGAGTTACTCTGAGATATTTTATGCTATTTGTGGCTACTGTGAAGGGTGATGTTTTTCTGATTTCTTTCTTGGCCCATTTATTATCTGTGTACAGGAGGGCTACTGATTTTTTTAAGTTAATCTTGTATCTTACTACCTTACTGAAAGTGTTTATGAGTTGTAAAACTTACTTGGTAGAATTTTTGGTGTCACTTATGTAAACTATCATATCATCAGCAAATAGTGAGAGTTTGACTTCTTTTCTGACTTGTATCCCCTTGATTTTCTTTTGTTGTCTCATTGCTCTAGCTAGGACCTCAAGAACTATAATGAATAGATATAAAGATTGTGGACAACCTTGTCACTTTGTCTTGTTCCTGAATTCAGTGGGATCACTGGTAGTTTCTCTCCATTTAGTTTGATGTTGGCTGTTGGTTTGAGGTAGTTTGCCTTTAATATGTTTAGGTATGTTCCTTGTATTCCTGTTCTCTCCAAGACCTTTATCATAAAGGGAAGTTGTATTTTGTCAAAAGCTTTTTCAGCGTCTAATGAGATGATCCCGTGATTTTTATTTTTCAGTTTGTTTATATGGTGGATTACATTAACAGATTTTCATATGTTGAATGTTGAATGATCCTTGCATCGCTGCATGAAGCAGACTTGTTCATGGTGAATGATGGTTCTGATGTGTTCTTGTATTTGTTTTGCCAGTATTTTATTTAGCATTTTTGCATCAGTGTTGTTGAGTGACATTAGTATGTTTTAGTGAGTGAGATTAGTATGTCTTAGTAATGTCTTTATGTTATTTGCATATAATGGTAATTGTAGCCTCATAAATAGAATCTGGCAATGTTCCTTCTGTTTCTGTTGTGTGGAACAATTTGAAAAGTATTGGTATTAGTTCTTTGTTGAAAATCTTGTTGAATTCTGAGCTGAAACCATCTGGTCCTGTTTTTATTTTATTTTATTTTTTGGCTGGGAGATTTTTGATGACTGTTTCTATTTCTTATAGGTCTTTTTAATTTGTTTATCTGATCTTGATTTAATTTTGGTAAGTGGTATTTATCCAGAAAGTTGTCCATTTCCTTTAAGTTTTCCAATTTTGTGGAGTACAGGTTTTCAAAATATGACGTGACGATTCTATGGATTTCCTCTGTGTCTGTTGTTATATCCCCCTTTTCATTTCTGATTTTGTTAATTTGGATAGTCTCACTCTGCCTTTTGGTTAGTTTGGATAAAGTTTTGTCTATTTTGTTGATATTCTCAAAGATCCAACTCTGTCTCATTGATTCTTTGTATTATTTTCTTTGTTTCTATTTTGTTGATTTCAGCTCTCAATTTGATTATTTACTACCATCTAGTTCTCTTGGGTGAGTTTGCTTCTTTTTCTTCTAAAGTTTTCCAATGTTCTGTTAATTCACTAGTGTGGGATTTTTCCAGCTTCTTCATGTCATCATTTAGTGCTATCAACTGATGGTTGAGAAATTGGATGCTTAAAAAAGGAATCCCACACTAGCTCGGAACTAAGAAATAAGGCATTTATTAAGGGGTAAAACTTACAAAGTCAGGATTCTCTGCTTGAACGATGGATGAAGATGAGATCCCAAGCAAATGAAACAGCAAAACGGGGCCTAGAAAGAGGAGAGATGAGCTGGATATACTTCTGTATCCAGGTAAATATTCTGTGAGGCCACACCCCAGGAGGAAGGTAATTACTAGCTATAAACCTTCCCGTAGCAATAAACATTCCACTTAACAGGGCTTTCTCATAAATTTGGGTATGTTGTGTGGTCATTTTCATTGAATTTTAGGAAGTCTTTAATTTTTCCCTTTATTTCTTTCTTGACTCATTGATGATTCAGGTGAGAATTGTTTAATTTCCATGTGTTTGTGGGCTTTCTGACATTAGTATTGCTGAATTCTAGCTTTAAGCCATGGTGATCTGATAAGACACATGGGGATATTACAGTTTTTTTGTATCTATTGAGGTTTGTTTTGTTACCGAGCATTTGTATTGCCAATTTTTGAGAAGGTTCCATGAGATGCTGAGAAGAAGGTATATTCTTTTATCTTTAGATGGAATATTCCATAGATGTCTGCTAAGTCCATTTAAGTCCTAACATCTCTTAGTTCCCTTATTTCTCTGTTAATTTTTTGTCTGGCTGCTCTGTCCAATGGTGAGAGTGGAGTGCTGAAGTCTCCCACTATTAGTGTGTGGGGTTTAATGTATGATTTAAGCTTTAGAAGTGTTTATTTTACATATGAGGATGCCCTTGTATTTGGGGCATAGATGCTCAATATTGAGATTTCCCCTTGATGTTTTTTTCCTGTGAAGAATACAAACTGTCCTTCTTTGTCTCTTTTGATTGATTTTAGTTTGAAGTCTATTTTGTTAGGTATTAGGATAACTACACCTGCTTGTTTTTCAGTTCCATTTGATTGGAACATTTTTCTCAACCCTTAACTCTGAGACTATGTCTGTCTTTGAGTTTGAGGTGTGTTTCTTGTATGCAGCAGAAGGATGGATTCTGTTTTCATATCCAATCTGTCAGTCTATGTCTTTCTACAGGTGAGTTGATTCCACCTACTCCTAGTGACTCTCGGACGTCTGATTCAGAACATGACTTTTTTTGTGACATGCATTATGAAACAAAATGAGGATCAGAACTCATCAGAAATGTCTAAATCATTTTGGGCAGTTTTCAATGTGTGTTCTATTATAAATTAAACTATATGCATCAACTGATATATTTTCTGCTCAGTCATTTAGCTTGAGTTCTTTTCAGCTCTAAGATCTGCAAAATTCTCTGGTTATAAGCATCATACCAAGTTCTTTCTCTCAAAATAAAAATATAAGGTGACTGTAGTTCATGACAATGAAGTTTGTTCCAGCCTATAAGAACTCATGTCGACACTTTCTTCTTGGCCTCTCCTTTCCTCTTTTTCCTCCTCTTTCTCCCTCCTCCTTCTTTATAACAAAATATCATATAGTAGTGATCATTATGAGATTATATTATTAGGCAGCTTTTTTCTCTCCAACCAAGAGAAATTTCTTTCTCCTTATTTTCTAAACAAGGACTATAATTTTTATAGACCCTATTTTATCTGATTATACCACAGTGATCAATTTAATTTTGATTTTATCACATTTAAATTATTTTAAATAAAGTCAGATATTTATCTGTTTTACTATCTTAAAAATTACACACCTGAAATTATCAGTAACTAAAGTGTAGAGTCACCATCATTATCAACACATATCATGTGTCATATGACCAAGCATACTTTATCATTCTGTCCCCAAAGAAATAAAAATTGTTCTCCAAGAAATATTTTGATCAATGTGGTTGTTTTTATTCAACTATATGAATGTTTACTTATGGATTATTTTTACTTCCTAGTTTCTGAAAAATTTGAGATTATTAGAAACATGCAGAAGTTAGGTTAAAATGATCAATTAGTGCTAAAAATTGAACAGCAATTACATTGGGTTGAAAAAAATTATAAAATTAATAAAGGAAATAGAAGGTAAATATTTGTAAGTGGAAGGAATTATCATCTACTTTTTGCTTTAATTTTCTTCTTTACTGTGATGGACATTTCTAGATTCTCTTCATCACCACCCATAACTTAGACACAACCCTTATTCTACAGATGAGGAGACTCTAGGTCACATTGGTGGAATTTCCTGCCTATTTCTGTCTGGAGCCTTCTGACTTTCACTGTGTGCTATGACACCAGTTGTCTCAAATCCTAATTTGAGTGCAACAGAAAGCTAACTTTTGAAATAAAGGCTTATTATAGTATTCCCTACATCTGTGATTTCATAGACTAACTTTGTTTGAAGTGGTGAGGAGTGATTGAAGGACACTTTCGGAGCTTGGTGCACTAAGCAATTAAAAGTAGAGTCAAAATTGTTAATGAATGATTATATACTTTGCCATGGAAAATAAACCATTCGGGGGAATAACTGATGTATTTGATGAGTGCATTTTGGTATAGCAGAGTCCTCTTCATTATATCCTACCTCATGGAACTCCCCGAGAGAACACCATAAGAGAGAATTTGTTGATTGAGATAGATAATGTTTACTTTATTCATCTTTATTTTATATGTATGAGTATTTTTCCTAAATATATGTATACTTAGCACATGTGTGCCTAGTAATTGAGGAGGACATAAAAGGGTATTGGATCACTTGGTACTGAACTTAGAGATGGCTATGAGTTGCCACAAGGCTGCTGGGAACTGAACTCAGCCCTCTGCAAGGGCAGCCAGTGCTGTAAACCACTGAGACATCTCTCTAGTCCTGAATAATGTACATTATAATCACTCATGTTGTAGTCAATTCAGTGTGCTGCTTACAGTCCACAAAGGTTGCAGGGAAGAGGTTAAGACGAATAGTGTGTGGATCTTCTGGGAGTACCCACCTCCTACATTCCTTTCTGAGAAAACTGCTGGCAATAGCATCTCATAGTGAGGATTGCTAATGCAGTCCTGAAGCATAGTCTCTACAGTATGCAGAAGAAAATATGGCCACTGAGATGTGGATCTAATGCTGGTGCCAAGACTCCCTCCATTTGATGTCTTGTACCAGGCTTTTTGGGGAGGGGGCACCAACCAACTCCCAAATCACGACATAGGGATTTATTGGTTATGAATGTTAGGCACTTAGTTAGTTCTTATTTTAATCTGTTTCTCTTTATCTATGCTTTTACTTGGGGCATTTTAGCTTTCTCTCTGTATGCCCTGAATGTGTCTGCAGGCTGGCAACTGTCTGGCTGGCCCCAGGATTGCCCTTCTTTCTCCCTCATTCTCTCTCCTTCTCTATTTCTCTCCCATGCTTTGATTTTTGCTTGCTAATCCTGTTTATCCCTCTTCTGTTTAGCTATTGGATGCCCAGCTTTTTTATGAGACCAATCAGGTGTCTTAGACAGGCAAGGTGAAACTGCAAAACATCTTTTCATACTTAAACAAATACAGCAGAAACAAATGTAACATATCTTTACATTATTAAATAAGCAGCAGAAACAAATACAACATACCTTTACACAGTTAAAGTAATATTCTACAGGGTAAAAAAGTGTAACACATTTTACATAGTTAAACATTTCACAACAATGTCCCCTAGTCCTCAGATCTAGTTAGTCTCTGGTCCATTTCACCACATCCAACAGCTACTATTTGGCCAGTCTAGGAAAAAATGAGACTGGGATGTGTCTGGCTTTACAAATGAGACAACATTTGAGTAAGTGTCTGAGAAAGTATAGTTTAATCTATAGGAGAAATAAGACAGACATCTCATGTTGGTATGAGAAAACATAGAGCTAAGATGCACCTGTTCATGTATAATGACGGTGAAGAACAGTGATGGCACCAGGGTGCTTTCCTGGGTGTCCAGCAATCTTGCTTTCAATTCAACAAAGGAATTCTGGCTTTATTTTGGAGGAAAGGTATTGATTCTAAAGGGCTGTGAGCTCCAAGTCAGATTCCTTTTTTAAAAATTTGACTCAACAAAACAAAACAAGAATGTATCCTCTATACTGGTAAGCTACGGCACATACAAAAGAAAGACAATAAAACAAAGATTACAGACACTAAGCATCCCTAACAGGAACAGGATATTCATATAAAGGATTCTATTATGAGCTTAAGAAATTATACTCCATCTTGCTAGTCATTTCAAGTTGTAAAAGAAACAGTAAGTCATAATTTGTGCTCTTCTGGTCAATACATTTCAGAACATTAAAAGCATCTGCTGCTGCTGAAGGTGAATAAAGATTGTTGGTGAATAATTGCTAGTTTGGGGAGGGATCGGTATTTAGTAGCATCTGCAAACATTTACAATTGAGTTGACAGTTGTACAACTAGCAATCTGTCCTTTAGAATTAGAAACCCGGTTTGCACCAGTGTACATATGATGTTCATTATAACATTGTTTGGAAAAATGCTAAACAGAGCAATGACTGTGGAAAAATTGTCTGTGTCAGCAGTGTCCGTTAAGCTTTTAAGATGCACTTCAGCTCCTGCTGACCCCACCACAAGGGCTCCTCTCACACTGTTTTGTCAGATGAAGACGAAGGAAGGTGTTGGAGTATTCATGCCCATTCTTCTCCCTGTTGGCACTGGTCTTGATAGTGGCGGCATCTGCTGATATAAGGATAATTTTCATGACAGTGGTTGACTCTCTCTCTGCCAAGTTCAAGAAATGATGATCTGCTTCTTCCCCTTTAATGCTTTGACATGAAATGGTTTTCTTTCATACAAATCTGCTTTTTTTCAACTCTATTTCTGATTACATATACTGTTCCCTGAAATAACTTGGTTCAAAAATGGAGGATAAATTGTAGAGGTGAAGACTGAACTACGAAGACAGCTTGAGTGGTTCTTACAAAAGTCTTAAGTGCTATGAGGGAGAGAGAACAGGGACAGATTTAGCAATGTTTTAGTCACTAGGTCATATGCTTGTTTGGTTCTTATGAAACACACCATATGAATCCTCACCTCATTGCTTAGGGTACCATGGGTAAGAAAAGAGAGCTAAAGGAAAGAGAAGATGTGTTGTCCACAGTATCCCATCAAGGAGACTTGTTTACAGATACCCCATGTTTTGATATAGGAGTGTTAGATAATTATGCAATAGATTTAGGATACAATTAAGGCAGTAGAGAGATCTTGAGGCTTAAGCAAGTAGATTCCAGCATCCGGGTGACTGGGTTCTCATTTTGATTTGTTGATGTTAACAAATCTGTGTATGCCCATTTTGTTTTCCCATTTGAAATGCAGATACTTCTGGCATCTATGTTTTATAGATATAATGAGTAAGTAGTTTCTGTAGATTAGGATATGTATTTATTCCTTGCACATAGCAAATTCAACAAATATAAAACATCATTGCCTTATATCATAAGGCTTGGTTCATATCAATCCACAAGAAAGTATAAGACAACACCCTATATATACAAGACAACTATAGGCCAAAGAGAAATGGCATCCCACCTCAGGGCTGTAAAGAAGAAAATGAGAATTATAGAGGCTTTGATCTACTCCTTTGCCTATGAATGTGATCTTACAAGCTACAGTCATATAAGAGGAGAATTTGGGGGAAGCATTATGCAGACAGATTCATTTTCTTTTATGATCGGGTAACTAGACTCATAAACTGGGGGCTGTTTTGGGAGCTGAGAAACTAGTCTTTAGAAAGGCAGTTCACAGAATTATTTGACTGGGCTCCAATTCTTCCATTAAATCCAAGAACCTCCCTGAGTAGCATCTATAAAGTAATCCCCTCACTGCCCTATAAACCAAGAGTCCTGAACTTCTCAACAGCAGGCTTTGTCTCAAGGAAGGAGCATTTATCTCAGTGCATGATGGTCTCCTTTGTTGTTGGTTGCTAGAGGTAAGTGTTGCAGCAGGCAGTCAGCGGAGATTAACACTAACAGTTTGATTTTGTTGTCACACTAGGCAAACATCATTTCTAGCTTTGAATTGTTTGAGTGTTTTTTGAGTAAGTTATTGGATCTGTGTTCTGATTCCTTCATCCATAAAGCTGAGTTAGTAATGTTGTTCTCATTATGATGCTTAATGATTATTAGTTATGCACTTTGCTTTAGGTGGAGGCTTAGCTCACATCAGTCCACAAAAAAGGTATTACAAATAGTGAAACTGTAGATAGATGAAAAATCTTAAACGTAGAAAAGCGTGTGTCAAGCTCATCCAAAGGTACTAAAACTGTGAACCTGTCATCAAGCAAATGGATCTCTGTGTCTTTTATTTTTATCATTGAACTTGACAGAGAGTCTCTGCCTAGTGTGTTATATATCAATGAAGTTGAATCTTGAATTGAAGCTTAATAAACTCTAGAATCCATGGTATTAGATGTTTAACATGGAAAAGAGAGAAGGCAATTTAGGCCTGATATCACAGATACTATGTTCTAACAGAATATGAACGATGAGTTAATAAAATTGAAACAAATAGCTACAAACTAGTGTTAATATCCTCTAGTACATCAACTGGATGATGAAATGGAGAAGATCAGACAAGTGCAATATTTTATTTTGGTGCTGGTAGGAACATCAACATGCATAGAAAGGAACAATGTTTTATAACTGTCAAAAAACTAAGCAAATGTTCAATGGATTCATAACTCTTTCAAAGACTGTTCTTTGGTACATTGTTATCAGCAATGTGACTTCTCTGGCCCAGGGCCTGAGTTTTTTTTTTGTTTTGTTTTGTTTATTTGTTTGTTTTTGGTTTTTCAAGACAGAGTTTCTCTGTGTAATAGTTCTGGCTTTCATGGAACTAGGTTTTGTAAACAAGGCTGGCCTTGAACTGATAGAGATCTGCCTGCCTCTCTCTTTCAAGTACTGGTATTAAAGGCATGTACCACCACTGCCTGGCTGGACCTGAGTTTTTTAAAAGTTATTTTAAAAGTTAATTTCTTTTAGAAATAAGATTAGATATTTGAAAAGGGGGATGTTTCAATAGAGGTGCTAGATAGATGGTTCTAGTTTTTACAGTACCTTCTCTTCAAGTATGAGGACCCGAGTTCAGATATCCCAGTACTCAAGTAAAATCTGACCATGGCTCTACACGTCTGCAACTCTAGTGCTTGGGTATGGGTCAGGGCTTACTGGATAGTCATCCTAACATATTGCCCACCTGCTCCTTTCTATTATGGGCTGGGGGTCATTTCTGGATGGATAACTATTTGACATCCCTGGAAATCCCCACTTTCAGGCCAATCATACAACTATACCTAAAAAATAACTTTGGACAAAAACGTACAGGAAACTATTTTTATTTACTACAACTCTCTTATGATAGTTTATTTAGAAGTGAAGACAAAAAAGAGGTCCAAACTCCATTTCCGGGACCCAGTGGTGTCCTATAGTGGAGGCCTCCTTCCTCTATCTAAATGCCAAAAGCTTCACCTGAAAAGGTTATTGGATAATATTTAGTCATTATTTCTGCAAGGAACTTCAGTTGTGATATATAATTACTAATGATTTTTCTTTATCACCTGCTGTAGATCCTTCCTAAATTTGGATAGTATACATGTATACTTAGATTGTTTACCCAAGGAATCACCTGGACTTTACTAGTCGTCAATTTATATAATTTCAAATTTACTCCCATTATTAGCTAGTAAGGTACAATGGGTCATGGAGAAAAAAATCCACAGGATGCTATTCTAATTAGGTAGCAACAGGATGAATTGTCATTGATAATCAGGGCTGATGATGACTCTCTAGATGATTATTTTACTCTTTCTAGAGCCTTCAGTATAAGATTTAGATTGAATGGAAATTGATTTTTGTCCCCTAATGTAAATAGTTTATTCATTTATTCATTGTTATCTAGAGGCCTGATCCTTATAGGTTCTAATATTGTAGTGAAAGGGAAAAAGGGCCCTAAATGAATTCCTAAATATAGTGCGGGAAGGCATCTATTCACCTTCCATTGTCTTCGGCATGAACTCCTGTGTAATTCTACCAATTGAGGATGTAATACCATATCAAGGAGCCTGAATGAACACATATTCTACATTGTGTAGCAGGGCATCACACAGAATTATTCTGATGTATTGATTTGATTATAATTCTGAGAAGTTATTTTGATGCTTTGTAAGTAAAAGATGACGGTATATTCCAGGAACAATGAAACCTATAATCATTACTGTTGAGTTTCCTCCATTCTTAGGTGGAACTTTGAACTGAATCAAATCTAAATTAATGTTTATACATGTTGCTAAACAAATGGGCCATAAACATTCAATGATGCTGATAATGAGATTGCACAGAGGGAAAACCTTTCTTTTTATTGTTTTGTTGAGCTCTATATTTTTCTCTGCTCCCCACCCTTCAACCCTCTTCCCTTTACTCTCTCCCATTGTCCCCAAGCTCCTAATTTACTCAAGAGATCTTTTCTACTTTCCATGTAGATTAGATCCATGTATGACACTCTTAGCGTCCTCTTTGTTGTCTAGGTTCTCTAGGATTGTGAATTGTAGGCTGCTTTTTGTTTGCTTTATGTCTAAAAGCAACTTATGAGTAAGTACATATGATATTTGTCTTTCTGGGTCTGCGTTACCTCACTCACTATGATGTTTTCTAGATCCATCCATTTGACAGCAAATTTCAAGTTGTAATTATTTTTTTCTGCTTGTATAGTACTTCTTTGTGTAAATGTATCACATCTTCTTTATCCATTCTTCAATCGAGGGGCATTTAGGTTGTTTCCAGGTTCTGGCTATGACAAATAATGTTGCTATGAACATAGTTGAGCACATAAACTTGCAGTATTATTGAACATTAATTGGGTATATACCCAAAAGTGGTATTACTGGGTCTTGAGGTAGGTTGTCTCCTAATTTTCTGAGAAATTGCCATACTGATTTTCAAAGCAGATGTACCAGTTTGCACTCCTACCTGCAACAGAGGAGTGTTTCATTTACTCCACATCCTCTCCAGCATAAGTTGTCATCAGTGTTTTTGATCTTGGCCATTATTACAGGTGTAAGATGGAATCTCAGAATTGTTTTGATTTGCATTTCTCTGATGGCTAAGGATGTTGAACATTTCCTTAAGTGTCTTTCAGCCATTTTTGATTCATCTGTTGAGAGTTCTCTGTTTAGGTCTGTACCCCATTTTTATTATTATTCGTTCTTTTTATGACCAATTTCTTGAGTTCTTTGTATATTTTGGAAATCATCCCTTTGTCTGATGTCAGGTTTGTAAAAGTCTTTTCCCATTCAGTAGGCTGCTGTTTTATCTTGTTGATCAAGTCTTTTGCTTTACAGAAGCATCTTAGTTTCAGGAGGTCCCATTTCTTAATTGCTTCTCTTAGTGTCTGTGCTACTGGGGCTGTATTTAAGAAGCGGTCTTCTGCACAAATGCATTACTCTAGAATATGAGTGTTAATGAAGACAATGGATAACATAACTGTGAAAAAAACCAAGTGACTGGCTTCCTGGAGGCATGGTTGATATTGAAGACAATTTTTGGTATCTGGGCTACCTAATACTTAAGAGTGATTCTAGACCTACCTTTAATAAGGTTCCACCAGATAATAAGTTCATAGCTAATTTTTATTGTTATCTCACTACTACTTAACTTATGGGTTCATTGAAAATTCTCAAAAAACTAAGGGCAAAAGATAGTACTAATTGGCATCTATTAGATGAGTACTCTGCTGAGAATACCTTATATACTTTTGACTCTTCGCTTACAGTAACATAGCTTTAAGTATTTCTCATTTACATAAAGCAAGATAATCCGATGTGTGATTACAGTAACAACAACATATAATGACTGATTACATAATTTTGAGATTCTTATGTTATTCATTAAGTTGTAGTATTATTTTGATGCTGGATTTTTTTAAAAGAAGAAAGTGTTTATTTGAAGTTACATTTCAAGAAAGAGTGGGAGTTCATTAATGATGGGGAAGGGATGTCAACAGGAACAGAAAACAGGGATATATATTTCAAGCTGGATTTTAATAAATGATAGCTGTGTATTATAAACTCTGAAGTGACAATTATAATAATATAATAATTATAACTAATAAGCAGAGGTGATACAAGGAGTGATATAAATTGCATTTAAATAAGAGAACCTAATTTAGGGGCAGAAGAACAAAGAGAGATTGAGTAAATAGAAGACAAATATTAATAGTAGACTTTTAACATAAAACATCATAAACCATCAACAATAACTCAACTACATGAAATCTATTATTCCATTTTTAAAATTTGATAGATTATTTGGAGGCTTTTTGCTTCAAATTTATTTGTCTTATTTTTGTCTTATTGATCTTAAGCTTATATATGTTGGTTTCTGTTTTTGTTGTTTTGTGTTTCTTTGTGATAGACACAGAGAGGCAAAGGCAGCAAAAGGGACTGTTTCATGACTTTGTCTACTTTTTTTAAAGACAGAAAGAACAGGTGTAGAGTTTCATGAGTAGGGAGGACCTCACAGAAATTGGGGGAGGGGAAAAGCATGATAAGAATACAGGAAAAATTCAATAATAATAAAGAGGCCAGGAATTTGAAGAAGAGAAAAAGAAGGATACTTGGGAGAATTTGAAAGGAGGAAGAGGAAGGGAAAATTATATATTCATAGCATAACTATAATCTCAGATGATTAAAACATTTTAAATGTTTTAATTTAACTTAATTTAGCAACTAATTTGAATTTAGTAATTTAATTTAGACTAGTAATTAATTTTAATATAATATAATTGTCAGTGCTAAATGATTTACATAATTTAGATTTATTTTTATGTATATACATATTTGCCTGCTTACATGTGTATCATGTGTGTGTCTGGTACCTGCCCATGGAAGTCAGAAGAAGGCATGAAATTCTCAGGAACTGGAATTACAGATGGTAATGAGCTGCTGTATTAGTTCTGGGAACACTGCAGGTACAAGTGCACTTAACCACTGAAGAGTTTCTCTACAGATTTAATTTTTAATATGAGCTCTTAACTTCTGATACATCTTTATATTTCCCAGTAATTATTATTAATCATAGCTCTGAGCTACTTGGTTGCCAATCAGTAGAGAGAAACACCCTGTGGCTAAAGATATCACACACCATGGTTGCAGGATATAGAGAAATCAAGTGGGAATTGACCTGGAAACTTTTCCCCTGGTGGCTACATTTTTTTTTATTTTTTATTTTTAATTTTTAGAATTTATAGTACAATAAAGTGTGATCCAGTTTTCTGGGGGGGGGGGGAGGCATCAGTGGCTTTACTCAGTTGTGTACTTTGTATGCTACAATACCAAACTGACACAGAAAGATGTGCCCAGTGGTGCAATGATGACATGTGTATCACCTATGATAGACATGATTTCTGACTACATTCAATTCATACATTACAAAAGGGAATTCATCCATGACATCATAAAACTTGCCAGAAGTTCATGGCTGAGGATATCACAAGCACTGTCAGTATCATCCCAAGGATGCAAGATTGGTTCAACATAAACAAATCAGTAAGTATAATATCATATAAATGGATTTAGGGAAAGAAACCACATGATCATCTCAATAGACACAGAAAATATTTGGCAAAAATTTCTGAGATATAGCATTCCATTAACATTACAGATAGATTGATTCCTTTTAACTGCAAGGTCTTTACTTACTAAAAGGGAATTGAGTGTTGTGTGATCACACTAACTATACACTAGAGAATAAGGTATCTCCATATTTCCAATCATAGATTTACAAACCAGAATTACAATGAACATACTCAATTTTTTTTCTGGAGACAGTCTTTTTGGTGGTCCTGGCTGTTCTCAAGCTTGCTTTTGTAGAAACCAGTTTGTTCCCAAATTTATAATGACCCTCTTACTTCTGTCTCCCTAATGTTGGGTTTGAAGATTTTTGTCACTACAGCAAAAGCTGCGAGTTGCTATTTTTAAAGACAGAGAAATTTAGAGTAATTGGGATAAACTTGTCAAAATCATGCGAAAGTAATTTATAATACAATAAGGAAAGAAGGAGATTATATTTGGAAGAAAGAAGGTAACAGCGAGATCCAAACACAGGTAGCAGGTTTAGGTAACATCTTGCTTCTGGACTTGGCTTAGAATTACACGTGCTTGGTTAGACAGTAAAGTTGCATTGACTCTTACAGTTTGATTACTTTTTTCATTTTGTTAGGATTAAGTTTTGTGGGTCAGTACTGCAGGTGAGTAGGGAGATAGGGAAGATCTGTGAGGAGTAGTGGAAGAGTAAATAATATAAGCATTTATATTTAAATTTTAATTGTTTGAAAAACATTACACCAAAAAGGAAAGAGCAGAAAAAACAGCAAACAGAATTGGAAGAGGCAGACCTGCCCCGCACAGCCTCACTGTCTATTGATGTTCAGATTTAAGCAAGCATATTATTTTTAAAGAATTTTGGTAGGTAAACAATGTTTTAAAGCTGCACACATTAAAAGCACAATGGGTGTATAACATCACCACTATAATAAAACACTTAATTTTTAAGTTTATCACTTTGAAGAATATTCTTGAGATTCTGTGTGTGTATGCAAGTGTAAAGAACTTGCAACATAAAATGTATCCTCTTAATATATTTTAATGCACAATATTATATTACTAACTACAGTTTCTATATTATATATGTCTCTAGGATTTATTAGGTTTTCATATTTGATTTATAACCATTGAATATATTCCCCCAGTTTCTTCTTTTTCTATTGCCAAGAAATCATCTTTTTGTTCTCTATTTTAAGTAAGTAACAAAGATAAGATTCATGTGAAATTTATTTCATAACTGGTCAATTCCATGTAACATTAATACTACCACAAATAGTAATATCTTTTTAAGATCAACTAATTAATATCTTATAAATTTATATATTAACATAACTACATACATATATATGGCACATTATCTTTATCATATATGGTTTTTACTCTTCTCTCCAATAACCAGAAAATATTTTTACTCAAAGATTTTAACTGCACAAACATTTGGGAATCACTCTCATATTACTTGCAATATTTTTATTTTTAAGTTTTTAGGGTATTTAAAGGCATGGATCTAATACTTGGTAGAGAGTGAACAAGAAAAGTAGTGTTGTATTATATTTTCCATACCTTTTATATATCAGAATTATTTGATCATAACCATATATTCTGAGATATTTTACACCCTGTGGAATGACTAGGGGTGAACGCAAAGTTTCAAGTAATATCATATAGGGAAAAGTGAAAATGTTATACTTATTATGACAAACATGGTATCCACTGTTGTAAAACACTATCTGCAGAACAAAACATTCACCATATTCAATAGACCAGATATGCCTGGTTTTAAAACATCACCACACTCAATCTTATTGACAATTGACATTCTTCATTGTAAGAGAGTGTGAGACGTGTCCTTGAACTCTCACCTCAGGTTACAGCCTCTCCTTCCAACTATGTGTAGGCAGTTCTTCCCTGCTTTCATGTGTTCTCAAGGTACCAGAGTGTGTGTGCATATATATAGAAAGATTAACTGAAGAGAAGCCATTTATGAAGCTAAGGCAACATTGTCATCCATTTTTGTTTAAGATTTTCCATATCAGTTGCGTTGGGGGTCACCCACCCTGCTGTAAGCAACTCCTCACCTATGCTCTGGAAGCAAACAAAACAGTTAATTGGTTTTCTGAGTTTGGTGTAATCATACTTTTGTTTGTCCTTGGGATCCTGTATGGCTAGGGAAGATGTTCTGTGCACCTCTAAAGCGAAGATTTCTCAGAACAACCCCTCCTCTAGGTCAATAACCCAACACTACTATGGAAAGCCAATGATCTCCCTACTTTACTTCTCATACCTGGGGTAGCCTCATATTCTTTAGAAAGGAGAAGATGAATGAGAAAATGCATGATCACTTTGTTACCTCTAGCTAGATTATGATTTTTCATTAATTGAAATACAGAGTAAATGATTTGTTTGTTGAAAATCACTATTGTAGGGCCAGACGCACGGAGGCATAGCGGCAGCCAGACGCCGCATAGCGGCGGCCAGAAGCGGCGTAGCGACACCGCATTCAGGAAGAGGCTTTGGAAGACCAGCGCGGCAGCAGATGCAAGCGGCAGGGCCAGGCGTGCAATAAGGAGAGCAGATCGCCCTACTACAATCAAATCAAAGAGGTAAAGAGGTAGGCCTTTGGTTGGTCAGGTCACTGGCAAACGGGGAGCCTGGTCCTGTCCTGAAGACCCTTCGGAGGGGTGAGAGGGTTCTTGGCCTGCGGCAGGAACCAGGAAACAGAGCAAGGGCATTTTGTAAGCGGAGCCCTGGGCCAGCAGGGAAACCTGATCCAGTTTTTAAAAGACCCATTAGATAGGATTAATAGGAGGAGATGGGCAGACGCCAAGGCAAGAACTCACCCAATAATCTGAAAAACAACATGAAAAGACCAGAACCCAAGGATCTTACAACAGAAGTATTTGAGCAATCTAACACAGAAGAAGTGGAAAAAATTGACTTTATGAACGCAATAGAGTCCCTTAAACAACATGTAAAAAATGCCCTTATATAAATGGATGAGAAGTATAACAAAAAGTTTGAAGAAATGAGTAAATATGTACATGATACCCTGGGAAACCAAGATAAAACGATCAAACAGGTAAGGAAACAGTTCAAGAATTGAAAACTGAAATGAAGGCAAGGAAGAAAATACAAACTGAGGACCAGCCAGATATGGAAAATCTAGGTCAACGAGCAGAGTCTACAGAAACAAGCATAATCAATAGAATACAAGAGATAGAAGAAAGAATCTCAGATGCTGAGGACACCATAGAGAAAATAAACGAACAGATCAAAGAAAACAGCAAAGCCAACAAATTCTCAACACAAAACATTCAGGATATATGGGACACAATAAAAAAAAAAACCAAACTTAAGAATAATAGGAATAGAAGAAGGAGAAGAGTCACAGCTCAAAGGCCCAGAAAATATATTCAACAAAATTATGGAAGAAAACTTTCCCAACTTAAAGAAAGATATTCATTTAAATATTCAAGAAGCATACAGAACACCAAACAGACTGGATCAAAGAAAAACATCTCCTCGCCATATAATAATCAAAACACAAAATATACAGGTTAAAGAAAGAATATTAAGAGCTGCAAAGGAAAAAGGGCAAGTAACTTATAAAGGTAAACCGATCAGACTTACACCTGACTTCTCTATGGAAACTATGAAAGCCAGAAGGATAGATGTACTGCAGAACCTAAGAGACCATGGATGCAAACCCAAACTACTATACCCAGCCAAGCTATCATTCATTATCAATGGAGAAAACAAGACATTCCAGGATAAGAATAAATTTAAACAATACGTAGCCACAAATCCAGCCCTACAGAAAGTAATAGAAGGAAAATCGCAACCCAAGGAATCCAACACTGCCAACAGTGCCTACAATAACCCAGGCATCTAGTGACCCTTCACCAGCACATCTCAAAGAAGGGAGACACACAATCTCTACTACCAAAAGCAATAAGAATAACCGGAGTAAACAACCACTGGTCATTAATATCACTTAATATTAATGGGCTCAATTCACCTATAAAAAGGCACAGGCTAAAAGATTGGATACGAAAACAGGATCCAACATTCTGCTGTTTGCAAGAAACACATCTCAACCACAAAGACAGGCACCTACTCAGAGTAAAGGGTTGGGAAAAGGTGTTTCAAGCAAATGGTCCTAAGAAAAAAGCAGGTGTGGGCATATTAATTTCTAACAAAACTGACTTCAAACTAAAATCAATCAGAAGAGACCGAGATGGTCACTTTATACTCATAACAGGAACAATTCATCAGGATGACGTCTCAATTCTGAATATCTATGCCCCCAATATAAAAGCACCTACTTATGTAAAAGAAATATTACTAAAATTCAAGGCAGACATCAAACCACACACACTAGTAGTAGGAGACTTCAACACACCTCTCTCTCCAAGGGACAGGTCAATCAGACAGAAACCTAATAGAGAATTAAGAGAATTATTGGAGGTAATGAAGCAAATGGACTTAACAGACTTCTATAGAACATTCCACCCAAATAGGAAAGAATATACCTTCTTCTCTGCAGCTCATGGAACCTTCTCAAAAATTGACCACATACTTGGAAACAAAGGAAACCTCCACAGATACAAAAAAATATCAGTGTCCACCTGTGTCCTATCTGATCACCACGGATTAAAGTTAGAAGGCAACAACAATGCTACCCACAGAAAGCCGACAAACTCATGGAAACTGAACAGTCAACTACTGAACCACACCTGGGTCAAGGAAGAAATTAAGAAAGAAATTAAAGTCTTCCTTGAATTTAATCAAAATAAAGAGACAACATACTCAAACCTATGGGACACAATGAAAGCAGTGCTAAGAGGAAAGTTCATAGCACTAAGTGCCCACTTAAAGAAAATGGAAAATGCACACATTGGGGACTTAACAACACACCTGAAAGCTCTAGAAAAAAAAGAAGCAGACACGCCCAGGAGAAGTAGAAGACTGGAAATAATAAAACTGAGGGCCGAAATCAACAAAATAGAAACACAGAAAACACGCCAAAGAATCAATGAAACAAAAAGCTGGTTCTTGGAGAAAGTCAACAAGATCGACAAACCCCTATCCAAACTAATTAAACGACAGCGAGAGAACACACAAATAAATAAGATCAGAAATGAAAAGGGGGACATAACCACAGACACAGAGGAAATTCAGAGAATCATTAGATCTTACTACAAAAGCCTGTATAACACAAAATTGGAAAATATAAAAGAAATGGACACTTTTTTAGATAAATACCATATACCAAAGTTAAACCAGGACCAGGTGAACAATCTAAACAGACCTGTTAGTCACGAAGAATTAGAAGAGGTTATCAAAAACCTCCCTACCAAAAAAAGCCCAGGACCAGATGGTTTCAATGCGGAATTCTACCAGAACTTCCAAGAAGAGCTAATTCCTATACTCCTTAATGTATTCCACAATATAGAAACAGAAGGGTCATTACCAAACTCCTTCTATGAAGCTACAGTTACTTTGATACCAAAACCACACAAAGACTCCACCAAGAAAGAGAATTACAGGCCAATCTCACTCATGAACATCGATGCAAAAATCCTCAACAAAATACTGGCAAACCGAATCCAAGAACACATTAGAAAAATTATCCATTATGATCAAGTAGGCTTCATCCCAGAGATGCAGGGCTGGTTCAACATACGAAAATCTATCAATGTAATCCACCATATAAATAAACTGAAAGAAAAAAATCATATGATCATTTCATTAGATGCTGCAAAAGCATTTGACAAAATTCAACACCCCTTTGTGATAAAGGTCTTGGAGAGAATAGGGATACAAGGATCCTACCTAAATATAATAAAAGCTATTCACAGAAAGCCAACAGCTAACATTAAATTGAAAGGAGAAAAACTCAAAGCCATCCCACTAAAATCAGGAACACGACAAGGATATCCACTCTCTCCATACCTCTTCAATATAGTGCTTGAAGTTCTAGCAATAGCAATAAGACAACATAAGGAGATCAAGGGGATTTGTATTGGAAAGGAAGAAGTTAAGCTTTCGTTATTTGCAGATGATATGATAATATACATAAGTGACCCCAAAAATTCTACCAAAGAACTCCTACAGCTGATAAACACCTTTAGTAATGTGGCAGGATACAAGATCAACTCCAAAAAATCAGTTGCCTTCCTTTACACTAAGGATAAGGAAGCAGAGAGGGAAATCAGAGAAGCATCACCTTTCACGATAGCCACAAATACCATAAAATATCTAGGGGTAACCCTGACCAAGGAAGTGAAAGACCTATTCGACAAGAACTGTAAGTCTTTGAAGAAAGAAATTGAAGAAGACACCAGAAAATGGAAGGACCTCCCTTGCTCTTGGATTGGGAGGATCAACATAGTAAAAATGGCAATTCTACCAAAAGCAATCTATAGATTCAATGCAATCCCCATCAAAATCCCATCAAAATTCTTCACAGATCTAGAGAAGACAATAATCAACTTTATATGGAGGAACAAAAATCCCAGGATAGCCAGAACAATCTTATACAATAAAGGATTGTCTGGAGGCATTTCCATCCCTGACTTCAAACTCTATTATAGAGCTACAGTATTGAAAACAGCCTGGTATTGGCATAAAAACAGAGAAGTCAACCAATGGAATCGAATAGAAGACCCTGACTTTAACCCACAAACCTTTGAGCACCTGATTTTCGATAAAGGAGCTAAAAGTATACAATGGAAAAAAGACAGCATTTTCAACAAATTGTGCTGGCAAAACTGGATGTCAATCTGTAAAAGAATGAAAATAGATCCATATCTATCACCATGCACAAAACTCAAGTCCAAATGGATTAAAGACCTCAATATCAGTCTGAACACACTGAACCTGATAGAAGAGGAAGTGGGAAGTACTCTACAGCACATGGGCACAGGAGACCACTTCCTACGTATAACCCCAGCAGCACAGACACTAAGGGCATCATTGAATAAAATGGGACCTCCTGAGGCTGAGAAGCTTCTGTAAAGCAAAGGACACTGTCACTAAGACAAAAAGGCAACCCACTTACTGGGAGAAGATTTTCACCAACCCCGCAACTGACAAAGGTCTGATCTCCAAAATATATAAAGAAATCAAGAAACTAGACTGTAAAATGCTAATCAATCCAATTATAAAATGGGGCACTGAGCTGAACAGAGAATTCTCAACAGAAGAACTTCAAATGGCCAAAAGACACTTAAGGTCATGCTCAACTTCCCTAGCGATCAGGGAAATGCAAATCAAGACAACTTTAAGATACCATCTTACACCTGTCAGAATGGCTAAAATAAAAAACACCAATAATAGCCTTTGCTGGAGAGGTTGTGGAGAAAGGGGTACACTCATCCATTGCTGGTGGGAATGCAAACTTGTGCAACCACTCTGGAAAGCAGTGTTTCGGTTTCTCAGGAAATTCGGGATCAACCTACCCCTGGATCCAGCAATACCACTCTTGGGAATATACCCAAGAGAGGCCCTATCATACAACAAAAGTATATGCTCAACTATGTTCATGGCAGCATTGTTTGTAATAGCCAGAACCTGGAAACAACCTAGATGCCCTTCAATGGAAGAATGGATGAAGAAAGTATGGAATATATACATATTAGAGTATTACTCAGCAGTAAAAAACAAGGACTTCTTGAATTTTGCATACAAATGGATGGAAATAGAAAACACTATCCTGAGTGAGGTAAGGCAGACCCAAAAAGAGGAACATGGGATGTACTCACTCATATTTGGTTTCTAGCCATAAACCAAGGACATTGGGCTTATAATGCATGTTCCTAGAGAAGCTAAGTAAGAAGGTGAACCCAAAGACAAACACATAGGCATCCTCATGAATATTAACCTTCATCAGGTGATGAAAGGAGACAGAGACAGAGGAGCACGAGACAGAAATCTCAAGGTCCAAATCAGGAGCAGAAGGAGAGAGAGCACGAGCAAGGAACTCAGGACCGCGAGGGGCGCACCCACACACTGAGACAATGGGGACGTTCTATCGGGAACTCACCAAGGCCAGCTGGCCTGGGTCTGAAAAAGCATGGGATAAATCCGGACTAGCTGAACATAGAGGACAATGAGGAATACTGAGAACTCAAGAACAATTGCAGTGGGTTTTTGATCCTACTGCACGTACTGGCTTTGGGGGAGCCTAGGCAGTTTGGATGCTCACCTTAGGAGACCTGGATAGAGGTGGGTGGTCCTTGGGCTTCCCACAGGTCAGGGAACCCTGATTGCTCGTCGAGTAGATGAGGGAGGGTGACTTGATCGGGGGAGGGGGAGGGAAATGGGAGGCGGTTGCGGGGAGGAGGCAGAAATCCTTAATAAATAAATAAATTTAAAAAAAAAAAGGAAATCACTATTGTACAAAAGTACTTGGGGAGGCACCTGTCAGATGAACAAAGGAATATATGCTTTAAAAGCTGCATGTATATGCCTAGAAAATATTCTCATAACTGTGTTTGTTAAAATTACTTGAGAGGCTCTATTTGAATTGAAGCAAATGGTAATTACTCGTGTGTGTGTGTGTGTACATGAATAAAAACTTATACAAATATATATTATAGGCAAATATATGCCTATATGTACATATACATATGTACATTCATGCATACATACATAAGTATATACTATTTGGATGAAAACTCACTCTGAGGGACTATACTAAAATTAGATGAGCTATTCTGACACCGCTACCTATTCTTCAATTTTTTTTTAAGAAAGAAAATTGATACCTATTAAGTGATTTAAAATTGTCTTGAACTTTATGAAAAATGTCAGACAACACACACTGGCATGATTTTTAGCAGAAAATGAACTCATTTGTAAAACACCATTGACATTCAAGGTTATGTCACAGATGGGTGATTGGTTTATCATTCTACATTAATTCACATTTTAGGGAAAACAATACTGGTAGTTAAAAAGCCTTCTCAAGAAATTCAAGACAAAACACTTTGGCATTTGTTTGGCCTTATCAAAATTATTTCCTTAATAGCTTTATTTTGGAGTTGGGTTATTTATATATGATCTTTCCCACTTGAAAATTGCATAGAGGGTAACTAGTGGATACAAAATTGTTCCAGTAGATTCACTATATGATCATGATTCTTGATCCTGCTGCACATACTTAGGTAGGAAACAGAGTTTCCACCTAGAACATGCACTGGTAGATCCCATTATCTATGTAATCTATTCATGATGCTGTTCTGACTGCTTAAAAGATAAACTCACTCAATAGCCTAATCATTCATGGTTTAAATTATGTGTCAAGTTGATTTATGAAGAAGATAAAAAATAGAAAAGTCACTGCATTTTCCCAGGAGACAGAACAAACAGGTGACAGATGGGAAATAAGAGCTGTAGGATATTGGGAGACTCAAGAGTCACCTCTAAAATAAAACAGCTACTGTCCTTCCACAGTGAGCCCTCAATGAGACCCAAAGAGAGTAGTCATGGTACATTACTTTTATGTTACTCATTCCTTTGGTAATGCAGTCTGATAGTTTTTCTGAGCATAAATATTTGAATTAAAGCATACTTCAAGTTCAAAATCAATTTAGGTCATTTAATGTTTTTGTTAACTGTGTATCCCACCTTCTGCTGAATGCCAAAATCCAGTATGGCCTCCACCAAGAAGGGCAGTCTCTGCATGCATCTTCCTTAAGAGAGCTCCTGTTTCCTTCATATTTCCAGAAAGAGCCCATGCATTATCTAGATTTCTTCATAGCTAATACTGGTGTAGGAGGTCCTTCTGTATTTGTGTTGCTTTCATTGGTTAATAAAGAAACTGCTTTGGGCCTGGTGATTAGGCAATTAAGTAGGTGGGGAGACAGAACTGAATTCTGGGAGGAAGAAAGCAGAGTCAGAGAGCTGCCATGGAGATGCCAGGTCAGACATACTAAATCTTTCCCGGTAAGCCACAACCTCACAGATTAATAGAAATGGGTTAAATAAAGATGTGAGAGTTATCCAATAGGAGGCTAGAGCTAATGGCCAAGCAGTGTTTAATTAATAAAGTTTCTGTGTGGTTATTTTGGTAAGACAGCTGGATGGCCAAGATGGAACAAAGGGCCACCCTCCTTGTGCAACATAATACTGATTCCCTGTGATCGCCAGTCATTTTTGCACTGGCCCTTTCAGAATGAAGAACTTGAAACACGCTCACTCTGTAAGTAGGATTTGATGAAATATTCTATTGGGATTTTTTTCAGACTACTTTATTCTAGCAGAATTGGTTGTGGCTTAGAATCTACAAGACAGTTTGTTCTGTTTTGTTTTTACATATCAATCAAAGTTGTTCCACCTTCTGTCTTCCCAGAACCCCCATCCACTGCTACTCCACTATTTTTCTCATAAGATGTCAGGTTTCCATGGTTATCAGCCTGCCATACTTTATCAAGTTGCAGTGAGACTAGGCACATCCTCTCCAATTAAGTTTGGATGAAGTCATCTGGTAGAAGGAAAAGGTCCCAAAAGCAGATAACTCAAAAATGGTCACTGCTCCCACTGTTAGAAGCCTACAAGTAGACCAAGCTACACAACTGAAACACATGTGCAAAGGACCTAGGTCAGTCCCATGCAGGATTCCTAGTTTCAGTTCAGTATCTGTGAGCCACTATTAACTCAGGTTAATTGGTCCTGTGGGTTTTCTTATGGTGGCCTTGACACCATCGGGTTTTACATTTTTTCTTCCCCCTTTTCCACAGGATTCCCTGATCCCTCTAATGTTTAGGTCTGGGCATCTGAATCTGTTTTCATCATTTGCTGGGTGAATCCTCTTTGATGACAGTTTGGCTAGGCATCAATATATGAGTATAAAATGATATCACTAGGAATCATTTCAGTGATTTTTCTCCATTTGTGCTTGTTTCTATCTTAGGTCTCTGGGAGTTTCTTGCCTCTAGGTCCTGGCTCTCAGGGATGAAAGCCCTCTCAGGGTATGGGTCTCCAGCTGTGAAAGTCATTAGTTGGTCACTCCCACAAATTCTGCACTATCTTTACCCCAACACATCTTTTTTTTTAAATCTTTTTTTATTGAGAAAATGAGAAAAAAAACAAGTTTCCACCTCCTCCCAGCCTCCCATTTCCCTCCCCCTCCTCCCACCCTTTTCCCCCTCCTCCCACCCTTCTCCCCCTCCTCCCACTCCTTTCTCCCTCCCTCTCCAGTCCAAAGAGCTGTCAGGGTTCCCTGCCCTGTGGTAAGTCCTAGGTCCTCCCCCCTCCGTCCATATCTAGGAAGGTGAACATCCAAACTGGGTAGGCTCCCACAAAGCCAGGACATTACGTAGGATCAAAACCCCTTGCCATTGTCCTTGGCGTCTCATCAGCTCTCATTGTTCGCAATGTTCAGAGAGTCCAGTTTTATCCCATGCTTTTTCAGTCACAGTCCAGCTGGCCTTGGTGAGCTCCCAATACATCAGCTCCGCTGTCTCAGTGGGTGGGTGCATCCCTCGTGGTCCCGACTTCTTTTCTCTTGTTCTCCCTCCTTCTGCTCCTCATTGGGACCTTGGGAGCTCAGTCCAGTGCTCCAGTGTGGGTCTCTGTCTCTATCTCCATCCATCACCAGATGAAGGTTCTATGATGATATGCAAGATATTCGTCAGTATTGCTATAGGATAGGGTCATTTCAGGTTGCCTATCCCCAGCTGCCCAAGGAATTAACTGGGGACCTCGGCTTGGGCACCTGGGAGCCATTCTAGGTTCAAATCTCTTGCCAACCCTAAGGTGGCTCCCTTAACTAAGAATTGTGCTTCCGTGCTCCCCTATCCAACCTTCCTCCTTTTTTATCCCAATCCTCCTTTTTCTCCAAGTTCCCCCCTTCCTCCCCTTCTCCCTTTTCTCTCCCCATCTCCCCTTACCCCCATCCCACCCCACCCACCCCAACACATCTTGCAGGCAAGACAAATTATAGGTTGAATGGTTTGTGGCTTGGTTGTTGTTCCAGTAACTTCCCTGGAAGTCTTGCATTGTTACAGGAGATGCTCGTTCAGGCTTCATATCCCCTGTTGTTGGAAGTCTTAGCTAGTCACCCTCATAAACTCTTGGGAGTTTCCATAATATCTAGGTTTCTAGCTCATCCCAGAAATGCCCCCTGATTTCATTTGTCTCTCCCAGTACTTTTTTCCTCTGTCCTCCCACAACTTGGTCCCCCCGTTCTTATCCCCGTTCCCCTCCACTTCCAATCTCAAAGTCCATCTATTTCCTCTTCACAGTGAGATTCATGCATGCCTTGCTTGAAACCTCCTTGTTGCTTAGATTCTCTGGATCTATAGGTTGTAAAATGTTTGTTTCTCCTTTACTCTGTGATCAATATCCACTTAGGAGTAAGTACATAACATATTTGTCTTTCTCGGTTTGAGTTACCTCACTGAGGATGATATTTCCTAGTTCCATCCATTTGCCAGCAAATTTTCTGGTATCATTATTTTTAACAGCTGAGAAATACTCCATTGAGTAAATGTACAACATTTTCTTTATCTTTTCTTCAGTTGATGGACATCTAGGTTGTTTCTAGATTCTGAATATGATGAATGAAGCTTCCATGAACATGACCGTGCAAGTGTCCCTCTGGCATGGTGAAACATTCTTTGGGTATGTTCCTTGGTCTTGAAATAGATCTGTTCTAATTTTCTGAGAAACCACAATGATGATTTCCAAAGTTTGTTTGGAAGTTTGCAGACCCACCAGCAGTGGAGTAGTTTTCCACTTGTTCCACATCCTCTCCACTATAAACTGTCACTTGTGTTTTTTTTTTTATTTTAGCTATTATCAGAGGGACAATATGGAATATCAATGTCATTTGATTTGCATTTCCCTTATGTCTAAGCATTTCTGATATTTCTTTAAGTGATTCTTGGCCATTTGACATTCATCTGTTGAGCATTCCCTATACTCCATTTTAATTGGCTTATTTGTTTTTTTTTTTTTTGATGTCCAGTTTCTTGACATCTTTATATATTTTGGATATTAGCCCTCATTCAGATGTAAGTTTGGTGAAGATCTTTTCCCATCCTGTGAGCTGTCTTTATGTTTTTGTTTTTGATGTGACTCCTAATACATAAAATTAGAGGCTACTATGTGAGTATGCATTTAGTCATGTCTATTTTCCCTATCTGCCTAATATACTGACTGACAAAATTCTCCATTACAAACATTGGTTTTCACCTTTGTAGGCTTCTGATCTTTTTTTCTATCATTGAAACACTTCAATCAATATCTCATTCCTCTTTACTGTGTTCTGACATATTTACTGTTCGCCAATGAATCTTTCCTCTGGCAGTCTTTCTAATGGAGTTATCCTGTATATAGTCTTTTTACTGTATTTTTAATTGGAATACTTTATTCTCTAAAGGAATTACATATTTTAGTGTCTAAAATGTGAGAAAGCAATGCATTTTATTACTTGAGTAGAATTTCAAAACAGAAAAAAATGACACTAAAAAGTTTAAAATCTACTATTGGGTAATAAAAACTAATTCCAAAGAAACACTTCATTTATTCTAGGTAATAGGAAGGGAGACTAACATAAGATTTTTTTTAAAATAATCTTTCCAAGTCTTGAGAAAATTTAGCTATGATCTTGAGGGGAAGACAAGGAACTACTCCCCCTTGCATCCTCCCTTGGAGACATTTGGGTAGCGCAGTTTTGAGCAAAAGTCACACTACTGGGGTCATCATGAGGCTGTCTCTTCTTAGTCACCTGCTTCTGCTGGATTATCAAGTTTTCCTCATCCAACCAGTGCTTCACAATCATTATCTAAAATGGAGGCATTTTGTTTAGGTTTATCTTAGGCTTTTGAACATTTTCCCCAAGCTACCTCAATGGGAAAAAATAATCTTCAAATTTTAAGAAAAGTACAATAAAAACAAATAAAGATAAGTTATATTACTTCAAGAAAGCAAAAAAAACAATTCAAAAAGAAAATTATAAAAGCAATTCTATAATGATGCGTGAAAAAACCAAAATGTTTGAAGAAAATGTAAGGAATTAAAAGACATTTTGAAAACAAACAAAATTTACTGAAAGAAAAAGTTTTTATACGACCTGTACAAGATCTAGCAAAGATGGGCTAGATGTTTTCGCACACCATCCTGAGGAGCTATTAGCAGTAGACAGCTGTTAAGTGGGAGTCATTACCATCAGAAAATCTGGTCACATAGAATTACCATGATTCACTGTGTGACCCCCCTGAATCTACATTTGGGCAGCACTAGCTGGACTTAGTTGTATAAAAGTGAAGAAGACATGAATTTGGGAAGGGAGTCATGTTGGAGAGAAAGAAATAGAACTCAATCTGCTTGTATTTCATAATTTCTCAGAAATAAAAAGTCAAAAATTTAAAAATAAATTGATAAAAAGGCATCTTCGTATATTAGAAGACAATATTAATTAAGATGCACATACTTTAAAATCTACCTATGCAATAAAATGTGTATTAAAATTATCAATATTTTTTGAGGAAATGGGAAAGCTGTTCCTTAGACTTGAATTACAAATGGCCCATCATAACCAAAATCATGTCATAAAAGGATACAAAAAGTAGAGACCTCTGTGGGACTGAACCCAAGCCAAGGAGATATGCGGGAACAGTCCTGAGCCAATGACCTCCACCAAAGCAGGCCCGAAGCAGCAACCTCCACAGGAACAGGTACAAGGGAGCAGCACCAAGGGAGTAGGCCTGAGCCAGAGACCTCTGCGGGACTGGGTCCAAGCCAGGGACCTCTGGGAGCAGGCCCACACCATGAACACCTGTGGGAATAGGCCTCAGCCAGCAACCTCTGCTGGAGCAAGCCTGAGGCAGTGACCTCCACAGGAGCAGGCCTGAGCCAGCAACATCTCCTGAGGCAGGGACCTCCACAGGAATAGGCCTCAGTCAGCAACCTCTACCAGAGTAAGCCCAACACAGTGAACCTCCACAGAAGCAAGTACAAGGAAGCAACCACTGAGCCAGCAGTCCCAAATCAGAGACCTCTGTGAGATCAGGCCCAAGCCAGGTACATGTATGGGAACAGGCCTGATCCAGGACCTTCATTGGACCAGGCCAGAGCCAGTCACCTCAGCCAGAGCAGGCCCAAAGAAGCAATCTCCACAGAAGCTGTTACAAGGGAGTCACTACTGAGGCAACAGTCCCAAGCCAGAGATCTGCAGGACTGGACTCTAATCAGTGAACTCTAAGGGAACAGGCCCAAGCCAGTAACCTCCACCAAAGCAGTCTCAAGCCAGCGACTTCCACCAGAGCAAGCCTAAAACAATGACCTCTCCTGGAGCAGGACCAAGGTAGCTACCTCAGCAGGAGCAGCCCCAACCAAGCAACCCCATGGGAGGAGGCCCCAATGACACCTGGGATTGCAAAGCAATCTCTGGGAGTGCTGTTGGGTGGCTCACAGCTGCTGGAAGTCTACCTCCAGGGGATCTAATGCCCTCTATGCTCTACCCCAATACACATGTGCACACACACACACACACACTAAAATAAAATAATTATATAAAACAATAAACAAATAAAGTATCATTGTTTGTGGACTCTATTCTTCACTATTATCTATTTCTCTGTTTTTTTCTTTTATCTGCAACAGTATCTGATTATGTTTAATGCAGTAAGTCATACTACATTATACTATAATATGACCTGGATGGAAATGGTGGTAATGGTCATCCTTATTACCTCCATTATCAATAAAATTTATCTGTAAAGTTATAGTATTGATATAATATGTGCTATAGATTTTTGGTTGATATTGTTTGCCAGACTAAAGAAAATGTCCATAGTCCTTTTTAGTTAAGTGCTTAGCATGAGCTAGTTCTCCATTTGATCAAACTTATTTCTGCACTATCATCATTCTTTGTGTTCTCTTTTCCTGTCAGTGTTATGAATTAATTACACAAACTCGTTTAAAATAATAAGTTTATTTTTAAATTTATAGAAATATTACATGTGATCATACATAGTACATTAGTGAGATACTTCTTTAAATACTTTAATTTTCCAGTTTTTTGAACAATGAGTTTATGATTATTAGAAATACTTATTTGTAAGTTTATTTCTATGAAATATTACTGTTTAACTTGAATTTATCTTTCCACTTTAAAATCCTGTATTATAATATCCTCTTACTTTAATATAAAATGTAATTTAAGGCCTTACAAGATGAATCAGAAGTTTAGAACACTGGCTTCTCTTCCAGAGGAACTGGGTTCAATTCCTAGAACCCACATAATAGCTCACTATCATCTGTAACTCCAGTTCGTGGGTATCTGTTGCCATCTTCTTGCCTCCATGGGCAACAGGCACACACACACACACACACACACACACAGTATACAGGCTTATGGCAGGAAAAAATATACACATAAAATAAAATTTAAAATACCAAGTACTATAAGATTTTCTGAAGTAAAATCTCATTTTATGCAGTCAATAGCACAGATACTAGAGTTCACATATTCGTAAACATTTTACCTGACTTGAAACAAACCTTATTTCAAAGTTCAGTTAATTCAGTATGCCATTAATGTCTGATTTATTTGAACCTTTAAGAAAGTAAATAAGATTGTTCCTAACCCGTATACAATCATAATGGAAATCTTTGTATGTGTAATTGATTATAATAAAAGTATGTTTTGCTATGATAAAGGAGGGTGTAGTTTTGTAGGGTAGCTTGGTCACTTCCTGACAGATGCTTGGCCACTAGGTGGAACCAAGCACACAGTGTTGACAATTGTTCCTTTAAAAAGAAAAAAGTTCTTAATTTCCATTTGTTCCAAAACAGCAAACATGCAATAAGTGGATGCCATGTGACAACCCATCATTAACAGATTTAAGAAATAGCTGGATGCTGGAGAAATTAGACACATCTAATGATAATAGTGTTGAAAGTTGAAAGGATGACTTCTTTATCCACAGTATTTGGGATGCATATATAAAATTTCCTCATTTTAATAAAATAAGGGATAGGATAAATGAAATAAACAAATTATTGATGTAGATGGGGTGATGATGAAGGACAATTAAAAGAAATCCCACACTATCTCAGAATTGAGAAAAATAGACAGTTATTTATTTAGGGGTAGACTCACAAATCAGAATCCTCTGCAAGAATGAAGAACAGAAACCAAATCCAGCAGCTGGAAAAGAGGCCAGATGTGTGCGCTATATCGGCATAGATAAGAGGCCACGTCCCAGTGAGTGGGTAACCACTTGCTGTAATACTTCCTACAACAAAAGGGTATCACCAAAATAAGAAAAACAAAGTAAGAGAAGAGATAGAAAAGAAGGTTAAATCATATTGAAAGAATTCAATAGTAACTTGTATAGAATGCCAAATCAGAGTTTCTCTGGGAACAAATGCCCATGGCATAATTCTGGCGTAGAGATGAATCCCTGGCTCTCTGAGCAGGAGAGAAATTGCATGAAAGCTGCATACCATAGTTAGCACTGAAAATTAGAAAAGAGATGCAGACTTAGATATGCCTTCTGCCTCTCAGTAGACACCAAAATATATGCTTTTTGGAATAAAGCATCCCTAATATGGTTCTTTAGAATTCCTATAGATTATATTTAACACAATATGTGATAATAACTGGAATTGCTTAGCTCCTAGGGGTATCCGTATGATGGATCATCAGCAGAAACAACAAGAAAATCAGTGTATTATAATGGTCAGAAATAGAATATAAAATGTGGCATGGTTAAAAATAAAGAATGATCCTGAGATTTAAAAATAACAACTATTCAAAAAGATCAGCTCCTCTACTTTCCATTTTTCTACTCTGAAACATGAAGAAAATAACAAAGTACTTCTTTTTTTAAAAAAAAAAACAAAACCGCAAGCTACATTTAAAGACAAAAATCTTAAAATTAAAATCTTAGAAAACAGAGTAAAGAGCTGGTTGAAGATAAGTACTTTGAGCTGGGTCTGCAAACACTACTGGAATACATCAGAAAGCAATGAGGAAGTTGGCAAATATTGTGTCAGATAAAGTCAATAGCACAACATCATAATTGGAGGACATCATTAAACAATGTGAAGAACATCTTAAAATCTGTTGTGAGAAAAAGATGCAGATATACAAAATAAGAGCAGAGACTCTCAGCCAGATGTCAAAGCAAGCCAAACCAAAGGACATTAATAAAGAAGCTCAGTTGTATTTAGTCAAGTGAGGATTCTGTACATGGCAGAGTTAAGAACAGGCAATTGAATTATCAGTACCAGCAGGTGTCACTAGAGCAATGTCTGAAGAGTCACTCCAGGAAGGAGGAAGAGAATGGACTTTCACCAGAAGGCTGAGATACAAGAAAAAAGCATACATTATTTGTATAAAATGGTGATTATAAAATCAATAACGTAACTCGAGTAAGCATAGGAAATGGTAAAAGATACATCAAAGTAATCATAGATCCTAGGGTCAAGTGGTATTTTGGTTGTGATCCTAGTTCCTTAAATTCAGGATGTTGGCTGCATTCCTGATTGACTTTGCAGTTTGTTAAATAAGTATAGTTGTTTTTCCAGGTTATCCAGTAAAAAAACCCAGTTAATTCACAGACTAATAACATTCATGAATTACATATGCTTGTTTCCAAAAATAATGAGTCATTTAGAAAATAAAAAAAAACAAAATACATCATAAATCAGATGTGGTATGTACAAATGTATGTATAATCGTAAAACAGATAAAATACATCATAAATCGGAAGTGGTATGTACAAATGTATGTATAATCGTAAAACAAATAAAGGTTGACTACAGTTGTTAAATTGGATTTTCTAAATTTATAAAATGCACCCTTAAAACATAAAATAAAGTATTATTGGAAGTAAATTAATGAACAAAAAATACAAAACCTAGAAATTCCGAGGAAATAAACAGGAGGTAAGGTAGATGACTGACTGGGTAAGGTTATTTACCTCTAAGATCAACTATTTGTATTATATCCAGACACCCACATGGTGGATGGAGAGAAATAGCTCCTAAAAGTTGTCCTAGATATCACAGATGTGTTGTGCTATGCATGTGTATCACACACACTAAATACATATGGAATTTTAAAAATCTTCAAGCTGTAATAATTTTCTTAGAATTTAATAAAATTGATTGCAGTTAAAAAAATTCTCTTGGGTATGGTTACCACTTAATTGAAAAGTACGTTCTCTGCAAGGCATATAGCTCAGCTTAAAGTTATAGGTATCCAGTAAATTATATAGTGATATGTAAAAAAATAACATATTGGACAGAAACACAGATAATTGTTTATTTAATTTGACTAAAGTAAAAACTGGTATCATTTCGAATGTTTGGATTCTGTTTCATTATACATATAATTCATAATCAAACCAAGCACACAGAATATTAACCTTCATCAGGCGATGAAAGGAGACAGAGGAGCATGGGACAGAAATCTAAAGGTCCAAATCAGGAGCAGAAGGAGACGGAGCACGAGCAAGGAACTCAGGACCACGAGGGGTGCACCCACACACTGAGACAATGGGGATGTTCTATCGGGAACTCACCAAGGCCAGCTGGCCTGGGTCTGAAAAAGCATGGGATAAATCCGGACTAGCTGAACATAGAGGACAATGAGGAATACTGAGAACTCAAGAACAATCGCAGTGGGTTTTTGATCCTACTGCACGTACTGGCTTTGGGGGAGCCTAGGCAGTTTGGATGCTCACCTTAGGAGACCTGGATAGAGGTGGGCGGTCCTTGGGCTTCCCACAGGTCAGGGAACCCTGATTGCTCTTTGAGCAGATGAGGGAGGGTGACTTGATCAGGGGAGGGAGAGGGAAATGGGAGGCGGTTGCGGGGAGGAGGCAGAAATCCTTAATAAATAAATAAATTTAAAAAAAAATAAATAAAACAAAACAAAAAAAACTCTAAAAAAAGAATTAATCAATGAAATGAAGAAGATTGATTTAATGAACAGAAAAATGTATGGTATTTCTAAACTTTCATAATCACATTTTAAGTAGTTAATTCCCTTAACAACAGCAAGAAATGGGCACTATTATTTATGCTATATTACAGATACTTAACCCAAGAAGCAAAAGTGTTAATTAATCAGCTTGATTTTCTGAGCATCACCAAAGATTGGTTGGCATAGCTGAGATTTGTAATTAGGTTTCTTGTTTCTTTAGTTTTAAATGTTTACCATTTGCATGTCAAATGTGCGTGCCCACGAGAGTGCATACACACACACACACACACAGAGAGAGAGAGAGAGAGAGAGAGAGAGAGAGAGAGAGAGAGAGAGAGAGAGAGAGAGAGTGAGAGAGAGAGAGAGAGAGAGAGAGAAAGAAAGAAAGAAAGAGAATGCACACTTTTTCTGTCATTGGAACAGCATACACATACAAGGATATGAAGCAACACATAATATTATAAAGAATGGGCTTCATACATGCATGTCCTTTAACCACAATGAATGATAAAGTTATTAACAGCAGAACTATTAACTGTGACTAGCATATCAACCAGGAAATAGTGGACCGTTACATCACAGTAAAACTATTATAAAAATAAAAATGTTACTTGTTTTAGTTTACTTTTTTGTTGTAATGATAAAAAAAAAATCTAACCAAAAGTAACCGTGGTGGGGAAAGGTCTTGCTTCATTTCCAGGGAAATGTAACAGTAACTGCACGTCTGTTTCCCGGGAACCCAGACCCAAATAATCACTTATGATTATGTCCTTATGGTATGATTGAGCATCCTTTGGATATATACCCAAAGTGGTATTGCTGGGTCTTGAGGAAGATTGTTTCCTAATTTTCTGAGAAATCACTCTTATATCTTAAATTAACCCACTTCTATTAATATGTGTATCACCACAACTTTGTGGCTTATGGGTAAGACTCTGACATCTTTCTCCTTTAACAGTTACATGGTGTTTGCCTGACTCAGTCATTTTTATCCATAAATTCAATTTAGTTTTCCTGCCTACCTATATTCTGTCCTACCATAGACCAAAGAAGTTTCTCTACTAACTAATGGTAATAAAACATATTCATAACTTGCAAATGGGGAATCCCACATCACAGGAACTTAGGGGAAGGAAATAAACCAGAGACTGCTGGACTTTGGCCTTAGGTTCTATTCTTTTGACTCCTGAATGAATGCTCTTTTTAAACTTTCTTTTTATTTATTCTATGTATTTTTTACAACATGTATCTTAATTCCATTCATTTCCTCCTCTCTTTGCATTCATCTTCCATCCCTGCCATGCCCCCAATAAAACAAAATTTAATAGGATAAAGGAAAAAAAATGAAAAATGTCATCACAGAAGTTGCAGTGTGAAACAGTGAGTCATCAATTTGCTCCCTTGTCCATGTATCTTTCCTCATTAGTGTTCATTGCCAAGAATCATCGGTCTGGTTTAGACCTCTGGTTTCTATTACACTATCATTGCTGTCCCTCACTACGTCTCTTCTTGGGTATCCTGAAATGGCTTTAACTGACATGGCATGGGCACTGGGCCTCAGGAGTTCATACAATTACAAAGGTTATTATAATCTCTTACATAGCAGAGTTTATATACAGAAGAAACCAGTATTGGTGCTGGATGTGGAGTGTCTGTTGGCACTTTACATAAAGTTGTGTAGACAGATATTTTTGTCCCACCAACCAGCTCCCAGATGACCATAAAGAGACTTAATATTAATTATAAATGCTAAGATGATAGCTTAGGCTCATTTTAGCTATCTCTTACAACTTCAATTATATGTTGCCCCAGGCTCTTTACCTTATCTATGTGCTTCCCATGCTGCTTTTCTGCATCACATGACATTTTCTCTGCCCCCCTAATCCTGCCTAGCCATTGGCCAATCAGTATTTTATTAACCCAATCACAGTGACACACATTCACAGAGTTGTGGTATCAGAACTCAGTTTTATTTTGTTATTCCCTATAAACTGTTTCATATGGTGGATTGAATAAGAATGTCCCCATCAACTCATATAATTGAATGCTTAATCACTATGGAATGGAACCTCTTTTAAAGAATTAGAAGGATTGAGAGGTATGGTTTTATTGAGATAGGTGTGGCCTTGTTGGAGGAAATGTGCTGTTGGAGATGTTCTTTGAGGTGTCAAAAGCTCAAGGCAGGTACAGTCTGAATGTGTGTGTAGCTAACAGATAGCATAGGACAGGGGCATTTGGTGAAATATCTGTTTGCATACTTGTAAAGCAGACTCTTCACCTAGTGAAGGTTAGCTCTGGGGATATGACTGAAAATAATTAGAATGAATATATTCTGACTTCTTTTGTTACAAGTGATACAAGAAAGCGATGGCATTATAAGGGCCGGGAAGTTTGTATGTACGTACTTAAGAAATATGTATCAACAATTAGAGAAAAAGAGGTCATAACCTGGAGAAATCACAGGGGAGAGATAGGGAGAGGGTGAAAGGAGGAAAGGGAAGTGAAAAGGTCATCATATTCTGATGTAAAAAAAATCTAATAAGGAGAAAAAGATGAACTACACAACAAATTTTCCAGTTTGGAAATTCAAAAACAAATATGGATTTTAAGTCATTGTGGAAATTGGTGGAATTAAGACAAAATCTTCAGCTGTCAAATGGGTAAATGATAAGGAAGCAACAACTTTGAACAATAACAGAGCAGCTAATAGCAACAGTTAACTGAAGAAATTGTGAGATACTGTTTCAGGAAGAATCATTTTGAAAGAGCTTTCTGTCCCTAGCCTATTGTTGCAGATCACCTTGATATGGCTGCCCATCTATGGAGAGTGGGTACCAGTCAGCCTGTGGGGAGGAAGCATAGAGACAGAGAAAATTGAAGAACTGTGTCTGGGACATAACATTGGGAGTACTTACTGCTACATGAAACTGACTAGAATCAAATAATCATAAACCCACGATGTTTTTGAGGCAGGGGTATTGCCAAAATAACCTCCTTCCTGATCCAAAAGCCCACAAGTGTTTGGCAAACCTTAAAACAACCTTTGGCCTGGAAATGGGCTGCAGTCTGAATAGTTCCCCAGAAGGGCATTTCTCAACAGCCACTTCAAATGTGACCAAGAGTTTAATGGGCAGAAAAGAATCTCTGAGTTGGGAGCCCAAAGCCACAGAGAATGATGCTGTGGAAGCCTTGTTCCAAAAGCTGAATTAGAGTTTATCAACAAATTTTCTCGAATCTCAAGAGGGCTTTCCAATGTCCCAGTGTCCCAGGGAGGTTGCAAAGTTACTAATGATCCAGAAACTGGTTTTTTTTCTCCTTTTTATTTTCTTTCTGAATAGGTATTCAGAAGATGAACAGCATTCCTAGCTAATGGAGAAGAGTATTATTCAACAATGTCTTTGGCCTTGTGATGCGTCAGATGATTTTGTGAGGCTTTGACTTACTTCCTTTGGCATGGATCTGAGCATATTACAGTGCAGAGATCAATAATCAGATGAACACGAAGTAACCAGGGATAAAGGAGTACCTCAGTTAGAGTGTTTGCCTGGCATGCATGAAACCTTTGCTTTGCTCCCCAGAGGTGTATGACATGGGGTGTTGTTGACTTATGCCTGTAATCCTAGTACTCAGGAGGTAGAATTTTGCAAAGCAGTACTTCAAGGTCATATTTGATTACAAAAATTCAAGATCAGACTTATCACGTAAGGACATGTCTCAATAAAAAAGATTAATACAAAGTAACACCTGAAACAGACACAATGTTTTGTGCTCTCTAAATATACTTTCTTTTCATTTTAACTACACTACTAAGTTAACCAAGCTGTCATTCTCCATTTTCATTGCAACTGAGTGACAGCACCCAAGGAATATGAGGAATTATGAAGGTTATTTCCAAGTCTAGCCTCTAAATCTACAAGTTATCTTCTATGTACTTTCTTTTCCATCATCTAAGGTTGGATGCAGTGCTTCCAGAGAAGGCTTCTAAGACTAAGTCCTTCTTTATTTGCAACCATCAGAAATGATGATGTTATGATGTTACCAAGTAATGACAGTGAGAAAAAAGTTGCTTGTTATATAGTTTGAACATCCCTGTTAGGTAACAGCATACACTGTATTCCAACTCATCTTGCCAACAGAATATTTTCAAGACAGTTTGGAGATAAGTGAAATGAATCCCTTTCAAGTCAGTGACCTACAAGACTACATTGCATTGTGTCAGAAACCCCAAAGTTGAAAACAGAATGAAAACTGACCTCATCAAATATAGAAATGGAAAAGAATGGTTTCTCTTGCATTAATTTACAACCCTAAGAGACTATGTATCTTAGCTCATTGTGATCACAGTTTTCAGTCTGAGGAACTTGATGTGCTTTCCTTAGAACTTACAGGGATAAAGCAATGTGCAAAACTAATTAGAGTCTATGTTCTGTTCAGGAAGTTTTCCTAACTGAAGAAAGAGATCTCAGTACAGAGTCTGGTAGTATACCTGTGAATGTCTAAAAAGTATAGATAAAAAACAGGTCTCCCAAGAGCTCTCAGAATAGGTCAGAGATGGCTAAAGTCAAGAAAACAACTGGGTGGACTTACAACATGGGTTTCCTAAGGAGAGCAGAGAAGTCTAGAGTGATAAAGCAAGAGAGAGAAAGAGACAGTGACATTGAGAGAAAATGAATATGAATGAATCATCCTTATGTTTGATCTCTAAAGAATAAGAAGCCAATCAAAAATGAAAGAAAAATATCCTATCTGTTTTCTCTACAACTTTTAATAAAAAGATAGACAATATAGAAATGAGCTTATAGAAGTTGATCTACAGTATATAGAGTAGGTGAGTGCTGTAGGTAGGCCACTTGTTCATTTCTTGTCTGATCATTCCCAAAATAATCACACAGAAACCATATTATTTGCAATACTGTTTGGTCAATAGCTTAAGCATATTTCTGGCTAACTCATATCTTAAATTAACCTATCTTCATTAATCTATGTATCATCACAAGGCTGTGGCTTACCGGGTAAAGATCCAGTGCCTGTCTCTGGCAAGGCTATATGGCTTCTCCTTGATTCTGCCTTCTTTCTCCCAGCATTCAGTTTAGTTTTCCCTGCTCAGCTCAACTCTGCCCTATCTGGCAAAGGCAGTTTCTTTATTCATTAACCAATAAAAGCAACACATAGACAGAAGGACCTCCTACATCATTTCTCATTTTTCTGTTTAAATAAAAAGGAAGGTTTTAACTTTAACACAGAAAAACTATACATAACAAAACATTTATTAAGCAAGAATTACAGTTACAATATTTATATCTACTTTATCTTTTACCATAACTAATGAAAACTATAACTATCTATTCTTCAGCTCCATCAAAGACTCCAGAAGGATATATAATATTAGCTATGTAAACAGAAAGTGCACTGTAAGCAACTTCCAAAACTCTAGAATTGACAGAGAACATCTCTCTGCCTGGACAGTCACCCAAAGTTCTTTTGTAACATTTCAGAAAACCATCTTTAGTCTATTGGCCCATAGTATCTAGCAGACATTTCCACGAAGCATGAAATTTCTAAGACAGTTTCACCTATATTGGCAATTTATCAGTCACTTTTTTTGTGTGTCCTGCAGAATGTCTTACAGACTCTTTCATGAAGCAGGAACTCTGAAGAACAGTCTCTTATTTAGGCAAGTTTAACAGTCATTTTTCTGTGGGTTCTGCATTTCCAGTTCATACCACATAGCATCAAGTGTCCAGGCAAGAGCAGTTTCTTGCACAAATATCTAACCAACTCCATAAGAATCCTCTTTGATGCACCATTATTCTCTTGAGTAATTCGTGCTGCCAGGATCAGATTTGTCTTATTGTCATAAAAAATTCTAACTTCTTATACATCTTAAATGTCATATTTTAAAGGTCTTTGAAAGATTTGAAGGATCCCTATTCATCTGAAATATATCTTTGTACATCTAGAAAACCTAAATAACAGTACTACAAGCTTGACTATTATAGATGACTATCTATTAACCTATATTTCTTAATTAGACATTACAATTTTAAATGAGCTGTACAAACACAATACCTTAATCAAGAGCAGAAATACATATACACAGTGTAACAAAATTGACCTTAAATTTGTATCAATAAATCAAGATCCATACCAATGCAATTCTCTATAGTATATCTCCCTTTAAATATAAACAAACACTTATAAACAATACTTGGAAATTTGGGTGTAGTTCTCTCCAAACTGCTTCCTGATTTTTGTTGGACAAAATAATTTTGGGGGATGTTTACAGCAATCTTTTGGGGTGGGTGGTCTTGGTCCATCAAACCACATTAGTCTAGAATTAATTCATCTTCAGTGGAAACAAAAGCAGAACCTCTTTTCCAAAGCAACAAATTCTTAGACCCAATTTCTGAAGACATGGTTCCTTTAAAATATCTATGCTGGCTTAGCTTAGCAGTCCATACATGAAATTTCTCTCTGTACTTAACTCCTTTGCATTCAAAAAAATTTGAAGAAAACACAATAAAATACATAGTCCAGACTCTCTATGTATATTCCATCCTTACGTGGCTTATTTTTTCTTACTCTATTATTTTTCCTACAAGTTTAATATTTATTTTATTATCTTTACTCCTTTAATCTACAACTGTTTGTACTCTTTTATATTACATTTACTGTCTCTTTACTCTTTTTCTTCTCTCTCCCAAGCCTATGCACATTTTTTAAACATACCATGTCTCATTTAGAGGTCTTTTATGTCAGAATATGTCCTTACTGAATGTCTGTAATCCTTTTCTGCCCAGGACAGCTTCTTAAAATCCCAAGCAGCAACATTGCTAGGGCAAACAAGGCCCTTCCTGCTTGCTCCACCCAGTCCAGCATGGACTGCCCCTGAGAATTTTGTACTTTGCACCACTTGTAGGCATACAGCAGGTCTATGTTACCACTAAGTAAGCTGTAGCACTCTGCTCTCAGAACCCATTAAATGCTCCATAGTTGGATCTCCCAAAAGAGTCAGAGTTCCTGCTGGTATCATGGCCCAGGAAGCCACCATTTCAAAACTGCGTGGCTTTTTTTTCCCACTACTGCTGAATCAGTAAGACCTCTCTTAAAGGAGCCACAGCATGCTGCCAGCAAGCAAAGCCCATTCAGAAAAAAAAATGTGGCAAAACTTTATTTATTAGTGTCTAGAGTTCCTTTCTAAGCTTTCTCAGGTTTTATGTGGCTATAGTTGACCATATTGGTGGCAATTTGTTGTAGGTAGGCTGCTTGTTGTTTTTTTTTTTTTCCAGCTGCTCAGCCCTGAAATGATCACACAGAAACCTTATTATTTGCAATACTGTTTGGCCAATAGTTTAAGCACATTTCTGGCTAACTCATCTTAAGTTAACCCATCTCCCATTAATCTGTGTATCATCACGAGTCCGTGGCTTACCAAGTAAAGATACAGTGTCTGTCTCTGGCAGGGCTACATGGCTTCTCCTTGACTCTGTCTTCTTTTTCCCAGAATTCAGTTTAGTTTTGCCCACCCAGCTCTATCCTGCCTTATCAAACCAAGCCAGTTTCTTTATTCATTAACCAATAAAAGTAACACATAGACAGAAGGACCTCTCACATCAGGTGATATTATTCTATAGGAGCAAAGCATCAATATCATCAAACGATATAAATAACAAAAAAATTTAGTTCTTGTTTATTTTATAGTATACCATTGCTTGATATGGGCCTCTATTAAGCAGATTTCATGCAAACACAGAGGCTAATGCCTTGATCTATAGTTCTAATGACTATAAGCCTCCATAGGATCATTGCGTGAAAACTGTTTTGGAAATTACATTTTTCCTGTTTTTAAAGTGAAGTTAATCTATGGATCTGAAAATAAATACTATATCAACATTTTACAATATAATATTTATAACACATATACTAAGATACACACATGTAGATAATATATACGTGTTCTATTTTAACCTGTCTTATAGAGCATAACCATTGCAAACATTAGAAAACAAGTAAGTTAAGAATTAATGACATGCTTGTTTTTGCCATTGTCTTTTGAGAGTATGGGGTACCTTCACCAGGCTCTCTTGGTTGCATAGCATCATATTTACACCTCGAGTTTTCACTCTGAGAGTTGAAAGCACAATTGCTTTTTCATTCAAAGTGAAAAAGGTCACTAGAGGAAGCCAGCAACCATTGAGAACATATTCCCTTTATTGGATAACTTGATCTCTATGGACTAGTCCCTAAAATCTGTAGCAGAGATCTGGGATTCAGGAAAATTGGCCCTTGTTGTTTTCCTAAGATTATGCACTATGACCCTTGGTCTTTACAACACAAAGATAGCCTTTAAGTGTCTTTCTTTAGCTGATGGAGGAAGGTCATTGGTTAAAAAAATAAAGAAACTGCTTGGCTGGCCCTCATAGGTTAGAACACAGGTAGGTGGAGTAAACAGAACAGAATGCTGGGAGGAAGAGGAAGTGAGCTCAGACTTGACAGCTCTCCTCTCCGGAGCAGACGCCTCAGAGAGATGCCATGCTCCCGGCTCCTGGGCAGACACACGCGATGAAGCTCCAACCCAGGATGGATGTAGGCTAGAATCTTCCCGGTAAGCGCACCTAGCTGTGCTACATAGAATATTAAAAATGGGTTAGTCCAGGTGCGAGAGTTAGCCTAGAAGAGGCTAGATAGAAATGGGCCAATCAGTGTTTAAATGAATACAGTTTGTGTGTTGTTATTTCAGGCATAAGCTAGCAGGCAGCTGCTGCCACTCCTATTACTACATTTAGCCTTGTCCAGTAGTCTTTCATCTTTAAACCTAGCTATTCAGTAGTAAATCCTCAGGATCTCTGTGTCCATCCACTGCTTCCTTCAGTAGTAAGGAGACACATCACTCTTCACCAAGGAGCAAGGGGCCAATTTTGCACACCAAAGTTTTCACTCCCTCCTTCTACCAACAGAGGAATTGATTACAATCAGAGGAGTCAAGGTTGTTAACAAATGAAGTGTTTTATTTAAATAAACATGCAGCTCCTCAAATGTAAATATAAACAAACCATGCTTGGCAAATAGAGGCAAACTAAGAATAGACTGGGTAGAGGAAAGCAAAAGAAAGAGAAATTCAGTTGGCTTCCCGCTTTTTAATTAATAGCTAATTTTTGGTAGGTTCTTTCTCTTCCCAGTCTTCTACTTTCTTGTCCCTGTAATGACTAAGAAGATAGCATATTTTTTCCAGGTTTGGAGTAAATGGTGTACATGCGAATCTAGGTGCATCACAGCACCAAAGAGCTAATCTGAAGGAAAAGAGCATGCGGGAAGAAAAGAAAGACCAGCTCTCCCGTGCCTGGAATGGGGCAGTAGGATGAGAGCTGACAGTACTGCAGCAATCCAGCTTATGGAAGCCCTAGTTCTGTCCCCTACCAGCTGCATGAATTTGGAGGTTTTACTCATCCACACTGGCCTATGTATCTTTTCCTTGAAGACAAAGGGGACGAGAGATAGCTCAGTTGTTAAAGAGCTTGCCTTGAAAACACAGGGACCTGAGCTTGAGCCTCAGAACTCACATGAAAAAAGATGCCAGGTGCAGCTGAGAAAAGTTAGGGGTGGGAAAGATGGTCTTCTAGTGCCAATTGGTCAGCACTAAAAACATACATACAAATAAAATATGAACCACGCATATAGGAATATATACATACAAGTAACATATGGATCATGCATGTAGGAAATTATGCATACAAATAACACACGGACAGTGCATATAGGAGTATATACATATATATTAGACAGAGGAAAAGAAAAGGAGAATTGTGATTTATTATGATTTTGTAAATGGCTAGTCTAGTGGTTTAAACTTTTAACTGAAGCTAGGGAACCATGGAAACAACCAGATCCTTGGGGCTTCTGTCCAGGAACAATGCCACCTACCTGAGTGGGCAGACATACTAATGTACACACATAAACACACAAAGAGTAAAAGGATAATATTGTTTTTAGGGGAGATGGCAGGGTGGGAAGCAAGTGGCAACATGTTGCCTGCTACCAAGGGTTATTACTTCCTACATCAGATGTCATTCTAAATGCCTCAGATTAACACACAATAAATACGGTCACCAGTCCTTTAATGTGGCATTATCCTCATTTGGCCAGACACAAAATGGGGGCTAGAGTTGGATAGAGCACAGGCTTTAAAATCCAGTGTCTGCCTTTAACAAGACTGTTTCCTTGATCTCGTGTCTCCTCCTTGTGCCTTCAGCTGTGAGAGACTAGGAGATTCCTGTTGACTACCAGACAGCCAGAGGACAGTTCCCGCTGGGTGCTGCAGCCCCTCTAATAGCTGTAAGACTTTTGGTCAGTTTCTCTTACAGTCTGAAATGCCCACTAGATGGCAGTGAAACCCTAGCTTTAGCTTGATTTAGCCTTTGCCATGTGAATTTAAAAAATTACTTTCTATATCCATAGACATAAATCTTAATATAATCCCAGCTTGTAGGAATCATATACTTATAAAGATTCTTCTTAAAACTTTCACATTGAACTCTGGAGGGTTGTTTACCTTGCTTAGAGCAGCTGAGGCCCCGCTAGAGCCAGGAGGTGAATTGGTTATAGCTAGCACCCCTTTTAATGTGTGTGTGAATGGGATTATAGGAGTTCACTAGTTCTGCTTGGCTTCTGCTACCTGCTCTCTCACAGGAGGCAAAGACTCAGCAGAGGTCCCACAGCTGTTGGTAGAGTCCAGCATATTCCAGTTGATTTGATGATTCCCATTTCTAAATTCATTCCCTCATTGTCCATCATGTATATCTGTATGCAATCATTTGATCAAGATGTCAAAATTGTTTATAATGGTGGAGACAACTGCAACCTTAGTTCAGATCCTTATACTTCAACTGTGGTCTTTTCCTCACATCCAATATACTTGAATAGCAGGAATCAGGTTATATGTCCCATTTTACAGAAAGAAATAGAGCCTCAAGAGACCAAATAAATTCCTAAGAGTCCACAACTTCTCATTTAAAATGCCAAAATTTAGAAGCAGGCACACAGGTGTATACACATGTAATGACAGCCACTGTGGAAGCGGAAGCTGGAGGACTGAAAGTTTTAGAACAGTACAGGCAGCTCAGTGAGATGTTGTCTCAAAAGAAAAAAAAAAAAACAAGGACCTCAACCTCATGCTTACTCTTACAAGTATCAAGCAATGACTATAAGAGATGCCAACATGCACTATAGCCTAAGAGATACATTGATAGTATCACCAGTTCTCATACTACTCCATTTCCTTTTTGAACTTCACCTTCCTACAAAGTCCAGGCCCAGGAAGGGAAGAACAGCCCTGACTCCTCCCTCCTTCTTCCCCTCTAGTCTTTTGGGAGATGACAGAGAAGAAACTGTGTTCCGTGTCCCTACAGAGCACCCAGGCTGGACAGGACCACTGTAATTGTCTCATCTAAACACAATTTTTGCACTTAAAACCCAAGCCAGGAAGTGATCCTATATATGACACCATGCGGAAGTGTGAGGTGACCTACTTCTCTCTAAAGTGACCTACACCTTGGTGTCTTTTGGGCTGGAAGCAGTGCCCAGGCCCATGGAATTCTCTCTAAATCACTATCCAGTTGTTTCCCCCTCCGCATACATGCTCATTACTGCTTTGGCATCCTCTAGTTGTGTGCTGTGAAATCTCAGCAAACTTAAATAACTATGCCATAACTCTGCTTCATTTCCACACATCTTTTGTTTCCTATCCTTATTTGTTTGTTTGTTTGTTTGCTTGCTTGCTTGCTTTGTTGTTGTTGCTTTGTTTTGGGACAAGGCGCCTGAAGTCTAGAATAACCTTGAACTCTATGCTGCCCAGGATGATCTTAAAATCCTGGTCATCCTGTCTGCACTTTCCGAGTGGTGGGGTTACAGAACTGTGGCACCATACGGGCTTTACACTGTGCTGAATATGAGAGCAGGGCTTTATTCATGATTGACAAACTCTCTCCAAACTGAGAAGTCTCCTCATCCCCTTTGTCTTCCTCTATTGCAGAAATAGTAAGGTATCACAGTTATCTTTCTCCTGGCCCAGTTACCCACTGGAACAGAACATCCCTAAGGAAAAGAATGAAATCTTAAGTGTCTTTGGAACCCCAGAGCCTGTTATTTTATTTAGCTCTAATAGTAGGTGATGGATAATGAGCTTCCAAATTGGATTACAGTGATTAGAATTAGGACTACATATCAAAATCAACCTGGAGAGCTATTGTCAGAAATCTAAAGTGGGGGGTGACATGGAAAAATTCATATGTGGATAGATATTTAATTCTTAAGATCTACTCAAGTATGTTAAGTTTCCCAATTCTTTCCTAATTCTGCCCTCAAGATCCTTCTTGTCTCCCAGGTAAGAGGAAGGCAGAGGTGAGCTAAGGGCTCAGTTGTACAGCGTCTACTAATTTAGTAGATATTTCCCAAGTGCTCTCCAAGCAAAGTTGTAAAGACCACAAAGTTTAAGAACACCATCAAGAGGAAGACTCCCTTAATGGAATGTGAATTTTCTGAGATGCAAAGGGCTTTGTTATGAAGTAGCATATGTGCCATGCTAAGGAGGAGGGATAAGGACCTGTGCTGGTCTCCTGGCTTCCTGGACATAAAGGGTCACTCACCACTTTTGGAGGTAAAGAAGCCTTTATGGTCTTCTAGTTGGATATTCATTTTATGGGTGAAGATACTAAAGCCTGGAGAGAAGAGGTTCCCCAGGGAGTAAGTGACAGAGGCAGGGTCAAAGGCCAGGTCTTCTGACTTACGGTCAACGCTCTGCACCACATGGCTGAAATAATCCACCCTGCACCTGGCGATTCTTTGCTTTCAGAATCCAGCACTACTCAGTTTTCTCTTCATGGCAGGCAGCCAACAGCCTTGAACTTCTCTGTGTTACCATTTTGCCCTTTGCAGAATGGGATATTAAAGTATTCACTTGGGGGATGGGTCATGGGGTTCCGTCAATAAATGTTTGTGAATTGCTCTGAGCTATTTGGGCCAGAGGTACTCCAGAAATGGGAGACCCCAGTGGCCACAGTGGTGGTATCTGAGACTTTTCTGAGGTCTTGACTTTACTCGGCAGAATTAAGGAGATGGTTTAAGAGATAAACTATTCCTCATGAGCCGTATTTGTGTTGAAAGCACAGCATGAGTTCCCTGCACACTTCCTCTCTCACAACCACAGCTATGCACCAATTCTCCTGGGTTCAGAGATGGAACTTTGGTTAAATGCGTGGAATTTATTCTTAGTCCTTTTCTTAATTACGATTTTATTTTTATTTCTCTGGTGTTCTCCAGAAGAGGGGTTTGGAGGAAAGAAAAAGGAAGGAGGGAGGGAGTGAAATAGACTTCCAAGATTTTTCTTTTACCCCCTCTTTATTTTTGTGTTGTTTCTGAGCTGTCTGCTCCCAGCAAAGTAGAGAGGTTTAACGGATCTTGCAGGGATACAAATCTCATTCCAATGAAGCTGGGGCTCACAAGACACGTATTGAATACAATGAAAACAGAACTTGGGGTGAGGACATTCATTATTTGGTTAATAAATCCTTTAGATTGATAGACAAAGACTGAAACTTTTATCCATCATTTAATTTAATAAACAAAGAGAGTGGGCCTTGGGGTAAAAGGGCTGTTCAGTCACGCCGAGGATGTGTCCAGAGAATTGCTATGTAATAGCCAATAACATTGCTCCTCCTGGCTGTTCACAGATTGCCTCCTGTATCTAATCTGGCCTCTGAAATCTCCGCACACTTTCAGTGTTCCCTAGTAGTACACTGTCCCTTAAATATTTACCTATCTTAGTGATTACAGCTTGAGGTATGTCGTTTCTTTAATGCAAATATGTACGAGAGTACATAAAACTTTGATGTTTCATTCACAAAAGGAAGAGAATAGTCCATTGTTTATCAGTATCTTGTGAACATAAATTGGGAGAGAGGAGGCAAGTATCATAATGTAACCTAGGATAAAATTAACTCTTGGCACATGGAACTTTCCACACTCTCTTCTTCTCAAGAACTCAGAAGCTTGTGAATTACGGGTCTGTCTCATTCAAGCATATTATGGTATGTGTGTATAAACCTGAGGAAACCAGTTCTAAAGGGCCAACTCTATGTGCTTCCACTGACCCCTTCCTTTCTTAACCTTCTTACATTTTGGAACTTTCAAATAAATCATTTGACCAAGGCTGTAGTCATCCTGAGACACTAACTAGATTTCTGTATTGGACTAAAGAATAAAATGTCTACTTAAGACCTGGTTTCCAGCTCAGGGGAAATGGAGAGAAAAGCTGCTCCCTTTAGCTTTGGTGGGAGAAACCAGTGAGAACAAAGCACTTCAAATGAAGTACTACCAATGTGGTTTCTAGTTCTGAGAGAAATCATGCTGAGGATCTTGGGGGTCAAGAAGCATAGTGCTAGGGTCAGCTGGGAGAGACCCCAATTTTCCATGACTGCCTATCCTGCTTTTTCCCTGAGTCATTTCACATGCAAGCTCTGTAACCTTGCACATGAAGCTTGCTCAGGAAGTCCTTTCCTTCTCCCCCTCCAGGAGTGCCTGTCCATTCCTGTGAACACTTGGAACTGTGTCCCCTTTCATGTGTCAGGGAGCAGTTTTAAGTAATAGCTTAATGGCCATTCCTCTTTCATTTTTCATAGCAGGACATAAGCCCCTAGTCCGTTGTTTTAGCATTCAGTATACATTCATTCACTCGGTGTTTATTAAATGAATAAATTGTCAAAGACATAGTATGTCACATGCAATTGAAGTATCTTTGTATAGTGATTCGTGAAGACTATGTAGAATTCCTGGTGCGAGAAATGTCATAAGTACTGAGAAGTGATGGACCTTATCAAGTGAAGAAGTGATAGACCTTATAAAGTGAAGAAGTGATGGACCTTATCAAGTGAAGAAGTGATGGACCTTATAAACTGAATTGGCCTTTTTTTGTCGCCAAATAAGAAGTTTTAGATAGTGGTTTTGAACTCATTTTATTCTGCCAGTCTGAACAAAATGAGCTCATTGTTTTTATTGAATAGACCCTGTCCAACTCTTAAATGGCAAAGGGTTATGCTAAGGAAACAAAAGGGAAGGTTTTCTCAAACTCTGAATAAGTTATCAAAGTTGTCAAAGTAGCAAAATATCATATGCTTTCAGAAAAGTGATTTCAAGGGAAAACAGCTATATCTCAAATATCCAGCAAATAAATATATGTGGATTTTACTACACAGGCCATTAACTGTTTTCATAAAGTCAGAGTGCTTACTTGAACCCTACTTGAACTAGATGTTTGCTGGTGCAGTCACTACTGAGAAGAGGCTTTCTTAAAGCCTTTGGATTGCTCCCACTTCTTGTCATAGAATGATCCAAATTTTATGTCTGTTTATTAGTTTGTAGCCCAGCTGGACCCCAGAAAGATGGGGTTGTTGTGACCATGGAAAAATACAAATGCACACAGACACCGAGATGAAGCCAGTGATCTCTTAGAGGCCTAGATAAACATTTAGTCTCATAAATAAATACATTATCAGACCACACAAAATATTTCTTACCCAGATTCTTACTCAAAAGTAACACTGCAAGTAGTGTTTCAAGTTTTCCCAAGTTCACAAAATCAAGACATAGTTATTGATTGTTTACTGGGTATCCAACCATAACTGTATGTTTCAAGGAGACATAGTGCCATGGTTTCTTGCAGAAATTGGTGTAGAATTAGAACATAAAGCAACAAGTAACCTTTCATGGTGACTGTCAACTTGTAACACACTAGACAACAGATTACAATATAAGAAATCTCAATCTAATTTCTAAAAAGGAGTATGTATTCATTCTTTCTTTTCATAAGAAGGCAACTAAATACCTCTCATGGACCTGGCACTGCTCCAGGCACTGACAATAGCTTGGGAAACTTACTTCATTTGTGTATCAATTCACTTACTGAACAAGAATTCATGACTATGTAAGTGGGACACTTCTCAGGTAGAAGGAGAAGATACAGGCCCATCCATCAGTGGGGAGCAGGCTTCATATCAGTACAGTAGGTGCATAGTGGCCAGAGCGGGAAGGAGGTGTATTCACTGGTCTCTAATATTCTTTCTGCCAAGAATAAGATAAGTAATGGATTGCAGGATTTTGTGGTTTATTTGCTAAGTATCAGATCAAGTAAATGAATGGCAATTTGTGAAAATGAAACAAACCACTGGATGTCAAATTGCAGTCTATTGGAAAAGAACACTCTGAGACCCCCAAAGTACACCACTTACCATGTATCTATTTGAAAACACAGGTTGTTGGACTACAGAGATGCTCAGTGGTTAAAGAATTTGCAGTGTAAGTATGAAGACTAGAGTTTGGATCCCTGTGAGAACTCTGGGTGGGCATGGTAACTCATTAAGGATTTCAGGCTAGGACGGCAGGGGCAGGGAAATTCCTATAGCAAGCCAGCTAGTTACACGATCTATACTGGCAAGCTCTGTCTTTACTTGAGAAACCCTGCCTCAATGAACAAGGAGGAAGATCAAGAGGAGGATTAAGAATACCAGTTTGCATTACCCACATTCACCTGAGCCCATGTGCATGTGAACCATTGTATGTACATGTGTAGTCATTACATGAAAGCTTACATATACATATATGTACAGAATACTCCCTAAATACACACACGCACACAAATGAAAATGGAAAAAAAGACATGAAAAGAATACTCATTGACTCTGTTCAGCTCCTTTTCCAAGAAAATCTCTGTGTAATTTGACAGGCACTGCCACGCAAAAGTCTTATGAGATCATAAAGATAAAAATCGGAGGCCACAAGTGTCTGAATTTCTGAATTTAGTAGTGTCTGTGATGCACAGAAGTAGGATCAGAGCCCAGGCCTTTCTGGGGCTTTTGTAGAACTGCAGTTCATCTAAGAGGTATATATGTGTGAGGTCCTGGGGAGACCATGAAGGACTAGGCTGCAGTTGCCTAGTCTCTCACTCTTGCTCAGGATTAACAAATACTGATGCTTATAGAGTAGTTTCCCCCAGGATTTAAGGTATGAGCTATTGAATCACAAGCTCCTTGAGAACAAGAGTCACAAAATGATAAATAACATGTGTTTAAGCCCTTGTAAAACTTGTTCCTGACTTCATGTCAACTCACATGCCATGCGTATGATCCCTATATGTTGACCATGAGCTGATGACTCTGAAACTCAAAACTATACACTTTCTTACTGGATGATCTAAAGCTTAATTTTAAATGAAGTCTCTTTATCAAACTGTGCTTTTGTTGAAGTGAGTCCTCAAACAACTGCTACACAGTGCACAGTGGCTTGGAGAATATTTTACAAAGAAGAGCCACTTGGTTCATCACTGCAGAATGAATAAATTGGAAAGAAATAAACTGGCATTGAATGTGTAGGTTTTTCAGTGCTTTCATCTGTCATGGAGTCTAATAGGTTTCCTCATAGAAAACAGGCTGTAAGGACTGTTTGAGGTACAGAGAAGGATTGAGAAACGTGGAAAGAATGGGAGATTAAGTAATGATATATGTTGACTGAGGTTTCTGTCCCACCTGGTCCTGCAGTTGTTCAGTCCCAAAGAAACACACAGAGATCTACATTAATTATAAACTGATTGGCCAATACCTCAGGCTTCTTATTAACTCTTATAACTTATATTAGCCCGTAATGCTTATCTGTGATGGCCACGTGGCTTGGGACTTTTTTTTGGTGAGGCAGTCGCATCTTGCTTGCTCTGTGCCAGGCTTCCTCTGTGTCTGGGTGACAACTGCAGACTGACTCTTTCTCTTCCCAGAATTCTCTTGTTCTCATTGCCCCACCTCTACTTCCTGCCTGGTTACAGGCCAATCAGCATTTGTTTAAAATACAAGTGACAGGATACAAACCATAGTTCTACAGCATTTCCCTCCCTTTTATTTAAAACAAGAACTCTGAATCAAATCTCTTATGTTTAGCTTTTCTACTGACCATTATCCATAACAACTTGTAGCCAACATTCTAAATACAGGCAAACACCCATAAATCCATATATATATATATATATATATATATATATATATGATTAATCCAGCACATTTATAATCAAATATTTTTTAGCAGCTTTTGCTCCTTCCTCAGTCATCAAACTATGTAAAAACAACCCAATAGCATATAGTATCCAGACTCTGTGTAATTTTTATCTTTACGTGGCTTTATTTTAAACTTTATTTCTTTTATTTTTATTTATAATTTCTGGCTTTTTGAGACAGGGTTTCTCTGTGTATATTTGGCTGTCCTGGAACTAACTTTGTAAACCAGGTTGTCCTTGAACTCACAGAGATCTTTTTGCCTCTGCCTCCCAAGTTTTGGGATTAAAGGTTTGTACCACTACACCTAACTACTCTCCTTTTTTTTCCTTTTTTATTTTAAGGACTTTATCCTTTTTTTTTTCTCCAAGCCTACACATTTTATTAAACATACAGAAAACCATTTAGAAGTTTGCTTCATCAGAATCAATCTTTAGTATATATCTCTCTTTTTCTGACCACATGAGTCTTTAATTTGCTAAATAATATGGCTAGGACTAAAGCTGTGGCTTTGAGGGCTGGATCTAGCCCATTCCTTAGCTTTCTGAGAATCTAGACTCAAGGCAGATGTATTGCCACAGCCATGTCTATTTCCACAACTCTATGGAGTTTCAAGGTCCCTGCCCCCACCAAGAAGCATGCTGTCAGCTATTCATAAATACCATTTAAGTGTTTGGTGGCAGGGCCTCTTAAAAGAGCTTTGAAGTTTCACAGCTAAAGCTGGGTCAGGAAGCCTCTCTTAAATGAGATGTGCTGGTCTCTAGCAAAGAGAGTAAAGCTGGGAAATTGCTGCTACCAAGAAGCCATGCTTAACACTGTTATTTTGCATCTGGAATTACTTCCCAAGATCTCTCAGGCTTTCTGTGGATGCAGTTGTCCACACGTTGGGCGCCATTTGTGGCTGAGGTTTCTGTCCCATCCGTTCCTGAAGTTATTCAATCCCAAAGAAACATATAGAGGTCTACATTAATTATAAAGTGATTAGGCTAGTAGCTCAGGCTTCTTATTAACTCTTATAACTTTTATTAGCCCGTAATGCTTATCTGTGTTAGCCACGTGGCTTGGGACATTTTTTGGTGAGGCAGTCGCATCTTGCTTGCTCTGTGCTAGGCTTCCTCTGTGTCTGGGTGACAACTGCAGACTAACTCTTTCTCTTCCCAGAATTCTTCTGTTCTCATTGCCTCACCTCTACTTCCTGCCTGGCTACTGGCCCATCAGCATTTGTTTAAAATACAAGTGACATGGTACATACCATTGACCCACAGCAAATGTAGAAAGAGAGGAAGATACATCAATGATTCTGAGGATAGGTGTACTTATGTTTGATCTTAATATTGTCATGTCTTTCTAAGAACAGGTGGGACTCCGATCTTATTGGAGTGGATAAGGGAATAAAAGGTAATAGGATATGTTTAGTATTTATTATTGTACCTCATTTATAATAAGCACTCTATTTTTATGATACCAAATTGAGATAACTCAAGAACTGAACATAGATCTTTAAAGAATTATTTACGTATTTTGGAAGTAGAAACTTAAGGTAATTAAAAGGGTTAAAGTATAGCACATGCATAGCAACAAGGGAGAAATAAAACTGACAGAGTAATATATCACCAGATCTTAACAGAGCAACAATGCCAATTTAAGGGCTGGAGGCCTATCTTGTCATTACTTTGTAAATAGTCAGTTATTCCATAAAGGTTGTCATGGGAGTTATAAGATCAGGGAAGGAAACTGCACAGGAGAGAGACTGAGGAGAAAACTGAAGAATCATGAAGTCCTCCCTGCTGTTTCTGTTCCTTGCCTTTATCAGCTCATATCAAAAGTGCCTAACTGCGTAAATGTGAGCCACTCTTAGTCCAAGACATGCATCTTTATACACTGTATGATTAGAAAAGAACACACACACACACACACACACACATTTCATGATAAATTAGCCTTTTTGGACTATGGCCACACCATAGAGGGTTTTCTAATCTATTTTGAGTTCTAATTGATTACAGCATTTGGAAAAATGTACAGCAGATTGCTCTGTTAATCAAGGTAAAACAAGTTGATGTCATAGGTGCTAAATATATGTCTTTGCAGTAAGACTATTTGTGAAACTGGAGCAAAGGCCAATGTCAGTGTTGTCACAAGACAGCTGCTGCCTTCTCTGGAGATTGCAGCTTATCTCAAAATGCTCTTGGTGGTTCATCCTTTGGTCTAGATTCTCCAGTCCTTCTCCCACACCTAAGGAAAAGGAATTAAGAAAGGACAAGACTGCTTTCTCAGCTACACACTCAAAATCAGTGGAAGGAGACCATGCCACAAAGACCAGAACAGAAAGTATCAAAGGAAAGGGTATTAGGAAGTCAGCAGACCCTGGCATGACATGCCCTGGTAGTGATGGAAAAAAAGAATAAGAGAAGAACTTTGCTATGATATAGATCATAGTATTAGAAGGTGTAGGGAACATCTAAAATCCTGAATGAGACCTTCTAATCATAGAGATAGAAAAATTACCCAAGAACATATGGCTAGTTAATTCCAAAGGGAGGATTAAAAGGAAGGTATCCTGACTTTATACAGAGATACTTCTCCATGGTAGAATATACTGATGACTTGTTATTTTCCACTGCTTTCTCCTTTTTTTCTGCCTCATTCATAATATTTACAATTTCCCCAATGCTAATAATATGTCATGTATTCAACAAACATCTGATGATACTACAACTTCTTTTTTTAAAATATTTATATATTTATTTATTATGTATAAAATGTTCTGTCTGGGTGTATGTGTGCTGGCCAGAAGAGGGCACCAGACCTCATCACAGATGGCTGTGAGCCACCATGTGGTTGCTGGGAATTGGACTCAGGACCTTTGGAAGAGCAGGCACTGCTCTTAACCTCTGAGCCATCTCTCCAGCCCCCTACTACAACTTCTTAAGGTTAGTATGCCTTTTAGTCTCATATTTTCTTAAATGAGAAAGTGAGGATTCAAAGAGGTGAAGTAAATTGATAAAATTAAGAGTAAGTAAATTTGAAAATAAACAGGTACAACAAAGATTGAATGCTAGCAACAACAAACTATTATGTTTGGTTTGTATATTTACTTATCCTGTCAGATACCACTGTCTATTTTCCAGTTGTCTTGCACGCCATTTTCCCTCTGTGTGTGTTCATGTGTTTTCATGTGCATATTGGTACATATATGGGGATAATTTTTCAGAGCTTTTTTTGCGTGAGCGTGTGTGAGTGTGTATAAGTGTGTGTGTGTGCAGAAGGTCCAAGGATAACCCTGTGATTGTCATCCTTCAGTTATAATTCACAATGTTTTTGAGAAAGAATTTCACATAAACCAGGAATTCTTCAAGTATCCTAGGCTGGCCTGTCAGAAAGTCCCAGGGATCTTTTTGTCCTCACCTCTCAAGAATTAGGTTTCTATGTTTGCAGTCACTGTGGGCAGCTTTGTAAGTGGATTATGGAGACTCTAATTCAGGTCTTCATACTTCTCAGGTACTTTGTTTACTGAGCTAGCTCAAAGTCCTGCACAACTTTGAGAAAAGCATTTGAGTATGATACTGTGAATACATTTTTAACTTCTTAGTGATGCTGGGAGACATACATGGTCTCTCTTTTAGTACTTGAAGCAAAAGTGGGTCACTCACCAAAGACCATAGAACTGAGTTTTAGATATATGATAAAAAACCCACAAATCTTTCCGGGAGTCTCAACAATTCTGAATATGACAATATAGCTAAAAGAGAAAGGGAAATTTTAGCTTTGAGATGTTGATCAAGTTCTATTTCCTCAGTAGGTCCCAGTTAGCCCATTTGATGAGGAAGATATGGAATCTTCCATCATGTGCTCCTCTTTTATTAGGAGTTCAATAGCAATATCAACAATGATAAGAAGAAAGCAAAGGAAGAAAAATCCAAGGATACAAGACATGTGCAGAACTTCTGAGCTCACTAAAGATGACTGAAAGATAAGCTTGGGGATGAGAAATAGGGATCTGAAAACTCAGGTTCAGGTCAGTTTGGGAAAATCATCCATGGACAGGGTGGTGCCCTATCAGGCCCAGATCAAAAGCAGAAAAGTGATGCAATCTGCTGTTTGTATACAGATGTTGGCCTCCAAATCCCCAAATGGGAACATCTGCTGGAGACAGCCACTCGACAAATAAGCAGGCAATTAGGTAGCAGATGCATCTGTGCCAAGAACATGGGACCACCAGCAGCAAGAGCTCTACGGGAGGGAGAGAGGGCTGTCCTTAAAAAGATGCTCTCACGATCGTGCAAGAGTTAGATTGTGTAAGGCAGGCAAAGGGGAAAAGAATCAGTAGCAGAAAAAATTACTCTAGCCATTGTCTGGCATGCTTTGGTCTCTGGCTTTATCATCTTCAATTTTATCTATCATAGTCAGATGGGGATTTTCAACATCCTATTTTCCTAGCTGTTGAGTCTCTGAACACTGAACACATAGAATTTGTGTCCTTTTAAAATTATTTAGGTAATTAGAATATCAGGCCAAGGTTTAAAGATATTGGTCTGGAATTATCTGAAGGAAGTTAATTGGTAGTCTTAGGTACAAAAGGATAGTGGTGATCTTTATTAAGCCTCTCTTTGGAATCACTCCAAATATGCATTTTAAAACCTTCGTGTCAGTGATCTAAATCTCCAATAAGTCCACCTATTCTCTAAAGCAAATGTTAACTTCTCTCATCACTGCTGCTACAACTGGCTGACCTTAGACAATCAGAATCTCTCTTTTGGATCTTATGCTCATGGGGGATAATTAAGAATTAAAATATAGTTATGTGTAAAAATGTACTTGGGAAATTATTGTATCATAACAGAGCTTCAAACATGTTGGTTGAAATTAGAATTCATAAAGGAAAGAACAAAGTAAGGCTAAATGAAAGGAAGATGGGAGGGCAGAGAGAAGAAGGGGAAAAGGAAGGAAAGAGGGAGAGAAGAAAGACAAATTTGTGTGGATCAGCATGAGTTTTATCCTTGATTTTATTCTCTCCATCAGATGTAATACTAATAGCCAATCTAACACAAATTTTGAAAATATGCTCAGAAACTTTACAAACTTGTTTCTTCACACATTTTGTGATATAGTTCATGCTATCACCATTTTTTCACATGATGCTATACGGTGACTTCTATAATCCCAGACTTCTAGACTTGGATCTGTTCTGAACACAGCAGACAGCAGAGGAAATTAATTCTTACCTCTTCTCAGTTCAGAGTATGTAATGCAGAGGTCTTCCTTGAGACTTTCTTCCTGGAAATCTTCATAATCTACTAGGAGTACTGATGCAGCTCTCCAATCCCTCTCCCCATTTAACTATGTCCACACCTCAGTGTTATTTATCAGTTTGTGTTTTCTTCTGCATGCATTGCACTTGGCTGTATTGTGTATTGCAAACTATTTTACACTGGTTTATTCTTCCTTGAATACAGATATTTTTAGTTAGGGTCTTGCTGTGTACCCAGTGTCAACTTCTTACTTGCAATCCTCTTGTCTTTGCTTCTTTTTTTTAATTAATTAATTTTTTATTGAAGAGATTTCCCTTCCCCTCCTCCCTCCCCTCTCCCCCTCCCCCTACTTTTCTCCTCCTCCCTCTCCAGTCCGAAGAGCAGTCAGGGTTCCCTGCCCCATGGAAAATCCAAGGTCCTCCCCACTCCATCCAGTTCTAGGAATATGAACACCCAAACTGGTTAGGCTCCCACAAAGCCAGAACATGAAGTAGGATCAAAACCCCGTGCCATTGTCCTTGACTTCTCATCAGCCCTCATTGTCCGCCATGTTCAGAGAGTCCGGTTTTATCCCTTGCTTTTTTAGTCACAGACCAGCTAGCCTTGGTGAGCTCCCAATAGATCAGCCCCACTGTCTCAGTGGGTGGGTGCACCCCTCGTGGCCCTGACTTCCTTGCTCATGTTGTCTTTGCTTCTTAAATAGAAGTAAGTTACATGTGTGCCACCATACTTGACATTTTTAAATATGTTTCTGACCTTCTCCATTCACACAGATGGCATCATTTTGTTTCTTAAAGCTCAATTCACGAATCACCTTCTGTAAAAAGTCTTTACTTCATGATCACCTTGGCTTGCCTTAGTTGGTATACACTGCCTTTCCCATTCTTTAATGCTTCTCATGTGGAAACTCTCTAAACATAGTTCTGAATCTCAATCTGCTTTTCAGACTCTTTTAAGGCAGTAGACTTCTTTAGTCTTAAATGTTTGCATAAATGTATGTGCAATATATATGAATGATATTTGTATGTATATGGTATGGCACACACACATATGTCTTTATATATGTGCACATAGAACATTTGTATGCAGGATCTTACCAAAAATGGGTGCTAATTATCTATTTATCTGTATAGTTTAGTCTAAATATCCTTGAGAGTTTTGTTCCTAAGGAAGATGTTACTTTTTCTCTTATTTCTTCTGCTCACCCATACGCAAAGTCCATAATATGGATTATGTGTGCTCAAATGCTACTGCTCAGTTAATTCATGGCAAAAAAAAAAAAAAATGGTCCTGAAGGGAAACTTTCATAGAGATGAATAAAGTTTTTCAGTAGATTTCAGCTTAATTTCTTAACCCTTAAACAATCTGATTCTTAGTAATAACTTTGTGATCCTGACCAAATCCTGCTTCTTTCAAAGTCAAAGAAAAGAGGTAAGAGAGAAACCATAGATCACCTTCCAAGACTTCAGGGAATGTGACTTGCTCGCTGGTTTAGGACCATATTTAATGAAGGCTCCTTTAAATCCCTTGAGTCCTAGGCTAGATTGTGTATTTCTAATCTTGTAAAAATGGACTGTCAATAGAAGTCAGAAAATATTGATGAGATAGGCAAGAGAGTCCTTACCAAAGGAGGATGACTACAAATTCCTGAGAAAACATAACAGAGGGTGATGTTCTAAGATTTTACTCTCTATTTCTAGTGACTTTCTTACAGAATTCCCCCAAAAATGACACTAAAAATCTTATATTTGAGTTCACACAATTAAATCCAATTGATCTGGGTTAAAGATACTCTGAATCAAAACTCTTATTTTTTTCTGAAGAGAAGAAAAAAAGTTTGGTGTCCTAGATTCCCCACAGTCAGTGTCCTCTTGTTCACTAAAATCCCAGTATTTCTTCTGGACTGTGTGGTAGATAGATTTTTTAAAAAATATTCTCTAAGACCTTTGCTCTCCAGTATACACTATGAACGTTTGAACATAAGCAAAACCAGTCAAATATTATGGAATGCCATTCCTTAGTGAGACTACTAATAGGTTCACTAGGAATTAATTATCAGAAAGATTCTCCTGGGCTTGCTTGGTCTGATCAAAACAGTCTTTGATAAATATAGAATTTCAAAGCATATTAATTATTTTTAATAACTGTGAACAAGTAATAAAAACAAACAATTTAAAGGAAAGAAGGAAGGGAGGAAGGAAAGAAGAAAGGAATGAAGGATTGTTTGTGCTCATAGTTTCAGAAGATCTCAATTCATCATAACAGGGGAGATGTGAAGGTGTTTAGAGGCAGGTACATGAAGGTCAGAATAAAGGATGGCTAATTTTCAAAGTCTCGTCCTTTGCAACATACAGGCTTCTGATGTGGGATTTTCCTCTGTATGCTTGAATACCATTAATGAATAAAGAAGCTGCTTTGGACCTATAGCAGGTCAGAGCTTAGTTAGGCTGGGAAGACAGAACTGAATGCTGGGAGAAAGAAGGGTGGAGTCAGGAAGATACCATGGAGCCACCATCAGAGATAGATGTGTTGAAACTTTACTGGTAGTCCACGACCTCGTGGTGATATACAGATTAATAGAAATGGGTTAAATTAATGTAGGATTTAGCCAATAAGAAGCTAGAGCTAATGGGTCAAGCAATGATTTAATTAAAACAGTTTCTGTGTAATTATTTTAGATCTCAGCTAGCTGGGCACGCAGGAATGAACAAGCAGCTCCCTGCAACAAACTGGCCCGCAATGTGGTGGACTAAATCTGCTTAAAAATCTGAGAGAGCTTTAAAAAGAATTCTAGACACAAAAATACAGAGTTTAACACAGTTTCTCGTTGTTTTCTGGCAGTGAGCTGCAGCTTCTTTAAAAAAAGGTTTTCCGGACTCAGCAGTAGAGCAGAAAAAAAAGCCATATCATTTTTGAAATGCAGGCTTTCTGGGATGTTTTGAAATGCAGGCTTTCTGGGAAGTGCTGCCGGGGTGAGCACTGACTCTTTTGGAAGACCAAGTATTTGGATGGGGTTTATGAACAGAGTGGTGTGGCTTGCAACTTGGACCAGCTGTGTGCCTGTCTCAGAGGTAAAAGTGTCTCCACCATGCTGGACTTGGTGGGGCAATCAGATAGTACCATATTTGATCTAGTAATGTTGCAGCTGAGATTATTATGTGCTTAGCATTTTGAGAAGTGCTTCTGGTCAGAAAATAATTACAGATATAAAATAGAGACAAATTCGGGTAAAAAGACCTATAAATGGGTCACAGTGTTGGATAAATGTATGTAGGCTGGGAAGAGAGAAGAAAAAGTGTATAGAGAGTTGAAAAAGACAGACAGTCATAGATTAAAGGAATAAGGATAATAAAATAAATATTAAAAACAATAGAGTAAAAATAAGCCACATAAAGATGGAAAATTCACTGAGAGTATGGATTATGTATATTATTGTGTTATCTTTGTATTTTTTGACTGTGAATGAGCTAAGTACAGAGAGATATTTAGTTGTATGGGCTGCTAAGCTAAACCAGCATAGTATTTTAAAGGTATCTTGATTTCAGAATATGGATCTCAGGATATCTTGCTTTGGAAAAGAGGTTCTTCTTTTGTTTTCACAAAATATAAGAATCTGTGGATTGCTGCCAGACCAATATTGTTTGATGGAACAGGACCCCTTGAAAGGTGTCTGTAAACACCCCCTAAAATAAAATACTTCACCCAATAATCAGCAGAAAGCAATTTGGAGAGAAATAACTATGTCCATATCCCCAAATATTGTCTATAAATGTTTGTTTACAATTAAAGGGGGATATGCTATAGAGATGAATACTTTGCATTGGTATGGATCTTGTTCTACTGATACAAATTTAAGGTCTATTTTATTATATGTATATGTACATTCTGCTCTTTATTAAAGTGTTGTGATTGTGTAGTTCATTTATAGATACTCATCTATAATAGTCAAGCTTGTAGTCAGGTTCGTTAGATTTTCTAGATATATAGAAATATATTTAAGTTAGATGGGTATTCTTCAAATCTTTCAGAGACCTTCAGAATACAGCATTTATAATGTTTTAATAACTTAGGAATTTTCATAACAATAAGACACATCTGCTCCTGGTAGCACAAGAAACTTCAAAAGGATGATGGGCTTTTAACAAGCTCCTTATGGAGTTGATTAGCCATTTGGGCAAGAAACCGTTCTTGCCTGGACTGTTTGATTGGACATGGAGGATCAACAAAGAAATGACTGCTGAATTTACCTAAAGGTGAGATGGTTCTTCAGGGCCGCCTGCTTCATGAAAGAATCTGCCAAACATTCTGCAGGGCACAGAAGAAGTGACTGACAAACTGTGAATATAGGCAGGCCTGTCTTCAAAACTTCCTACTTCATGAAGAGTCTCCTGGATACTATGGGCCTGTAGGCTGAAGATGGATGCCCAAACAATACAGAAAAACTTTGGGTGACTCTCCAGACAGTGAGATGTCTCTGTCAGTTCTGCAATTTTGAAAGTTGTTTACAATGTACTTCCTGTTTACTTAGGTAATACCATATCCTTCCAGAGCCTTTGATGGACTTGAAGAATTTATAGTTATAGTTTTTCTTAGTTATAATAAAAGATAAAGTAGATATAAATATTGTAACTGTAATTTATGCTTGATAACTGTTTTGTTTTATGTTATTTTACTATGTTAAAGTTAAAGCTTTCTTTTTTATTTAAACAGAAAAAGGAAGGTGACATGGGATTTCCCTCTGAATGCTTTAAATCCATTAATGAATAAAGAAACTGCTTTGGACCTATAGCCAGGCAGAGCTTATTTAGGCGGGGAAGACAGAACTGAATGCTGGCAGAAAGAAGGGCAGAGTCAGCAAGACACCATGGAGCCACTGCCAGAGATAGGTATGCTGAAACTTTGCTGACAGGACATGACCTCGTGGTGATATACAGTTAAGAGAAATGGGTTAAATTAATGGAGTGGTTAGCCAATAAGAAGATGGAGCTAATGGGCCAAACAGTGATTTAATTAATACAGTTTCTGTGTGATTATTTTGGGTATAAGCTGGGTGGCTGGGAATGAACAAGCGGCTCCCTGCAACAAATAAACCCCCCAAAATAGATTGCATAATGCTTTATTAACCTTGAATTTTCTTAATGCTAATGAGAAAGGAACAACAGCAGCAGAGAGACATTGGATAATGGAAAAAGAAAACCTTCTGAATAGAATAAACCAATATTTTAAGGATATGTTGATCAAACAAGAAGATATGCTACGTTGGGGGAATTGTTTTGCTCTTGTTTCCACAGGAGAAGAAAAACTATGGATACCATCAAAATTAATAAAGATTCTCTTTGAAAAGGAGAAACCTCTTGAAAAAAAAGAAATAACAGCCCATCCACAACAGTGACAATCATACAGGTGTTAAGAAAACCTCATAAGGGTTGGGGCAGGGTTCTGTTCTTGTCTTTTTAGGAAAATACACATGTTCAAAAATTCAAGAGACTCTGGATGTTTAGATGTAGACAGAAGTAAAAATAACTATCCAATAAGGATCATGAAGAAAAAAGAATATGACTTGTAAGGACAGGTGATGAATATATATATACATATATATATGAATATATATACATATATATACATATATACATACATATATATATATAAATATATAGAGCTGGGTTGTCTCCTATTGGGAGCCATCTGGTATGGGACAGAAGGAAGACTTTAGGAAAAATTTCACTTTCTCCATGTCTATTTTGTTTATATCATATTTTCCATTGAATGTATGTTTATATGAATGATGTTTAAGTTTTCAACAATGAACCATAGATTTTCCTATAGATCCTTTTCCTGCAGTAATCTTTGAAGTTTCCAGGAAGACAATGGGACCACACAACAACTCCACCTGGTTGAGATAACATAATGATGCTGATTGCATTACTAATTGAACTACTATAAGATTAAATTTTGGGGTACCAGCTGCTGAAATGGTGCACCTTCTCATGACAATCTGGCTAGAACTCCAAATAAGAACTTTAAAAAAAAATAAAACCCTATCAATTGCTCGGAAATTGTTTGCAACTATACTAGAAGTAATTTTAAAACTTAGCCATCACTTTACTTTTGCAGGATCCCATTAAGAGAACATCACCCCTATAAGAGTGTGAAGGAACTCTAGGGGACCACACCCCCATCCCCAAAACGTTTGTTCTTAGGGTTGGGAATACCTATTAGGAGTTGCTGATTATTACTTGTACTAGGTAAAGGGTTGGGGTGAAAACTATATTTGTTCTATAACAAAAGGAAAAATAATAGTATGTAATAGAGTAAATATTTTTGGATACTTTACATTGATATAGTTTTTGTATTTTTATACAAGATCAAATTATATTTGTTATTTTTGTTTACATTATTTGTACACCTATACAAAGTTATTTGATCAGATTGTATATGTGCATGTTTCTATATCTGTTTAGGACATTTTGTATATTGATATAACTTTTAGGATATATTTTCATATTGCATTATATATTACTCCTACCTCTGATCAAGATACCCATAGATTTTCTACATTTTGCAGTCATTGTCCTCATTTGTTGCACTTTTGTTTACAGATTATTATTATGACATGAAGTTTTAGTCTTTAAGTTATACAGGTATTAAATATAGGTCAATAGTTGTTTATGTTTGTTGTACATACAATCAGATCAATTGGGTTCTTTAGACACATAAAGATTGTAATCTGCCTAGATAGCTAATATTCAACCATTTCAAGGACCTGTAGAACATGACATTTAAAAAACAGGCTTCTGTTGACATAAGACATGATTGCTCCTGACAACACCAATCTACTTCCAAGAAAATGTTGAGCATTTAAGACACTCCACTCAGAGTTTGTTTTCTTCTTCTTCTTTTTATTTATTTCCTCATTTTATTTTAATTCTCTCTCCAATATGTTCATGTGTTTCAGTGGGAGAAGATACACTGCCAACCACAGAGAAGAGATAAGAGTCTCTTCAAAAATGATGAAGTTGCCATTGATAGTGACCTGATACAGCCAAGAGGTTATCAGAAAGGCTAACACTGAGATTTTGGAGGAGTTTCATGATTCATAAAACTGACTTATGAAAAACGTAGCCTTTTCTCATTATCTGTATGGAGTTACATTTGAATATCACACCTGCAGATGAGGAAGATCTGCTACCACCAGTGTGAGCAGGGTGGATACCTAGAATGAATGGAATTCTGCCAAAAACTACAGAAAATTGGAAGAGGACTCTGCGTCTCAGGTGAGAGCGCAGTCCTGGCTGGCACTTGGATTTCAACTGTGTAAGACTCTAGAGCTAAGATCACCATAGTCTCCTGACATCTGAAGTGTGCTATGCTAAGATGTGCAGTTTTTAAGGAACCAAGTCTTAAAGTTATCAGTATTACTTTATTATTATTATTATTATTAATTGTAGTGCATATATGTCTAATAGGTGACACATGAATGTATGGATGTCAGAAAACAACTTTGTAGTGTCATTTTTCTTCTTTTACCTTTATATGGGTTCTGGGAACCAAACTCAAGTTGCTTGAATTGCAAAGCAGGTAGGTACCTTTACCAGTTGAGCCATTTAGACAGCCCAGAACTACGGATTTAGTAGCTTCTTATATGTTAATAAGACATGTACACAGAATGTTTCATTCACTGTGTACTATCTGCACAGGACTCTTTTACCCTCACTTTTAGGAAACAGGTGAACAACTCATAGGCAAAACACAGTACTCTACCCACCAGCCCCCCTGGGATCAATCAGATCAGAGCTGGGCACACAATCCAGTGTTCATCAGCAAGTCTGGCTTCAAGCTCATATTGAATCCATTTAGAGAAGAAAGTGCTGTCTTTTTATTTATTTATTTATTTATTTATTTATTTATTTATTTATTTATTAAGGATTTCTGCCTCCTCCCCGCAACCGCCTCCCATTTCCCTCCCCCTCCCCCAATCAAGTCACCCTCCCTCATCTGCTCGAAAGTGCTGTCTTTTTACTGAAATGGAAGTTAAGGGCATTTAGTTTGGGAGCTTGTGTCAACCGCACTGCCACCATGTGGAACGTAGGAATGGAGCCAACATAGAAAAGAACAGACTTGAGCAATAAAAGAAACAAACAAAACCAATGGACTTTTTATTTTGGACATATTTTGAGTCCTAGATCAGCCTGAGTAGAGAGCAGGGCTTGCATGTAAAGATTTTTGTTACCTAAAACTGCAAGTACCATGTCTCGTTAGGATCACTTCAGGCCATGTGTCTGTCTCATTCAGTAGGAAAAGCTATATCTGATACGTGGGACACCTTTGGGCTAGAAAAGAAATATATTGACAAATCACATGAATAATGCATTGCAAATATGACTGACACAAAACCAGCTCTCTTGAAACCTATTCAAGACTCAGTAGTGCATTCTTACTGTGCAGGAACCACTCTGGAATCCTCAAAATATAGTTTCTCATAAATACACACACACACACACACACACACACACACACACACACAATAATAACAAAAGCAGTATCAGTAACAATGACTATTGTTCAGTGAGTTAATCCGTACTTTTCATATTCCCATAAATGCTGTAAACTTTGAGTCTTTACTAGCTGTCTCTTAAAGCTGACAAAAGTGATGCTTAAAAACACCTTTTACTGTTTCAACCAAGATCACATAGCTAGCCAGTGATTAAGCCAAGGTTTAATCCCTATCTGTCTGGTTCTGAAGTCTGTTCTCTTAACTATCACATTAATTATTACTAGGATAATATAGAAACATATCAGACATAGAGGCTTTTTTTTTACTAACTGAAATTTATTGCAAGTTTATGTTGTATAGGGATTCTTTTTTAAATTTGGATACACAAAATCTGGTATGTACTTATTAGTCTATCAGCAATTGGATGCTTGAAGAGATCTCTGGCTGCTAACATTGCAACATTAAATATCACATTTCTCAACATTTTCTGAGATTTTTGCAAGTACATAGAAAGTGGAAAAAATAAAATAGCTTTTGAGTATATTTTTTTGCATTTAAGATGTAGTTCTACCCTATACCTTTTCTTGGGTGCTCCTGAGAATATAACATTATCTCTTGTGGTCTTGGTTTTACTACTACCAAATGAAGGAAATTAAATTTAAATTGATTAATAACTTTTCTAAATACAAATATCTTCAAGAAAACATTATGCTGGAACTCCAACACATATTTTAGACAACCATCACATTCTTTCATCTGATAGCTTTTGTGGTATCCTGAGGCTTCCCTGAAACTTCAGGTCATTGAAATATGACAGCACCCAAAAGATAAAATGTGAGAGGATGCACTGGTGAGACACTCCTCTGTCAGCATGAAGACAACACAGCTGTGATATCACTAGTGTTTCCTAGCAATACATCACAGGGGAGAGGATAGAGCATCAACAAGGTTAAATAACTTCAACAAGGAACATAGTATAATAAACATTATCTATCCAACCCCAGAACTCCCAACTCATGTATCATTGCTTCCCAAGATTTAAATTTATTTTATCTTATTAACAACCTTGGAATTTTCTGGATTAAGGCATGATACAAATGAAAACAAAATGCACCATGTTGGTTTTTGCAAATACCCCCAAACCCAGAAAAGGATTGTACAAAGACAGAAGTCCCCAAACCCAGAAAAGGATTGTACAAAGACAGAAGTCCCCCAAACCCAGAAAAGGATTGTACAAAGACAGAAGCCCCCCAAACCCAGAAAATGATTGTACAAAGACAGAAGTCCCCCAAACCCAGAAAAGGATTGGTGTACTTGAATGAGATGGTCTCTTTGACTTCCACGTTTCCTTTGAATGGCAATAGTACCAAACAAACAAACATAAATATAAAACAACAACAACAACAACAACAAAGAAACTAGTTTCTTGAGTTTTCTATGTATTTTCAAGATTAGTCCTCTATTAGATGTGAGGTTGTTGAAGATCTTTTCCCATTCTGTGGGCTGCTGTTTTGTACTACTGATGGCATTCTTTGCCTTACAGAAGCTTTTCAGTTTCACGAGGTCCCATTAAGTGTCAATCTAGTGTCTGTGCTGTTGGTGTTAATTTCAGTAAGTTGTCTTCTGTGCGAATGAATACAAGGTTATTTCCCACTTTCTCTTCTATCAGGTTCAGTGTAACTGGATTTATGTTTAGGTCTTTGATCCACGTGGTGAATTTTATGTAGGGTGATAGATCTGTACCTATTTGTATTTTTCTACATGTTGACATCCAGTTATCCAGCACCATTTGTTGAAGATGTTTTCTTTTTTCCATTGTAAAATTTTGGATTCCTTGTCAAAAATCAGGTGTCATAGGTGTATGGATTTACATCTGGGTCTTTGATATGATTCCATTGATCTATCTGTCAGTTCTTATGCCAGTAAGAGCCTTAAATTCTTTTTATTACTATATTTCTGCAATAGCACTTGCAATCAGGGATGATGATACCTCTGGAAGTTTTATTGTACAAGATTATTTTAGCCATATTTTTTCTTTTTCCATATGACATTAAATATTTTTTCTTCAAGGCCTGTGAAGATTTTTGATGGGGATTGCATTGAGTTTGTAGATTGGTTTTGTTAAGATGGTCATTTTATTATGTTAATCCTATCAATTCATGAGCATGGTAGATCTTTCCATCTTCTGATATCATGACCAATTTCTTTCTTCAACGACTTGAAGTCCTTGTCCTAAATGTCTCTCACTTGGTTGGAGTTACCAAGATAGTTTATATTACTTGTGTCTATTGTGGAGGGCAATGTTTCCTTGATTACATTCTCAGCTCATTTATCATTTGTATATAGTAGGGTTACAGATTTTTTTTTTAGTTAATTAATCTTGTATGCAGCCACTTCACTGAAGGTGTTTATCAGCTGTAAAATTTTTTGGTAGGACTTTGGTATCACATATGTACACTAATACATCATCTGCAAATAGTAATACTGATTTTAGTGGTATTGCTTTGAGTTTCTCCTCATTTAATTTGGTGTTGGTTGTTGACTTGCTGTATTGCCTTTAATATGTTTAGGTATGTTTTTTGTATCACTGATTTCTCTAAGATTTTGGGGCAAAGATTTGAGCAGATAATGCATAACAGAAAAATCTCAAATGGCCATGATATCTTTAAAGAAAACTTCAACATCCTTAGCTCTCACAGAAATGCAAATGAAATCAACTTTGAGATTCCATCTTACACCTGTCAGGATAGTTACAATCAAAACTACAAATGGGAGCTTATGCTGGAGAGGATGTGAAGCAAAGCGAGCACTTCTTCACTATTGGTGGGAGTACAAGCACATACAACCACTTGGTAAATCAATATAGCAGTTTCTCAGAAAACTGGGAAACAATCTACCTCAAGACTCAGTTATAGCATTCCTGGGCATTTGTCCAAAGGATACTCATTTATTCCACAAGGATGTTTGTTCATCTCTGTTCATAGCAACTTTAATCATAATATCCAGAACTTGTATGGAGCCAAAGGGATCAAACATCACTAGGGAACCCACAGAAACAACTAGCCTGAGCTCATAGGAGTTCACAGACTCTGAACAGACAGCTACAGAGCCTGCAAGAGATTGCGAGACCCTTTACATATGTACGACAGTTGTATAGCTTTGTCTATTTGTGGGATTTCTAGCAGTGGGAAAAGAAACTGACTCCTAAAGCTTTGGTTGGCTTTTGAGAACTTATTCTTCATACTGGGTTGCCTTACCCAGACTTAAAATATGGAGGAGGAGCTTAGACCTACCTCAACTTGATAAGTTATGCATTTATGATACCCATAGGAGGCCTGCCCTTTTCTGAACAGAAACAGAGGAGGTGTGTACTGGAGGATGGGACAGAGAGGAGGTGGAGGGAGGGTATGGGAGGGGTGGAGGGAGGAGAAGCTTTGGTCAGGATGTAAAATAAATGAATAATTTTAATTAATAAAAAAGAAACACTCGGTGAAACTTACTTTTTAGATTGAGTTTACATTTACAGAAAATTGGTGGGTGATGCTACACAAATAGTTCCCATATATTCTGCATCTCATCTATTTCTCCTTACATATATTATGAATATTAATAAACCGTGTACTCATTTTACTGCAATCATTGAACCAATATTGATGCACCATTATTAGCTAAAATATATTCATTCTTCAGATTTGCTTCATTTTTACCTAGTATTTACCCCCTCCCAGGAATCCAATCTAGGATAGTGCATGTTATTTAAGTATCACATGTCTATATTATCTTTTTAGGCTGTGATAATTTCTCAGACCTTCTAGATTTTGATAATCTTGACAGCTTTGATGGACACTGTTAATATATTTTATAAAATGTACCTGAACTGGGACTAGGCTTGTAATTAATTCTCATGATTAAGCCTGGCTACTTGATTGGGGCTTGGTATAAACAAAATTATCATGGAATAATATATAGGTATCATACACTGTAGATGTTGGCTCCCATTGTCTGGCTAAAGAACAATGGAAATTTTAAAACCTATTTTGTATTTTATCCAATTATTTCTTCCTCCACTTAGATGATCTGTTCAAATGCTACTTTCATTTTACTTACCCTAGAAGGCAATCAGTCAGGGCCGACTTCAGCATGATTCATTGGCAGTCTGATGTCTGGGTGAAAGTCATTCAAAGTGTGAAGAGGTTTATTCTACTCACTTTCTTCATATTATTAAAATGATACATAAAACACTAATTAATGAGCATATATCCCTTCTGCACTGGGAGGATTTCCTTTTAATATAACTGCAGTGCTCTGTTTGAAGATAGTGTTGTTTGCTACAAAATTATCCCTTCAATATTCTAATACTCTACCAGCCTGGTCTCCGAGAGCTAGTGCCAGGACAGGCTTCAAAGCTACAGAGAAACCCTGTCTCGAAAAACCAAAAAAAAAAAAATATTCTAATACTCTAATGTCCCAAATATATCAGGTATTTTCTAGAAAGGAGACTGTTGGCACGTCATTCTGTTGGCATAGGCTGCTAGTTCACTTCCTGGCTGCCCTTATTCAAAGTAATCACACAGACTATATTAATTGTAATACTGTTTGGTCAATAGCTTAAACATATTTTTTGGTTAAGTCTTATATCTTAAATTAACTCATTTCTGTTAATCTGTGTATTGCCATGTGGCTGTGGCTTACCGGTAAGGTTTCGGTGCATCTGTCTCCTGTGGATGGCTATATGGTTTATCCCTCACATTGCCTATTCTCTCTATAATCTCTTTTAGCATGGTTTTACTCTGGTAAACCATTGGTCAAAAGCAACTTCTTTATTAATCAATGGCAATAAAACATATTCACAGGATATGTCACCTTAAAAGTAGGAGCAGGGGCTGTCTCTCATTCTGTTACCTGCAGTTGGGACCTTTTCCTCCTACTGGGTTATGTTGTCCAGCCTTAATAGGAGAGGATGTGCCTAGTGTCACTGCAGCTTGATATGCCATGTCTGACATACTTGGGAGGCTTGCCATTTTCTGAAAAGAAAGAAGAAGTAGATTGGGGGATGGGAGGTTGTGGGAAGGACTGGGAGGAGAGGAGGGGGTAATGTAGTCAGGTTGGGATAATTAATTATTAATTAACTAACTAAGAAAAGAAAAGAAAATCCCTAAAACTGGAGATTATTTTGTCCTCTAAAAGGCCCCCTGACAGCTACCTGTCCAAAGCACTCTGGAGTTTGCTTTACTCTTTGTTCCCTTTTATTTCTTTAAAGGAAAGAGAGTTATAATTACAAATATTTATGCAGATTTCCCTAGAAATTATAAACAATTTTTCAAACTTTCTTAACATACTCAGTCACTCCTTTGGTGTCCTCCCCCATCTGATGTCTCCAAACAGCAACAACAAATGGAGAACCCTGCCAAGATTTAGCCATTTTTTAAATGTATTCTATGCCTATGACATGAGCATGCATAGGGAGGACATCAAGGATCAGGTCACATATTTATTCCAATGCAAGGAAACCAAACCCAGCTGGGAATATCAATGTTAGGTATGGTGAGCTTCCTATCTAATATTTGAGGCCAGTCCTTGAGCCACACAAATATCAACAGAATGTGGTGGGGGGGGGCAGACTACCCATGGGGTACTTGCTAGATGGCAATAAAACAAAAATTCTTTAGCTATTACAAGAATACATTCTAGTGCTTTTATTATGCAGTGCTGGAGTGAGACTAGACACTTGCTGTTAACTCCCTGCTCTTGTTGTGGAAGCAGATAGAGTTAGGGAGACAGGGGAAGACAGATGGGATGCCCTGTTCTTCCTTTCTGCCCTTGGAAGTGTATCTATTTCCATCCGTCTGATAACAAAGCTCGCATTTCTTCCTCTGTGCTTTCAGGTGGATCTAAACTCCAAGCTACTCAGATAGTGCTGGAACTGAATGCATTTTCTCCTTTACTGCATTTGAAGTGCATGTATAACATGTCTTCATTAACTCCTTATGACATTCCGAATAGCTTGAGATAAAAAAGGCATTCAATCACAAAGAGAAAAAAATAGTACCCACCCTCCCATCCTATCCAAGTATCCCCTTGGGCATGTATTAATTACTGAAAATGAATGTAGGGCCTGCATTCTCAGCAGGGGCCTTTGAATTATTAGAGGATTGTGCATCATCTTGTAAAACGACAAGAGATTCAGTTTTGTAGAGAAAACACAGCTAATAATGATCTCTGTTACTGAATACTTGCAATGTGTCTGTAATTGTCCATTTTTTTCATGAAAAAATAAAAAACAATCATAAATCCAGTACCTATTCTATAACACCCATTATCATCTCCATTTGCTAGATGGGGAAACTTCCAAACCTCATGACATTTCCAATTAGTTTCATTTTCTTTGTTGTTCAAAATTAAGGAGGGGGTGTTGTAGCTCCTCAGAGTCATCTTGGATCTAGGAAGACACTAGCACAATAGATCCACTATTGATGCTTGGTGGGAATTACGAAGGCGATTTTCAAGGCTCACTTCTCAATACTCTGAGCAAGGTGAACTGGCTGCAAACGAATGAAGTTCCTCCTTTCCTGTGCCCAGTGGTGTTTGCTCTGGCTGTCCAGAGCGTGTTTGGGTAGAGCCGAAACGCTTTTGCTTATCATCCCACTGCTAAGAAACTCTGCACTAAGTGCCCCGTCTCCCAGGCTTACCTCATCTCAGACTAAGTAGCAGTGTTCCAGAGAATAAGATAAAAAGTTATTTAGAATCCAGAAGGGCAATACATATCAATGTATTAGGCAATGTTAGACTTACCTTTTGTTTCCATGATAATATATTGAAGATTCCCCACCCCTATCGTACATGTGTATCCCAAACATCCCACACATCACAAATATTTCACACCTCCTATACCTCCTGAACATCTTGTACATGCACATCCTACACATCCTGACCTTTTTCCTTCCTAAATGTTCTCTCAGGAAGCATATTTGTTTGTGAGGACTTGGAGACCTTGTGTGGAAAAACAGAGATTAAATGAATATGCAACATATGCTTATCATCATCTCATTTCTCTGATTTAGCCATCTCCATAGCCCTCCTGTGATGCGGGATGTCTCTCTGTATGCCGTAAATATGTCTTATTGCCACTGGTTAATAAAGAAGCTGATTTGTCCAGTATCCAGGCAGAATAAAACCAGGTGGGAAATCCAAGCAGAGTTACAGGGAGAAGGGTGGTGTGGGGGAGACACCATCCAGTCATCCAAGGAACAATATGCCAGTAGGTAAGCCATGGGCACATGGTGATTATAAATGTATTAATTTATATGTAGAGCTAGCCAGTAAGAAGCCTGAGCTACAAGTCCAAATGGATCAAAACCTCAGCATTAAACCAACCACACTGAACCTCATAGAAGAAAAAGTTCGCAGTACACTTGAACATATTGGCACAGGAGACCACTTCCTAAATATAACCCCATTGGGTACAGACACTGAGTAAAGCAGTTAATAAATGGGACTTCCTGAAACTGAGAAGCTTCTGTAAAGCAAAGGACACAGTCACTAAGACAAAATGGCAGCTTACAGAATGGGAAAAGATCTTCACCAAACTCACATAAGACAGAGGACCTATCTTCAAAATATACAAAGAACTTAAGAAATTGGTCATCAAAAGAACACATAATCCGAGAAAAATTGGAGTCCAGACCTTAATAGAAAACTCTAAACAGAGGAATGTAAAATTGTTGAAAGACACTTAAGGAAATGCTCAACATCCTTAGTCATCAGAGAAATACAAATCAAAACCACTCTGAGATTCCATCTGCTACCCCTAAGAATGGCCAAGATCAAAAACACTGATGACAACTTATGTTGAAGAGGTTGTGAGGTAAAGGGAACACTCGTGCACTGCTGGTGGGTGTGCAAATTGTTACAGCACCTTTGGACATTAGTGTGGTGATTTCTCAGTGAATTAGAAAACAACCTTCCTCAAGACCCAGTAATACCACTTTTGGGTACATACCCAAAGGATGCTCAACTGTACCACAAGGACATGTGCTCAACTATGTTCATAGAAACATTGTTTGTCATAGCCAGAATGTGGAAACAACCTAAAAGCCCCTCCAGCAAAAGAAAATATGGTACATTTACACATCGAAGAACTGCACAGCAGAAAAAACCAATGACATTTGAAATTTGTCAGCAAATGGATGGATCGATAAAACATCATATTATGTGAAGTACCCCGACCCAAAAAGACAAATATCATATGTACTCACTCATAAGTGGATTTTAGACATAAAGCAAAGAAAACCAGCCTATAATTCACAATCCCAGAGAACCTAGACAACAATGAGGACCCTAAGAGAAACATACATGGATCTAATCTACATGGGAATTAGAAAAAGACAAGATCTCCTGGGTAAATTGGGAGCTCGGGAACCATGGAAGAGGGTTGAAGGGGAGGGGAGAGGGAGAGAGGGAAGCAGAGAAAAATGTATAGCTCTACAAAATCAAAAAAAAAATGTCAAACTTAAAAAAATAAGAAACCTGAGCTAATAAGCCAAACATTTTGTAATTAATATTAAGTCTCAGAATGATTATTTGGAAACTGGCGGGCAGAAGAAAAACCTCCAGTTTCACTTCTGTTTTGTTTTCTGTCCTGGAAACATTGGAAATCTTTATGCTATGTATTTTTCAAAACCCTCAATAAAATAGATTTGCAAAGACTCTTCATGAGTGTTCTCTTTCCTCTGACATTCTCTATCATTTTATTCCTCATTTGCCTCAATAACTAAGGTGACAGGTTGACAAAAAGGCGACATGTAAACATAAAAGGCAATCAGCATTTTTCTAATTTTGTATTTTTACCTAACCCCTAATTGCTTACTTTCTCTGATTAACAATAAATATATGGTCATTATAGAAAATTCAAATAATATACAAATATAGAATTTTTATGACCCACCTTGCATTTTAAAAGGTTAATTCTCTCACTGCAGTACAGATTCTTTTGTGATGTACCAATGTCTAGAACACTGTAATCCTCTTGAAAGGGAAGTAGAAAATATAAGAAAACTTAAGTTTTATTTCTTTTATGCACATAGCTGTGGGAGCTGTGCTTCAAGTGGAGACCCAAGTCTTCCTCATATGTGATTCTATTTTCCTAGCATAAATCTAGCACATAGTAGGTACCAAATGAACTGTGCTTGTTGTAACCTCTTGCTATTTAGAACTGTTGGGATCTGACATTGGAGAGTATAGCCTTTATTATGGTCAGAATGACGTTGAGTTTTGTTTTAATCATGTCAGGTGCTCATCATGTTATTTCAACCAAGAAGGTCAGTAGTTTCATCTCCTAAATGGGGTTAATACTGAGGCTTTATAGTTAGATACAAATGAGAAAACATGTGAGTGTGCTCTATAAACACTTGATACTCCCTCAAGGTTGTCATGATTATGGTTATATAAAAAGTGTTCTATTCTTGATTTGAGTCCTGCTTTATCTTCTTTGTCTCAGGGAAGGGAGGGAAGGCAATTGTGATAGTGATCAGCTGATCTGGTAAATGGTGAGAGCTATGACTGAGATAAGCAGACAATGTTTTACATCACAGGAAACATATTGACAGAGATCTACAAAGGACAGAGGCAAAGGTGTGTGCTTCAAAAAAGGACCATTGCAAGCCTTTGAGAAAAGCTTTAGCACAAGACTTGGAGATAAGAGTCATCGTGCATATGAAAGGAATTGCACACGTGCAAAAGGAATAGCATATCAGATGCAGTCTCGGATACTGTCTGTGTTATGTAATGGTATGCACAGTTTTGGAGAAAAGAAAGTCAAGGATGTGTAAAAAAACCTTGCCTTTTGTCTATCATGTTACAGAGCTTGAACTTTTGCTGAGGACCCTGAGAAGTTTTGGGGCCTCAAATAAGAAAAACTGCCTGACCAGGATCATGTAGATCAGAGAGATCAGAGCCAAGATTACAACTGTGCCCTAGATGAAATGTGCCTGTCCATCATAGTACAGCACATCATTCTTCTGATGAGTTACCCAGCATTGAGGAAAGGAATGGATGGGCATGCTCTCTCCTGTCCTAAATCTTCTATTTGTGATAGGCTGGGAAGGGCAGTCAGGGTCTGAGCTGCATCTAAGACCAAGGTAAGTCCATTGCAATTTTGGAAGTGGGGGTCCCATGAAACCTGGCTGGCAGGTTAAAAGTAATCATCATGAGGCAGCCAAGTGAGAACACAACCTATTAGGGCACCATAAAGCAGAGCGGGATTCAGGAGCTTCTTAGTATCGCACTGTCTTGGAAGGAGACTTGGAGACTTGGAAACTCAGAGCTCAGCAAAGACTCTGAGGCTCCAGAGGGAGCTTTCTCCTCTTGGACTCTTATAGCAAGGAGATGTCCAAGCCCTTGACATTTTTGGGGGATTGTCAGACCTTTGGGTTGCCAGAGAAAGGCCTTGATTCAGAAGCCAAAGTCATCAACTGAAAGAGAACCGAATGAGCAAGATTTGCAGACTGGAAGAAAAACTGTTTTAGAAATCTGTTTTGACTTTTGCAGCCTCTCCTTTCCCACTGGCCCCATCATTGAGCAGGGCTGGCGGTAGTTACTCACTTCTCAATCTGTGGCTGACTCACTCCTCCTTCTCATCAGAATGTTGTGATGATGTGGAGGAAAGGTGTTTATTGAGCAGTCTCACTCAATCTGAGGGTAGTAGTAGTGTTGGAGGTTATGATTATTTTCTTTAAGATAATTTCAGAAGAGTCCTGCACCTAGCAATTGGGCAGAGAAAGAACGGTCTGTATATGACCAAGCTATATGGCTTAGGCTTTCTTTTGGTGGGTGACAATGGGGAATTCTGTTTATAAAGGGATGCCCTTTGTACTCCTCAGCATCTCTAGGACAGTGACAGAGATGAAGTGCCTCCAGGGCACTCCGCAGATGCACAGCAGCTCACAGTGCCCCTCCTCTTTCCGTCGGTACCCTCTACTAGTTGTTCTCCTCCTTCCTCGCTTTGCTTACTAACCCCGACTAAATCCCAAACAGTTTCTCTAAGACTCACATGTGAAAAAAGTTCCCCTGGTACAGATAGTGCAATAATTCCAATCACTCCCTGGCCTCTATAGTTCCTAATGATGTTGTATAGCATTTTGCAAAATATCATTTTAAAATAATATTTGACCAAATACCTTCAAATTCTCTGCTTATTGTAACTTTAACTGCTATTTTGTGAATTAGAGAGACAAATATATCCTCATTTCACTAGAACTGAGATCCAAGAATAGCTTTGAGTTAGTAATTTGCTAAATATTTTCCTCTGTATTTTATGTTGCTTTAGGCTCTACTTTAAGGCACATCAACTTACTTAATGCCACTGTTGTGATGTCTCACATGCCTTTCACATTCACGGAAAACTAAACTTGTTGTCTTACAGACCCCTCCATTTCCCTCTCTAGTTTTCCCTAGGAAAACAGATTCAGCGAAAAGTCCCTGACATATATCCAAGCATCCAAGATACAGAATTTTCTTTCAGTCTGCATCCTCCCATACTGTCAAGTTTCACCTTTAATATATTCTACCAATGTATCATTTATCAGTTCATCTCCAGAGCAGCCTTCACAGTCTGAGCCCGTATCTCTCACGCATGTTATTGCAGGTCATCTCAGCGTTCCTCTAGAATTTGTGCCCCAGAGTGTTGTCCAACAGGATAATCTGATCAAAGCACCTCCTTCTCTTGCACACATTGAACTATTTATTGATGAGGAAAATTCATGTATGCTGAATTTGTGATCTGAAGATTATACGTGGGTTTCTAGGCTTATCTTTGAGTAGATTTTTATTTTAGCCCATTTATACCCCATCCTAAGTTTTAGTACTGTATACTTCAGTAAGTATTCATATTCTCCCCACTTCAACCCATTCCTCTCAGATGTTGTCTTTCCCTGGATAATACCTACATATTCTCAGGGTTCATAACTTCTTCTTCAGAATGTCTTTTTTTGAGAAGTCTTCTAAGCTCCATTGCCTAGCTCACAGACTCTTGTCTTTTGAGTGCTGCAAACCTTGTTTCACTGCAGCATGAAGCTGCCTCTTTTTACTTAGCTGAGCGCAAAGTTCATGTCTTATTTAACTTTTGTGTTACAGGATCCAGGAGCAAAAATACACTCTAGGGTCTTGAGAAATACTCGATTGGCATGGTAACTTCATTGAAGCCCTCTACTGAAAAAAAGGCAGCTGCTTTTCATACTCCTGTCTTGTTTCTTTAAGCCGAGTATCACATAAAGGAGAAAAACAATACAACACCATATTATAGGAATAGTCTGGGTTCTTTATATCCTCAGCTGATGGATATGATATAGAACTTCATTTATAATTGAATGAAATAAAGCCAAACCATCCTGATGACTTTTATGAAAAATGTTTTTCAAAGTAATTCTCTCCCCAGTATCTCTTTTCTCTTTTCTGAAGTTGTCCTTCTACCTACAACCTATGTAATCAGATTATCTCAGGCAACAGTGAAGTTCTAGCAGAAGTGACTGAAGTTACAAAGAAGTTTTGTTGCTCTTACTTTTTTTTGCTTTGTTTTTTTAACCCTAGAAAGGTGAAAGCATTATGACTCTAAATAAGGTTTCCGTTACCCAACTCTTTTGAAGTGCCTTACTCCCAAAGAAGGAATTTTACAAAACTAAAGCAACTTTCATCACCCAAGAAAGGCTATAGAATCTAGAAAGACATCACTGTCTATCGATCAATTTGCTTTTAAAATTGAAAATTGTTTTGAAGAAAGTACTCATTAACTTAAGAAGGAAACTGAGGCTAGAATCTTCCTCAGGCCATTCAGTAGGAACATCATAGATACCAAATCCAGATCTATATAGCCCCTGTTATATTTCTCTGTCAGCTGATGTAACAACTCTGCAGATATAAAGGCTTAACAGCCAAAAAAAATGAATTTCACTTTCACCGAATCTGGTGATGGTCATCTCAGTCAGTTCTGGAGGGACCTGGAAAACTGACTGCATTTTCAGGATGCTCTATTAATCTTGGAAACCAATACTATTCTTTGTTCAACCGATTCTTTTAGTGCTGGCATTGCCTCTCCACTCTTTTCCATTACATTTCCAACAACCCTTAAAAGAAGGTAAAAACAAAGAAAGAAGAAAGATGAAAAAAAAGAAAATAAGGAAGGAAGGAAGAAAGGAAATAGAAAAGAAAGAAGGAAGGAAGGAAGGAAGGAAGGAAGGAAGGAAGGAAGGAAGGAAGGTAAAAAAGGAATAATCAGCCAGATAGCTCTGCCTGGGTTGCCTGTGACAGAAAAAAATGAGCTGGTTTAGATATGTCAGGGTTTGGCTTGGTTTTCCCGTCCTTTACTCTGAAGTGTGCTCCTGTTGAATTTTAAATGGAAGAGAATTAGGTATTTGCCTAGGACTTTTAATACTTTTATTTCCTTGGGAGTTTCTGAATGGCAGCATTATGCCTTTGAGCCTACTTAGAGTTCTTTATGCTCCAAAGAAGAAATTACTCACAACTTCTGTGTTATGAGTAGAAACACAGCTAATGCCTGTCTCTGCAGAGGTAGATCATAGATATTTGAAGACTATAAAAAACATTTTAGGAAAGAACATTGAGGTAAGGATATTTTCTACTCATTTAGTCCAGTTTCTTCTTTTATAAGAGAGAAAAGCAGAGGGCAAATATAGAAATGTATTGAAATATTACATACCTACCTATTTTATAGTGAGACTGCTTCCTAGTTACTTTCATTGATGACATTGGCCTTTAGTTGCACTCAGTGTCTCAAGTACAAAGCACTCATTGACACAGTATAACTTCTCTTCCATGCTTTCCCACATAAAAGAATAATGAATATAATTATTAAATACCAAGACAGCATCCTTTCTCCTCAAGTACTTCTATTTTCATCATGTCTATTTCTTTGGATTTGATTTATAAATATATATTTGTCAGATCACTTAAGAGCTTAACCCCTAGGATAAGGAGATTGTTCTGTGTATAAGAGCGCTGGTTCTGCAAGCATGAGGACCTGAGTTTGATTTCCTAGCTCCTACATAAAAGGTGTATACTTCCAGCACTGAGGGTAAAGGAAGAATCAAGGAGATTCTGGCCATTCAACCTAGCTGAAACGGCAGACTTTCAGTTTAATAAAACCTCCTGTCTAAATACAGTTAGGAAGGGAACCACAGAGGGTGACACCGGACACCATGCTCTTGCCTCTGTATGTGTATGCATGGGAACGTTGAATTATTTTCTTGAAACTTTTGTTCTAAAGATGGAATGGAATGGATGTATACCCCTCCCTGAGATCATATAAGCAATACAAAATTGCTGGGAGAGAAGGGGAATCTTCTATGGTGCTGTCTTCAAGTTTTGCAGGGAATCCATTAATGCACCTTCTGTGGATTGTCAATAATACTAGGTGTTTTTCTGTGTTGTAACTGATGAAATTACTCTTACTCCTATATGCCATCTCTGGTCTAGACTACTGTAAATAATCCCAGCAAACATATTGTTTCATAAAGACACACTTGACTGGAGTCATATATTTAGTCAGTTGTTGTGGGAAGTCCTTATATGTGCTGCTGCTTTTACTGGCTAATGAATAAAGTCGTTTTGGCCTACAAAAAAGCAGAATAGAGTAAGGTGAGAATTCTAAGCAGATAGATTGGGAAAGAAGGCAGAGACAGGGAGATGCCATGTAGCTGCCAAAGGAGACAGACCCCCAGAACCTTACTAGTAAACCATGAATCTCATGGTAAAATTTAAAATAATAGAAATAGTTAATTTAAAATGTAAGAGCTAGCTAGAAATATGCTTAAGCTATTGTTCAAGTAGTATTGCAATTTGTATAGTTTCTGTGTGATTATTTCAGGTCTGGGAAGTTGGGAAATGAACAAATGGTCTCCACCTACAAATTGACACACCAACATGGGGCTGACTATATCCACATAAAACCTAAGAGAGTTTAAAAAGAAATTCTAGACATACATACATACATACATACACACACACACACACACACACACACACACACACACACACACACACACACAAAACAGAGTTTAGCACAGCTTTTTGGTAGCCACACACTTCCAGATAGGCTCTGTTTGCTGGCTGCGAGCAGGAACGCGGCAACCCATTTTTTAAAAAGGCTTATTGACTCAGCATAAGAAACATCAGCTTCCTGGTTTGTTGTGACAACACGAACTCTGGCTCTTTTAGGATGTTGAGCACATGGGATTTGTGGACAATTTGTGGGCAAGTTACTTGGTGGCAGTATTGGCCAACTGCCGAGTTGAGCGGATGAGCATGGCCCCCACTCAGGGATTCCAGAGCTGGCACTGAACATACTTCTACCATGTTAAAAGGCCAAGAGAGGCAGAACCAGTATCCAGGTCCTCAGTGGCCACACTACTTACCATTTTAAAATGCTCTTTGTCAGAAAAGGATTTCAGATACAAAACAGGACAGGTTCAGACATACAATACCTCTAAACAAGACACAGTATGTTTAAAAAAATGTATGTAGGCCTGGGAGAGAAAAGAGAAAGGGTATAGAAAGTTATAAAAAGAAATAAATCATTCTTAAAAAAAACAGTCTATGCTCAAAGGAAGCTAAGCACAATGACTTGGGTCAAGAAAGACCATGGTGCTTCTGCAAATTGACAATGAGATGAATACCTGGCATATATAGATCCCAAGAAATGTCGAAGATGCCATCTAAGATTATCTTAACTGCTTAGTGTTTATTCACACTTATGTAGTTGCTTCCTGCATCACATAGAGTGAACTTCTTCCACTATTCTGAAATGATATTTATGACCCTCGCACTATCACAAAAGGCTATTCTCTTTCTTTGAACATTCGTTGTTAGGTATCAGCTGCCATTTTAGTGTGGTTGTTAAGTGGTTTCACGGATAGAAGAACAGATGCCTCCTGCCAACAATGAGTCTTCAGCAACCATTTTCATCGTCAGTTATAGCAGCATAGATTCTCCAGTCTACGTCAAGCATGGCTAGGGCCCCCGTAACATATTGACAGCAACCTCATGTAAAACCCTGAGGCAAAATTTCGTAGCTGAGCTACTGTTGGATTTCTAACCCAGCTCTGGGAGATAATAAATATTTATCATTTTAGAGAATTGCTTTGAGCAACATATAACTGATAATCTTATGAATGCTAGACAGTAGACAAAGAACCAGTAACGCAGGGGTGTGTGGGTTCTGATAAGATGTTGAAATTTCAGTTTAAGAAAAGAAGTTAAGTCACTAAGAGCAGGGGAGTAATGGCAGCAGGTTTATGTTCTCCAAGTCCCTGAGAACATGTTGTTAAATTTCTTTCTCTTAGATGGTGCTGAACACAATGTTTAGCATGTGGGCAGTATGGCATTTCCCAGTAGCAGCAAGAAAGTAGGATCTCTGGTTTCCAGACTTGGTAAAATTGAAGGAATGCATCTCCAACATGCTTTCACTCCCCCCACCAAATCCATATTTATGGATGAGTGAAATGAAATGCCTGCCATTGAGTATGTTCAGAGCAGTTTCTTTACAACATAGATATGAGAAGAACATCTGCCCAACAGACCTATTATAATGTAATGGCATTTCCAAACATATTTATATTCTTGGTAGGAGAGTGGGGTTAGTGATTTGACAGTACAATGTCGAAATATGTGAAATAAAGAGCTACACATTCATGTAGTATTAGACATATGAAAACACTATAGAATAATTTAATAAAAATTTCACTGGATTCCTCTATTGGAAAATTTATACCTACACTATGTGTGTGTTATTACTCTGCTGAAACCTTCACTAACATGGGTGCCTGTCTGTGAATCACAAATTTCAGGTTGTATTTTCACCATTTTGTAAATATGTAAGTTAATTAACTAATCAAAAAAGTTTGAGAAAATCTATGTCAGAGCTTCCCATGTTCTTGTATCTCTAACAATGTCCCATTAATATTATCAAGTTTTATGTTTTCATTAAATAGGTCTAAGATGAGATCTTCATTTCTGTACTTCTAATAGCCTCTCATTGTTACTAGTACAGCAATGTATATAGCTGACTTTCAAGGACGAATGTGGCATATGTAAAATCTGCTCAGCCTCACACCCAAGCATAAGTTCTCAGCACAGACTGTATGGTGTTTTTCCTTCCCCTACTTACATGGATACACCTACTTGGCATATTTCTCCAGGTGCGCTCCTGTTCCAATCCCAAATTGCTATAATGTGAAAGGTGATTTCTCACACTAAGACAAATTCTGTTCTGGACTTCAGTGTCTTACTTTTGGATCTGTTACTAAAGATAGTACATCTTTTATCACATAATGTAAGATGCCCCTGAGACTTCAGTCTGTCAGGGAGTACAGGATATAATCAATGGACTATTTAGACCCATAGTATGAGTAAATGAATTATGATATGACTAATGAGAGACAGAATTACAGTATTTTAGAAAACATCTAAGTATTTACTAAATAGCCAAATCTCAAGCAATGATAATATAAAAGCTGATTATAATCAGGGATGACTTTCTTTCTTAAACACCATTTCTTCTCATAGATACAAATATGATTTAATATATAGGTAAATGTAAGAGCCATGCTAGATAGATATCCCCATACAAATTAGTACTACTGTGGAGTAGTTCAGTCTATGCTTGCTCTCATTCATCCACAAAAAGGGAAAATCAGTTCCTTGGGAGAGATTGTTAGATCTGTAGTGGCCGAAGTTTGTGAGGGAAGAATTGCTGGATCAGCTTCCCTAAAAGTGTGTGCTGTGTTCTCAAATGCTCACCTAAGTCCATTTACCTCTCAGAGTAAAGAAGAGTGTACATTAGCACACACAGAAGACAGTAGGCTCTGATTTAGATACTATAATGTTAATAATTCCTTTGCTGGGAATGCTGGGTTCTAAGACTCCCTCTGAGTGCTTTCCTGGATTGCTTTCAGAACAGAAGTTCTAGGCATTTATCTCACAGTATGACATGAAGAACCCATGCTACAAAAGGAATAGACATAAAACATTCCATACCCAAAGCCGAACTTCCAAATAATTTTATTCATTGGTTCATAACAGTAGTAGTAATGAAACAAACAAAACAAGAATGATAGAAAAATAGAACAGTGATGAAGAAGATTCTAATCTTTTCTCACTTTTTCAGGAAAGGATGCATTTCTCTCAAAAGCCAGTGGAGATAAAGGATTTGTAGATGAATAGTGACAATTCACAATGCCTTGCCATTTAGTTCAGAAAGTTCTGAAGTAACAGACATTTGGAAACTACTTTTGGTTTCATAGTCTGGGCTCACTAATAGGAATTATGAGGCCTTCAATGTCCCACTGGTGTTATGTTGTTTCTTCATGTTCTTTGGGTAGATTTCTTTAAGTGTCTTTCTCCTCAACTGAGATGATATCTCATAATTTTTTCCATCAATAATCCTTAGTGACTTGCATAAGATAGGGCCTAAAATGTTGCCATGTACCATAAGGAGATCAAGCTTCCGTCTAGATGACAGACCACAAGAATTTGTGAGCTCTGGGCCAATTTTTATGAACGTTTCTTGACAATATTGCTCATGATATATTTCTCCCCATTCCTCCAGAGCCAGATCCCTTCAAGTTACTGGGAAGACTGTGTATTGTCAGCATTTAGTGTCTATAAAGGCAGAAGCTGGTGGAAATGGGCTATTTTGGGGGTAGACATATCTCTAAAGAAGGATTCTAATCATGAAATCATAAGATTAAAAATGTAATGTAGCCTATCCATGTAAGGTCAGACCTCAAGTAGCAGAGGATCAAACAAGAGAAAGATTAGATCTATGGAACATAAGCTTTATGCCAAGAACAGGCTGTTTTCTCTTTTAGTCTCCTCAGAGAAAGCTGTTACTAACTCTATTGTCCAAGTAAGGTTGTTATACAAGACTGCAAGATTTAAAATACTTACCCAATCACAGGTAACAAGTATCAGAGAACCATATGGGTCTTCTGAGTTCTAGCATCTTATGCAGTGTTCCTGGTCTGTTACTTTTTGCCAAGTAAGGATTCTGAGATGCATAGACCCCAAGATTCTTATACCTTGTCATCTAGAAAAGAGATAAATCTAAAAAAGTAGTGGAATTATTTTGTTTTTTTTCTTTTGGTCTTTTTATCTAAAATAAACACTCCTTGGAAATGTATCTTCATATCTACTGTTGTAACTTTTATTCAGTTATTACTAAAGGATCACATTCTTATTATCATATAATCACTACTGATTTGTGCTGCTACCTTTAAATAAATATATGCATTATTTTTCTCCCTCCTTGTCTATGTAAGATCACAAACACCTACATATGGGAGAGAAAAGAGGGCTGTCAGAGAAGAGAGAAATTGTAGTTGGTTAGGTAGGGAGTATTAGTAAGGAGTTGGGAGTGGAGAAAATATGATCAAATGCATTATATGAATTTTTTCAAATTAAATAAATAAGAACAATAATAATATAGTTCTAAAACAAATGAGAGGTAGAGAGAGAGAAAAAAATGCAATGTTTTCAAGACACTTTCAAATCATGTTTACCAAACTGTTAATCACAATAGTTAAACCATGACATCAAGTTATGATAGATAAACAAGGAACAGGTAAAGAAAATCTGGTATGTATACATGATGGAATCTTTTTTCAACCACAAAAAAATGAAGTTATGTCATTTGCAAGAAAATAGATGCGACTGGAGACAATCATAGTAAGTAAAGTAAGTCAGTCTGGGAAAGAAAAATGACATCTGTTTTCTCTCATTTGTGCTTCATAGATTTTACATAGTTGCATAAAGTCTTGCATGTATGTAAGACATGAAAGTAGAAGCAAAATTCTCTAGTGGGAAAATGATGAAAGAGAAGGTAGAGTGAGGGAATGGAGAACGGAGGCACGTTGAAAGGAATATGGGTAGTATAGGATGGGCACTTGCAGAAAGCTTTCCTAAAATCAAGTTAGAAACTAGAAAGCAGAGCAAACATAAAGGCAGAGTCATCTCGACACTGAAGTGGATACTAGATACTGAATTGCATCTGTGGTTATTAAGGTGACACTTGTATTCCTTAGGCCATTATCAGGGAGAACACATGCAATAGTCACAAGAGCCCCCCCCACCCCACCCGCATTGCTCTCTCTGTGTCCACTCCAGGTATATTCTCTTAAATTCTTATTCTGCCTACTTCAAAGATCAGGGTAATAAAGAGGTTAGATTTCAATGGGTTAGAAGATTTCTTGCTCAGGGAGGATGTACGAGCATGGTTGCTGATATATAAACATGCACAATTAACCATATTTCATTCCTGAGGTAGCAATGTTTAGTAAAACCTTGAATTCCCCAAAGCTAAAGTGGAAGGTTATTTAGAAGTCATTCAACATTCTTGGTCCACTGATAGGCAAGGAACAAAAGGCATAGGGAAAGGCACATTTGCCAACAGAAAGAAGAGACACCTTTGGCCTGCTGCCAGTTTCAGATGCAGTGATAGCTTAGCCGTTACTCATCTTCCACCTGAAAACTTATCATTGTGATCTTAAGACTTTAAAGCATTTTGTCTTTGTCTTCTCTTCCCAGTCTGCTTATTTTTGCTGCTCTAGGAGACATACACCAATCATTAAAAAAAATCTTTTTTGAAGTCTTCTGTTATTAGTAAAATACAAGATTTTAAAACCTTGAATTTCAACCCTGTAACCTTCTCTCATAAGAGTTCCTGTGAGCTAAGTCAACCAAAATTAATTATGTTCATACCTATAAAATCAATATCCTATATGTGTATGTTCCATACAAAATTATATTGCCTCCGCCTTTAATCCCAGCACTCGGGAGACAGAGGCAGGCGGATCTCTGTGAGTTCAAGACCAGCCTGGTCTACAGAGCTAGTTCCAGGACAGGCTCCAAAGCCACAGAGAAACCCTGTCTCGAAAAACTAAAAAAAAAAAATTATATTGCCTCTAGTGACTGGCTTCCTTTCAAACATTGGTCTCAAGTGTTCTGGCCTCAGACTTCAAGTCTTAAGGGTAGTAAGGTTGAGTTAGAAGATCTTAAGAATTCCTCTTACTTCAGAGATCTATAGCACTTCTGAATTACTCTTTATTTTGAGGATTGCCTTTTTATAACCATTATTCTATCTCTAGTTGTCAAATATACAAATTGTGATAGTTATCAAAATTAAGTATCATCAGGTATTTTTAGAGAAACATTATTTAAGAGAGTTTTGGACTCCTGCATTCAAATGCCTTTAAGAAAGCTCATGAATAAGTAATAAAGCTAATGAACCAATAGAGTGTATGCAGCTAGGAAATCTTTGATGATGGCATTCCACATCCCACTCATTTCTGAAGATCAAAGGCTCTTTCTTTGTAATAAAGGTGAAAAAAAATCAGGTTTTATAACTTGCCACATTGTCCTTATCCTCCCTCAAAATAGCTTTGGCAGCTTGGATTTTAGTCACTGAATTCCCCTTTTGTCCCTAAAGTGGTCCACAGAAGGACCCAGGCCATTGTCTTTGGTGCCAACCTTTGTTGGTCTATTGAAAAGAACAGGGAAAGTAGATGTGGAGACAGCTTTTAAGTCTTCCCGCCTTCAGACCTCTATTAAGGCACTTTGTGTGGTTGCTTGTGGGGGTCAGGCTTAGGATTTGATCCCTCTCAACTTTGGGTAAGTAGGGCATGCAGAACAACCCCTCCTCACCCTGCTAATTGGCTTCTCCCAATCACGCTTTGAGAGAGGAAATTTGTCTGTGACTTACTTGGCCTATGTAGCAAACCTCAGGTCCTTGCACTTTTATCTGTATGATGGAATGAAGATTTAGGAAGTGACTAGAATTGAGATCAAATAAGACCCTGATTGCCCCATTAGGAGTAGGCCCCATTAACTCTTTGAGAATTGGTTGCCATTGTGGTTAGAAATTGATTGTGACTAAAGATAAATTCTTAGGCTCAATGATGCTATATATTTATAATTACTCCCAGAAAGTATGGTGGTTGCTGCACACTACATAAAAATCAATTAGTATAATTTAGAAACAGCAATATGCTGTCCCCAATTAACACCGTAAGAATAACCAGATGATACTAGGGAAAGGAGTTTAAGTAAAAAAAAAAAATGCAACTTTTAATTAATGTTGTGATGGCAGTATGAACTGAGGTGTTGATCTTTGTCATTGTGTCTTATTATGGTCACTATGTTCTATGGAGCTCTGAGGAAGTCTAATTCAAGGAAGCATTCATAATTTCTCTGACTCATATCAGACATGAGACACACAGCCCTTCCTTCCCAAGGTTCAGTCCTACGAATAGTCCTTTAGCCAGGTTATTCTTTCAAAACTGGTCAACTTACCCTTCCTCAGCAAGAAAGCAAAGGGATCAGTAGGTGACTGTTGATGTTTGAGATAGAAATTCTTACTATTCAGGGCATTTAGTAGGAACTGTGGCTCCTGTCCTAGTATTCTAGAAATAACCCCTCAGTTGTGAAAACTAAAAGCTGAAAGTATCTCTATACTTTTCCATTTCTCTCCTGGATGAAATAAGTATTAGAATTATTCCATTAGTGCTGACAAATTAGGTTGTGGTTTCTTAGGTAAGCTCTTGCTTTCCTTGAATGATTTCCTTCCTACCTTAGTGGTGGTGTCCTGGTGTGTAAGGTCCTTCTGTCTATGTGTTGCTTTTATTGGTTAATGAATAAAGAACTGCTTTGAGCCCATGGCAAGGGCACTTTTTGAACTAGGTGGGAAAAGGTAGAGTGAATGCTGGGAAAAAATGGGTGGAGTTAGAGAGATGCCATGGAGCCACCACCAGAGTCAAACATGCTGAAACTTTGCTGGTAAGCCACTGCCACGTGGTAATACACAGATTAATGGAGATGGGTTAAATTAAGATGTAAGAGTTAGCCAATAGAAAGCCAGAGCTAATGGGCCAAGCAGTGATTTACTTATTACAGTTTCTATGTGATTATTTTGGGGCTAAGCGGCCAGAAATGAACTAGCAGCCTCCCTCCAACAGTGTCCAGGTTATTCATGACTGTTAAAGGAAACCTCCTTGACAAGCGGTGACTCTCAGGATTTCTTAAGTGGTGACTTGTGTTAGTAAGGAACACTAAATGTTAAAAATATAGGAAAACACCAGACTCTTATGCCAGTTGCTGAAGTGTGGTGGTAAAGGAAGGAGATATGAAGGAGTGAAAGAAGATGGCTTTCTCTGTATATTCCATTCACTATATACTTATGACAATAAAAGATTTTAATTCTAGAAATGTGAAAAGAAAATATTAAGGAAAACATATTGATATATTTATAAAAATCCATATATTGATTTTCATTTACCTTGGCTTTTTAACTCAGTCTACCTTGTGCCATGATATTATTCATAATCATAAGGTTTTGCCAGTTACAAAACCTCACATAAACTTTGAGTTTTTATATATTAGTCTGTGTCATTTATTTACCAATCTTGCATCTACTATTTCCTGCCTGAATAATTTGCTAGCTTTTGTTCAACATACATATTTCATTACCTTTAGAAATTCACTTTCTAAGTGAAGATAACAGCAGTTAACAAACTTTCAAATTTATCTTTGTAAGTAAACACAAGTAAAGACAACTCTAGTACATTGCCAGTAAAACACTGAATGCTGGGTAATCACTTTATTTATGGAGTTAATGTGATCTGCTACAATGTGATGAGCTCAAGAAAGGTGAGTCAACCCCATCTTAAGAATTGATAGTTCAGGCCCATGATTGCAACATTAATGGCTGTATAGGCCCACTACTTACTCATACAACCATTTCAGGAGTTAAAAAGAATATAGGAATATATTTGCCTTATTGTCTTCATTTTACTTTAACAGAAAAATAAACACATTTTAACACTAGTATGAAGAGTCCAGAATTCTCTTTGTGAACTAATGAATCCAAATAAAGAAAAACAACAAAAATGAGTGGCATGCTAAGTTTCCACAGATGCTTTTCCCAACAAGGAATTGTCATTTTTCCCTGTGGAGAATTAGACAACAGATATTATGTAACCTACTTCTAGTCCTTACAGATAATAGTGGCTCAAATTATGAAAACGAAAGGTCCCCACAACAAATTTGTGAATACAGCATAGATAATTTTCTCCTGAGGATTGGTCATATTTATCATGAAATACTTTCAATCACTCATGCATCCTTAACAACATGTGTTCTCCCTGGGACACTGAAACTCTTTGAAAAAAGTGCAGGAAACAAGTGAGTGCCCCTTCAGTTTCTGACTGAAAGACACTGTGCCTCCATAACAGTCGTGGAAGAAGAGAGGACTGTGCTTTCATTCTTTCAAATACAAAGAAAGAGAGGGAGTTGAGTATGGACTAAAGACAAAAATATGAGGCCAACGCAGTAGGAAGGAGGGGAAGGGTGGAAAGATTTATGTTCTTAATCCCCGATTCAAGGATCAGAAGCCGGGTGGATAAAAACAGCTACAATGCAAGTGAGCCGTGGATTGGGAATAACAAGACTGAAGGTCAGAGCGTTCTGAGTGAACAATAGAGGTATTCGTGATGTGCTCAGGGGAGCATGAAACTGGAGCTGTGACTTGAAGCTTCATCCTGAATACATGCAGAGTTTACACAGATGTTCCTCAGTGTCCTGTCTTTATGTAGCATGCCTATGTATATGTATTGATGTGTTCATATGCCCATAAATGTGTGTATATGTATAATTACTTTAAAGGTTGTATCTGCAGGAAGATCTTGCTAAGTTTTACGTTCAATTCAATCCTGATTCAGAGAAAAGCCTAAGACAAACATTAACAGCTCCTCGCATTGCCTACTATATGAGGACTACCTGTCTGTGGACCTTAACCATGGATAAGCTAGGAAAGATACTGGACAAGTCCAGAGTCCAAGTTTCTGTCCTTTCAGGTTCTACCTACATACTAATGGCTTGGACCTATTATGTTTTCTTCTCTTTCAGCCTCAGTGTCTCACACGTGAAAAGAAGAATTCAGATTTAAAAGAAAAAGATTGCTTGAAATTTCTTTTGTTACCAAACTAGGCCCTAGTTGAATAGCTTGGTCTGTCTGAGCAATCCCTGGCAGTGGGGCCAGGATGCATGAGCTGGCTATTGGAGCCCATTCCCTATGGTGGGATGCCTAGTTCAACCTTAATGTAGCGGGGAGGGACGTGGGCCTGCATCAACTTAATGTCCCAGGCTTTATTGACTCCCCATGGAGGAGCAGATGGGGGATGGGTTGGGGTGATGGGGTAGGAGCTGAAAAGGGGAGGAGGGAAAACTGTGGTTGTTATGTAAAATGAATTTAAAAAATAGCAATTTTTTAAAAGGAGAATTATCTTTTGTTTTAAAATGTTTTATGTTATCTCTTTCTACTCCATCCTGACTTTGGGAGTGTGTTGCTGGTTGCTGAAGCTGTTTGAATACCTATCGTCAGGCTTCATGCTAAGGGCTGTATAGAGAAGATTTCATTTTTTAAGTACAGCAATGCTTTGTTGCTGCTTCTCATTTCCAAAATGGAAGCTGGAAGTTAATAGCAGTGACGTTTCAATGGTGATACTTTAATGTAGCTTGGGGGCAGTTGGTGTCGTGGATTCATAGGGTTTCACAGTCAGGAACTGTATTTATACTGAAGCTGGCTGTTTGCTTTCATTGCAGTCAGCCCTCTGTGGTGGTAAACACTCAGCTGGGAGAAGGAAATGCCTAGTCGATCATTTGGTTCTAGAAACTGGAAAGTCCATTGATTGAGAAGGGAAAGTTGCCTTTATTATTTCTTTCCATCAATTAAATGGTCTTAAAATATTTCTTCTTTTGCCCAAGTAAAATAAAAAAAAATGAAGGTAATAAGGTAGGGTTTGCCATTTGTCTGAGGCATTATGGTATACCAGAGAGAGCATAGAGAACTGAATTTAGGTCCTGGGCCCCTCTTTCCCAGATGTGTGCCTCTCTGCATGTTCTTCAAGCTAATTAAACCTCAGATACTCTAGCTATGAAATAGAAGTAAAGATACTTACTACTCAGTAGACATTTTATGAGGATAGACTGAATTCATCATAGAAAGGGATTAGTATGGTGCCTAGGGTCTGAAAAAGTGCTAATTAGCTATTATTAGGATCCTCTGGATGGAGTTATTTAGGATTAACATGTGTAGACCAGATGATTTCTATGAACCCTGAAATAATCTACAAATGGGCTCTGCACAAGATTTTGAATCTTGAGTCATGAATATAATCATAAGCTGTGGATAAGCAGTCTAGAAGAAGGGCTTCGATTATCCAAAAGTTGGAAAGGATAAAGGAAGCAATCCTTGTGAAGTAAAAAGAGGGCTATGCAGTTGGACACTTGAGCCTAAGGTACAGAGTGTGGTTAGGGCTTAATGAGAAAATAGACTGAGAAGTATGGAGAGGAGAGGCCCAGAGAACACTCATGCCAGGTGAGAAGGGTAGGGCTAGATCCTGGAAGCAGAAGCCACTAGGGCAATGCCACCATAATGTTTGCATTGGAAAGTTCAAAAGCATAGTGGCATGCATAATTTAATAGAGCAAACGCCCCAGTTGATAACTTGTTTTAATTAAATTTGTGTGACTGAGGTTGTTTTATTTATAATGTATATTGATTTGGGGTAGACTGTAGTTTGGGGATGAATGAAATGATGAGGTATCCTGGGGCCCTCCCAAAACCACACTTTTGGCATTGATGCTTCATGCAGGGAGGAAAGACACACTGGGTCCAAGGAGTCCTGCAAAGCTGTTTCTGTGGTCATCTCTGAAGAGGTGCTGAGAGCTGGTCTAGAACAGTGGCCAGGAACATGTAGAAGACCAAGTCTTGACTCAGTCAGAGGCTGTAATGCCAGGCTTTCCCTAGCTTTGCCTTGAGCTTGGCCTTTATCAATTAGTGCAGAAACTTGGTTTCTGAAATATTGCCAGCCAGGGCTGTCCTGTGAACACAAGGGCCAGCACAGCATAAGGGACCAGGGACTCAGCCCTTGTGCCGTGAGTATATTTTTGTAGAAGCAGAATGGACAGACCAGGTGGGAGTTTCTTACTCTCCCTTTTCTACCCCTTGATTTCAGGAATGCATAGGGAACCACTGTGGTTTGGATGTGGGTCTTGGATCTCAAGAGTCAAATGAAGTCAGGCTGTCTGTCTGTTCTAAATTTAACTCCTTAACCACGTTTGGGCACAGTACCTTGTCTGAGGTTGTTTTCTCCGAAAACTATATAATGTTAGGGTGTGGCAGGGAGGGATGCAGGCGATGACAGCAAAAGGCCTAGAAGAATATATGAATTGCCCTCACAGCTAAATTGATTAGCAAGTAAATTCCTAACTCTGCCATCTGCTCTTAGAGCTCATTTGATCAGCTACAACTGGCTACAGACAGATTGCCTTGTTTAAACAGAACTCAAAAAAATTACCATTTCAGAATGTATGCATAACATGATTCAATACCCTGTTCCTTAGCTTACTTCAGTAGCACAGAATGTGGAAAATATTAATCATTGCTATTTTAGGCATCTGCCATGTACAGCATGCTAGACTGAGCAGTCTCTGTTATCTCATGTTAGCCTCATGGAAAGGCTATGAGCTGTAATCTATTAATAGCCTCCTACAAAAGATGGAGAAAAATTCACATTAAAAACTTTTTCCCAAGAATTCATAGCTAGTGAATAAGATAGCCAAGACTTAAACTCAAATATCTTAAGGGCAAAAGGACTACATAATTGTGTAAGTACATGGAAGTGCCTTCTGGAGCCACCTGAGTCAGCCTGCTACTCATGCAAAGGCGATACCATCACCCTCTTTAAGATTGCTAGAGCTGAGGAAAGTGGGTGATGTGCACAGGAAATAAGAAGAGGAGAAGGCACTGGAGCTAATATTGTTGTCTTCAAACCAAAAGCAGAATAAGCAGCTGGTTGTCTGTTATCTTTGTGAATTCCTTTTATTTTAAACTACTTTTCATAGCCTTCAGGGAAAGTTTCAAACAGTAAATATATTTTTCATCCATCTTTTACTTCCCTCCATCACCATCTACTATGTGAACACCTTGCATAGACAGAGTGTAATGTTTAGAACTAAGCAAAGATTGACAAAAATAATTTACTGAATTCAAACTTTTACTAAGTTGTTCATTTCTGTTATATTACCTGATGTTGTTGGTCAGGGGTATCTTGGAGACTGCAATTGTTACAAGTGTTATGGATTTCCTACTAGATTTGATGGCAAAAGGCTAGTGGTGAACATAGCATGCACCTTGGTCACAGGACAGGGAAAAATAAAGTTAGTCTTGGTCAGGAAGCTTTCTCTCTGCTGACTAACCTTAAGTGTATCAGATAGTGATATATAGGCTGCTGGGGGTAGTGGTCATCAACAGCATTACTCACCTGTGCACCCTTTGAACTACAGTATTGACCAGCATGGAAGATAGTTCCATATATGGCACAGTGGCATGAATATTATGGAAGTAGTCAACTGCTATCTTATTTAAGTCCCACTGTATTTAACAGAACATATGCTTTATACTATAAATACAGCCAAGAACCCACAGTTGGTGAGCTCATAGGTCCAAGTGGAAAACCTACTGTCCCTACTTTGCTAAATGTACAGAATATCAAACTGCCCTCTAAATTCTTATCTCTGTAATCATAGAATAGTGCTACTTTCAAACCTCATCAGAGAAAGCTCTTTGTGCAGAGGGATAAGAGTTAAAATAAAAATTCATAATTGACCAAGGTATTTATGGAATTCTCAGTCACAAGTAGGACTTTGACATTACACACACATGCACTTGCGCGCGCGCACACACACACACATACACACACACAGAGAGCTTAGGTACCACCATAGAAAAGGTGTCTGAAAAATTTCTTTTTTCCTTTACCTTGATGTTTTTGAAGAATACTTAGAATTATCAAGTGTTTTCATATTAAGATGTCAGATTAAGGCTAATGATATCACATCTGGATCAGTGCATTAAACTGCTGTGTCAGTTAAAGTTTGTGTTTTTCTATCGCTGGGCTCCATGGATCTCTTGTGAGTGGTTTTCATTGGATCTCTCTCCTAAAAAATAACCACATTTTTTCCCTTACTTTTTCTATACTGACAAATGTCTTGGGAAAAATATCTTCATATATGCCTGTTTTCTCCTGGATTTTATATTTCATGACTTTAGGAATCATTTGTCCATCTTGTTTGCAACCATTATCTTTATGTCGCTTGGTCATCCTGAGTTTTAATTTATCTTTTTCTTTCTATGTGTATTATTCTCTTAGAAGAATGGCTAATTCACATCTGTCTCTCTGTCTATTCATCTGTCTACCTATCCATCCAATAAGTTATTTTTTATCCTATGGAATTATCAGTATTTCTGTATTTTATAGTTATATTCCAACATTGTTTATATAGTTACAGGCTTCTATCTTGAGGGCACTTGGTATAATTCTATTTTCTTGTGTCCCAGAAGCAAGAATTAGATTACGGACACACAAATAGTGGTAGAAATAGAGATAATTCATTAGGAAAGATAACAACATTATTGAAAGGGAATGTAAGTGAACCATAGAGCCACAAAAGGTAAGAGGCTCAAATGGCTTGAACCATAAGAGTGATGTCCTTTCTGATGCCATTTATCCAGCTCTCAACCTTCTTCTACATTGGTAATCATGTGCTTTTCTCATGCCTATTCTGTCCCATGCTTATAGCTCTGATGAGAAGTGTTTCTATGCACATTATCCTAATTTATTCTGTAGCTCAGGCTAAGCAGCTGTTGTCATTCAGAAGCCCCTCATATTTACTATCATGCATCTTTCAGCTTCCTAATCTTCACATTGATTTACATTAAATTCAATAGTGAAGTAGAAATGGGAATCGTTCCTCTTATCTTATTTTTCTAATCTCTTTCCTCTCTTCTAACAGCATTATTTTTTTTTCTGACAGTTGATACTTCCAGCTCCATATTCTCCCTCCAATCTCTACTCCTGGCCTCCCCTATGTGGGGCACATCCCTTATGATTTGAACCATGTCATGTTGCTCTTGTTCTGCTCATCAGAGCCCCTCCTTTGTATACTGAGGTTGAAGTAGTGTTCTGAAATTAAGATTGGATAACCTCTTTCAAGACTCTTGTTCTTAGTTAAGAGGAGATCAGGTGTCCATTAGCCTGACTTGACTCAAGTAAATGATCACAGACAACTTCTTTAGCATCTGTTCTTCTCTGCATCTGTTCTTGTTCCTGGCCCTAGACCTTCAACTTTCCCCAAATTCCTTGCTTTAGTTCTCTTTTTTATGCTACACACATTTGTCATTGATTTTGATTAGACTTCTTTTCGTATTGAATTGGAGGCTTTGTAAGATTGTTCATCAAGTTAAGGCATCTACTACTAAGGCTGACCACCTAATTTCAATACTTTGGACTTGTATGATGGAATGGAATAAATGAGTTCTGAACATTGTCCTCTGATATCTACAGACAGCGTGGCACACACAATTACCCATATACAACATTTAAAATATGAATAGGAGATATTTAAAATATTTAAGTTAACTTACTTTAGTTAATGACTTCCTTATCATCCTTGGAGGATAATAGAAAAAAATTTAGATTGGTTGGACTTTTACATCTATCAAAATTGTTCCTCACTTCCTTGATATCCACTTACTCAAAAATCCTCACACTGAGATATATCACATCTCTGGGACACCTATTTCTTGGAGGGACAGGGAAGAGATAAATTAGATTTTCCTGAAGTACTTTAGTTGAGTTACAATCATGAAGCAGAGATAGTAAAATGTGGAATTTTGTAAAAATTAAATGAGTCCAGTTTCCTTAAGTTGTTTGAATCTCCTTAGCAAATTAAATTTTATCATTCTAATTCATCATCTTCTTCCTGTATCACCACCACTATCAAGACTAAAACCTGAGCCGTGCCACAATGATAATCACCAGCAACAGCACACCTTACCCAACCATCGTACTAATACCACAAAACACCGGCAACATCAACATCTGTGCTCAGCACACGGCTAAAACTCTAGGAATTAGACTCAGTATAATACCATAAGTTATGCTAACTACCTATCATGAGTTAACCACCTTTTCCTTCTTAATAAGCTTATTGTTTATGTGAATTGACTGAGACATAAATAAATTAAAGAATTTGCCTAAAGTTATTAGTATATAAGTAGTGGGGAAAGCAGAAATACTAGGGAAAAGTGCTCAGTGAATTTTGGTATCTATTCATTTAATTCAAATATTAAATAAGTGATAAGAAAATGGACAGACTTCTTTGATTCTAAGCCTAAGACCTTGTTCTTCATGCCACAAACATATGTAATTTTGTATTAACTTTCAAATTTCTCATTGTACACCTGTTTAGCATTTCCTAACTGCAAACATTAGACATAAAAAAATGTTTCAGGAGCCAGGTGGTGGTGGCTCACGCCTTCAATCCCAGCACTAGGGAGGTAGAGGCAGGCGAATCTCTGTCAGTTTGAGGCCAGCCTAGTCTACAAGAACTAGTTCTATAACACACTTCAAAACTATAGAGAAACCCTGTCTCAAAAAACAAACAAACAAAAACCCCAAATAAATATTTCAAGACAAAATGAAAAAGAGACCCAGAAAAGTGACTTAAAAATTAATAAAGTGATTTCCTGTCTTTTCTAAGCTCCAAATAAAATTCAAAAATAAATGAATTTATTTTCACTCATTTGAATTCACTCCACTAGTTATTCATGAATTTAATGCTCAGTGCATGTATCCAAAACAGGAAGTATCCAAACAGGAAGAATTCTGCATTTTTTGACTATGAAAGAAGGGTGAAGACTTGTAGCTGATTTACCCAGAGGGAAAAGCAGTGAGGCAGAGAGCCTAAGGACAGCAGTGCTAGAGGGGAGGGGTCAACTGGGAGAGGCCCCCTTGATCTCAGTTGTGGGAAATGGCTTGAGTTTGAGTGATGTGGATTAGTTTTACATTCAAGGGATGAATTGGTTTATGGCTTCTGAATAGGTCTCTTCCTCAGGTGAGGCACAGACAGGTCTATGTAACAAAGCTGCGGCTGATTGAAAGGAGTTTAGAATCCGGGTTTCCAGAATTAGATAAGGCACGCAGTTGGCCATGAAGCCTTTGGCTTCATCTCAGGAAATTCTGTTGGGCAGGTTGTGACATCCCGGTGCATCTTATATGTCTTCCTTTCCGGTTATGGTTTGTGCTTGCCCTAGTCGGCATTCAGCTTTGTTGTTGTACACATCCTTTGAGCTGTGATGTTCCAGGTGAGGTGAAGGTCACAACTCTGTTATCTATTCTCAGTACACTCAAGGTCTACATATTTCTAGCTCCTCATTAGAATGACAAAATAAAAAGAGCAGGAGAAACACGGGGAGAATTTGGAGCTGAATTTGGAAAGTGTATGAAATTTCTGAAACAGGAATTTACATCCAGGCTTATATAGTGGCTTTCAGGCTCATTTACAGTCTCAATTATTAATAGCTTTGTTACCTATACTTAAGACCATGGACTGTGTCTTTCCACCTGTTTCCATCACCTCTTGATGTCTTGACTGGTCACTAATCTTGCCATACTCCACAAACCTTATCATACTTCCAGTCTTGAGCAAATATTATTCAACATCTTGTATTTGTCATCTAAATAAATGAAAAGTTCTTCATGGAAGTCCTTGCCAACACAGGGAAGCAGGAAGAAGAGAAGGAGGGAGGGTTGGCTAGCGCTTACAGTCAAAATAAGTTTATGTAATCAAAGGAGAAAGGCAGAAATGAATAATCATTAGAGAAAAAATCAGTGTCCTGAACATGGTGAAAGTTAAATGCAGAAATATTTTTCCTTTGGGATCTGACTATGTTGGGAGAGGCAGCAGGGCATGTATATGAAATCACTTTTAAACTGAGAGATGAATGAATAAATTTCAGTTACAGAAACAACAGCAACAGCAACAAAAATGTTATAGAAAAAAGAAAAGAACACTGGACGGCACTTCAAGCGTGCTTATAGGGAACATTGGAATGGGAGTAGGCCATAGGGGTGGGGCTGAGACAAGATTGGCAGGGAAGGGATAGACTGTGAGTGACTTTGTGAGCTCTACACGGGCCAGTGATAATAGCAGCATTTTGGATCTGAACCCTTGTGGGTCTAGTAGACAAGGCAGCATGAGAAGGTAGTTGACTCAGACGAATTCTCTGAACTGCTGCCTTTCTTCAGCTCGCTCTAGAGACTTTCTGTGTGGAGTAGCATCCCATGTGCCCAGTCATGCTACTTCATCTGTTAAGCAGGGCCTGTCCTCCAGTGTAGCCCTCGTCAGGAATGTGTTTCCAGACTTTTAACCAATTGACTCCTTCCAGTTTAATGGGGTCATAATGCTATATGTGAAAGGATCTAGTTTCTGACAGATACTAAGTAAAAGTTTTTAACCTTTGCCTCCCTTCCTTGTTTTACAATTTATATAAGTACTGACCCTGTCTTATAAAGTATAAAATACTCTATTATATTAGGTAAGGAATGCTTATTAAAAAGTCCTTGGACAAACTGTTAAAGGCAAATAGAAAGTTGAAGCTCATAAAATTGGAGTGAATCTCAGAATCATTCAGTAATATAGTGTTGAAACAACAAAAACCAAGAAGTCTTTTTCTGGTGTGTGATCCTTCTGTTGTAGTGACCCACCATCACTAACTCCTACATCCAGGCTTTTCTATCCCTGTCTTTTACGTCAAAGCTTAACTCCTAACTTGCCTATAAATAATCTAAGACTCCTTACATAGGGGTTCTGTACAGACAAGTCCTCACTCACTCATTCCCTTAGAAGGCTGGCTGCGGTGGTCAAAGGAAAACTAAAGACTGAGAGCAGAGTAGCTTGAAGACTCGTGTATTCTAATGGTTAGATTCAAGTATCTAACTGAATTCAAAAATGAAATACCCCAGTCGCTAACTCCACTTCCAATGGAAACCTTCTCTCTTGAATTGTTCCATATAATGTGGCTTTTCCCACCTCCAATCCAGGGTGAAATTATTGTGACTGTCACCTTTGGATGGATCTCTCCACAGGTGGTCTTCTATACACCCTTTAGCTGTTCTCAAATGAGCCATGGTCCTGTTATCTTTCCCAAGAATGTTCCACCTCTTATCTATCTTATATCAATTCATTTTTGTACTTTATCAAATTGAATCTTTTAAATTCTGAGTTTGGATCTAGTCTTCAGTAAAGTTACTTCATGTTTCTCATTGGCTTATAGAGAAGGTTATAAACTCTGATCTTAAACATTCCAGTCTCTTCATAAATATCTATGGCTGTCCAACAGTCTGTTTATACACTCGTCTCCTGTGCTTGCCTATGGATGAAGCAAACCATTGCTTTTATTTCCTGGTAGTACTCTCAATGACAGAATTTCTTTATCTGCTTGTTTTCATCAGCTTAAAAGTCTGCTTTTCACAAACCTTCCATGCTAAACATGTCCTCTGAGGACTTTGGAATCCACTTCTCTTTCTCATGCATAACAATGATGTATTCACTGGCTTAAAACTAATTTGAAAGTTATCTAATGATATTCTGTGTCTGTTTTGATTCTCTGATCTTCATGGGGACAGAGATCAGAGCTAATTTTTACATCATCTCTGTGCCTAGCATGGTGCTGCCTATATGCGAGTCTGACCTACCTCCTGAAAAGGAACTCCTTATGTTGAGTACTTACTGCAAATCGAAGCAGAGAGCTTATCAAGAGAATTAAAGGCCACACTGATGGAAATAAGTGTAATCTCCAAATGATGGCAATTCATAACACAGCCTAGACAGAAAAGACAAACCTACAGAGGATTTTTCCACCGTGTTTATCTTTGGAGGTCTCTTGTGCATTAGTTATAAGAGTCTTGGTCTTGCTCAAAATTGTTTTGTTTTCCTCCTTCTCTCTGGACCTCCCCCACCTCGCATGCCTTTTACAATGTTCTTAAAAAGTTGAGAATGGTTTATCTTAGCATTTGTAAGTTTATTTGTGGGTGCAATTGTGAAGCTCATCTTGTCAGTTTTATGAGCAGTCTGGATCCATTGTCCTTAGAAAACGAAAATGATTAACAGTGATTTGTTTTGTTACCCAATTGTTTAAATTATAATAACTCCCCATCAGGGTTTTTTAAGTACAGCTGTGTTTATGGATTAAGATCTACTGACTCAAATATTTACAGTGTTCCAAAAATTACGAGAACATACAGTGTCAGGAATTTTCCATAGGCTCCTTTGGGGTGGAGTGAGTATCTGTTCAACTCAAAGAGAAAGCTTGAGGACAATTTCAGAGGACACTGACAGATCTACGTGAGTACATCACCAAAAAGACAACAAATGTTAGAGTTCTGAAGAAGGAAAATCGTGACAATAGTAACATTAACTTGCTGTGCATGGCTGCTTTGTGGGAATAGACAGAGCAATTAAAGCCAATAAGACACATCCTCCTAGCTTATAAAACCTAGCTTGTGACGGTCACTAAAGTCTATATTGTTTCAAAATGATGTTGTCTTGGCATATGTAAAACTCAACTATTCTGGTATTAAAAACAGACCCACCATTTTCTAGTTCGACAATTTTCATAAATAATTTTTTTCGACCTTTCATCCCTGTTTAGGAATGAAGATGGATAGGCATGGAAAACAAAAATCACCATGTGTGTAGCTGTGCAGTGATCACAATTTGTGTGGGTGCTCTGCTCACTCTGTGTGTGTGGATGCTCAGTGCTCACTGTATGTGTGGATGCTTAGTGTTCACTCTATGTGTGTGGATGCTCAGTGCTCACTCTATGTGTGTGGATGCTCAGTGCTCACTCTATGTGTGTGGATGCTCAGTGTTCACTCTGTGTGTGGATGCTCAGTGCTCACTCTATGTGTGTGGATACTAAGTGTTCACTCTGTGTGTGGATGCTCAGTGTTCACTCTATGTGTGTGGATGCTCAGTGCTCACTCTGTGTGTGGATGCTCAGTGCTCACTCTATGTGTGTGGATGCTCAGTGTTCACTCTGTGTGTGGATGCTCAGTGCTCACTCTATGTGTGTGGATGCTCAGTGCTCACTCTATGTGTGTGGATGCTCAGTGTTCACTCTATGTGTGTGGATGCTCAGTGTTCACTCTGTGTGTGGATGCTCAGTGCTCACTCTATGTGTGTGGATGCTCAGTGCTCACTCTATGTGAGTGGATGCTCAGTGTTCACTCTGTGTGTGGATGCTCAGTGCTCACTCTATGTGTGTGGATGCTCAGTGCTCACTCTATGTGTGTGGATGCTCAGTGCTCACTCTATGTGAGGATGCTCTCAGTGCTCACTCTATGTGTGGATGCTCAGTGCTCACTCTATGTGTGTGGATGCTCAGTGCTCACTCTGTGTGTGTAGGTGCTCAGTGCTCACTGTATGTGTGGATGCTCAGTACTCACTCTATGTGTGTGGATGCTCAGTGCTCACTCTATGTGTGTGGATGCTCTCAGTGCTCACTCTATGTGTGGATGCTCAGTGCTCACTCTATGTGTGTGGATGCTCAGTGCTCACTCTGTGTGTGTAGGTGCTCAGTGCTCACTGTATGTGTGGATGCTCAGTGCTCACTCTATGTGTGGATGCTCAGTGCACACTCTGTGTGTGTGGATGCTCAGTGCTCACTCTATGTGTGGATGCTCAGTGCTCACTCTATGTGTGTGGATGCTCAGTGCTCACTCTATGTGTGTGGATGCTCAGTGCTCATTCTATGTGTGTGGATGCTCAGAGCTCACTCTGTGTGTGTAGGTGCTCAGTGCTCACTGTATGTGTGGATTCTCAGTGCTCACTCTATGTGTGTGGATGCTCAGTGCTCACTCAATGTGTGTGGATGCTCAGTGCTCACTCTATGTGTGGATGCTCAGTGCTCACTCTATGTGTGTGGATGCTCAGTGCTCAATCTATGTGTGTGGATGCTCAGTGCTCACTCTATGTGTGTGGATGCTCAGTGCTCACTCTGTGTGTGGATGCTCAGTGCTCACTCTATGTGTGTGGATGCTCAGTGCTCACTCTGTGTGTGTAGGTGCTCAGTGCTCACTGTATGTGTGGATGCTCAGTGCTCACTCTGTGTGTGTAGGTGCTCAGTGCTCACTCTATGTGTGGATGCTCAGTGCTCACTCTATGTGTGTGGATGCTCAGTGCTCACTCTATGTGTGTAGATGCTCAGTGCTCACTCTGTGTGTGTGGATGCTCAGTGCTCACTCTATGTGTGTGGATGCTCAGTGCTCACTCTATGTGTGTGGATGCTCTGTGCTCACTCTATGTGTGTGGATGCTCAGTGCTCACTCTATGTGTGTAGGTGCTCAGTGCTCACTGTATGTGTGGATGCTCAGTGCTCACTCTGTGTGTGTGGATGCTCAGTGCTCACTCTATGTGTGGATGCTCAGTGCTCACTCTATGTGTGTGGATGCTCAGTGCTCACTCTATGTGTGTGGATGCTCAGTGCTCACTCTATGTGTGTGGATGCTCTGTGCTCACTCTATGTGTGTGGATGCTCAGTGCTCACTCTATGTGTGTAGGTGCTCAGTGCTCACTGTATGTGTGGATGCTCAGTGCTCACTCTGTGTGTGTGGATGCTCAGTGCTCACTCTATGTGTGGATGCTCAGTGCTCACTCTATGTGAGTGGATGCTCAGTGCTCACTCTATGTGTGTGGATGCTCAGTGCTCACTCTATGTGAGGATGCTCTCAGTGTTCACTCTGTGTGTGTGGATTTTCAGTACTCACTCTATGTGAGGATGCTCTCAGTGTTCACTCTATGTGAGGATGCTCAGTGCTCACCCTGTGTGTGTGGATGCTCAGTGCTCACTCTATGTATGGATGCTCAGTGCTCACTCTATGTGTGTGGATGCTCAGTGCTCACTCTATGTATGTGGATGCTCAGTGCTCACTCTATGTGTGTGGATGCTCAGTGCTCACTCTATGTGAGGATGCTCTCAGTGATCACTCTATGTGAGGATGCTCAGTGCTCACTCTGTGTGTGTGGATGCTCAGTGCTCACTCTATGTGTGTGGATGCTCAGTGCTCACTCCTTGTGTGGATGCTCAGTGCTCACTCTATGTGAGGATGCTCTCAGTGCTCACTCTATGTGTGTGGATGCTCAGTGCTCAATCTATGTGTGTGGATGCTCAGTGTTCACTCTGTGTGTGGATGCTCAGTGCTCACTCTATGTGTGTGGATGCTCAGTGCTCACTCTATGTGAGGATGGTCTCAGTGTTCACTCTGTATGTGTGGATGCTCAGTGCTCACTCTGTGTGTGTGGATGCTCAGTGCTCACTCTATGTGAGGATGCTCTCAGTGTTCACTCTGTGTGTGTGGATGCTCAGTGCTCACTCTATGTGAGGATGCTCTGTGCTCACTCTATGTGTGGGATGCTCAGTGCTCACTCTATGTGTGGAAACTCAGTGCTCACTCTATGTGTGTGGATGCTCAGTGCTCAATCTATGTGAGGATGCTCTCAGTGCTCACTCTATGTGTGGATACTCAGTGCTCACTCTATGTGTGTGGATGCTCAGTGCTCACTCTCTGTGTGTAGGTGCTCAGTGCTCACTGTATGTGTGGATGCTCAGTGCTCACTCTATGTGTGTGGATACTCAGTACTCACTCTATGTGTGTGGATGCTCAGTGCTCACTCTATGTGTGTGGATGCTCAGTGCTCACTCTATGTGTGTGGATGCTCAGTGCTCACTCTATGTGTGTAGGTGCTCAGTGCTCACTGTATGTGTGGATGCTCAGTACTCACTCTATGTGTGTGGATGCTCAGTGCTCACTCTATGTGTGTGGATGCTCTCAGTGCTCACTCTATGTGTGGATGCTCAGTGCTCACTCTATGTGTGTGGATGCTCAGTGCTCACTCTGTGTGTGTAGGTGCTCAGTGCTCACTGTATGTGTGGATGCTCAGTGCTCACTCTATGTGTGGATGCTCAGTGCACACTCTGTGTGTGTGGATGCTCAGTGCTCACTCTATGTGTGGATGCTCAGTGCTCACTCTATGTGTGTGGATGCTCAGTGCTCACTCTATGTGTGTGGATGCTCAGTGCTCATTCTATGTGTGTGGATGCTCAGAGCTCACTCTGTGTGTGTAGGTGCTCAGTGCTCACTGTATGTGTGGATTCTCAGTGCTCACTCTATGTGTGTGGATGCTCAGTGCTCACTCAATGTGTGTGGATACTCAGTGCTCACTCTATGTGTGGATGCTCAGTGCTCACTCTATGTGTGTGGATGCTCAGTGCTCAATCTATGTGTGTGGATGCTCAGTGCTCACTCTATGTGTGTGGATGCTCAGTGCTCACTCTGTGTGTGGATGCTCAGTGCTCACTCTATGTGTGTGGATGCTCAGTGCTCACTCTGTGTGTGTAGGTGCTCAGTGCTCACTGTATGTGTGGATGCTCAGTGCTCACTCTGTGTGTGTAGGTGCTCAGTGCTCACTCTATGTGTGGATGCTCAGTGCTCACTCTATGTGTGTGGATGCTCAGTGCTCACTCTATGTGTGTAGATGCTCAGTGCTCACTCTGTGTGTGTGGATGCTCAGTGCTCACTCTATGTGTGTGGATGCTCAGTGCTCACTCTATGTGTGTGGATGCTCAGTGCTCACTCTATGTGTGTGGATGCTCAGTGCTCACTCTATGTGTGTGGATGCTCAGTGCTCACTCTATGTGTGTGGATGCTCTGTGCTCACTCTATGTGTGTGGATGCTCAGTGCTCACTCTATGTGTGTAGGTGCTCAGTGCTCACTGTATGTGTGGATGCTCAGTGCTCACTCTGTGTGTGTGGATGCTCAGTGCTCACTCTATGTGTGGATGCTCAGTGCTCACTCTATGTGTGTGGATGCTCAGTGCTCACTCTATGTGTGTGGATGCTCAGTGCTCACTCTATGTGAGGATGCTCTCAGTGTTCACTCTGTGTGTGTGGATGCTCAGTGCTCACTCTATGTGAGGATGCTCTCAGTGTTCACTCTATGTGAGGATGCTCAGTGCTCACCCTGTGTGTTTGGATGCTCAGTGCTCACTCTATGTATGGATGCTCAGTGCTCACTCTATGTGTGTGGATGCTCAGTGCTCACTCTATGTATGTGGATGCTCAGTGCTCACTCTATGTGTGTGGATGCTCAGTGCTCTCTCTATGTGAGGATGCTCTCAGTGATCACTCTATGTGAGGATGCTCAGTGCTCACTCTGTGTGTGTGGATGCTCAGTGCTCACTCTATGTGTGTGGATGCTCAGTGCTCCCTCTGTGTGTGGATACTCAGTGCTCACTCTATGTGAGGATGCTCTCAGTGCTCACTCTATGTGTGTGGATGCTCAGTGCTCAATCTATGTGTGTGGATGCTCAGTGTTCACTCTGTGTGTGGATGCTCAGTGCTCACTCTGTGTGTGTGGATGCTCAGTGCTCACTCTATGTGAGGATGCTCTCAGTGTTCACTCTGTGTGTGTGGATGCTCAGTGCTCACTCTGTGTGTGTGGATGCTCAGTGCTCACTCTATGTGAGGATGCTCTCAGTGTTCACTCTGTGTGTGTGGATGCTCAGTGCTCACTCTATGTGAGGATGCTCTGTGCTCACTCTATGTGTGGGATGCTCAGTGCTCACTCTATGTGTGGATGCTCAGTGCTCACTCTATGTGTGTGGATGCTCAGTGCTCAATCTATGTGAGGATGCTCTCAGTGCTCACTCTATGTGTGGATGCTCAGTGCTCACTCTATGTGTGTGGATGCTCAGTGCTCACTCTGTGTGTGTAGGTGCTCAGTGCTCACTGTATGTGTGGATGCTCAGTGCTCACTCTATGTGTGTGGATACTCAGTACTCACTCTATGTGTGTGGATGCTCAGTGCTCACTCTATGTGTGTGGATGCTCAGTGCTCACTCTATGTGTGTGGATGCTCAGTGCTCACTCTGTGTGTGGATGCTCAGTGCTCACTCTATAGGGGATGCTCTCAGTGATCACTCTATGTGAGGATGCTCAGTGCTCACTCTATGTGAGGATGCTCTCAGTGTTCACTCTATGTGTGGATGCTCAGTGCTCACTCTGTGTGTGTGGATGCTCAGTGCTCACTCTGTGTGTGTAGGTGCTCAGTGCTCACTGTATGTGTGGATGCTCAGTGCTCACTCTATGTGTGTGGATACTCAGTGCTCACTCTATGTGTGTGGATGCTCAGTGCTCACTCTGTGTGTGTAGATGCTCAGTGCTCACTCTATGTGTGTGGATGCTCAGTGCTCACTCTGTGTGTGTGGATGCTCAGTGCTCACTCTATGTGTGTGGATGCTCAGTGCTCACTCTATGTGTGTGGATGCTCAGTGCTCACTCTGTGTGTGTAGGTGCTCAGTGCTCACTGTATGTGTGGATGCTCAGTGCTCACTCTGTGTGTGTGGATGCTCAGTGCTCACTCTATGTGTGGATGCTCAGTGCTCACTCTATGTGTGTGGATGCTCAGGGCTCACTCTATGTGTGTGGATGCTCAGTGCTCATTCTATGTGTGTGGATTCTCAGTGCTCACTCTGTGTGTGTAGGTGCTCAGTGCTCACTGTATGTGTGGATTCTCAGTGCTCACTCTATGTGTGTGGATGCTCAGTGCTCACTCAATGTGTGTGGATACTCAGTGCTCACTCTATGTGTGGATGCTCAGTGCTCACTCTATGTGTGTGGATGCTCAGTGCTCAATCTATGTGTGTGGATGCTCAGTGCTCACTCTATGTGTGTGGATGCTCAGTGCTCACTCTATGTGTGTGGATGCTCAGTGCTCACTCTATGTGTGTGGATGCTCAGTGCTCACTCTATGTGTGTGGATGCTCAGTGCTCACTCTGTGTGTGTAGGTGCTCAGTGCTCACTGTATGTGTGGATGCTCAGTGCTCACTCTGTGTGTGTAGGTGCTCAGTGCTCACTCTATGTGTGGATGCTCAGTGCTCACTCTATGTGTGTGGATGCTCAGTGCTCACTCTATGTGTGTGGATGCTCAGTGCTCACTCTATGTGTGGATGCTCAGTGCTCACTCTACGTGAGGATGCTCTCAGTGTTCACTCTATGTGTGTGGATGCTCAGTGCTCACTCTATGTGTGTGGATGCTCAGTGCTCACTCTATGTGTGTGGATGCTCAGTGCTCACTCTATGTGTGTGGATGCTCAGTGCTTACTCTATGTGTGTGGATGCTCAGTGCTCACTCTATGTGTGTGGATGCTCAGTGCTCACTCTATGTGTGGATGCTCAGTGCTCACTCTATGTGAGGATGCTCTCAGTGTTCACTCTATGTGTGTGGATGCTCAGTGCTCACTCTATGTGTGGATGCTCAGTGCTCACTCTATGTGTGGATGCTCAGTGCTCACTCTATGTGTGTGGATGCTCAGTGCTCACTCTATGTGTGTGGATGCTCAGTGCTCACTCTATGTGTGTAGGTGCTCAGTGCTCACTGTATGTGTGGATGCTCAGTGCTCACTCTGTGTGTGTGGATGCTCAGTGCTCACTCTATGTGTGGATGCTCAGTGCTCACTCTATGTGTGTGGATGCTCAGTGCTCACTCTATGTATGTGGATGCTCAGTGCTCACTCTATGTGAGGATGCTCTCAGTGTTCAATCTCTGTGTGTGGATGCTCAGTGCGCACTCTATGTGAGGATGCTCTCAGTGTTCACTCTATGTGAGGATGCTCAGTGCTCACCCTGTGTGTGTGGATGCTCAGTGCTCACTCTATGTATGGATGCTCAGTGCTCACTCTATGTGTGTGGATGCTCATTGCTCACTCTATGTATGTGGATGCTCAGTGCTCACTCTATGTGTGTGGATGCTCAGTGCTCACTCTATGTGAGGATGCTCTCAGTGATCACTCTATGTGAGGATGCTCAGTGCTCACTCTGTGTGTGTGGATGCTCAGTGCTCACTCTATGTGTGTGGATGCTCAGTGCTCACTCTATGTGTGTGGATGCTCAGTGCTCACTCTATGTGAGGATGCTCTCAGTGCTCACTCTATGTGTGTGGATGCTCAGTGCTCAATCTATGTGTGTGGATGCTCAGTGTTCACTCTGTGTGTGGATGCTCAGTGCTCACTCTGTGTGTGTGGATGCTCAGTGCTCACTCTATGTGAGGATGCTCTCAGTGTTCACTCTGTGTGTGTGGATGCTCAGTGCTCACTCTGTGTGTGTGGATGCTCAGTGCTCACTCTATGTGAGGATGCTCTCAGTGTTCACTCTGTGTGTGTGGATGCTCAGTGCTCACTCTGTGTGTGGATGCTCAGTGCTCACTCTATGTGAGGATGCTCTCAGTGTTCACTCTGTGTGTGTGGGATGCTCAGTGCTCACTCTATGTGTGGATGCTCAGTGCTCACTCTATGTGTGTGGATGCTCAGTGCTCAATCTATGTGAGGATGCTCTCAGTGCTCACTCTATGTGTGGATGCTCAGTGCTCACTCTATGTGTGTGGATGCTCAGTGCTCACTCTGTGTGTGTAGGTGCTCAGTGCTCACTCTATGTGTGTGGATGCTCAGTGCTCACTCTATGTGTGTGGATGCTCAGTGCTCACTCTATGTGTGTGGATGCTCAGTGCTCACTCTGTGTGTGGATGCTCAGTGCTCACTCTATGTGTGTGGATACTCAGTGCTCACTCTATGTGTGTGGATGCTCAGTGCTCACTCTGTGTGTGTAGATGCTCAGTGCTCACTCTATGTGTGTGGATGCTCAGTGCTCACTCTGTGTGTGTGGATGCTCAGTGCTCACTCTATGTGTGTGGATGCTCAGTGCTCACTCTATGTGTGTGGATGCTCAGTGCTCACTCTGTGTGTGTAGGTGCTCAGTGCTCACTGTATGTGTGGATGCTCAGTGCTCACTCTGTGTGTGTGGATGCTCAGTGCTCACTCTATGTGTGGATGCTCAGTGCTCACTCTATGTGTGTGGATGCTCAGGGCTCACTCTATGTGTGTGGATGCTCAGTGCTCATTCTATGTGTGTGGATTCTCAGTGCTCACTCTGTGTGTGTAGGTGCTCAGTGCTCACTGTATGTGTGGATTCTCAGTGCTCACTCTATGTGTGTGGATGCTCAGTGCTCACTCAATGTGTGTGGATACTCAGTGCTCACTCTATGTGTGGATGCTCAGTGCTCACTCTATGTGTGTGGATGCTCAGTGCTCAATCTATGTGTGTGGATGCTCAGTGCTCACTCTATGTGTGTGGATGCTCAGTGCTCACTCTATGTGTGTGGATGCTCAGTGCTCACTCTATGTGTGTGGATGCTCAGTGCTCACTCTATGTGTGTGGATGCTCAGTGCTCACTCTGTGTGTGTAGGTGCTCAGTGCTCACTGTATGTGTGGATGCTCAGTGCTCACTCTGTGTGTGTAGGTGCTCAGTGCTCACTCTATGTGTGGATGCTCAGTGCTCACTCTATGTGTGTGGATGCTCAGTGCTCACTCTATGTGTGTGGATGCTCAGTGCTCACTCTATGTGTGGATGCTCAGTGCTCACTCTACGTGAGGATGCTCTCAGTGTTCACTCTATGTGTGTGGATGCTCAGTGCTCACTCTATGTGTGTGGATGCTCAGTGCTCACTCTATGTGTGTGGATGCTCAGTGCTCACTCTATGTGTGTGGATGCTCAGTGCTTACTCTATGTGTGTGGATGCTCAGTGCTCACTCTATGTGTGTGGATGCTCAGTGCTCACTCTATGTGTGGATGCTCAGTGCTCACTCTATGTGAGGATGCTCTCAGTGTTCACTCTATGTGTGTGGATGCTCAGTGCTCACTCTATGTGTGGATGCTCAGTGCTCACTCTATGTGTGGATGCTCAGTGCTCACTCTATGTGTGTGGATGCTCAGTGCTCACTCTATGTATGTGGATGCTCAGTGCTCACTCTATGTGAGGATGCTCTCAGTGTTCACTCTCTGTGTGTGGATGCTCAGTGCGCACTCTATGTGAGGATGCTCTCAGTGTTCACTCTATGTGAGGATGCTCAGTGCTCACCCTGTGTGTGTGGATGCTCAGTGCTCACTCTATGTATGGATGCTCAGTGCTCACTCTATGTGTGTGGATGCTCATTGCTCACTCTATGTATGTGGATGCTCAGTGCTCACTCTATGTGTGTGGATGCTCAGTGCTCACTCTATGTGAGGATGCTCTCAGTGATCACTCTATGTGAGGATGCTCAGTGCTCACTCTGTGTGTGTGGATGCTCAGTGCTCACTCTATGTGTGTGGATGCTCAGTGCTCACTCTATGTGTGTGGATGCTCAGTGCTCACTCTATGTGAGGATGCTCTCAGTGCTCACTCTATGTGTGTGGATGCTCAGTGCTCAATCTATGTGTGTGGATGCTCAGTGTTCACTCTGTGTGTGGATGCTCAGTGCTCACTCTGTGTGTGTGGATGCTCAGTGCTCACTCTATGTGAGGATGCTCTCAGTGTTCACTCTGTGTGTGTGGATGCTCAGTGCTCACTCTGTGTGTGTGGATGCTCAGTGCTCACTCTATGTGAGGATGCTCTCAGTGTTCACTCTGTGTGTGTGGATGCTCAGTGCTCACTCTGTGTGTGGATGCTCAGTGCTCACTCTATGTGAGGATGCTCTCAGTGTTCACTCTGTGTGTGTGGGATGCTCAGTGCTCACTCTATGTGTGGATGCTCAGTGCTCACTCTATGTGTGTGGATGCTCAGTGCTCAATCTATGTGAGGATGCTCTCAGTGCTCACTCTATGTGTGGATGCTCAGTGCTCACTCTATGTGTGTGGATGCTCAGTGCTCACTCTGTGTGTGTAGGTGCTCAGTGCTCACTCTATGTGTGTGGATGCTCAGTGCTCACTCTATGTGTGTGGATGCTCAGTGCTCACTCTATGTGTGTGGATGCTCAGTGCTCACTCTGTGTGTGGATGCTCAGTGCTCACTCTATGTGTGTGGATACTCAGTGCTCACTCTATGTGTGTGGATGCTCAGTGCTCACTCTGTGTGTGGATGCTCAGTGCTCACTCTATGTGTGTGGATAATCAGTGCTCACTCTATGTGTGTGGATGCTCAGTGCTCACTCTATGTGTGTGGATGCTCAGTGCTCACTCTATGTTGTGGATGCTCAGTGCTCACTCTATGTGTGTGGATGCTCAGTGCTCACTCTATGTGTGTGGATGCTCAGTGCTCACTCTGTGTGTGGATGCTCAGTGCTCACTCTGTGTATGGATGTTCAGTGCTCACTCTATGTGTGTGGATGCTCAGTGCTCACTCTATGTGTGTGGATAATCAGTGCTCACTCTATGTGTGTGGATGCTCAGTGCTCACTCTATGTGTGTGGATAATCAGTGCTCACTCTATGTGTGTGGATGCTCAGTGCTCACTCTATGTGTGTGGATAATCAGTGCTCACTCTATGTGTGTGGATACTCAGTGCTCACTCTATGTGTGTGGATGCTCAGTGCTCACTCTATGTGTGTGGATAATCAGTGCTCACTCTATGTGTGTGGATGCTCAGTGCTCACTCTATGTGTGTGGATGCTCAGTGCTCACTCTGTGTGTGTGGATGCTCAGTGCTCACTCTATGTGTGTGGATGCTCAGTGCTCACTCTATGTGTGTGGATACTCAGTGCTCACTCTATGTGTGTGGATGCTCAGTGCTCACTCTGTGTGTGTGGATGCTCAGTGCTCACTCTGTGTGTGTGGATGCTCAGTGCTCACTCTATGTGTGTGGATGCTCAGTGCTCACTCTGTGTGTGGATGCTCAGTGCTCACTCTATGTGTGTGGATGCTCAGTGCTCACTCTATGTGTGTGGATGCTCAGTGCTCACTCTGTGTGTGGATGCTCAGTGCTCACTCTATAGGGGATGCTCTCAGTGATCACTCTATGTGAGTATGCTCAGTGCTCACTCTATGTGAGGATGCTCTCAGTGTTCACTCTATGTGTGGATGCTCAGTGCTCACTCTGTGTGTGTGGATGCTCAGTGCTCACTCTGTGTGTGTAGGTGCTCAGTTTTCACTGTATGTGTGGATGCTCAGTGCTCACTCTATGTGTGTGGATACTCAGTGCTCACTCTATGTGAGGATGCTCTCAGTGCTCACTCTATGTGTGTGGATGCTCAGTGCTCAATCTATGTGTGTGGATGCTCAGTGTTCACTCTGTGTGGATGCTCAGTGCTCACTCTGTGTGTGTGGATGCTCAGTGCTCACTCTATGTGAGGATGCTCTCAGTGTTCACTCTGTGTGTGTGGATGCTCAGTGCTCACTCTGTGTGTGTGGATGCTCAGTGCTCACTCTATGTGAGGATGCTCTCAGTGTTCACTCTGTGTGTGTGGATGCTCAGTGCTCACTCTATGTGAGGATGCTCAGTGCTCACTCTATGTGTGGGATGCTCAGTGCTCACTCTATGTGTGGATGCTCAGTGCTCACTCTATGTGTGTGGATGCTCAGTGCTCAATCTATGTGAAGATGCTCTCAGTGCTCACTCTATGTGTGGATGCTCAGTGCTCACTCTATGTGTGTGGATGCTCAGTGCTCACTCTGTGTGTGTAGGTGCTCAGTGCTCACTCTATGTGTGTGGATGCTCAGTGCTCACTCTATGTGTGTGGATGCTCAGTGCTCACTCTATGTGTGTGGATAATCAGTGCTCACTCTATGTGTGTGGATGCTCAGTGCTCACTCTATGTGTGTGGATGCTCAGTGCTCACTCTGTGTGTGGATGCTCAGTGCTCACTCTATGTGTGTGGATACTCAGTGCTCACTCTATGTGTGTGGATGCTCAGTGCACACTCTGTGTGTGGATGCTCAGTGCTCACTCTATGTGTGTGGATAATCAGTGCTCACTCTATGTGTGTGGATGCTCAGTGCTCACTCTGTGTGTGTGGATGCTCAGTGCTCACTCTATGTGTGTAGATGCTCAGTGCTCACTCTATGTGTGTGGATGCTCAGTGCTCACTCTGTGTGTGTGGATGCTCAGTGATCACTCTGTGTGTGTGGATGCTCAGTGCTCACTCTATGTGTGTAGATGCTCAGTGCTCACTCTATGTGTGTGGATGCTCAGTGCTCACTCTGTGTGTGTGGAAGCTCAGTGATCACTCTGTGTGTGTGGATGCTCAGTGATCACTCTATGTGTGTGGATGCTCAGTGCTCACTCTATGTGTGTGGATGCTCAGTGCTCACTCTATGTGTGTGGATGCTCAGTGCTCACTCTATGTGTGTGGATGCTCAGTGCTCACTCTGTGTGTGGATGCTCAGTGCTCACTCTGTGTATGGATGCTCAGTGCTCACTCTATGTGTGTGGATGCTCAGTGCTCACTCTATGTGTGTGGATGCTCAGTGCTCACTCTATGTGTGTGGATGCTCAGTGCTCACTCTATGTGTGTGGATGCTCAGTGCTCACTCTATGTGTGTGGATAATCAGTGCTCACTCTATGTGTGTGGATGCTCAGTGCTCACTCTGTGTGTGGATGCTCAGTGCTCACTCTATGTGTGTGGATACTCAGTGCTCACTCTATGTGTGTGGATGCTCAGTGCTCACTCTATGTGTGTGGATGCTCAGTGCTCACTCTATGTGTGTGGATACTCAGTGCTCACTCTATGTGTGTGGATGCTCAGTGCTCACTCTGTGTGTGGATGCTCAGTGCTCACTCTATGTGTGTGGATGCTCAGTGCTCACTCTATGTGTGTGGATGCTCAGTGCTCATTCTGTGTGTGGATGCTCAGTGCTCACTCTATAGGGGATGCTCTCAGTGATCACTCTATGTGAGGATGCTCAGTGCTCACTCTATGTGAGGATGCTCTCAGTGTTCACTCTATGTGTGGATGCTCAGTGCTCACTCTGTGTGTGTGGATGCTCAGTGCTCACTCTGTGTGTGTAGGTGCTCAGTGCTCACTGTATGTGTGGATGCTCAGTGCTCACTCTATGTGTGTGGATACTCAGTGCTCACTCTATGTGTGTGGATGCTCAGTGCTCACTCTGTGTGTGTGGATGCTCAGTGCTCACTCTATGTGTGTGGATGCTCAGTGCTCACTCTGTGTGTGTGGATGCTCAGTGCTCATTCTATGTGTGTGGATGCTCAGTGCTCACTCTATGTGTGTGGATGCTCAGTGCTCACTCTATGTGTGTAGGTGCTCAGTGCTCACTGTATGTGTGGTTGCTCAGTGCTCACTCTGTGTGTGTGGATGCTCAGTGCTCACTCTATGTGTGGATGCTCAGTGCTCACTCTATGTGTGTGGATGCTCAGTGCTCACTCTATGTGTGTGGATGCTCAGTGCTCATTCTATGTGTGTGGATGCTCAGTGCTCACTCTGTGTGTGTAGGTGCTCAGTGCTCACTGTATGTGTGGATTCTCAGTGCTCACTCTATGTGTGTGGATGCTCAGTGCTCACTCAATGTGTGTGGATACTCAGTGCTCACTCTATGTGTGGATGCTCAGTGCTCACTCTATGTGTGTGGATGCTCAGTGCTCAATCTATGTGTTTGGATGCTCAGTGCTCACTCTATGTGTGTGGATGCTCAGTGCTCACTCTTTGTGTGTGGATGCTCAGTGCTCACTCTATGTGTGTGGATGCTCAGTGCTCACTCTGTGTGTGTGGATGCTCAGTGCTCACTCTATGTGTGTGGATGCTCAGTGCTCACTCTATGTGTGTGGAAGCTCAGTGCTCACTCTATGTGTGTAGGTGCTCAGTGCTCACTGTATGTGTGGATGCTCAGTGCTCACTCTGTGTGTGTGGATGCTCAGTGCTCACTCTATGTGTGGATGCTCAGTGCTCACTCTATGTGTGTGGATGCTCAGTGCTCACTCTATGTGTGTGGATGCTCAGTGCTCATTCTATGTGTGTGGATGCTCAGTGCTCACTCTGTGTGTGTAGGTGCTCAGTGCTCACTGTATGTGTAGATTCTCAGTGCTCACTCTATGTGTGTGGATGCTCAGTGCTCACTCAATGTGTGTGGAGACTCAGTGCTCACTCTATGTGTGGATGCTCAGTGCTCACTCTATGTGTGTGGATGCTCAGTGCTCAATCTATGTGTGTGGATGCTCAGTGCTCACTCTATGTGTGTGGATGCTCAGTGCTCACTCTATGTGTGTGGATGCTCAGTGCTCACTCTATGTGTGTGGATGCTCAGTGCTCACTCTGTGTGTGTAGGTGCTCAGTGCTCACTGTATGTGTGGATGCTCAGTGCTCACTCTGTGTGTGTGGATGCTCAGTGCTCACTCTATGTGTGGATGCTCAGTGCTCACTCTATGTGTGTGGATGCTCAGTGCTCACTCTATGTGTGTGGATGCTCAGTGCTCACTCTATGTGTGTGGATGCTCTGTGCTCACTCTATGTGTGTGGATGCTTAGTGCTCACTCTATGTGTGTAGGTGCTCAGTGCTCACTGTATGTGTGGATGCTCAGTGCTCACTCAGTGTGTGTGGATGCTCAGTGCTCACTCTATGTGTGTGGATGCTCAGTGCTCACTCTATGTATGTGGATGCTCAGTGCTCACTCTATGTGAGGATGCTCTCAGTGTTCACTCTGTGTGTGTGGATGCTCAGTGCTCACTCTATGTGAGGATGCTCTCAGTGTTCACCCTATGTGAGGATGCTCAGTGCTCACCCTGTGTGTGTGGATGCTCAGTGCTCACTCTATGTATGGATGCTCAGTGCTCACTCTATGTGTGTGGATGCTCAGTGCTCACTCTATGTATGTGGATGCTCAGTGCTCACTCTATGTGTGTGGATGCTCAGTGCTCACTCTATGTGAGGATGCTCTCAGTGATCACTCTATGTGAGGATGCTCAGTGCTCACTCTATGTGAGGATGCTCAGTGCTCACTCTATGTGAGGATGCTCTCAGTGCTCACTCTATGTGTGGATGCTCAGTGCTCACTCTATGTGTGTGGATGCTCAGTGCTCAATCTATGTTAGGATGCTCTCAGTGCTCACTCTATGTGTGGATGCTCAGTGCTCACTCTATGTGTGTGGATGCTCAGTGCTCACTCTGTGTGTGTAGGTGCTCAGTGCTCACTGTATGTGTGGATGCTCAGTGCTCACTCTATGTGTGTGGATACACAGTACTCACTCTATGTGTGTGGATGCTCAGTGCTCACTCTATGTGTGTGGATGCTCAGTGCTCACTCTATGTGTGGATGCTCAGTGCTCACTCTATGTGTGTGGATGCTCAGTGCTCACTCTATGTGTGGATGCTCAGTGCTCACTCTATGTGTGTGGATGCTCAGTGCTCACTCTATGTTTGTGGATGCTCAGTGCTCACTCTGTGTGTGTGGATGCTCAGTGCTCACTCTATGTGTGTGGATAATCAGTGCTCACTCTATGTGTGTGGATGCTCAGTGCTCACTCTATGTGTGTGGATGCTCAGTGCTCACTCTATGTGTGGATGCTCAGTGCTCACTCTATGTGTGTGGATGCTCAGTGCTCACTCTATGTTTGTGGATGCTCAGTGCTCACTCTGTGTGTGTGGATGCTCAGTGCTCACTCTTTGTGTGTGGATGCTCAGTGCTCACTCTATGTGTGTGGATGCTCAGTGCTCACTCTGTGTGTGTGGATGCTCAGTGCTCATTCTATGTGTGTGGATGCTCAGTGCTCACTCTGTGTGTGTAGGTGCTCAGTGCTCACTGTATGTGTGGATTCTCAGTGCTCACTCTATGTGTGTGGATGCTCAGTGCTCACTCAATGTGTGTGGATACTCAGTGCTCACTCTATGTGTGGATGCTCAGTGCTCACTCTATGTGTGTGGATGCTCAGTGCTCAATCTATGTGTGTGGATGCTCAGTGCTCACTCTATGTGTGTGGATGCTCAGTGCTCACTCTATGTGTGTGGATGCTCAGTGCTCACTCTATGTGTGTGGATGCTCAGTGCTCACTCTGTGTGTGTGGATGCTCAGTGCTCACTCTATGTGTGTGGATGCTCAGTGCTCACTCTATGTGTGTGGAAGCTCAGTCCTCACTCTATGTGTGTAGGTGCTCAGTGCTCACTGTATGTGTGGATGCTCAGTGCTCACTCTGTGTGTGTGGATGCTCAGTGCTCACTCTATGTGTGGATGCTCAGTGCTCACTCTATGTGTGTGGATGCTCAGTGCTCACTCTTTGTGTGTGGATGCTCAGTGCTCATTCTATGTGTGTGGATGCTCAGTGCTCACTCTGTGTGTGTAGGTGCTCAGTGCTCACTGTATGTGTGGATTCTCAGTGCTCACTCTATGTGTGTGGATGCTCAGTGCTCACTCAATGTGTGTGGAGACTCAGTGCTCACTCTATGTGTGGATGCTCAGTGCTCACTCTATGTGTGTGGATGCTCAGTGCTCAATCTATGTGTGTGGATGCTCAGTGCTCACTCTATGTGTGTGGATGCTCAGTGCTCACTCTATGTGTGTGGATGCTCAGTGCTCACTCTATGTGTGTGGATGCTCAGTGCTCACTCTGTGTGTGTAGGTGCTCAGTGCTCACTGTATGTGTGGATGCTCAGTGCTCACTCTGTGTGTGTGGATGCTCAGTGCTCACTCTATGTGTGGATGCTCAGTGCTCACTCTATGTGTGTGGATGCTCAGTGCTCACTCTATGTGTGTGGATGCTCAGTGCTCACTCTATGTGTGTGGATGCTCTGTGCTCACTCTATGTGTGTGGATGCTTAGTGCTCACTCTATGTGTGTAGGTGCTCAGTGCTCACTGTATGTGTGGATGCTCAGTGCTCACTCAGTGTGTGTGGATGCTCAGTGCTCACTCTATGTGTGTGGATGCTCAGTGCTAACTCTATGTATGTGGATGCTCAGTGCTCACTCTATGTGAGGATGCTCTCAGTGTTCACTCTGTGTGTGTGGATGCTCAGTGCTCACTCTATGTGAGGATGCTCTCAGTGTTCACCCTATGTGAGGATGCTCAGTGCTCACCCTGTGTGTGTGGATGCTCAGTGCTCACTCTATGTATGGATGCTCAGTGCTCACTCTATGTGTGTGGATGCTCAGTGCTCACTCTATGTATGTGGATGCTCAGTGCTCACTCTATGTGTGTGGATGCTCAGTGCTCACTCTATGTGAGGATGCTCTCAGTGATCACTCTATGTGAGGATGCTCAGTGCTCACTCTATGTGAGGATGCTCAGTGCTCACTCTATGTGAGGATGCTCTCAGTGCTCACTCTATGTGTGGATGCTCAGTGCTCACTCTATGTGTGTGGATGCTCAGTGCTCAATCTATGTTAGGATGCTCTCAGTGCTCACTCTATGTGTGGATGCTCAGTGCTCACTCTATGTGTGTGGATGCTCAGTGCTCACTCTGTGTGTGTAGGTGCTCAGTGCTCACTGTATGTGTGGATGCTCAGTGCTCACTCTATGTGTGTGGATACTCAGTACTCACTCTATGTGTGTGGATGCTCAGTGCTCACTCTATGTGTGTGGATGCTCAGTGCTCACTCTATGTGTGGATGCTCAGTGCTCACTCTATGTGTGTGGATGCTCAGTGCTCACTCTATGTGTGGATGCTCAGTGCTCACTCTATGTGTGTGGATGCTCAGTGCTCACTCTATGTTTGTGGATGCTCAGTGCTCACTCTGTTGTGTGGATGCTCAGTGCTCACTCTATGTGTGTGGATAATCAGTGCTCACTCTATGTGTGTGGATGCTCAGTGCTCACTCTATGTGTGTGGATGCTCAGTGCTCACTCTATGTGTGGATGCTCAGTGCTCACTCTATGTGTGTGGATGCTCAGTGCTCACTCTATGTGTGTGGATGCTCAGTGCTCACTCTGTGTGTGTGGATGCTCAGTGCTCACTCTTTGTGTGTGGATGCTCAGTGCTCACTCTATGTGTGTGGATGCTCAGTGCTCACTCTGTGTGTGTGGATGCTCAGTGCTCACTCTATGTGTGTGGATAATCAGTGCTCACTCTATGTGTGTGGATGCTCAGTGCTCACTCTATGTGTGTGGATGCTCAGTGCTCACTCTATGTGTGGATGCTCAGTGCTCACTCTATGTGTGTGGATGCTCAGTGCTCACTCTATGTGTGTGGATGCTCAGTGCTCATTCTATGTGTGTGGATGCTCAGTGCTCACTCTGTTTGTGTAGGTGCTCAGTGCTCACTGTATGTGTGGATTCTCAGTGCTCACTCTATGTGTGTGGATGCTCAGTGCTCACTCAATGTGTGTGGATACTCAGTGCTCACTCTATGTGTGGATGCTCAGTGCTCACTCTATGTGTGTGGATGCTCAGTGCTCAATCTATGTGTGTGGATGCTCAGTGCTCACTCTATGTGTGTGGATGCTCAGTGCTCACTCTATGTGTGTGGATGCTCAGTGCTCACTCTATGTGTGTGGATGCTCAGTGCTCACTCTGTGTGTGTGGATGCTCAGTGCTCACTCTATGTGTGTGGATGCTCAGTGCTCACTCTATGTGTGTGGATGCTCAGTGCTCACTCTATGTGTGTAGGTGCTCAGTGCTCACTGTATGTGTGGATGCTCAGTGCTCACTCTGTGTGTGTGGATGCTCAGTGCTCACTCTATGTGTGGATGCTCAGTGCTCACTCTATGTGTGTGGATGCTCAGTGCTCACTCTATTTGTGTGGATGCTCAGTGCTCATTCTATGTGTGTGGATGCTCAGTGCTCACTCTGTGTGTGTAGGTGCTCAGTGCTCACTGTATGTGTGGATTCTCAGTGCTCACTCTATGTGTGTGGATGCTCAGTGCTCACTCAATGTGTGTGGAGACTCAGTGCTCACTCTATGTGTGGATGCTCAGTGCTCACTCTATGTGTGTGGATGCTCAGTGCTCAATCTATGTGTGTGGATGCTCAGTGCTCACTCTATGTGTGTGGATGCTCAGTGCTCACTCTATGTGTGTGGATGCTCAGTGCTCACTCTATGTGTGTGGATGCTCAGTGCTCACTCTGTGTGTGTAGGTGCTCAGTGCTCACTGTATGTGTGGATGCTCAGTGCTCACTCTGTGTGTGTGGATGCTCAGTGCTCACTCTATGTGTGGATGCTCAGTGCTCACTCTATGTGTGTGGATGCTCAGTGCTCACTCTATGTGTGTGGATGCTCAGTGCTCACTCTATGTGTGTGGATGCTCTGTGCTCACTCTATGTGTGTGGATGCTTAGTGCTCACTCTATGTGTGTAGGTGCTCAGTGCTCACTGTATGTGTGGATGCTCAGTGCTCACTCAGTGTGTGTGGATGCTCAGTGCTCACTCTATGTGTGTGGATGCTCAGTGCTCACTCTATGTATGTGGATGCTCAGTGCTCACTCTATGTGAGGATGCTCTCAGTGTTCACTCTGTGTGTGTGGATGCTCAGTGCTCACTCTATGTGAGGATGCTCTCAGTGTTCACCCTATGTGAGGATGCTCAGTGCTCACCCTGTGTGTGTGGATGCTCAGTGCTCACTCTATGTATGGATGCTCAGTGCTCACTCTATGTGTGTGGATGCTCAGTGCTCACTCTATGTATGTGGATGCTCAGTGCTCACTCTATGTGTGTGGATGCTCAGTGCTCACTCTATGTGAGGATGCTCTCAGTGATCACTCTATGTGAGGATGCTCAGTGCTCACTCTATGTGAGGATGCTCAGTGCTCACTCTATGTGAGGATGCTCTCAGTGCTCACTCTATGTGTGGATGCTCAGTGCTCACTCTATGTGTGTGGATGCTCAGTGCTCAATCTATGTTAGGATGCTCTCAGTGCTCACTCTATGTGTGGATGCTCAGTGCTCACTCTATGTGTGTGGATGCTCAGTGCTCACTCTGTGTGTGTAGGTGCTCAGTGCTCACTGTATGTGTGGATGCTCAGTGCTCACTCTATGTGTGTGGATACTCAGTACTCACTCTATGTGTGTGGATGCTCAGTGCTCACTCTATGTGTGTGGATGCTCAGTGCTCACTCTATGTGTGGATGCTCAGTGCTCACTCTATGTGTGTGGATGCTCAGTGCTCACTCTATGTGTGGATGCTCAGTGCTCACTCTATGTGTGTGGATGCTCAGTGCTCACTCTATGTTTGTGGATGCTCAGTGCTCACTCTGTGTGTGTGGATGCTCAGTGCTCACTCTATGTGTGTGGATAATCAGTGCTCACTCTATGTGTGTGGATGCTCAGTGCTCACTCTATGTGTGTGGATGCTCAGTGCTCACTCTATGTGTGGATGCTCAGTGCTCACTCTATGTGTGTGGATGCTCAGTGCTCACTCTATGTTTGTGGATGCTCAGTGCTCACTCTGTGTGTGTGGATGCTCAGTGCTCACTCTATGTGTGTGGATGCTCAGGGCTCACTCTATGTGTGGATGCTCAGTGCTCACTCTGTGTGTGTGGATGCTCAGTGCTCACTCTATGTGTGTGGATGCTCAGTGCTCACTCTATGTGTGTGGATACTCAGTGCTCACTCTATGTGTGTGGATGCTCAGTGCTCACTCTGTGTGTGTGTATGCTCAGTGCTCACTCTATGTGTGTGGATGCTCAGTGCTCACTCTATGTGTGTGGATACTCAGTGCTCACTCTATGTGTGTGGATGCTCAGTGCTCACTCTGTGTGTGGATGCTCAGTGCTCACTCTATGTGTGTGGATGCTCAGTGCTCACTCTATGTGTGTGGATGCTCAGTGCTGACTCTGTGTGTGGATGCTCAGTGCTCACTCTATAGGGGATGCTCTCAGTGATCACTCTATGTGCGGATGCTCAGTGCTCACTCTATGTGAGGATGCTCTCAGTGTTCACTCTATGTGTGGATGCTCAGTGCTCACTCTGTGTGTGTGGATGCTCAGTGCTCACTCTGTGTGTGTAGGTGCTCAGTGCTCACTGTATGTGTGGATGCTCAGTGCTCACTCTATGTGTGTGGATACTCAGTGCTCACTCTATGTGTGTGGATGCTCAGTGCTCACTCTGTGTGTGTGGATGCTCAGTGCTCACTCTATGTGTGTGGATGCTCAGTGCTCACTCTGTGTGTGTGGATGCTCAGTGCTCACTCTATGTGTGTGGATGCTCAGTGCTCACTCTATGTGTGTGGATGCTCAGTGCTCACTCTGTGTGTGTAGGTGCTCAGTGCTCACTGTATGTGTGGATGCTCAGTGCTCACTCTGTGTGTGTGGATGCTCAGTGCTAACTCTATGTGTGGATGCTCAGTGCTCACTCTATGTGTGTGGATGCTCAGTGCTCACTCTATGTGTGTGGATGCTCAGTGCTCATTCTATGTGTGTGGATGCTCAGTGCTCACTCTGTGTGTGTAGGTGCTCAGTGCTCACTGTATGTGTGGATTCTCAGTGCTCACTCTATGTGTGTGGATGCTCAGTGCTCACTCAATGTGTGTGGATACTCAGTGCTCACTCTATGTGTGGATGCTCAGTGCTCACTCTATGTGTGTGGATGCTCAGTGCTCAATCTATGTGTGTGGATGCTCAGTGCTCACTCTATGTGTGTGGATGCTCAGTGCTCACTCTATGTGTGTGGATGCTCAGTGCTCACTCTATGTGTGTGGATGCTCAGTGCTCACTCTGTGTGTGTAGGTGCTCAGTGCTCACTGTATGTGTGGATGCTCAGTGCTCACTCTGTGTGTGTAGGTGCTCAGTGCTCACTCTATGTGTGGATGCTCAGTGCTCACTCTATGTGTGTGGATGCTCAGTGCTCACTCTATGTGTGTGGATGCTCAGTGCTCACTCTATGTGTGTGGATGCTCAGTGCTCACTCTATGTGTGTGGATGGTCTGTGCTCACTCTATGTGTGTGGATGCCCAGTGCTCACTCTATGTGTGTGGATGCTCAGTGCTCACTCTATGTGTGGATGCTCAGTGCTCACTCTATGTGAGGATGCTCTCAGTGTTCACTCTGTGTGTGTGGATGCTCAGTGCTCACTTGTGTGAGGATGCTCTCAGTGTTCACTCTATGTTAGGATGCTCAGTCTCACCCTGTGTGTGTGGATGCTCAGTGCTCACTCTATGTATGTGGATGCTCAGTGCTCACTCTATGTGAGGATGCTCTCAGTGTTCACTCTGTGTGTGTGGATGCTCAGTGCTCACTCAGTGTGAGGATGCTCTCAGTGTTCACTCTATGTGAGGATGCTCAGTGCTCACCCTGTGTGTGTGGATGCTCAGTGCTCACTCTATGTATGGATGCTCAGTGCTCACTCTATGTGTGTGGATGCTCAGTGCTCACTCTATGTATGTGGATGCTCAGTGCTCACTCTATGTGTGTGGATGCTCAGTGCTCACTCTATGTGAGGATGCTCTCAGTGATCACTCTATGTGAGGATGCTCAGTGCTCACTCTGTGTGTGTGGATGCTCAGTGCTCACTCTATGTGTGTGGATGCTCAGTGCTCACTCTGTGTGTGGATGCTCAGTGCTCACTCTATGTGAGGATGCTCTCAGTGCTCACTCTATGTGTGTGGATGCTCAGTGCTCAATCTATGTGTGTGGATGCTCAGTGTTCACTCTGTGTGTGGATGCTCAGTGCTCACTCTATGTGTGTGGATGCTCAGTGCTCACTCTATGTGAGGATGCTCTCAGTGTTCACTCTGTGTGTGTGGATGCTCAGTGCTCACTCTGTGTGTGTGGATGCTCAGTGCTCACTCTATGTGAGGATGCTCTCAGTGTTCACTCTGTGTGTGTGGATGCTCAGTGCTCACTCTATGTGAGGATGCTCAGTGCTCACTCTGTGTGTGTGGATGCTCAGTGCTCACTCTATGTGTGGATGCTCAGTGCTCACTCTGTGTGTGTGGATGCTCAGTGCTCACTCTATGTGAGGATGCTCTCAGTGTTCACTCTGTGTGTGTGGATGCTCAGTGCTCACTCTATGTGAGGATGCTCAGTGCTCACTCTATGTGTGGATGCTCAGTGCTCACTCTATGTGTGTGGATGCTCAGTGCTCACTCTGTGTGTGTGGATGCTCAGTGCTCACTCTATGTGTGTGGATGCTCAGTGCTCACTCTGTGTGTGTGGATGCTCAGTGCTCACTCTATGTGTGTGGATGCTCAGTGCTCACTCTATGTGTGTGGATGCTCAGTGCTCACTCTGTGTGTGTAGGTGCTCAGTGCTCACTGTATGTGTGGATGCTCAGTGCTCACTCTGTGTGTGTGGATGCTCAGTGCTAACTCTATGTGTGGATGCTCAGTGCTCACTCTATGTGTGTGGATGCTCAGTGCTCACTCTATGTGTGTGGATGCTCAGTGCTCATTCTATGTGTGTGGATGCTCAGTGCTCACTCTGTGTGTGTAGGTGCTCAGTGCTCACTGTATGTGTGGATTCTCAGTGCTCACTCTATGTGTGTGGATGCTCAGTGCTCACTCAATGTGTGTGGATACTCAGTGCTCACTCTATGTGTGGATGCTCAGTGCTCACTCTATGTGTGTGGATGCTCAGTGCTCAATCTATGTGTGTGGATGCTCAGTGCTCACTCTATGTGTGTGGATGCTCAGTGCTCACTCTATGTGTGTGGATGCTCAGTGCTCACTCTATGTGTGTGGATGCTCAGTGCTCACTCTGTGTGTGTAGGTGCTCAGTGCTCACTGTATGTGTGGATGCTCAGTGCTCACTCTGTGTGTGTAGGTGCTCAGTGCTCACTCTATGTGTGGATGCTCAGTGCTCACTCTATGTGTGTGGATGCTCAGTGCTCACTCTATGTGTGTGGATGCTCAGTGCTCACTCTATGTGTGTGGATGCTCAGTGCTCACTCTATGTGTGTGGATGGTCTGTGCTCACTCTATGTGTGTGGATGCCCAGTGCTCACTCTATGTGTGTGGATGCTCAGTGCTCACTCTATGTGTGGATGCTCAGTGCTCACTCTATGTGAGGATGCTCTCAGTGTTCACTCTGTGTGTGTGGATGCTCAGTGCTCACTTGTGTGAGGATGCTCTCAGTGTTCACTCTATGTTAGGATGCTCAGTCTCACCCTGTGTGTGTGGATGCTCAGTGCTCACTCTATGTATGTGGATGCTCAGTGCTCACTCTATGTGAGGATGCTCTCAGTGTTCACTCTGTGTGTGTGGATGCTCAGTGCTCACTCAGTGTGAGGATGCTCTCAGTGTTCACTCTATGTGAGGATGCTCAGTGCTCACCCTGTGTGTGTGGATGCTCAGTGCTCACTCTATGTATGGATGCTCAGTGCTCACTCTATGTGTGTGGATGCTCAGTGCTCACTCTATGTATGTGGATGCTCAGTGCTCACTCTATGTGTGTGGATGCTCAGTGCTCACTCTATGTGAGGATGCTCTCAGTGATCACTCTATGTGAGGATGCTCAGTGCTCACTCTGTGTGTGTGGATGCTCAGTGCTCACTCTATGTGTGTGGATGCTCAGTGCTCACTCTGTGTGTGGATGCTCAGTGCTCACTCTATGTGAGGATGCTCTCAGTGCTCACTCTATGTGTGTGGATGCTCAGTGCTCAATCTATGTGTGTGGATGCTCAGTGTTCACTCTGTGTGTGGATGCTCAGTGCTCACTCTATGTGTGTGGATGCTCAGTGCTCACTCTATGTGAGGATGCTCTCAGTGTTCACTCTGTGTGTGTGGATGCTCAGTGCTCACTCTGTGTGTGTGGATGCTCAGTGCTCACTCTATGTGAGGATGCTCTCAGTGTTCACTCTGTGTGTGTGGATGCTCAGTGCTCACTCTATGTGAGGATGCTCAGTGCTCACTCTGTGTGTGTGGATGCTCAGTGCTCACTCTATGTGTGGATGCTCAGTGCTCACTCTGTGTGTGTGGATGCTCAGTGCTCACTCTATGTGAGGATGCTCTCAGTGTTCACTCTGTGTGTGTGGATGCTCAGTGCTCACTCTATGTGAGGATGCTCAGTGCTCACTCTATGTGTGGATGCTCAGTGCTCACTCTATGTGTGTGGATGCTCAGTGTTCACTCTGTGTGTGGATGCTCAGTGCTCACTCTATGTGTGTGGATGCTCAGTATTCACTCTGTGTGTGGATGCTCAGTGCTCACTCTATGTGAGGATGCTCTCAGTGTTCACTCTGTGTGTGGATGCTCAGTGCTCACTCTATGTGTGTGAATGCTCAGTGATCACTCTATGTGTGTAGATGCTCAGTGTTCACTCTGTGTGTGGATGCTCAGTGCTCACTCTATGTGTTGGATGCTCAGTGCTCACTCTGTGTGTGTGGATGCTCAGTGCTCACTCTATGTGTGTGGATGCTCAGTGCTCACTCTATGTGTGTGGATGCTCAGTACTCACTCTATGTGTGTGGATGCTCAGTGCTCATCCTATGTGTGTGGATGCTCAGTGCTCACTCTGTGTGTGGATGCTCAGTGCTCACTCTATGTGTGTGGATGCTCAGTGCTCACTCTGTGTGTGTGGATGCTCAGTGCTCATTCTATGTGTGTGGATGCTCAGTGCTCACTCTATGTGTGGATGCTCAGTGCTCACTCTGTGTGTGGATGCACAGTGCTCACTCTATATGTGTGGATGCTAGTGCTCACTCTATGTGAGGATGCTCTCAGTGCTCACTCTATGTGTGTGGATGCTCAGTGCTCACTCTATGTGTGGATGCTCAGTGCTCACTCTATGTGTGTGGATGCTCAGTGCTCACTCTATGTGTGTGGATGCTCAGTGCTCACTCTGTGTTTGTGGATGCTCAGTGCTCACTCTATGTGTGTGGATGCTCAGTGCTCACTCTATGTATGTGGATGCTCAGTGCTCACTCTATGTGTGTGGATGCTCAGTGCTCACTCTATGTGTGGATGCTCAGTGTTACCTCTGTGTGTGGATGCTCAGTGCTCACTCTGTGTGTGTGGATGCTCAGTGCTCACTCTATGTGTGTGGATGCTCAGTGTTCACTCTGTGTGTGTGGATGCTCAGTGCTCACTCTATGTGTGTGGATGCTCAGTGCTCACTCTATGTGAGGATGCTCTCAGTGCTCACTCTATATGTGTGGATGCTTAGTGCTCACTCTATGTGTGTGGATGCTCAGTGCTCACTCTATGTGTGTGGATGCTCAGTGTTCACTCTGTGTGTGTGGATGCTCAGTGCTCACTCTATGTGTGTGGATGCTCAGTGCTCACTCTATGTGAGGATGCTCTCAGTGCTCACTCTATATGTGTGGATGCTTAGTGCTCACTCTATGTGTGTGGATGCTCAGTGTTCACTCTGTGTGTGTGGATGCTCAGCGCTCACTCTGTGTGTGAGGATTCTCTCAGTGCTCACTCTGTGTGTGTGGATGCTCAGTGCTCACTCTATGTGTGTGGATGCTCAGTGTTCACTCTGTGTGTGTGGATGCTCAGCGCTCACTCTATGTGAGGATGCTCAGTGATCACTCTATGTGAGGATGCTCAGTGCTCACTCTATGTTTGTGGATGCTCAGTGTTCATTCTGTGTGGATGCTCAGTGATCACTCTATGTGAGGATGCTCAGTGCTCACTCTATTATGTGGATGCTCAGTGTTCACTCTGTGTGTGGATGCTCAGCGCTCACTCTATGTGAGGATGCTCAGTGATCACTCTATGTGAGGATGCTCAGTGCTCACTCTATTATGTGGATGCTCAGTGTTCACTCTGTTTGTGGATGCTCAGTGCTCACTCTGTGTTTGTGGATGCTCAGTGCTCAATCTATGTGTGTGGATGCTCAGTGCTCACTCTATGTATGTGGATGCTCAGTGCTCACTCTATGTGTGTGGATGCTCAGTGCTCACTCTATGTTTGTGGATGCTCAGTGCTCACTCTGTGTGTGTGGATGCTCAGTGCTCACTCTATGTGTGTGGATGCTCAGGGCTCACTCTATGTGTGGATGCTCAGTGCTCACTCTATGTGTGTGGATGCTCAGGGCTCACTCTGTGTGTGTGGATGCTCAGGGCTCACTCTATGTGTGTGGATGCTCAGGGCTCACTCTGTGTGTGTGGATGCTCAGTGCTCACTCTATGTGTGTGGATGCTCAGTGCTCACTCTATGTGTGTGGATACTCAGTGCTCACTCTATGTGTGTGGATGCTCAGTGCTCACTCTGTGTGTGTGGATGCTCAGTGCTCACTCTATGTGTGTGGATGCTCAGTGCTCACTCTATGTGTGTGGATACTCAGTGCTCACTCTATGTGTGTAGATGCTCAGTGCTCACTCTGTGTGTGGATGCTCAGTGCTCACTCTATGTGTGTGGATGCTCAGTGCTCACTCTATGTGTGTGGATGCTCAGTGCTGACTCTGTGTGTGGATGCTCAGTGCTCACTCTATAGGGGATGCTCTCAGTGATCACTCTATGTGAGGATGCTCAGTGCTCAATCTATGTGAGGATGCTCTCAGTGCTCACTGTATGTGTGGATGCTCAGTGCTCACTCTATGTGTGTGGATGCTCAGTGCTCACTCTGTGTGTGTAGGTGCTCAGTGCTCACTGTATGTGTGGATGCTCAGTGCTCACTCTATGTGTGTGGATACTCAGTACTCACTCTATGTGTGTGGATGCTCAGTGCTCACTCTATGTGTGTGGATGCTCAGTGCTCACTCTATGTGTGTGGATAATCAGTGCTCACTCTATGTGTGTGGATGCTCAGTGCTCACTCTATGTGTGTGGATGCTCAGTGCTCACTCTATGTGTGGATGCTCAGTGCTCACTCTATGTGTGTGGATGCTCAGTGCTCACTCTATGTTTGTGGATGCTCAGTGCTCACTCTGTGTGTGTGGATGCTCAGTGCTCACTCTATGTGTGTGGATAATCAGTGCTCACTCTATGTGTGTTGATGCTCAGTGCTCACTCTATGTGTGTGGATGCTCAGTGCTCACTCTATGTGTGTGGATGCTCAGTGCTCACTCTATGTTTGTGGATGCTCAGTGCTCACTCTGTGTGTGTGGATGCTCAGTGCTCACTCTATGTGTGTGGATGCTCAGGGCTCACTCTATGTGTGGAAGCTCAGTGCTCACTCTGTGTGTGTGGATGCTCAGTGCTCACTCTATGTGTGTTGATGCTCAGTGCTCACTCTATGTGTGTGGATACTCAGTGCTCACTCTATGTGTGTGGATGCTCAGTGCTCACTCTGTGTGTGTGGATGCTCAGTGCTCACTCTATGTGTGTGGATGCTCAGTGCTCACAGTATGTGTGGATACTCAGTGCTCACTCTATGTGTGTGGATGCTCAGTGCTCACTCTGTGTGTGGATGCTCAGTGCTCACTCTATGTGTGTGGATGCTCAGTGCTCACTCTATGTGTGTGGATGCTCAGTGCTGACTCTGTGTGTGGATGCTCAGTGCTCACTCTATAGGGGATGCTCTCAGTGATCACTCTTTGTGAGGATGCTCAGTGCTCACTCTATGTGAGGATGCTCTCAGTGTTCACTCTATGTGTGGATGCTCAGTGCTCACTCTGTGTGTGTGGATGCTCAGTGCTCACTCTGTGTGTGTAGGTGCTCAGTGCTCACTGTATGTGTGGATGCTCAGTGCTCACTCTATGTGTGTGGATACTCAGTGCTCACTCTATGTGTGTGGATGCTCAGTGCTCACTCTGTGTGTGTGGATGCTCAGTGCTCACTCTATGTGTGTGGATGCTCAGTGCTCACTCTGTGTGTGTGGATGCTCAGTGCTCACTCTATGTGTGTGGATGCTCAGTGCTCACTCTATGTGTGTGGATGCTAGTGCTCACTCTGTGTGTGTAGGTGCTCAGTGCTCACAGTATGTGTGGATGCTCAGTGCTCACTCTGTGTGTGTGGATGCTCAGTGCTCACTCTATGTGTGGATGCTCAGTGCACACTCTATGTGTGTGGATGCTCAGTGCTCACTCTATGTGTGTGGATGCTCAGTGCTCACTCTGTGTGTGTAGGTGCTCAGTGCTCACTGTATGTGTGGATTCTCAGTGCTCACTCTATGTGTGTGGATGCTCAGTGCTCACTCAATGTGTGTGGATACTCAGTGCTCACTCTATGTGTGGATGCTCAGTGCTCACTCTATGTGTGTGGATGCTCAGTGCTCAATCTATGTGTGTGGATGCTCAGTGCTCACTCTATGTGTGTGGATGCTCAGTGCTCACTCTATGTGTGTGGATGCTCAGTGCTCACTCTATGTGTGTGGATGCTCAGTGCTCACACTGTGTGTGTAGGTGCTCAGTGCTCACTGTATGTGTGGATGCTCAGTGCTCACTCTGTGTGTGTAGGTGCTCAGTGCTCACTCTATGTGTGGATGCTCAGTGCTCACTCTATGTGTGTGGATGCTCAGTGCTCACTCTATGTGTGTGGATGCTCAGTGCTCACTCTATGTGAGGATGCTCTCAGTGTTCACTCTGTGTGTGTGGATGCTCAGTGCTCACTCTGTGTGAGGATGCTCTCAGTGTTCACTCTATGTGAGGATGCTCAGTGCTCACCCTGTGTGTGTGGATGCTCAGTGCTCATCTATGTATGTGGATGCTCAGTGCTCACTCTATGTGAGGATGCTCTCAGTGTTCACTCTGTGTGTGTGGATGCTCAGTGCTCACTCTGTGTGAGGATGCTCTCAGTGTTCACTCTATGTGAGGATGCTCAGAGCTCACCCTGTGTGTGTGGATGCTCAGTGCTCACTCTATGTATGGATGCTCAGTGCTCACTCTATGTGTGTGGATGCTCAGTGCTCACTCTATGTATGTGGATGCTCAGTGCTCACTCTATGTGTGTGGATGCTCAGTGCTCACTCTATGTGAGGATGCTCTCAGTGATCACTCTATGTGAGGATGCTCAGTGCTCACTCTGTGTGTGTGGATGCTCAGTGCTCACTCTATGTGTGTGGATGCTCAGTGCTCACTCTGTGTGTGGATGCTCAGTGCTCACTCTATGTGAGGATGCTCTCAGTGCTCACTCTATGTGTGTGGATGCTCAGTGCTCAATCTATGTGTGTGGATGCTCAGTGTTCACTCTGTGTGTGGATGCTCAGTGCTCACTCTATGTGTGTGGATGCTCAGTGCACACTCTATGTGAGGATGCTCTCAGTGTTCACTCTGTGTGTGTGGATGCTCAGTGCTCACTCTGTGTGTGTGGATGCTCAGTGCTCACTCTATGTGAGGATGCTCTCAGTGTTCACTCTGTGTGTGTGGATGCTCAGTGCTCACTCTATGTGAGGATGCTCAGTGCTCACTCTATGTGTGGATGCTCAGTGCTCACTCTATGTGTGTGGATGCTCAGTGTTCACTCTGTGTGTGGATGCTCAGTGCTCACTCTATGTGTGTGGATGCTCAGTGTTCACTCTGTGTGTGGATGCTCATTGCTCACTCTATGTGAGGATGCTCTCAGTGTTCACTCTGTGTGTGGATGCTCAGTGCTCACTCTATGTGTGTGAATGCTCAGTGATCACTCTATGTGTGTAGATGCTCAGTGTTCACTCTGTGTGTGGATGCTCAGTGCTCACTCTATGTGTGTGGATGCTCAGTGCTCACTCTGTGTGTGTGGATGCTCAGTGCTCACTCTATGTGTGTGGATGCTCAGTGCTCACTCTATGTGTGTGGATGCTCAGTGCTCACTCTGTGTGTGTGGATGCTCAGTGCTCATTCTATGTGTGTGGATGCTCAGTGCTCACTCTATGTGTGGATGCTCAGTGCTCACTCTGTGTGTGGATGCACAGTGCTCACTCTATATGTGTGGATGCTCAGTGCTCACTCTATGTGAGGATGCTCTCAGTGCTCACTCTATGTGTGTGGATGCTCAGTGCTCACTCTATGTGTGGATGCTCAGTGCTCACTCTATGTGTGTGGATGCTCAGTGCTCACTCTATGTGTGTGGATGCTCAGTGCTCACTCTATGTATGTGGATGCTCAGTGCTCACTCTATGTGTGTGGTTGCTCAGTGCTCACTCTATGTGTGGATGCTCAGTGTTACCTCTGTGTGTGGATGCTCAGTGCTCACTCTGTGTGTGGATGCTCGGTGCTCACACTATGTGTGTGGATGCTCAGTGTTCACTCTGTGTGTGTGGATGCTCAGTGCTCACTCTATGTGTGTGGATGCTCACTGCTCACTCTATGTGAGGATGCTCTCAGTGCTCACTCTATATGTGTGGATGCTTAGTGCTCACTCTATGTGTGTGGATGCTCAGTGCTCACTCTATGTGTGTGGATGCTCAGTGTTCACTCTGTGTGTGTGGATGCTCAGTGCTCACTCTATGTGTGTGGATGCTCAGTGCTCACTCTATGTGAGGATGCTCTCAGTGCTCACTCTATATGTGTGGGTGCTTAGTGCTCACTCTATGTGTGTGGATGCTCAGTGTTCACTCTGTGTGTGTGGATGCTCAGCGCTCACTCTGTGTGTGAGGATGCTCTCAGTGCTCACTCTGTGTGTGTGGATGCTCAGTGCTCACTCTATGTGTGTGGATGCTCAGTGTTCACTCTGTGTGTGTGGATGCTCAGCGCTCACTCTATGTGAGGATGCTCAGTGATCACTCTATGTGAGGATGCTCAGTGCTCACTCTATGTTTGTGGATGCTCAGTGTTCACTCTATCTGTGGATGCTCAGTGCTCACTCTATGTATGTGGATTCTCAGTGCTCACTCTATGTGTGTGGATGCTCAGTGATCACTCTATGTATGTGGATGCTCAGTGCTCACTCTGTGTGTGTGGATGCTCAGTGTTCACTCTGTGTGTGGATGCTCAGTGATCACTCTATGTGTGTGGATGCTCAGTGTTTACTCTATGTGTGTGGATGCTCAGTGCTCATTCTATGTGTGGATGCTCAGTGTTCACTCTGTGTGTGTGGATGCTCAGTGCTCACTCTATGTGTGTGGATGCTCAGTGCTCATTCTATGTGTGGATGCTCAGTGTTCACTCTGTGTGTGTGGATGCTCAGTGCTCACTCTGTGTGTGGATGCTCAGTGCTCACTCTATGTGTGCGGATGTTCAGTGCTCACTCTATGTGTGTGGATGCTCAGTGCTTACTATGTGTGTGTGGATGCTCAGTGCTTAATCTGTGTGTGTGGATGCTCAGTGCTCACTCTGTGTGTGTGGATGCTCAGTGCTCACTCTGTGTGTGGATGCTCAGTGCTCACTCTGTGTGTGTGAATGCTCAGTGTTCACTCTGTGTTTGGATGCTCAGTGCTCACTCTATGTGAGGATGCTCTCAGTGCTCACTCTATGTGTGTGGATGCTCAGTGATCACTCTATGTATGTGGATGCTCAGTGCTCACTCTATGTGTGTGGATGCTCAGTGCTCACTCTATGTGAGGATGCTCTCAGTGCTCACTCTGTGTGTGTGGATGCTCAGTGCTCATTCTATGTGAGGATGCTCTCAGTGCTCACTCTGTGTGTTTGGATGCTCAGTGCTCACTCTATGTGTGTGGATGCTCAGTGCTCACTCTATGTGTGTGGATGCTCAGTGCTCACTCTATGTGAGGATGCTCTCAGTGCTCACTCTATGTGTGTGGATGCTCAGTGCTCACTCTATGTGTGTGGATGCTCAGTGATCACTCTATGTGTGTGGATGCTCAGTGCTCACTCTGTGTGTGTGGATGCTCAGTGCTCACTCTATGTGTGTGGATGCTCAGTGTTCACTCTGTGTGTGGATGCTCAGCGCTCACTCTATGTGAGGATGCTCAGTGATCACTCTATGTGAGGATGCTCAGTGCTCACTCTATTATGTGGATGCTCAGTGTTCACCCTGTGTGTGGATGCTCAGTGCTCACTCTGTGTTTGTGGATGCTCAGTGCTCACTCTATGTGTGTGGATGCTCAGTGCTCACTCTATGTATGTGGATGCTCAGTGCTCACTCTATGTGTGTGGATGCTCAGTGCTCACTCTATGTTTGTGGATGCTCAGTGCTCACTCTGTGTGTGTGGATGCTCAGTGCTCACTCTATGTGTGTGGATGCTCAGGGCTCACTCTATGTGTGGATGCTCAGTGCTCACTCTATGTGTGTGGATGCTCAGGGCTCACTCTATGTGTGTGGATGCTCAGGGCTCACTCTGTGTGTGTGGATGCTCAGGGCTCACTCTATGTGTGTGGATGCTCAGGGCTCACTCTGTGTGTGTGGATGCTCAGTGCTCACTCTATGTGTGTGGATGCTCAGTGCTCACTCTATGTGTGTGGATACTCAGTGCTCACTCTATGTGTGTGGATGCTCAGTGCTCACTCTGTGTGTGTGGATGCTCAGTGCTCACTCTATGTGTGTGGATGCTCAGTGCTCACTCTATGTGTGTGGATACTCAGTGCTCACTCTATGTGTGTGGATGCTCAGTGCTCACTCTGTGTGTGGATGCTCAGTGCTCACTCTATGTGTGTGGATGCTCAGTGCTCACTCTATGTGTGTGGATGCTCAGTGCTGACTCTGTGTGTGGATGCTCAGTGCTCACTCTATAGGGGATGCTCTCAGTGATCACTCTATGTGAGGATGCTCAGTGCTCACTCTATGTGAGGATGCTCTCAGTGTTCACTCTATGTGTGGATGCTCAGTGCTCACTCTGTGTGTGTGGATGCTCAGTGCTCACTCTGTGTGTGTAGATGCTCAGTGCTCACTGTATGTGTGGATGCTCAGTGCTCACTCTATGTGTGTGGATACTCAGTGCTCACTCTATGTGTGTGGATGCTCAGTGCTCACTCTGTGTGTGTGGATGCTCAGTGCTCACTCTATGTGTGTGGATGCTCAGTGCTCACTCTGTGTGTGTGCATGCTCAGTGCTCACTCTATGTGTGTGGATGCTCAGTGCTCACTCTATGTGTGTGGATGCTCAGTGCTCACTCTGTGTGTGTAGGTGCTCAGTGCACACTGTATGTGTGGATGCTCAGTGCTCACTCTGTGTGTGTGGATGCTCAGTGCTCACTCTATGTGTGGATGCTCAGTGCTCACTCTATGTGTGTGGATCCTCAGTGCTCACTCTATGTGTGTGGATGCTCAGTGCTCATTCTATGTGTGTGGATGCTCAGTGCTCACTCTGTGTGTGTAGGTGCTCAGTGCTCACTGTATGTGTGGATTCTCAGTGCTCACTCTATGTGTGTGGATGCTCAGTGCTCACTCAATGTGTGTGGATACTCAGTGCTCACTCTATGTGTGGATGCTCAGTGCTCACTCTATGTGTGTGGATGCTCAGTGCTCAATCTATGTGTGTGGATGCTCAGTGCTCACTCTATGTGTGTGGATGCTCAGTGCTCACTCTATGTGTGTGGATGCTCAGTGCTCACTCTATGTGTGTGGATGCTCAGTGCTCACTCTGTGTGTGTGGATGCTCAGTGCTCACTCTATGTGTGTTGATGCTCTGTGCTCACTCTATGTGTGTGGATGCCCAGTGCTCACTCTATGTGTGTAGATGCTCAGTGCTCACTCTATGTGTGGATGCTCAGTGCTCACTCTATGTTAGGATGCTCTCAGTGTTCACTCTGTGTGTGTGGATGCTCAGTGCTCACTCTGTGTGAGGATGCTCTCAGTGTTCACTCTATGTGAGGATGCTCAGTGCTCACCCTGTGTGTGTGGATGCTCAGTGCTCACTCTATGTATGTGGATGCTCAGTGCTCACTCTATGTGAGGATGCTCTCAGTGTTCACTCTGTGTGTGTGGATGCTCAGTGCTCACTCTGTGTGAGGATGCTCTCAGTGTTCACTCTATGTGAGGATGCTCAGTGCTCACACTGTGTGTGTGGATGCTCAGTGCTCACTCTATGTATGGATGCTCAGTGCTCACTCTATGTGTGTGGATGCTCAGTGCTCACTTTATGTATGTGGATGCTCAGTGCTCACTCTATGTGTGTGGATGCTCAGTGCTCACTCTATGTGAGGATGCTCTCAGTGATCACTCTATGTGAGGATGCTCAGTGCTCACTCTGTGTGTGTGGATGCTCAGTGCTCACTCTATGTGTGTGGATGCTCAGTGCTCACTCTGTGTGTGGATGCTCAGTGCTCACTCTATGTGAGGATGCTCTCAGTGCTCACTCTATGTGTGTGGATGCTCAGTGCTCAATCTATGTGTGTGGATGCTCAGTGTTCACTCTGTGTGTGGATGCTCAGTGCTCACTCTATGTGTGTGGATGCTCAGTGCTCACTCTATGTGAGGATGCTCTCAGTGTTCACTCTGTGTGTGTGGATGCTCAGTGCTCACTCTGTGTGTGTGGATGCTCAGTGCTCACTCTATGTGAGGATGCTCTCAGTGTTCATTCTGTGTGTGTGGATGCTCAGTGCTCACTCTATGTGAGGATTCTCAGTGCTCACTCTATGTGTGGGATGCTCAGTGCTCACTCTATGTGTGGATGCTCAGTGCTCACTCTATGTGTGGATGCTCAGTGTTCACTCTGTGTGTGGATGCTCAGTGCTCACTCTATGTGTGTGGATGCTCAGTGTTCACTCTGTGTGTGGATGCTCAGTGCTCACTCTATGTGAGGATGCTCTCAGTGTTCACTCCGTGTGTGGATGCTCAGTGCTCACTCTATGTGTGTGAATGCTCAGTGATCACTCTATGTGTGTAGATGGTCAGTGTTCACTCTGTGTGTGGATGCTCAGTGCTCACTCTATGTGTGTGGATGCTACGTGCTCACTCTGTGTGTGTGGATGCTCAGTGCTCACTCTATGTGTGTGGATTCTCAGTGCTCACTCTATGTGTGTGGATGCTCAGTGCTCACTCTATGTGTGTGGATGCTCAGTGCTCATCCTATGTGTGTGGATGCTCAGTGCTCACTCTGTGTGTGGATGCTCAGTGCTCACTCTATGTGTGTGGATGCTCAGTGCTCACTCTGTGTGTGTGGATGCTCAGTGCTCATTCTATGTGTGTGGATGCTCAGTGCTCACTCTATGTGTGGATGCTCAGTGCTCACTCTGTGTGTGGATGCACAGTGCTCACTCTATATGTGTGGATGCTCAGTGCTCACTCTATGTGAGGATGCTCTCAGTGCTCACTCTATGTGTGTGGATGCTCAGTGCTCACTCTATGTGTGGATGCTCAGTGCTCACTCTATGTGTGTGGATGCTCAGTGCTCACTCTGTGTGTGTAGATGCTCAGTGCTCACTGTATGTGTGGATGCTCAGTGCTCACTCTATGTGTGTGGATACTCAGTGCTCACTCTATGTGTGTGGATGCTCAGTGCTCACTCTGTGTGTGTGGATGCTCAGTGCTCACTCTATGTGTGTGGATGCTCAGTGCTCACTCTGTGTGTGTGCATGCTCAGTGCTCACTCTATGTGTGTGGATGCTCAGTGCTCACTCTATGTGTGTGGATGCTCAGTGCTCACTCTGTGTGTGTAGGTGCTCAGTGCACACTGTATGTGTGGATGCTCAGTGCTCACTCTGTGTGTGTGGATGCTCAGTGCTCACTCTATGTGTGGATGCTCAGTGCTCACTCTATGTGTGTGGATCCTCAGTGCTCACTCTATGTGTGTGGATGCTCAGTGCTCATTCTATGTGTGTGGATGCTCAGTGCTCACTCTGTGTGTGTAGGTGCTCAGTGCTCACTGTATGTGTGGATTCTCAGTGCTCACTCTATGTGTGTGGATGCTCAGTGCTCACTCAATGTGTGTGGATACTCAGTGCTCACTCTATGTGTGGATGCTCAGTGCTCACTCTATGTGTGTGGATGCTCAGTGCTCAATCTATGTGTGTGGATGCTCAGTGCTCACTCTATGTGTGTGGATGCTCAGTGCTCACTCTATGTGTGGATGCTCAGTGCACACTCTATGTGTGTGGATGCTCAGTGCTCACTCTATGTGTGTGGATGCTCAGTGCTCACTCTGTGTGTGTAGGTGCTCAGTGCTCACTGTATGTGTGGATTCTCAGTGCTCACTCTATGTGTGTGGATGCTCAGTGCTCACTCAATGTGTGTGGATACTCAGTGCTCACTCTATGTGTGGATGCTCAGTGCTCACTCTATGTGTGTGGATGCTCAGTGCTCAATCTATGTGTGTGGATGCTCAGTGCTCACTCTATGTGTGTGGATGCTCAGTGCTCACTCTATGTGTGTGGATGCTCAGTGCTCACTCTATGTGTGTGGATGCTCAGTGCTCACACTGTGTGTGTAGGTGCTCAGTGCTCACTGTATGTGTGGATGCTCAGTGCTCACTCTGTGTGTGTAGGTGCTCAGTGCTCACTCTATGTGTGGATGCTCAGTGCTCACTCTATGTGTGTGGATGCTCAGTGCTCACTCTATGTGTGGATGCTCAGTGCTCACTCTATGTGAGGATGCTCTCAGTGTTCACTCTGTGTGTGTGGATGCTCAGTGCTCACTCTGTGTGAGGATGCTCTCAGTGTTCACTCTATGTGAGGATGCTCAGTGCTCACCCTGTGTGTGTGGATGCTCAGTGCTCATCTATGTATGTGGATGCTCAGTGCTCACTCTATGTGAGGATGCTCTCAGTGTTCACTCTGTGTGTGTGGATGCTCAGTGCTCACTCTGTGTGAGGATGCTCTCAGTGTTCACTCTATGTGAGGATGCTCAGAGCTCACCCTGTGTGTGTGGATGCTCAGTGCTCACTCTATGTATGGATGCTCAGTGCTCACTCTATGTGTGTGGATGCTCAGTGCTCACTCTATGTATGTGGATGCTCAGTGCTCACTCTATGTGTGTGGATGCTCAGTGCTCACTCTATGTGAGGATGCTCTTAGTGATCACTCTATGTGAGGATGCTCAGTGCTCACTCTGTGTGTGTGGATGCTCAGTGCTCACTCTATGTGTGTGGATGCTCAGTGCTCACTCTGTGTGTGGATGCTCAGTGCTCACTCTATGTGAGGATGCTCTCAGTGCTCACTCTATGTGTGTGGATGCTCAGTGCTCAATCTATGTGTGTGGATGCTCAGTGTTCACTCTATGTTAGGATGCTCAGTGCTCACTCTATGTGTGTGGATGCTCAGTGCTCACTCTATGTATGTGGATGCTCAGTGCTCACTCTATGTGTGTGGATGCTCAGTGCTCACTCTATGTTTGTGGATGCTCAGTGCTCACTCTGTGTGTGTGGATGCTCAGTGCTCACTCTATGTGTGTGGATGCTCAGGGCTCACTCTATGTGTGGATGCTCAGTGCTCACTCTATGTGTGTGGATGCTCAGGGCTCACTCTATGTGTGTGGATGCTCAGGGCTCACTCTGTGTGTGTGGATGCTCAGGGCTCACTCTATGTGTGTGGATGCTCAGGGCTCACTCTGTGTGTGTGGATGCTCAGTGCTCACTCTATGTGTGTGGATGCTCAGTGCTCACTCTATGTGTGTGGATACTCAGTGCTCACTCTATGTGTGTGGATGCTCAGTGCTCACTCTGTGTGTGTGGATGCTCAGTGCTCACTCTATGTGTGTGGATGCTCAGTGCTCACTCTATGTGTGTGGATACTCAGTGCTCACTCTATGTGTGTGGATGCTCAGTGCTCACTCTGTGTGTGGATGCTCAGTGCTCACTCTATGTGTGTGGATGCTCAGTGCTCACTCTATGTGTGTGGATGCTCAGTGCTGACTCTGTGTGTGGATGCTCAGTGCTCACTCTATAGGGGATGCTCTCAGTGATCACTCTATGTGAGGATGCTCAGTGCTCACTCTATGTGAGGATGCTCTCAGTGTTCACTCTATGTGTGGATGCTCAGTGCTCACTCTGTGTGTGTGGATGCTCAGTGCTCACTCTGTGTGTGTAGATGCTCAGTGCTCACTGTATGTGTGGATGCTCAGTGCTCACTCTATGTGTGTGGATACTCAGTGCTCACTCTATGTGTGTGGATGCTCAGTGCTCACTCTGTGTGTGTGGATGCTCAGTGCTCACTCTATGTGTGTGGATGCTCAGTGCTCACTCTGTGTGTGTGCATGCTCAGTGCTCACTCTATGTGTGTGGATGCTCAGTGCTCACTCTATGTGTGTGGATGCTCAGTGCTCACTCTGTGTGTGTAGGTGCTCAGTGCACACTGTATGTGTGGATGCTCAGTGCTCACTCTGTGTGTGTGGATGCTCAGTGCTCACTCTATGTGTGGATGCTCAGTGCTCACTCTATGTGTGTGGATCCTCAGTGCTCACTCTATGTGTGTGGATGCTCAGTGCTCATTCTATGTGTGTGGATGCTCAGTGCTCACTCTGTGTGTGTAGGTGCTCAGTGCTCACTGTATGTGTGGATTCTCAGTGCTCACTCTATGTGTGTGGATGCTCAGTGCTCACTCAATGTGTGTGGATACTCAGTGCTCACTCTATGTGTGGATGCTCAGTGCTCACTCTATGTGTGTGGATGCTCAGTGCTCAATCTATGTGTGTGGATGCTCAGTGCTCACTCTATGTGTGTGGATGCTCAGTGCTCACTCTATGTGTGTGGATGCTCAGTGCTCACTCTATGTGTGTGGATGCTCAGTGCTCACTCTGTGTGTGTGGATGCTCAGTGCTCACTCTATGTGTGTTGATGCTCTGTGCTCACTCTATGTGTGTGGATGCCCAGTGCTCACTCTATGTGTGTAGATGCTCAGTGCTCACTCTATGTGTGGATGCTCAGTGCTCACTCTATGTTAGGATGCTCTCAGTGTTCACTCTGTGTGTGTGGATGCTCAGTGCTCACTCTGTGTGAGGATGCTCTCAGTGTTCACTCTATGTGAGGATGCTCAGTGCTCACCCTGTGTGTGTGGATGCTCAGTGCTCACTCTATGTATGTGGATGCTCAGTGCTCACTCTATGTGAGGATGCTCTCAGTGTTCACTCTGTGTGTGTGGATGCTCAGTGCTCACTCTGTGTGAGGATGCTCTCAGTGTTCACTCTATGTGAGGATGCTCAGTGCTCACACTGTGTGTGTGGATGCTCAGTGCTCACTCTATGTATGGATGCTCAGTGCTCACTCTATGTGTGTGGATGCTCAGTGCTCACTTTATGTATGTGGATGCTCAGTGCTCACTCTATGTGTGTGGATGCTCAGTGCTCACTCTATGTATGTGGATGCTCAGTGCTCACTCTATGTGAGGATGCTCTCAGTGTTCACTCTGTGTGTGTGGATGCTCAGTGCTCACTCTGTGTGAGGATGCTCTCAGTGTTCACTCTATGTGAGGATGCTCAGTGCTCACTCTATGTGAGGATGCTCTCAGTGATCACTCTATGTGAGGATGCTCAGTGCTCACTCTGTGTGTGTGGATGCTCAGTGCTCACTCTATGTGTGTGGATGCTCAGTGCTCACTCTGTGTGTGGATGCTCAGTGCTCACTCTATGTGAGGATGCTCTCAGTGCTCACTCTATGTGTGTGGATGCTCAGTGCTCAATCTATGTGTGTGGATGCTCAGTGTTCACTCTGTGTGTGGATGCTCAGTGCTCACTCTATGTGTGTGGATGCTCAGTGCTCACTCTATGTGAGGATGCTCTCAGTGTTCACTCTGTGTGTGTGGATGCTCAGTGCTCACTCTGTGTGTGTGGATGCTCAGTGCTCACTCTATGTGAGGATGCTCTCAGTGTTCATTCTGTGTGTGTGGATGCTCAGTGCTCACTCTATGTGAGGATTCTCAGTGCTCACTCTATGTGTGGGATGCTCAGTGCTCACTCTATGTGTGGATGCTCAGTGCTCACTCTATGTGTGGATGCTCAGTGTTCACTCTGTGTGTGGATGCTCAGTGCTCACTCTATGTGTGTGGATGCTCAGTGTTCACTCTGTGTGTGGATGCTCAGTGCTCACTCTATGTGAGGATGCTCTCAGTGTTCACTCCGTGTGTGGATGCTCAGTGCTCACTCTATGTGTGTGAATGCTCAGTGATCACTCTATGTGTGTAGATGCTCAGTGTTCACTCTGTGTGTGGATGCTCAGTGCTCACTCTATGTGTGTGGATGCTACGTGCTCACTCTGTGTGTGTGGATGCTCAGTGCTCACTCTATGTGTGTGGATTCTCAGTGCTCACTCTATGTGTGTGGATGCTCAGTGCTCACTCTATGTGTGTGGATGCTCAGTGCTCATCCTATGTGTGTGGATGCTCAGTGCTCACTCTGTGTGTGGATGCTCAGTGCTCACTCTATGTGTGTGGATGCTCAGTGCTCACTCTGTGTGTGTGGATGCTCAGTGCTCATTCTATGTGTGTGGATGCTCAGTGCTCACTCTATGTGTGGATGCTCAGTGCTCACTCTGTGTGTGGATGCACAGTGCTCACTCTATATGTGTGGATGCTCAGTGCTCACTCTATGTGAGGATGCTCTCAGTGCTCACTCTATGTGTGTGGATGCTCAGTGCTCACTCTATGTGTGGATGCTCAGTGCTCACTCTATGTGTGTGGATGCTCAGTGCTCACTCTGTGTGTGTAGATGCTCAGTGCTCACTGTATGTGTGGATGCTCAGTGCTCACTCTATGTGTGTGGATACTCAGTGCTCACTCTATGTGTGTGGATGCTCAGTGCTCACTCTGTGTGTGTGGATGCTCAGTGCTCACTCTATGTGTGTGGATGCTCAGTGCTCACTCTGTGTGTGTGCATGCTCAGTGCTCACTCTATGTGTGTGGATGCTCAGTGCTCACTCTATGTGTGTGGATGCTCAGTGCTCACTCTGTGTGTGTAGGTGCTCAGTGCACACTGTATGTGTGGATGCTCAGTGCTCACTCTGTGTGTGTGGATGCTCAGTGCTCACTCTATGTGTGGATGCTCAGTGCTCACTCTATGTGTGTGGATCCTCAGTGCTCACTCTATGTGTGTGGATGCTCAGTGCTCATTCTATGTGTGTGGATGCTCAGTGCTCACTCTGTGTGTGTAGGTGCTCAGTGCTCACTGTATGTGTGGATTCTCAGTGCTCACTCTATGTGTGTGGATGCTCAGTGCTCACTCAATGTGTGTGGATACTCAGTGCTCACTCTATGTGTGGATGCTCAGTGCTCACTCTATGTGTGTGGATGCTCAGTGCTCAATCTATGTGTGTGGATGCTCAGTGCTCACTCTATGTGTGTGGATGCTCAGTGCTCACTCTATGTGTGTGGATGCTCAGTGCTCACTCTATGTGTGTGGATGCTCAGTGCTCACTCTGTGTGTGTGGATGCTCAGTGCTCACTCTATGTGTGTGGATGCTCTGTGCTCACTCTATGTGTGTGGATGCCCAGTGCTCACTCTATGTGTGTAGATGCTCAGTGCTCACTCTATGTGTGGATGCTCAGTGCTCACTCTATGTGAGGATGCTCTCAGTGTTCACTCTGTGTGTGTGGATGCTCAGTGCTCACTCTGTGTGAGGATGCTCTCAGTGTTCACTCTATGTGAGGATGCTCAGTGCTCACCCTGTGTGTGTGGATGCTCAGTGCTCACTCTATGTATGTGGATGCTCAGTGCTCACTCTATGTGAGGATGCTCTCAGTGTTCACTCTGTGTGTGTGGATGCTCAGTGCTCACTCTGTGTGAGGATGCTCTCAGTGTTCACTCTATGTGAGGATGCTCAGTGCTCACCCTGTGTGTGTGGATGCTCAGTGCTCACTCTATCTTTGGATGCTCAGTGCTCACTCTATGTGTGTGGATGCTCAGTGCTCACTTTATGTATGTGGATGCTCAGTGCTCACTCTATGTGTGTGGATGCTCAGTGCTCACTCTATGTGAGGATGCTCTCAGTGATCACTCTATGTGAGGATGCTCAGTGCTCACTCTGTGTGTGTGGATGCTCAGTGCTCACTCTATGTGTGTGGATGCTCAGTGCTCACTCTGTGTGTGGATGCTCAGTGCTCACTCTATGTGAGGATGCTCTCAGTGCTCACTCTATGTGTGTGGATGCTCAGTGCTCAATCTATGTGTGTGGATGCTCAGTGTTCACTCTGTGTGTGGATGCTCAGTGCTCACTCTATGTGTGTGGATGCTCAGTGCTCACTCTATGTGAGGATGCTCTCAGTGTTCACTCTGTGTGTGTGGATGCTCAGTGCTCACTCTGTGTGTGTGGATGCTCAGTGCTCACTCTATGTGAGGATGCTCTCAGTGTTCATTCTGTGTGTGTGGATGCTCAGTGCTCACTCTATGTGAGGATTCTCAGTGCTCACTCTATGTGTGGGATGCTCAGTGCTCACTCTATGTGTGGATGCTCAGTGCTCACTCTATGTGTGGATGCTCAGTGTTCACTCTGTGTGTGGATGCTCAGTGCTCACTCTATGTGTGTGGATGCTCAGTGTTCACTCTGTGTGTGGATGCTCAGTGCTCACTCTATGTTAGGATGCTCTCAGTGTTCACTCCGTGTGTGGATGCTCAGTGCTCACTCTATGTGTGTGAATGCTCAGTGATCACTCTATGTGTGTAGATGCTCAGTGTTCACTCTGTGTGTGGATGCTCAGTGCTCACTCTATGTGTGTGGATGCTACGTGCTCACTCTGTGTGTGTGGATGCTCAGTGCTCACTCTATGTGTGTGGATGCTCAGTGCTCACTCTATGTGAGGATGCTCTCAGTGTTCATTCTGTGTGTGTGGATGCTCAGTGCTCACTCTATGTGAGGATTCTCAGTGCTCACTCTATGTGTGGGATGCTCAGTGCTCACTCTATGTGTGGATGCTCAGTGCTCACTCTGTGTGTGGATGCTCAGTGCTCACTCTATGTGAGGATGCTCTCAGTGCTCACTCTATGTGTGTGGATGCTCAGTGCTCAATCTATGTGTGTGGATGCTCAGTGTTCACTCTGTGTGTGGATGCTCAGTGCTCACTCTATGTGTGTGGATGCTCAGTGCTCACTCTATGTGAGGATGCTCTCAGTGTTCACTCTGTGTGTGTGGATGCTCAGTGCTCACTCTGTGTGTGTGGATGCTCAGTGCTCACTCTATGTGAGGATGCTCTCAGTGTTCATTCTGTGTGTGTGGATGCTCAGTGCTCACTCTATGTGAGGATTCTCAGTGCTCACTCTATGTGTGGGATGCTCAGTGCTCACTCTATGTGTGGATGCTCAGTGCTCACTCTATGTGTGGATGCTCAGTGTTCACTCTGTGTGTGGATGCTCAGTGCTCACTCTATGTGTGTGGATGCTCAGTGTTCACTCTGTGTGTGGATGCTCAGTGCTCACTCTATGTGAGGATGCTCTCAGTGTTCACTCCGTGTGTGGATGCTCAGTGCTCACTCTATGTGTGTGAATGCTCAGTGATCACTCTATGTGTGTAGATGCTCAGTGTTCACTCTGTGTGTGGATGCTCAGTGCTCACTCTATGTGTGTGGATGCTACGTGCTCACTCTGTGTGTGTGGATGCTCAGTGCTCACTCTATGTGTGTGGATTCTCAGTGCTCACTCTATGTGTGTGGATGCTCAGTGCTCACTCTATGTGTGTGGATGCTCAGTGCTCATCCTATGTGTGTGGATGCTCAGTGCTCACTCTGTGTGTGGATGCTCAGTGCTCACTCTATGTGTGTGGATGCTCAGTGCTCACTCTGTGTGTGTGGATGCTCAGTGCTCATTCTATGTGTGTGGATGCTCAGTGCTCACTCTATGTGTGGATGCTCAGTGCTCACTCTGTGTGTGGATGCACAGTGCTCACTCTATATGTGTGGATGCTCAGTGCTCACTCTATGTGAGGATGCTCTCAGTGCTCACTCTATGTGTGTGGATGCTCAGTGCTCACTCTATGTGTGGATGCTCAGTGCTCACTCTATGTGTGTGGATGCTCAGTGCTCACTCTGTGTGTGTAGATGCTCAGTGCTCACTGTATGTGTGGATGCTCAGTGCTCACTCTATGTGTGTGGATACTCAGTGCTCACTCTATGTGTGTGGATGCTCAGTGCTCACTCTGTGTGTGTGGATGCTCAGTGCTCACTCTATGTGTGTGGATGCTCAGTGCTCACTCTGTGTGTGTGCATGCTCAGTGCTCACTCTATGTGTGTGGATGCTCAGTGCTCACTCTATGTGTGTGGATGCTCAGTGCTCACTCTGTGTGTGTAGGTGCTCAGTGCACACTGTATGTGTGGATGCTCAGTGCTCACTCTGTGTGTGTGGATGCTCAGTGCTCACTCTATGTGTGGATGCTCAGTGCTCACTCTATGTGTGTGGATCCTCAGTGCTCACTCTATGTGTGTGGATGCTCAGTGCTCATTCTATGTGTGTGGATGCTCAGTGCTCACTCTGTGTGTGTAGGTGCTCAGTGCTCACTGTATGTGTGGATTCTCAGTGCTCACTCTATGTGTGTGGATGCTCAGTGCTCACTCAATGTGTGTGGATACTCAGTGCTCACTCTATGTGTGGATGCTCAGTGCTCACTCTATGTGTGTGGATGCTCAGTGCTCAATCTATGTGTGTGGATGCTCAGTGCTCACTCCCTGTGTGTGGATGCTCAGTGCTCACTCTATGTGTGTGGATGCTCAGTGCTCACTCTATGTGTGTGGATGCTCAGTGCTCACTCTGTGTGTGTGGATGCTCAGTGCTCACTCTATGTGTGTGGATGCTCTGTGCTCACTCTATGTGTGTGGATGCCCAGTGCTCACTCTATGTGTGTAGATGCTCAGTGCTCACTCTATGTGTGGATGCTCAGTGCTCACTCTATGTGAGGATGCTCTCAGTGTTCACTCTGTGTGTGTGGATGCTCAGTGCTCACTCTGTGTGAGGATGCTCTCAGTGTTCACTCTATGTGAGGATGCTCAGTGCTCACCCTGTGTGTGTGGATGCTCAGTGCTCACTCTATGTATGTGGATGCTCAGTGCTCACTCTATGTGAGGATGCTCTCAGTGTTCACTCTGTGTGTGTGGATGCTCAGTGCTCACTCTGTGTGAGGATGCTCTCAGTGTTCACTCTATGTGAGGATGCTCAGTGCTCACCCTGTGTGTGTGGATGCTCAGTGCTCACTCTATGTATGGATGCTCAGTGCTCACTCTATGTGTGTGGATGCTCAGTGCTCACTTTATGTATGTGGATGCTCAGTGCTCACTCTATGTGTGTGGATGCTCAGTGCTCACTCTATGTGAGGATGCTCTCAGTGATCACTCTATGTGAGGATGCTCAGTGCTCACTCTGTGTGTGTGGATGCTCAGTGCTCACTCTATGTGTGTGGATGCTCAGTGCTCACTCTGTGTGTGGATGCTCAGTGCTCACTCTATGTGAGGATGCTCTCAGTGCTCACTCTATGTGTGTGGATGCTCAGTGCTCAATCTATGTGTGTGGATGCTCAGTGTTCACTCTGTGTGTGGATGCTCAGTGCTCACTCTATGTGTGTGGATGCTCAGTGCTCACTCTATGTGAGGATGCTCTCAGTGTTCACTCTGTGTGTGTGGATGCTCAGTGCTCACTCTGTGTGTGTGGATGCTCAGTGCTCACTCTATGTGAGGATGCTCTCAGTGTTCATTCTGTGTGTGTGGATGCTCAGTGCTCACTCTATGTGAGGATTCTCAGTGCTCACTCTATGTGTGGGATGCTCAGTGCTCACTCTATGTGTGGATGCTCAGTGCTCACTCTATGTGTGGATGCTCAGTGTTCACTCTGTGTGTGGATGCTCAGTGCTCACTCTATGTGTGTGGATGCTCAGTGTTCACTCTGTGTGTGGATGCTCAGTGCTCACTCTATGTGAGGATGCTCTCAGTGTTCACTCCGTGTGTGGATGCTCAGTGCTCACTCTATGTGTGTGAATGCTCAGTGATCACTCTATGTGTGTAGATGCTCAGTGTTCACTCTGTGTGTGGATGCTCAGTGCTCACTCTATGTGTGTGGATGCTACGTGCTCACTCTGTGTGTGTGGATGCTCAGTGCTCACTCTATGTGTGTGGATTCTCAGTGCTCACTCTATGTGTGTGGATGCTCAGTGCTCACTCTATGTGTGTGGATGCTCAGTGCTCATCCTATGTGTGTGGATGCTCAGTGCTCACTCTGTGTGTGGATGCTCAGTGCTCACTCTGTGTTTGTGGATGCTCAGTGCTCACTCTGTGTGTGTGGATGCTCAGTGCTCATTCTATGTGTGTGGATGCTCAGTGCTCACTCTATGTGTGGATGCTCAGTGCTCACTCTGTGTGTGGATGCACAGTGCTCACTCTATATGTGTGGATGCTCAGTGCTCACTCTATGTGAGGATGCTCTCAGTGCTCACTCTATGTGTGTGGATGCTCAGTGCTCACTCTATGTGTGGATGCTCAGTGCTCACTCTATGTGTGTGGATGCTCAGTGCTCACTCTATGTGTGTGGATGCTCAGTGCTCACTCTGTGTTTGTGGATGCTCAGTGCTCACTCTATGTGTGTGGATGCTCAGTGCTCACTCTATGTATGTGGATGCTCAGTGCTCACTCTATGTGTGTGGATGCTCAGTGCTCACTCTATGTGTGGATGCTCAGTGTTACCTCTGTGTGTGGATGCTCAGTGCTCACTCTGTGTGTGTGGATGCTCAGTGCTCACTCTATGTGTGTGGATGCTCAGTGTTCACTCTGTGAGTGTGGATGCTCAGTGCTCACTCTATGTGTGTGGATGCTCAGTGCTCACACTATGTGAGGATGCTCTCAGTGCTCACTCTATATGTGTGGATGCTTAGTGCTCACTCTATGTGTGTGGATGCTCAGTGCTCACTCTATGTGTGTGGATGCTCAGTGTTCACTCTGTGTGTGTGGATGCTCAGTGCTCACTCTATGTGTGTGGATGCTCAGTGCTCAATCTATGTGAGGATGCTCTCAGTGCTCACTCTATATGTGTGGATGCTTAGTGCTCACTCTATGTGTGTGGATGCTCAGTGTTCACTCTGTGTGTGTGGATGCTCAGCGCTCACTCTGTGTGTGAGGATGCTCTCAGTGCTCACTCTGTGTGTGTGGATGCTCAGTGCTCACTCTATGTGTGTGGATGCTCAGTGTTCACTCTGTGTGTGTGGATGCTCAGCGCTCACTCTATGTGAGGATGCTCAGTGATCACTCTATGTGAGGATGCTCAGTGCTCACTCTATGTTTGTGGATGCTCAGTGTTCACTCTGTGTGTGGATGCTCAGTGCTCACTCTATGTATGTGGATTCTCAGTGCTCACTCTATGTGTGTGGATGCTCAGTGATCACTCTATGTATGTGGATGCTCAGTGCTCACTCTGTGTGTGTGGATGCTCAGTGTTCACTCTGTGTGTGGATGCTCAGTGATCACTCTATGTGTGTGGATGCTCAGTGTTCACTCTATGTGTGTGGATGCTCAGTGCTCATTCTATGTGTGGATGCTCAGTGTTCACTCTGTGTGTGTGGATGCTCAGTGTTCACTCTATGTGTGTGGATGCTCAGTGCTCATTCTATGTGTGGATGCTCAGTGTTCACTCTGTGTGTGTGGATGCTCAGTGCTCACTCTGTGTTTGGATGCTCAGTGCTCACTTTATGTGTGCGGATGTTCAGTGCTCACTCTATGTGTGTGGATGCTCAGTGCTTACTCTGTGTGTGTGGATGCTCAGTGCTTACTCTGTGTGTGTGGATGCTCAGTGCTCACTCTGTGTGTGTGGATGCTCAGTGCTCACTCTGTGTGTGGATGCTCAGTGCTCACTCTGTGTGTGTGAATGCTCAGTGTTCACTCTGTGTTTGGATGCTCAGTGCTCACTCTATGTGAGGATGCTCTCAGTGCTCACTCTATGTGTGTGGATGCTCAGTGATCACTCTATGTATGTGGATGCTCAGTGCTCACTCTATGTGTGTGGATGCTCAGTGCTCACTCTATGTGAGGATGCTCTCAGTGCTCACTCTGTGTGTGTGGATGCTCAGTGCTCATTCTATGTGAGGATGCTCTCAGTGCTCACTCTATGTGTGTGGATGCTCAGTGCTCACTCTATGTGTGTGGATGCTCAGTGCTCACTCTATGTGAGGATGCTCTCAGTGCTCACTCTATGTGTGTGGATGCTCAGTGCTCACTCTATGTGTGTGGATGCTCAGTGATCACTCTATGTGTGTGGATGCTCAGTGCTCACTCTATGTGTGTGGATGCTCAGTGCTCACTCTATGTGAGGATGCTCTCAGTGCTCACTCTATGTGTGTGGATGCTCAGTGTTCACTCTGTGTGTGGATGCTCAGCGCTCACTCTATGTGAGGATGCTCAGTGATCACTCTATGTGAGGATGCTCAGTGCTCACTCTATTATGTGGATGCTCAGTGTTCACTCTGTGTGTGGATGCTCAGTGCTCACTCTGTGTTTGTGGATGCTCAGTGCTCACTCTATGTGTGTGGATGCTCAGTGCTCACTCTATGTATGTGGATGCTCAGTGCTCACTCTATGTGTGTGGATGCTCAGTGCTCACTCTATGTTTGTGGATGCTCAGTGCTCACTCTGTGTGTGTGGATGCTCAGTGCTCACTCTATGTGTGTGGATGCTCAGGGCTCACTCTATGTGTGGATGCTCAGTGCTCACTCTATGTGTGTGGATGCTCAGGGCTCACTCTATGTGTGTGGATGCTCAGGGCTCACTCTGTGTGTGTGGATGCTCAGGGCTCACTCTATGTGTGTGGATGCTCAGGGCTCACTCTGTGTGTGTGGATGCTCAGTGCTCACTCTATGTGTGTGGATGCTCAGTGCTCACTCTATGTGTGTGGATACTCAGTGCTCACTCTATGTGTGTGGATGCTCAGTGCTCACTCTGTGTGTGTGGATGCTCAGTGCTCACTCTATGTGTGTGGATGCTCAGTGCTCACTCTATGTGTGTGGATACTCAGTGCTCACTCTATGTGTGTGGATGCTCAGTGCTCACTCTGTGTGTGGATGCTCAGTGCTCACTCTATGTGTGTGGATGCTCAGTGCTCACTCTATGTGTGTGGATGCTCAGTGCTGACTCTGTGTGTGGATGCTCAGTGCTCACTCTATAGGGGATGCTCTCAGTGATCACTCTATGTGAGGATGCTCAGTGCTCACTCTATGTGAGGATGCTCTCAGTGTTCACTCTATGTGTGGATGCTCAGTGCTCACTCTGTGTGTGTGGATGCTCAGTGCTCACTCTGTGTGTGTAGATGCTCAGTGCTCACTGTATGTGTGGATGCTCAGTGCTCACTCTATGTGTGTGGATACTCAGTGCTCACTCTATGTGTGTGGATGCTCAGTGCTCACTCTGTGTGTGTGGATGCTCAGTGCTCACTCTATGTGTGTGGATGCTCAGTGCTCACTCTGTGTGTGTGCATGCTCAGTGCTCACTCTATGTGTGTGGATGCTCAGTGCTCACTCTATGTGTGTGGATGCTCAGTGCTCACTCTGTGTGTGTAGGTGCTCAGTGCACACTGTATGTGTGGATGCTCAGTGCTCACTCTGTGTGTGTGGATGCTCAGTGCTCACTCTATGTGTGGATGCTCAGTGCTCACTCTATGTGTGTGGATCCTCAGTGCTCACTCTATGTGTGTGGATGCTCAGTGCTCATTCTATGTGTGTGGATGCTCAGTGCTCACTCTGTGTGTGTAGGTGCTCAGTGCTCACTGTATGTGTGGATTCTCAGTGCTCACTCTATGTGTGTGGATGCTCAGTGCTCACTCAATGTGTGTGGATACTCAGTGCTCACTCTATGTGTGGATGCTCAGTGCTCACTCTATGTGTGTGGATGCTCAGTGCTCAATCTATGTGTGTGGATGCTCAGTGCTCACTCTATGTGTGTGGATGCTCAGTGCTCACTCTATGTGTGTGGATGCTCAGTGCTCACTCTATGTGTGTGGATGCTCAGTGCTCACTCTGTGTGTGTGGATGCTCAGTGCTCACTCTATGTGTGTTGATGCTCTGTGCTCACTCTATGTGTGTGGATGCCCAGTGCTCACTCTATGTGTGTAGATGCTCAGTGCTCACTCTATGTGTGGATGCTCAGTGCTCACTCTATGTTAGGATGCTCTCAGTGTTCACTCTGTGTGTGTGGATGCTCAGTGCTCACTCTGTGTGAGGATGCTCTCAGTGTTCACTCTATGTGAGGATGCTCAGTGCTCACCCTGTGTGTGTGGATGCTCAGTGCTCACTCTATGTATGTGGATGCTCAGTGCTCACTCTATGTGAGGATGCTCTCAGTGTTCACTCTGTGTGTGTGGATGCTCAGTGCTCACTCTGTGTGAGGATGCTCTCAGTGTTCACTCTATGTGAGGATGCTCAGTGCTCACACTGTGTGTGTGGATGCTCAGTGCTCACTCTATGTATGGATGCTCAGTGCTCACTCTATGTGTGTGGATGCTCAGTGCTCACTTTATGTATGTGGATGCTCAGTGCTCACTCTATGTGTGTGGATGCTCAGTGCTCACTCTATGTGAGGATGCTCTCAGTGATCACTCTATGTGAGGATGCTCAGTGCTCACTCTGTGTGTGTGGATGCTCAGTGCTCACTCTATGTGTGTGGATGCTCAGTGCTCACTCTGTGTGTGGATGCTCAGTGCTCACTCTATGTGAGGATGCTCTCAGTGCTCACTCTATGTGTGTGGATGCTCAGTGCTCAATCTATGTGTGTGGATGCTCAGTGTTCACTCTGTGTGTGGATGCTCAGTGCTCACTCTATGTGTGTGGATGCTCAGTGCTCACTCTATGTGAGGATGCTCTCAGTGTTCACTCTGTGTGTGTGGATGCTCAGTGCTCACTCTGTGTGTGTGGATGCTCAGTGCTCACTCTATGTGAGGATGCTCTCAGTGTTCATTCTGTGTGTGTGGATGCTCAGTGCTCACTCTATGTGAGGATTCTCAGTGCTCACTCTATGTGTGGGATGCTCAGTGCTCACTCTATGTGTGGATGCTCAGTGCTCACTCTATGTGTGGATGCTCAGTGTTCACTCTGTGTGTGGATGCTCAGTGCTCACTCTATGTGTGTGGATGCTCAGTGTTCACTCTGTGTGTGGATGCTCAGTGCTCACTCTATGTGAGGATGCTCTCAGTGTTCACTCCGTGTGTGGATGCTCAGTGCTCACTCTATGTGTGTGAATGCTCAGTGATCACTCTATGTGTGTAGATGCTCAGTGTTCACTCTGTGTGTGGATGCTCAGTGCTCACTCTATGTGTGTGGATGCTACGTGCTCACTCTGTGTGTGTGGATGCTCAGTGCTCACTCTATGTGTGTGGATTCTCAGTGCTCACTCTATGTGTGTGGATGCTCAGTGCTCACTCTATGTGTGTGGATGCTCAGTGCTCATCCTATGTGTGTGGATGCTCAGTGCTCACTCTGTGTGTGGATGCTCAGTGCTCACTCTATGTGTGTGGATGCTCAGTGCTCACTCTGTGTGTGTGGATGCTCAGTGCTCATTCTATGTGTGTGGATGCTCAGTGCTCACTCTATGTGTGGATGCTCAGTGCTCACTCTGTGTGTGGATGCACAGTGCTCACTCTATATGTGTGGATGCTCAGTGCTCACTCTATGTGAGGATGCTCTCAGTGCTCACTCTATGTGTGTGGATGCTCAGTGCTCACTCTATGTGTGGATGCTCAGTGCTCACTCTATGTGTGTGGATGCTCAGTGCTCACTCTGTGTGTGTAGATGCTCAGTGCTCACTGTATGTGTGGATGCTCAGTGCTCACTCTATGTGTGTGGATACTCAGTGCTCACTCTATGTGTGTGGATGCTCAGTGCTCACTCTGTGTGTGTGGATGCTCAGTGCTCACTCTATGTGTGTGGATGCTCAGTGCTCACTCTGTGTGTGTGCATGCTCAGTGCTCACTCTATGTGTGTGGATGCTCAGTGCTCACTCTATGTGTGTGGATGCTCAGTGCTCACTCTGTGTGTGTAGGTGCTCAGTGCACACTGTATGTGTGGATGCTCAGTGCTCACTCTGTGTGTGTGGATGCTCAGTGCTCACTCTATGTGTGGATGCTCAGTGCTCACTCTATGTGTGTGGATCCTCAGTGCTCACTCTATGTGTGTGGATGCTCAGTGCTCATTCTATGTGTGTGGATGCTCAGTGCTCACTCTGTGTGTGTAGGTGCTCAGTGCTCACTGTATGTGTGGATTCTCAGTGCTCACTCTATGTGTGTGGATGCTCAGTGCTCACTCAATGTGTGTGGATACTCAGTGCTCACTCTATGTGTGGATGCTCAGTGCTCACTCTATGTGTGTGGATGCTCAGTGCTCAATCTATGTGTGTGGATGCTCAGTGCTCACTCTATGTGTGTGGATGCTCAGTGCTCACTCTATGTGTGTGGATGCTCAGTGCTCACTCTATGTGTGTGGATGCTCAGTGCTCACTCTGTGTGTGTGGATGCTCAGTGCTCACTCTATGTGTGTGGATGCTCTGTGCTCACTCTATGTGTGTGGATGCCCAGTGCTCACTCTATGTGTGTAGATGCTCAGTGCTCACTCTATGTGTGGATGCTCAGTGCTCACTCTATGTGAGGATGCTCTCAGTGTTCACTCTGTGTGTGTGGATGCTCAGTGCTCACTCTGTGTGAGGATGCTCTCAGTGTTCACTCTATGTGAGGATGCTCAGTGCTCACCCTGTGTGTGTGGATGCTCAGTGCTCACTCTATGTATGTGGATGCTCAGTGCTCACTCTATGTGAGGATGCTCTCAGTGTTCACTCTGTGTGTGTGGATGCTCAGTGCTCACTCTGTGTGAGGATGCTCTCAGTGTTCACTCTATGTGAGGATGCTCAGTGCTCACCCTGTGTGTGTGGATGCTCAGTGCTCACTCTATGTATGGATGCTCAGTGCTCACTCTATGTGTGTGGATGCTCAGTGCTCACTTTATGTATGTGGATGCTCAGTGCTCACTCTATGTGTGTGGATGCTCAGTGCTCACTCTATGTGAGGATGCTCTCAGTGATCACTCTATGTGAGGATGCTCAGTGCTCACTCTGTGTGTGTGGATGCTCAGTGCTCACTCTATGTGTGTGGATGCTCAGTGCTCACTCTGTGTGTGGATGCTCAGTGCTCACTCTATGTGAGGATGCTCTCAGTGCTCACTCTATGTGTGTGGATGCTCAGTGCTCAATCTATGTGTGTGGATGCTCAGTGTTCACTCTGTGTGTGGATGCTCAGTGCTCACTCTATGTGTGTGGATGCTCAGTGCTCACTCTATGTGAGGATGCTCTCAGTGTTCACTCTGTGTGTGTGGATGCTCAGTGCTCACTCTGTGTGTGTGGATGCTCAGTGCTCACTCTATGTGAGGATGCTCTCAGTGTTCATTCTGTGTGTGTGGATGCTCAGTGCTCACTCTATGTGAGGATTCTCAGTGCTCACTCTATGTGTGGGATGCTCAGTGCTCACTCTATGTGTGGATGCTCAGTGCTCACTCTATGTGTGGATGCTCAGTGTTCACTCTGTGTGTGGATGCTCAGTGCTCACTCTATGTGTGTGGATGCTCAGTGTTCACTCTGTGTGTGGATGCTCAGTGCTCACTCTATGTGAGGATGCTCTCAGTGTTCACTCCGTGTGTGGATGCTCAGTGCTCACTCTATGTGTGTGAATGCTCAGTGATCACTCTATGTGTGTAGATGCTCAGTGTTCACTCTGTGTGTGGATGCTCAGTGCTCACTCTATGTGTGTGGATGCTACGTGCTCACTCTGTGTGTGTGGATGCTCAGTGCTCACTCTATGTGTGTGGATTCTCAGTGCTCACTCTATGTGTGTGGATGCTCAGTGCTCACTCTATGTGTGTGGATGCTCAGTGCTCATCCTATGTGTGTGGATGCTCAGTGCTCACTCTGTGTGTGGATGCTCAGTGCTCACTCTATGTGTGTGGATGCTCAGTGCTCACTCTGTGTGTGTGGATGCTCAGTGCTCATTCTATGTGTGTGGATGCTCAGTGCTCACTCTATGTGTGGATGCTCAGTGCTCACTCTGTGTGTGGATGCACAGTGCTCACTCTATATGTGTGGATGCTCAGTGCTCACTCTATGTGAGGATGCTCTCAGTGCTCACTCTATGTGTGTGGATGCTCAGTGCTCACTCTATGTGTGGATGCTCAGTGCTCACTCTATGTGTGTGGATGCTCAGTGCTCACTCTATGTGTGTGGATGCTCAGTGCTCACTCTGTGTTTGTGGATGCTCAGTGCTCACTCTATGTGTGTGGATGCTCAGTGCTCACTCTATGTATGTGGATGCTCAGTGCTCACTCTATGTGTGTGGATGCTCAGTGCTCACTCTATGTGTGGATGCTCAGTGTTACCTCTGTGTGTGGATGCTCAGTGCTCACTCTGTGTGTGTGGATGCTCAGTGCTCACTCTATGTGTGTGGATGCTCAGTGTTCACTCTGTGAGTGTGGATGCTCAGTGCTCACTCTATGTGTGTGGATGCTCAGTGCTCACTCTATGTGAGGATGCTCTCAGTGCTCACTCTATATGTGTGGATGCTTAGTGCTCACTCTATGTGTGTGGATGCTCAGTGCTCACTCTATGTGTGTGGATGCTCAGTGTTCACTCTGTGTGTGTGGATGCTCAGTGCTCACTCTATGTGTGTGGATGCTCAGTGCTCAATCTATGTGAGGATGCTCTCAGTGCTCACTCTATATGTGTGGATGCTTAGTGCTCACTCTATGTGTGTGGATGCTCAGTGTTCACTCTGTGTGTGTGGATGCTCAGCGCTCACTCTGTGTGTGAGGATGCTCTCAGTGCTCACTCTGTGTGTGTGGATGCTCAGTGCTCACTCTATGTGTGTGGATGCTCAGTGTTCACTCTGTGTGTGTGGATGCTCAGCGCTCACTCTATGTGAGGATGCTCAGTGATCACTCTATGTGAGGATGCTCAGTGCTCACTCTATGTTTGTGGATGCTCAGTGTTCACTCTGTGTGTGGATGCTCAGTGCTCACTCTATGTATGTGGATTCTCAGTGCTCACTCTATGTGTGTGGATGCTCAGTGATCACTCTATGTATGTGGATGCTCAGTGCTCACTCTGTGTGTGTGGATGCTCAGTGTTCACTCTGTGTGTGGATGCTCAGTGATCACTCTATGTGTGTGGATGCTCAGTGTTCACTCTATGTGTGTGGATGCTCAGTGCTCATTCTATGTGTGGATGCTCAGTGTTCACTCTGTGTGTGTGGATGCTCAGTGTTCACTCTATGTGTGTGGATGCTCAGTGCTCATTCTATGTGTGGATGCTCAGTGTTCACTCTGTGTGTGTGGATGCTCAGTGCTCACTCTGTGTGTGGATGCTCAGTGCTCACTTTATGTGTGCGGATGTTCAGTGCTCACTCTATGTGTGTGGATGCTCAGTGCTTACTCTGTGTGTGTGGATGCTCAGTGCTTACTCTGTGTGTGTGGATGCTCAGTGCTCACTCTGTGTGTGTGGATGCTCAGTGCTCACTCTGTGTGTGGATGCTCAGTGCTCACTCTGTGTGTGTGAATGCTCAGTGTTCACTCTGTGTTTGGATGCTCAGTGCTCACTCTATGTGAGGATGCTCTCAGTGCTCACTCTATGTGTGTGGATGCTCAGTGATCACTCTATGTATGTGGATGCTCAGTGCTCACTCTATGTGTGTGGATGCTCAGTGCTCACTCTATGTGAGGATGCTCTCAGTGCTCACTCTGTGTGTGTGGATGCTCAGTGCTCATTCTATGTGAGGATGCTCTCAGTGCTCACTCTATGTGTGTGGATGCTCAGTGCTCACTCTATGTGTGTGGATGCTCAGTGCTCACTCTATGTGAGGATGCTCTCAGTGCTCACTCTATGTGTGTGGATGCTCAGTGCTCACTCTATGTGTGTGGATGCTCAGTGATCACTCTATGTGTGTGGATGCTCAGTGCTCACTCTATGTGTGTGGATGCTCAGTGCTCACTCTATGTGAGGATGCTCTCAGTGCTCACTCTATGTGTGTGGATGCTCAGTGTTCACTCTGTGTGTGGATGCTCAGCGCTCACTCTATGTGAGGATGCTCAGTGATCACTCTATGTGAGGATGCTCAGTGCTCACTCTATTATGTGGATGCTCAGTGTTCACTCTGTGTGTGGATGCTCAGTGCTCACTCTGTGTGTTTGGATGCTCTCAGTGCTCACTCTTTGTGTGTGGATGCTCAGTGCTCACTCTATGTGTGTGGATGCTCAGTGCTCACTCTATGTATGTGGATGCTCAGTGCTCACTCTATGTGTGTGGATGCTCAGTGCTCACTCTATGTGTGTGGATACTCAGTGCTCACTCTATGTGTGGATGCTCAGTGCTCACTCTATGTGTGTGGATGCTCAGTGCTCACTCTATGTATGTGGATGCTCAGTGCTCACTCTATGTATGTGGATGCTCAGTGCTCACTCTATGTGTGTGGATGCTCAGTGATCACTCTATGTGTGTGGATACTCAGTGCTCACTCTATGTGTGGATGCTCAGTGCTCACTCTATGTATGTGGATGCTCAGTGCTCACTCTATGTGTGTGGATGCTCAGTGATCACTCTATGTATGTGGATGCTCAGTGTTTTCTCTGTGTGTGTGGATGCTCAGTGTTCACTCTATGTGTGTGGATGCTCAGTGATCACTCTATGTGTGTGGATGCTCAGTGATCACTCTATGTGTGTGGATGCTCAGTCTCACTCTGTGTGGATGCTCAGTGTTCATCTTGTGTGTAGATGTGTAATGTTCACTGGATTCTTCCTTGTAGTCAGAGTCTACCCTTGGAATCAGTACCTGATGCACGTCAGTTACATTTGTCATACCTCAGAGGGAATTTATAAAATTGTAGGAATAATACTGTTTTGAGAATATGAAAATATTTATTCCTGCTTGTTATGCAATTTTATTGTCATGGCTTGGCCTTTAGTTAGTGTACTTCACCACTTCACTCTATACCTTGTGCTCAACCAATGGCTTCCTCATGTTGAAGACTGTGTTTATTTGACCTCATATATGCAGAAACATTGCTGAGTTCACTATAAAACTTCCAGTGTGTATGTGTGTATGTGTATGTATGTGTGTGTGTGTGTGTGTATATGTGTGTGTGTATGCGTGTATTAGAAAAGGGGAAGAAATAATGAAATAATGGAAGGATATGAATGGAAAGGGAAAAGGTGAAGGAAAAACAAGTAAGAAATTTACAAATCTGGGGAATTCAGTTTTGTTCTATTTAATTCATAGTAAACATGAGTGATAGAAAACACATGTGCACATACCAAGAGGACAAATCACAGAAATAGCCTCCAGGCTACTAGATCCCAGTTGCAATTTACCTTTTACAAAGCATTTTTCATACTTACAAAATTTAACTTCTAAAACCTTGTGAAGTAGTCTGGGCAGAAATAATAACCCACTCCATTTTAAAGGATTACTTACTTAAGGTTACCTAGTCACATAGGTTGGGACAATGGTCTAAACTTTCTAAATTGAAATGATGAGCTGCAATACTTTTACTCTGCATGTTTAGATACTCTTTTGGAGTCCAGAAAAATGTTTGTACTTTTCAGCTAAAATAACAAGGAAGGCAACAGTGAATTAATTGCAAGAAGCAGTCAAGGGCTCTGTCAAAATAGAAATCCATATTCTTAGAAGAATGGAGAATGGCCAGCAGTGGTGCCACACGCCTTTAATCTCAGGACTCCTAGAGGCAGAGGCAGGTGAATCTCTGAGTTCAAGACCAGCTTGGTCTACAGAGGGAGATCCAGGATAGCCAGAGAAACACAGAGAAACCCTGTCTTGGAAAAAAAAAACCCAAAAACAAACAAAAAGAAAGTAAAAACAATGGAGAATATAGGGGTGGCTGATGATACAGAATGCTTCAAGATTGCTTGATTAGCGCGCACAAGGCCTTGGGTTTGAATATAAGCATGCAAAAAAAAAAGGACTCAAAGTAATCTGAAGGACACAATGTTTGAGAAAAATCAAAGTTTAAATCACATTGCTATTATGGTTTGTGGCATTTTGAAAAGGGGTAGAGAGTAAATCAGAGTGCCCATTAGGACACATAACGCTGCTTGTCAGCACCAACTATGAACTATTTGAACTGTTTGAGTCTCAGCTTTTCAGTCTGTAAGGGGAATGAACAATACCTCCTTGCTAGAGCAATTATGAAGCTTAAGTAGAACAGTCTAAAGAAGTAGTCCTTAGTGAGAGGGCATTAATGCATGAAGAACGCCCTTGAACATGGAAATGAAAGCAGATTTCCTTCTTTTACACCAGCACTCTAGGTGGAGGTTATCTTTGACCTAGCATTCTTGCCATAGCCATATAACCACCGCAGTCTTGGAAATCTACCTTACAGCTGCCTGAAAACCAAGTAGTGATGAAACCTCCATGATTCTCTGCTTGGGAAAACTCAGTGCCTGGCAATGAATGGATTAGGAGTTAGCAGACATCAGCGTGTTCTTGTAGAGATCTGCTTCCACAAAGGCTCTCACCTTCCCATCACTTCCAACAATATAGCAAACTACCGTTTTTGTGAACCATATCAAGAAGTTATATAAGTTCACAAAAACAGTAGTTTTCTATGTTGTTAGAAGTGATGGGAAGATGAGAAAATTAAGGGTTTCTGTTCTATTAGTTGATGGGTAATGATTGCCTTTGAATCGGTTACTGAAAAATACGGGTTTTGAAAGTGCTATTGTATCTTTATTCTTAGGCATAACAACGGCTTTCCTAAACTGTTTGAGGCCTAAGTTTTGGTACATTTGAATATGCTCCACCATGAAGTCATGGAAGCTTTTAAAATGTGGGTAAGTGTCTTAGTTAGGGTTTCAACCATTGTGAAGAGACATCATAACCATGGCAACTCTCATGAAAGAAAACGTTTAATTGGGGATGGCTGACAGTTCAGAGATTTAGTCCATTATCATCATGGTGTGAAGCATGACAACATGTAGGTTGACATGATGCTGGAGAGGTGGCTGAGAGTTCTACATCTGGATCAAAAGGCAGTAGGAAAGAGAGTGACAGCAGGCTTATCACAAGCATCTGACAGCTCAAAGCCCACCACCAATGGCACACTTTCTCCAAAAAGGCCACACCCACTCAAACATGATCACACATTTAATAATGACATTCCCTAGGAGTCTGCGAGGGCCATTTTCATTTAAACCACCATGGTAAGGTAACAATTTTTAAGGTAGGGAAACTCCTCTGGGATTTACTTCACTTTCTTAGAAGTAGAGAATTTTGTTTATCTAAAAGCAGAAAAATTGTTGCAGGTGTTATGGGAAATAGATTCAAATATCGGAACAGAACATTCTGATCTGCTGCTGCCCATGCTGGGTCTGAGATGGTCCCTGGAAGGACTTAAAAGTGACCAGTGGGAACTAAAGGGGCTGTAGAAGACAGCTAGGCAGGCGTGTAGTTCTGTAGGTCTACAGCCCGAGTGGTTGCATGAGTTTGGAAGATGATTCTTTTTAGAATCTTCAGATAACAGACAAGATCTTGTTTTTAGTCTTGTACTACTGGAAAATAAGGCAGAAGCTAAATTTATAGAGATGTATATTCCATAGGACTATAATGTGTGCTTTAATCGTCTGCATCTGTGGTAATTTGTTACATAAGCATTGGAAAAACACAGTTGAGCATTTTGTACCCTGAACTGAAAGGACGAGTTCTTTATGCTTAAAGTTCCCATTTTAAGGAAGTCTTGTTACTAATTCCTGTTAAGTCTGTTTGAGCCCATGAGAATAACAGAAAATTTAAAAGGCAGTCAACACAAAATGTCCATGATAAGCATCTAGCACAGCTAGAACTCATGGAGAGCTTGTGGGAGCAGCCACTTAGGAATGAGATGTGGCAGTATCATTCAAAATTAAACATACTCCTATACAAGGAGCCAACAATCCCACACTCAGGAACTGACTCAAAGAACTAAAAGCATACATCCACAAAACACCTTTTGGATGAATGTTTCTATTGGCTTTATTTGGCATAGCTCAAAACTGGAAGCAGTCAGCTTTATGTCAACAGAAGACTAGGATAATAAGCTATGGTAAGTTCATACTATAGAGCATTATACAGAGTGTCCTAACAGGCAAGTCCATGGGGACACAAACTTGATTAGTGCTTTCCAGAGCCTGGGGGCAGAAAGGAATGGGAAATTGCTGGAGTGGGTACAAGGTTTCCTTTGAGGATTGTGAAATGTTCTGCAACTATGTAATGTGATCATTTCACAAACATGAAATTATAACAGCCATTGAGTCACAGATTTTATAAGGGCAAATTAATGATGTATTGACTGTGGGTCCATTTTCAAAACACAGAAATAAAGTGAAATGAACACACTATAAGAAAATGAAACAATGAAGGGGACTAGACAAAGTTATAGGTAAATATAATTTCTTGAATATGATTAGTTTAGAGAAGACAAAATTAACAGTATAGGACAGAAAAGTATTTGCTTTTAAGAAGATAAGGTTAGATATGCACCATGGAACAGCTTGGGAAAACTTGTTGCTATGTTGATAACGTTTTATGTATTGTTAGGGTTTTCAGTTAGGCATACGTCAAGTCTCAGCCACTGGTATCTGTTCACTGTATAGAGCATTAACCACACAAAGACAGAAAAGTTATTGAACCCTATTCTGTGATATATAAATCAAAGTACTTAGAATGGCATTTCTGGGTATACAGCTTATTTTAAAGTGGATTGAAGGCAACAAAGTTAATTGGCACAGAGGTGCAATTAAATTAATAGATACAGGTTATAGAGAGTATAGGGAGATGTTAATGTAGTATCTAAAGAGATCACATATGCATTTGCTACCCAGTTTTATAATTTCCCTGTATGGATGTATTATTTATAGGAAAGTATTAGAGGACAAAACACTACTTGGACTTCACAATGATAAGGTAGTCATTTTTTTCACAGGACTGCTCACATTGCTTCCAATAATCTTTTTTAAAACACTTATATTTCATTTTATATGTGTATGTGAATACTTACATGAATGAATGTGTGCCAAATGTATGCTTTGTGTCCACAAAGGCCAGAAGAAGTCAGCAGATGCCCTGGGACTATAGTTACATAGACATTTGGGTGCTGTGAGCCCAACATAGATCTTCTGTGATAGTGGTAACTGTTTATTTTTGAATCATCTCTCTAGCTCCTCCTGTCAGGTTTTATGCCATAATCATCCTTCATGTACCAATATTTTGCATTGTTTCTATCCTGCATTCCTTATTTTGCCTAGGGTCTCTCAGAGAAGCTGTCATCACCAACCTGTTTAATAGTTTAACAGTGGAAGTGTAAGTAACACCAACTACATAAATGGTTCAGAACTATCTTCCTTCAAGTGCCTCACTATTATAGATGCCTCCTGATGAACAGAAACATCCACATCTTTCAGAGTTCTGTTAGAAACATAGACTCCCAGATTTCACTCTAAATCTGTTTAGAATCTGTTGTTTAATGACTCCCAGGTAATATGTATGTAAATTAACATTTAAAGAATGATTTGGGATATTAATGACAAAAACAAGAAGGACTGGAATAGGACAAGGAATATTAAGCAGCAAAGACATCTTCTTAGGGGGTATAATTTATATAGAACTATCAGACTAATGAGGATAGTGGAGACTCAAGATTGTAGTAGCATTGCATTTGTATTTTAATAAGTAAAGCTTGCCTGAGGATCAGAAAAGTACAACAACCACACTGGGCAGCCTTATAGACCAGATAGAAATGTCACACACTTTTAATCCCAGTAGCCACAGTAGCTTGCCATAGAAGCCAGGTGGTTATTATGCACACCCTTAATCCCCAAACTAGAGAAGATTATAAATGGGAGGAGACAGTTTCAGCTTAAGTCTTGTTCTGAGATTCCTGGAGTAGGATCACCATTTTGAACTGAGGTAAGAGCTAGTTCCTGGTTGATTTGTTTTTCTGACCTTCAGGTTGAACCCCAATTTCTGTCTCAGTTTTTACTATTGGGCTTCACAATATGATCCAGAAATTCATACTCTGATTGCATGGATAAGTCAGTTGATGTAGACACCATGGCACATTCCATATGCTGCTCTGGCTGAATGGCAGGCATGCCCTGGCACTGTGGTCCTCAGGTGGTACATTTCTTGTGTTTTATTTCTAGAATCCTCTGTGTATAAAGTATGTTGTTCTAATATCACATCACTTTCTGCATGAATAGCATGAGTTATTTTTTACTTCTAGCCTCCTAATTCCAATTATATAAGTACAAGATACAAGAGTTTACAAAGACAACATAGGCCACTTTTCAATATATCACAACGAGGCTCTTATGTGAGTGAGTATTTGCTCTGTGATTAGGATTCTGCTTTCTTAGCACTGCTTCTCTTGGTTACTGGGGACTTTATTTTGTTTTAATGAACACCCACTGTGATTAAAATCTTTCCTATCTTTACTCTTCCCAAGTTCTTTACTGGTTTTCAACTTCTTGGACTTTGCTAGTGGGGAATGTTCTCTCTGGTACGGTGGGACATGGTATAATCACCATGCAGATTCACTATCGCCAGTAGAGATTCCAAAAGGGAGCTGAGACTGAAGACCAGATTATCACCTTCTTTAGTTTCAGCTCAAATACTACATGTTTGGTGGAACCCTGTTTAATGTCCACACATGCCTTCAGATGAAGCTCAGTTAAAATGGGATCTTCTAGATTGCACTCATGTTTGTAACTTACATGGAAAGAAAAATACTGTGTATGATAACTTAATGTTAGCACAGAAATTCTTCCCAAATTATGAAATGTTTTCTCAACCAAAATACTTTCATTGATTTCTTTCAGTGGAAGGTGAAACAGGCCTTTATGGCAGGTTAGAGGCAAGATGTTGAAAGAGAAAATTACATTGCTCAGTACTAAAAAAAAAAAAAAATCAATCCAGTAAGGCAAAGAAGAATGTGTAGGAATTAGGAGAGATAGGAAGCATGGCAAGGCACTAGTGTCTGAAGCTGGGAAACTTTGCTAGGTCGGCTAAATAGTGCACAATGGCACCCCAGCAGTTCTTCCCTGAACAAGGAAGGTTCTTAGAGAAGGACGCTATGTGCATGCAGACACAGTTACACATACAGGAGTATCTCACTTGAAGTCAATGGTTTCCATCCTCGCTCACCGACCAAGAACAGACAATGAAAGGTTTCTGAGTACATGAACAAAGAGTATCGTTAATAACTCCCAATAATAATACACAATAACCATTTACAGAGCTGGCATGTATTAATCATCCATTTTGCTAAATTCTTCATATACATTATTCTCAGAATGTTGAGGGAAAAATCATATTTTCATCTCCAGTTTGCTAATGAAGAAACCGGGAAATGGAAAGATTTAATGGATGCAAAATGTACTAAGATAAAAATATGACGGTCTTCAGTAGAACTCTGATTCTAAAACCCTTACCTTCTGCAATTCTTAGCTAAAAAGTATGATTCTGTAGATTACTGAAGGTTTATCCTAGACCCAGTTTCTAGTTTTAAGGTTTTATTTATTTATTTTTTATTGTGTGTGTAATGGTGTTTTGGCTGCCTGTTTTCTGTGTACCAATTGTGTGCCTGGTACCCGTGAGGGGTCGAATAGTGTATCAGATCTCTCTAGAAATGATACAAGTAATTCTGGCTATACTATTTTAGTCACACATGTCCTTTTTATAAATTACTTACATGACAAGGGCTTCTTCTATGTTGACTCATGTTTTGTTGTTCTTTATAGTGGGTACACTAATGATATCTGTTTTAAAAAGTCCCTGTGAAGAAAAAGTTCTCTCTCTCTCTCTCTCTCTCTCTCTCTCTCTCTCTCTCTCTCTCTCTCTCTCTCTCTCTCTCACACACACACACACACACACATGCACTCACTGTGATTTGTTTATAGATTAGGTTCCATAAAACTAGAGCTATATGAAGTCAAATCTAAGAATCACTTTGGCATCAGAACAGACAATTTCTGGCAGTTGGAAGGAATGTCCCTCATGGAGAAGGTCTCAATTGAGAAGATTGCATGGTGCCTTCACTCATCATTCAGGGAGTTGTCCAGGAGGGGGACTTCCCACTCCTGTGCTATCTGTCTCCATTTAGTGGAGAGAGCAATAACGTGTCAGATTCACTACCTCTTGTTCTCCAAATCCCAGCCGGCATTGCCTAGGAGACAGAAATAGCATTCATCGAAAGCCACAATTACCTCATTTCACTGGCTCATTTGTCTGAGATGTGTCTTGCCTCACAGTGACTTTGCAGGGCCAAAAGTCCAGCAAACATAGCAAACAGAGCAACTGCTTGTCCAAGAAATGGCCTTGCAAACAGGAGAGGACATCATGTTCCCCAAGCAGATCAGGACCTTTGGCTGTTTCTATGGGTGTTTTGTTTTTCAAGCCAGAAACAGTGTGTGAAAACTCCTGGGGATTTCCCCAGCGCTATTCCTCAGGTGGCCAGGCTTCCTCTGACGTTGTTTGTGAGTGATGGAGTGCAGTGAGAGGGTCAAGCAGAAGGCCATCCAAGGGCACTTTCCACATGATTGCGGGAAGCGGGATAATTAATGTAATGTCGGAGTGTTCAGAAAAACAAGAGGTTTCTGAAGAGTGCCTGGCACATGTTAGATGGACCTTCAAGAAGTAGTTCTTGAATGAAGCACTAGAGGATTGAGTGAGCAGACTACCAGTATCTGGCTAAGGAGTGCAATATGATTTCAACAGGGTGACCAGCTGTCCCAATTTGCTCAGGAATAATAGGCTTCTGAGGGTGTAGGTAGCGTTTTTAGTGTTGAAATGAATAAAATATTGAGCAAACTGGCATGAGTTTGTCACTTCAGTTTGAACACAGGTGTATCTGAATCTGAAACATGACTTTTACCATCAAATGAAAACCTGTCTTCCAGGAGGCTTGAATTTAATAAGGTAAACTCTACTCAGGAGCAGATAATTATTGTTATAGTAATAAAAATATAAAACAATGTTGTAATAAATCAAATGATGTGGTTTATTGAATAAAGGAGATGGCAGCTCAGCCTGTCATAGCCCTTTATTGTCACCACTACTTATTGCTAAGTTCACTCTGAGTTTGTAAGGGCATATCTTCCATTGAGGGAACACTGTAGTGGTCCAGGCACAGATCTTTGCTAGTAAATGGTTTTGGGACAGGCATGTGACATAATTTTTGATAATGGAAAATATAAGAATGTCTGATAGGTAGATTCCTACAAAGGTTTTCTTGCTCTTAAGAAGAAATAAAAACTAACAAAAGCTCTTATGCCCTGCGGACGATATCAACAAGCATCCCTCAGTAGATATTTTAAATTTACCAGAGGAAGTTACTGTAAGTTGAATGATGTGTGAACCAAGAAGAACCTGAGTCTTTAATGACATCATTGAACTATCTCCTGACCCTGTAGTCATTTAAATTCAGAACACATAATATTGCATGCTATCTTTATTATAAGTTGATTTGACATTCTGTTATGTAGTCAATAATACAGTAGTTGGTAATATTCAAAATCTCCTCTGACTTCAGAAGAAGGCATTACAGCCACCAGATGATATGACAGAGGAGCACTCATGGCATGAAAGAAGACAAAACCAAAGGCCAAAGTAAGCAGTTTGTAGTGTATTGGAGGTAAGCAAAGAGTCACAGTTGCCTCAGTCGGATTTATAATAGTCATCGACAGAACAAGGGGCAGGGAATATACTGAAGAAATAGAACATGGAAAAGGCTTTGAATTCCAGACTCAGAAAACTAGACTGTCCCTATAAGTACCAGAGAATCTTTGGTACGGTTTGAATCTGAAATGTCCTTCAAAGGTTCATGTGTTAAAGGTTTGGCTGTCAAATGATGAGCCTTTAGGAAAAGTTTGCATCATAAGGGCTCTAACGGTACCAGTAAATCACTCTGTTTATTTGGTGGATTTATGAGAAGGAGTCAGAAATAAGCCACAGTTGGATGAAGTAGGTACCATTGAAGGAGATATGCTGTCCCTAGTCCTCCCTCTTTCTCTTTGATTCCTGGATGCCATGAGGTGTGTACCTCTGCTCTTTATTGTCCTCCCTGCCCTTATTAGGTCATGTACTTTGAAGCTGTGAAAACCCCTCTTTTTAAGTTGTTAGGCATTTTGTTAAAAGAATGAAGACCGATTCACATAGGAATGCAAATGTATTTGAATGATTTGAAGTTAGAGCAGTAGTTATCAACTCCAGAACATTTTGGTGCGTGGACAGTAGGATGTAGGTAATGGAGAGTGGCCTAGAAATATCTCTTAATCTTTCTTTAAGTTACTTGGTAGTTTTGAAGAATAACAATGTTTGTGAAGAAAATAGAGAGATACTAGAGTTTGGAACATTTTCATCTTATTTATTTGCAAACTATCTCAGAATATCAATCTAGAAGAAATATTTCAGATTTTTTTCTAAGAAAATACATTCCTTTTTGACTTTCTGTTCCATTTACCTCTAAAACAAAACAAAGGTGGCATAAACTCTATGGGATAGTGGTACCAGCTCTTACTATACAATACAAAGGTGGTATAAACTCTACAGGATAGTTGTACCAGCTCTTACTATACAATACAAAGGTGGTATAAACTCTACAGGATAGTTGTACCAGCTCTTACTATACAATACAAAGGTGGTATAAACTCTACAGGATAGTTGTACCAGCTCTTACTATACAATACATAGGTGGTATAAACCCTATGGGGTAGTTGTACCAGCTCTTACTATACAATACAAAGGTGGTATAAACTCTGTGGGGTAGTTGTACCAGCTCTTACTATACAATACAAAGGTGGTATAAACTCTGTGGGGTAGTTGTATCAGCTCTTACTATACACCACTGCTATCAGGAGTAATGTTAGAAAGAAAAGATACAGAAGTCAAGTGATTTCTCTCAAAGTCATCCTGTACATAAGCTTGTGATCTAGGACTAGAAATAAGGTTTAAGCATTACTTGTTTATTTTCCCTTCCATTGAAATAAGTTGCAGATATTTCAATGTTGTAGGAGGCTGCTTGTTTATTCCTGGCTGCTCAGCCCCAAAATAACCACACAGAAACTGTATTAATTATAGTCTCTTTCTTAAATAAATATATACTTTTCTTTATATATGTAATCTTCATAATCTATCTATATATAATCATTTCTTGTTTTTATTTTAGTTCCTCTGTGCAGCCATGGTGACTGTCCTGGAACTCACTCTGTAGACCACGCTAGGCTTTAATTCATTGTGATATGCCTGGGATTAAAGAAATGCACTACCAATGCCAAGTAAATCATAGTCTCTTGAATGTGTGTTAAAACATAGATTTCTGGGACACCCTGGAATTTCTGACTCAAGTCCAGTATGGTAATTTAAGTGATAATATTCACAGAACATTTTCATATAAGATCTAGGCTATGGAACAAGGCAAAATAATTTCAGAATTACTGTGTAAGTTCAAATTCAAATGGGCTAACTTTGCCATTGAAGAATCATTTTTCAAACTAATAAAACGGAGTTAAAACCTGGCTCTGGTAATTCCTAATTGTATAACATGAACAAAATTATCTCTGTGATTTGAGTCTATCCTTACAGAAACAGTAATACATACCTAGAATATTTTCTAAAGTCAATGCAATGTGTCTAGATTCCACTAATTATCCATTTGCCAACCTGTCATCCCTTGGTTGACTTTCTGTTGAAGAGCCTTGTTTCTCTTGAAGATAGATGTTTCTTGGCTCCTGCAGGAGCTGGCTTTTCTACAAAAAGCTTGAGTTTACACCTCTTCCACCAAAATACTAAAACACATATGGAGCCTATTTCTAGAACGGGTTATGCAAATCGCTTTCAAAGGGGAAAATACGATAGGCAAATCATGTCAATATTATCCTCAAAGCAGTGTTCTCGAGCTAAAAACTATCCCATATGCTCTGCTTCACTCGTTCTGGCGTTTTTAACAGCTTCACCAGAGCAGCTGCTCCTGCTCACTGATTGCCTGCAACATTAAACAATGTATGCACCCAGTTCCCAGACTTTTCCTCTAGCAACACAGGGTTTCCAGATATTTGCATCTTTCTCTAGGTCATTCTATTCCCGTTGTGCCGAACACCAGCTATGTGACTTAGCAGAAGATGGTATGTGAATGATCAAGGTGACCTTTGGAACCAGCATTGGTAAAACCAGAGCAGTAACAGATGGGCTTCTAGACCTGAAAACAAGCTAGTTCCAGACACAATCTTTCTATGACTCAAAGGAACTTGACTATCTCCAATGCCACCCACGGTTGCCATGTCATTTTCCATGTAATTTTGTTGAGACCTTTCTCATTACCAACATTGAATAACTATACATCTTGCTGTCAAAATAATAAATTTGAAATTTATAGTTGACTTTTTTCTGATCCTGTGATCAAGGAAGTTTCCAGTTTTTGTCAATGTTTCCATGTCGGTGCTTGCCATGATTCTATCAGCCTTCAGTGCAGAATTCTACGCGCGTCCCCGTCATTTCTAGCCAGGTTAGCTTCAATTTCTTAACTAATAATATTTCCAAATAAGTCCACTCCACTTATACCTAATCCTAAGTAGAAGTATCTGATGCAGAGTGTGACATGTGTAATCTTCAGTGTCTTTCCAGTGATCACCACTGTCCTGAAACCTAAGACTGACCTCTTCATCCTGGTTGACTCAAAATAGGCATTTTCCAGCATGTCGTTCAGTAGCCACATAAGACTGTTTAAATCACATTTTGTTTTACTAATGATTTTTTTTCTCATTTCAGCGAACAAATACTCAAGAAGAAACAAGTTAAGTGTGGTGGGACATGTATTTTAGATGACAGATTTGAGAAAGTATTGTGGTAGGAATCACAGTGTATCATATGCAAACCCACATACAAATTTATTTTTCATGTAGTTTAATCTTCATTGGAAAACTAGCTGATTTAGAAAACACATAGAGGACGTGTACAGAAAGATTTTAGTGAGGATTGAAGGCCATCTAAAGACAACAAGAAAAAGACAAAATGACATCATTTCATTGTTGGAGTACCAAAGCTGAATGACAGAGGGAAAACATAATCCTGATGAATACCAATATTCCCAGTGCTTCCTGACTGATAGATAGCAGTTTTTGGTGATGTCTTTAAAAAACTGTTTTCCTTGATTTTGACAGAGGTTCTCTCACTTGGTCCTATTAATCATTACTTAGGTTTGGTAGCTGATGAGCCAGCTTCAAGAATATCTCTATCTTTGCTGACCCAGCATTGGGCTTATAAGCACATGCCACCACAATTTGCTGTTTTGTCTGGATCCCAGGGGTTGAATTCAGGCCCTTGTACTTGTGGAGAAGTATTTTACCAATTGAGCTACTCTAAGTCCACAAATCAAATAAAATTTAAAATTCAACTTTTCAATAATAATAGTTGCATTTTAAATACTTGGCAGTTTCTTCTCATGATCATTTCAAACAGTAAATTCAGAATACTTCCTTCATCTCTGAAACTATTGCTGACTGTATTCTAAGTATAAGGAACTGATGAAGAGTGTTTGCTGTGTTATTGTATGTAACACTGTCAACCTAAAAATCATTTAGGAGACAGGCCCCTGTGCTTATCTGTAAGAACTTATGGGGTTAAGTTCATTGAGGTTAGAAGATCCACTTGGTCAGACAAATGAGGGAAAGGGACCTACACTTGAGTATTCATCTTTCTTGGCTTCTTGGCTGTGGATGCAGTGTGGCCAGCTGCCTCAAACTCATGCCACTCTGATTTCTTTGCTATGTACATGCTTCAAGAGCACCAAAATGGATTTTCCTTCTATGATGCACTGTATCCTAGAGATGCAAGACAAAGCAACAATTTTCTTCCTTAAGTTGCGTCTGTCAAGGTATTTTATCACATCAAAAGCAAAACAGCTAATATAGTGTGTTGTTCATGGCCAGCGTATTGGGACATAGTGACTGTGAGTTTTGGTGTGAAAAACACAAACTAGATGAGAGCATTCTCAAAAGCAGGAGATCCAATGAAACTGAAGATATTTATATGCTCTAAAGAACTCTCACACTGTTCACAATGGGAATGTGTCCTAGTTAGCGTTTCTATTGCTGGGATGAAACACCACGACAGAAAAGCAAGGTGGGAAGGATAGGGTTTAATGACTCACATTTCCAGGTCATAGTGTGTCTTTGGAGGAAGGAAGAGCAGGAACTCAAGCAGCGCTGGAACCTGGCGGCAGGAGATGTTGCAGAGGCAACGAAGAGGAACTGCTTACTGGCTTACTGAGGTCGAGGGCATGTCTGTGTTTTCTCACAGGACAAAAACCAAGCGAGGTGGCTTCCAGAGAGACTAATTCGATGCATTCAGCGGAAGGACAACGGATCTGGAGACAGCGAAGCTGAAAACCGCGCCACAGAAGGAACAGAAATAAAACGGCTCCAGGAGGAATCCAGTAACCCAGCCCTCAGAGAGGAGCTTGATCTGGACTGGCAACTCGCAGCGCTGCAAGGAGACCTCGGACAGAGAGATCCTGCTGAGATGAGCTGACTGTGGTGTCTGCTGCTGGCTGTGGTGTGAAACCTGTTGCTTCAGAACTAAGATACCAACTAAACATTTGAGTGTTTTCGGTTTATGGGACAGGACTCATTTTAAATAAATATTAAACCTAAAAAATAAGACCTAAGCTTTCCCCTCAGGGAAAGAAAGATACAAAATAAAGTATGTCTAAAACCCCCCTTCACTTAACAAAGGGGCAGACTGAGGGTTTAACAGCTACACAGAGACTAAAAATGAGATTAAATAACAACAAATGGTATTATACTCTTAACGGTAATGACCTGATATTTACAGCTGCATATAAGGTGATGGGAAAAATCTGGTAATGACCAATGGTGCTAAATACATCGGTAATGACCGAAAGGAATATAAATTTATGGTAAAAATATATAAATAATTAAAGAGCTGGTAATGACTGGCTAAATATAAAATTATCAATAATTGAAAAAGCTGGTTTTGACCGGCCAAACACAAAATTATAAAAATTGGGAGAGCTGGTTTTGACCTGCTAAACATAAAATTACGATATTAAAAATTTAAAGATCGGTATTGACCGATAATGTAAAAAACTCATGATTGTAAATTGCTACGATTAACAGTTGACTAAAAGAAAGGTTGTGACAATAAATGTTAAGAGTTAATATGTATGCTAAGAAAGTAAACTCTAAATGATGTTCTGTACCAGCAAAAAAAAAAAATTCAACTCAGGCGATTCTACTCTACTTTAATATAGGAAAATATAGTCTTTGGGAGCATAATTATTCATAAAGCATTGTGATACATCCTGAAAAAATATGGCTGATACACAGGGCCTAAAAAGTATATTTCTCTCCACTAATCTCTTCTCTTTACAGAGGTCGGCAGTCAATGACGGGTTTAAAGCTTCTTCTCCCCAGATGCCTAAGACAGGGGCTTGCATAAACGATGCCTGTTCCAATGACAAAAAAAAATTGGGTAAATAAAGAGGACTTTGCCCAAATCAGACACGACTTATCTGTCCTCTTGCAGAAGCACAGGGTTTATTAAAATTAATAAGAGAAAATGGATTGTGGGCCCATATTTCAATATGGCACAACAGCCATTAGCCCAGTCTGAACTGATCAGGTAGATCTGGCTCTGCCTTAGCAAAAGCCAGGATGTGCTGCTCCTAGCTTTCTTCTGTTAGAATGTAGATGACCTGAGAAGAGATGCTGACTGAAGCTGAGGTCTTAAGAGTTTAGATGTTTGGTGCTTCCTTCCTTTGTAATTTGGAGGATGTCTTATAGAGATGCTAATTCATGGACTACTGACTGCCAGATGCAGACGTGACCTGAGCCCAGGCACCTGGTTGCCTAGGTAACAGCCTTTGTGTGTTCCCGCTCATTTGGTGTGGGTATATAAAATGTTTGGAGAATAAAGGGTGAGCTGGCTTTTTCCATGATGACCATGTAAGCTGTGTCAGTTTTATTCCTCGCGACTCCGTTCCAACCGGGTTAGGGAATCTGTATTGGACCCTCACGGGCTCCGACAGCTTACTTCCCATGGCTTGCTCATTTTGCTTTCTTACAGATCCCAGAACAACCCTCAATGGACTGAGCCCCCTCATATCAATCACTAAATTAAAAAAATTAAAATTAAGAAAATGCCTTACAAAGCCAGAACATGAAGTAGGATCAAAACCCCATGCCATTGTCCTTGGCTTCTCATCAGCCCTCGTTGCTCACCATGTTCAGAGAGTCTGGTTTTATCCCATGCTTTTTCAGTCCCAGTCCAGCTGGCCTTGGTGAGCTCCCAATAGATCAGCCCCACTGTCTCAGTGGGTGGGTGCACCCCTCGTGGTCCTGACTTCCTTGCTCATCTTCTCCCTCCTTCCGCTCCTCATTGGGACCTTGGGAGCTCAGTCCAGTGCTCCAGTGTGGGCCTCTGTCTCTATCTCCATCCATCACCAGATGAAGGTTCTATGGTGATATGCAAGATATTCGTCAGTATTGCTATAGGATAGGGTCATTTCAGGTTCCCTATCCTTTTGTGGGAGCCTAGCCAGTTTGGATGTTCACCTTCCTAGACGGAGGAGGGGGGAGGGGGACCTTGGACTTTCCACAGGGCAGGGAACCCTGACTGCTCTTTGGACTGGAGAGGGAGGGGGAGAGGAGTGGGGGGAGAGGAAGAAGGGTGGGAGGAGGGGGAGGGAAATGGGAGGCTGGGAGGAGGCTGAAACTTTTTTTCTTTTTCTCAATAAAAGAAAAAAAAAGGAAAAAATGCCTTACAGTTGAATCTTATGGAGGCATTTTCTGTCTGTGGCAGCAATATTTTGTGATATTAAGGCATGTGGGTTAGTCTAAATATTTGTGATCAGAAAACTAGATAAGAAAACATACAAAATGGGTATTTTAAGACTAGGGATAGAACATTTGTCTGGTGTGTGTGTGGCCCTCTAGGAGTTAAATTTCCAGCAGTGGAAAAAGAAAACTTTGTGTGTGGAAAAAGCCAGTGAAGCAGGTGATTAGATACACAAAGCCTATTACAAAACATATTGGTCTATTCAATATTACAATAGTTTAGGTCAGTGAGATATCTCAGTGTGCAAACGCACCTACCACTATATTACTTGAATTCAGTCCCAAACCCCACATGGTGATAAAACTCATGCCTACAAGTACTTCTTTTATCTTCACGCACCTGGAATGATATGGACACACACACACACACACACACCACATACATATACAAATTGCACATAAAACACACAATAAATAAGAAAATAAATGTAAAAATAAAAAAGCTAGATGAGTTTCGTAGTGCTCAGTTAAGTCATAGAAACCCAGTGTTATTTAGATGATTCTTTGGGAAAGTCACAGAACATGAACATTAGTCTGTCATATGAGGAACTGGCAGTGGTTGCCTGCCATTGGAAGACCCTGGAAAGCATTAGCGGGAGAGTACTGTAAGGGTAGTGGACATGTTCTGTGCTGTGATTAGGGTGTGCATTACATGGAAGCATGCACTTGTCAAACTCACTTAATGCCATACTTCAGTCCTGTGCATTTTAGTGTATGTAAATATATTCCAATAGAATCAGTTACTTTTAGCAAGCATTTAAAGATGTCATGATTAGTTTCAGATAAGTTCTATATTGCCATGTATATATGCACATAAAACCACAGTATGTGTTTATAAAGATCTTTATTTTAAAATTTTGAGGAACTATTTGTGTTACAGTTCAGGTAACTAAATAACATTGGTAAGGCTTGTTGAAGAAAATCAACGTTAAAATAAGATGATTCTTATGTGCACTGGAGGTGACTGGACTGTGGCTGGGGTCGCTGTACTGAAAAACACAGCCAACTGTCATTGAGAGCGGTAAGACGGCTCCTGGGTTGTGCTTCCCTCTCTTCCCTCTCCCTCTATCCATGGTGGATTCTCAGCTATGTAGGGTAGAAGACAAAGAAAGCCCAGGGCGAAATGAAGTCTGCAAGAAAAAAATAGAGAAAACTGAAATATAGCGGGACCAAGAGAAAGAATGATGACATGGACACCTTCAGTTTCCGGACACAACTCTGTCCTTGGGATCTCTCGCAGCAGACAGACACGCATTGGATGTTTTTCTTTACCCTTTCCTTAAATTAATATGAGTTTGTTATTTGTAATTTACTCTGAAAGTTTTATCAATACAGTAGTCTCCTATAAAACTTTAATGGATCTTTATTGAAAGCTGAGTTTAACTTTAAAAATACCTGCTCAGTCACTGAAGTAGTCAAACATACAAAACTAAAGATTCTTATAATGAATACTTACCTTCAACCAGTTCTAATATGCCTTAATCTTACCCCATCCCCTTCTGTCCACTCCAACTCCCAGTTCTAAGTTCTTGCTGATACTGTTATATAGATTAAAAACAAGTCCCAAATATTTTTTTATTTCAAACATAAATGCTTGAATAGAAACCTCTAAGGTCAAGAATTGTTTATAAGGAAAATATAACCACAGTATCAAGCTCACATCCCAGCAATAACAATCCCTTGGTGTTATTAAATATATAAACATAACTCATATTTCTCACAAGTATCATTGCACCATATTTGCAAAATTCATGATCTAAGCCTTCAGGTTTGTCCAAATAACTATGTATACAGCCCAATGCAAAACTGCACACCAACTAGAATATTTTAACTAAAAATATTCTGAGATTTGTGTGTTTGTGTGTGAGAGACAGACAGAGAGAGAGAGAGAGAGAGAGAGAGAGAGAGAGAGAGAGAGAGAGAGAGAGAGAGAAATTACTTTTAGAATTCTAATTTTTAGGTCTGAAACATAAACTTCATTGATGACAGCTTCACGTCAAAAGACTGGATCTGAATGTAATGACCCTTTAAAAGGAGGGATTGTGCATTGTTTATGTGTGAGATAAACACAGAGATAGACAGAGAAAGGGAGAAAGGGGGAAGGAGGGAGGGAGATTTGTCAGTTGTAGAGAACAGTACCGGATAAGCTGAGTTGACCCCTAATATTAAATAAAGGGAGAATGAATGTCAAGGAGAAAGATCAGGACCTGTGTGGCATTTAAATTTAGTCTGGTGGATGTTTCCTGTGTCAACCCTTTCAACATTATTTCTCCAAATCCCAGAGGTGGGTCATAGACGCCAATCCTGTTGGACAGGGGAGAGGGTGTCCTTCATAGGTAAGAATATATCTGTGGGTCATGCCTTTGAGAAGTTAGCCTGCATATTCACAGGATCTGCAAGATCACAGGAGAGTCCTTCCCGACGTTGCACAGGCTACTTGTAATTTCTCTTCATTTCCTTGTGGACTCTGACTCCAACTAATACTTCACTTCACCACACACTGCAAGGAATTCTGCTGGAAAGCTTTCCCCATGAAGTACAGAGGTATTCTGCTGAGCAGAGTATGAAAATCTGTTACAGCTGGTCTGGCTTTCCTTAGAGTGTGGTAAGGGGCTGCTAAGTCACTGACTCATTGGGGGTCTTCTAAAACTGTTGTCTTACCACCTTCCTTGCAGAATGATAAGACAGAAGGAAGTAGTGTTTTAAGAAAAATTATTTCATAATTTCTCACTATGTACAATCCAAATACACATATTTTGTTTTTATTTTTATTTGCTAAAAATTTATTTGTTTCTAACTATTATTTTATGAAATTATAATACATAATACTGCTATAGTGGCAAAAAACACTATTTAAATAATGCTTTTTCTATCAATATATCTGCTAAAAGCAACCTTTTTTTTTCTGGTGGTTTACTTTTTCTCTTTCAGCTCATTTTGCCAATGGTATATATTTCCACCAATTATGTTCTTTAGTTGATTAAGATGTTTTCCCCTGCCTTGATGTGAGACTTTTTGCCTGGTCTTATTATATCTTTTTGTGCTATATTTGGTTGATGTCCCTGGGAGATCGGCTCTTTTCTGGAAACAGGGGGAGGGGAGAAGAATGGACTGAGGAAAAAGAGATGTTGTGGAGGACTACGAGAAGTGGAGGAAGGGGAAACAGTAGTATTGTATGAGAAAATAATAATAATTTTTAAAAGATGTTATCTATGTTGTCTAAGATACCAGTAATATGCAAGTCAATCATTCATTAAATTTTGCTTTTCACTTTTAATGGTTTGTTTATTTATTTAATGGGTCATTTATTTAGAATGATGTGAAATGATTACACCCCTTTAAAGACAAGTTTGCAACATGAGAAGCATTAAGGAAAAACCTAGGCTTTCTTGTAGCTCTTTAGGTATGGCTTATCTGATCAGTTTAGATTATGGTCACACCAGACATTTTCTCATGCAGACATTTATATACACACCTTCAGTTTGGCAATCTTGTCCAATGTATACTAGAGGTTGATGCCAGGGAGGTCACCATATGCATCTTAGTACAATAGTTAGGAAGAGCTTGAAAGACAACAGATAAGATGACCTGCATCAAGAGAACTGATTGATTTTGTCCTCTTTTCTATTGCACACATGTGTAACATAGATTTAGATAAGAGATGTTATATGATATACATGCAGTCCTCTGGTTTTATTTCAAAAGTGAAAACTCCTCTCTTTTGATTGGTCTACCTTTCTGTACCTTCCTAAATTATTTAAGTAGATGTAGGTATTTAGGCAGAGCAAGTTTTCCACACAATGATATATACATTTTGTAACGAGTGGGAACAGGACCTATATGTTAAGATATTTATTTTTTTATTATTATTTTTTAATTTATTTATTTATTAATGATTTCTGCCTCCTCCCCGCCACCGCCTCCCATTTCCCTCCCCCTTCCCCGATCAAGTCCCCCTCCCTCATCTGCTCAAAGAGCAATCAGGGTTCCCTGACCTGTGGGAAGCCCAAGGACCGCCCACCTCTATCCAGGTCTCCTAAGGTGAGCATCCAAACTGCCTAGGCTCCCCCAAAGCCAGTACGTGCAGTAGGATCAAAAACCCACTGCGATTGTTCTTGAGTTCTCAGTATTCCTCATTGTCCACTATGTTCAGCAAGTCTGGTTTTATCCCATGCTTTTTCAGACCCAGGCCAGCTGGCCTTGGTGAGTTCCCAATAGAACATCCCCATTGTCTCAGTGTGTGGGTGCACCCCACGCGGTCCTGAGTTCCTTGCTCGTGCTCTCTCTTCTTCTGCTCCTGATTTGGACCTTGAGATTTCTGTCCGGTGCTCCAATGTGGGTCTCTGTCTCCTTTCATCGCCTGATGAAGGTTAATATTCAGGAGGATGCCTATGTGTTTGTCTTTGGATTCACCTTCTTATTTAGCTTCTCTAGGAACATGAATTATAAGCTCAATGTCCTTTATTTATGGCTAGAAACCAAATATGAGTAAGTACATCCCATGTTCCTATTTTTGGGTCTGGCTTACCTCACTCAGGATAGTGTTTTCTATTTCCATCCATTTGTATGCAAAATTCAAGAAGTCCTTGTTTTTTACTGCTGAGTAATACTCTAATATGTATATATTCCATACTTTCTTCATCCATTCTTCTGTTGAAGGGCATCTAGGTTGTTTCCAGGTTCTATAGCCATTAAGAAACACAGCAGAGTGTCATTACTATTTGGAGTGAAGATATTTTTGAGGAAGAAGGTATTGTGTTTTACTAATGGAAACGGCTTTGTGTGTGTATGGAACTGCCTTTGTGGACATTAAACATGATTCCACACACACTGGCCTTTTACTGGAAAGAGTAGGAAATAGCAATTGCTTTCTTGTTTCTTTGATCTTCTCTTAAATCCCTAAAAGTAGTATTATGGTTGCAAAGAACTGTGAATATTTGGAAGCAGCAATTTGAAAGTCCTAAAAATGGAGCTGCAAAAGTAATTCAATCATCGGGAATCCTTCTCATCATCTGAACTCTAGGTTTAGAGCTACCGAGAGAGTAGTCAAGCCTTAAATTGCATCATATTGCTGATCTGGTTTGATTATTCAAGTTACCTTACCTCGAATATCTGCATTTTTAGTATAAGAGAGCAGATGAGAGTTTCTTCTGTTTTATATATATATATATGTGTGTGTGTGTGTGTGTGTGTGTGTGAATTAAGCAAATATTTATTTAATATATATATGCACATGTGTATAAGCAAACATGTGCACCTGTATGTATGTATACCAATATCGCATCAAAATATATTTTTTTGAGACATAGTATTTTTTAAATAAAAGACCTTCTATTGGGATCAACCTACCCCAGGACCCAGCAATACCACTCTTGGGAATATACCCAAGAGATGTCCTATCATACTACAAAAGTATTTGTTCTACTATGTTCATAGCAGCATTATTTGTAATAGCCAGAACCTGGAAACAACGTAGATGCCCTTCCATGGAAGAATGGATGAAGAAAGTGTGGAATATATACACATTAGAGTACTACTCAGCAGTAAAAAACAACAACTTCTTGAATTTTGCATGCAAATTGATGGAAATAGAAAACACTATCCTGAGTGAGGTAAGCCAGACCCAAAAAGATGAACATGGGATGTACTCACTCATAATTGATTTTTAGCCATAAATATAGGACATTGAGCCTATAATTCACAATCCTAGAGAAGCTAAATAAGAAGGTGAACCCAAAGAAAAACATATAGTTATCCTCCTGGATATTGGAAGTAGACAAGATTGATGGGCAAAAATTGGGAACAGGGGTAGGGTGAGATAGGGGAAAGGGGAGATGGGGAGAGACAAGTGAGAAGGGGAGGATGGAGAGAGCTTGGAGGAATGGGATGGTTGGGATGATGGAAGGATGGATATGGGAGCAGGGAAGTATATATCTTAATTAAGGGAGCCATTTTAGGGTTGGCAAGAGCCTTGACTCTAGAGGGGTTCCCAGGGGTCCAGAGAGATATCCCTAACTAGGTCCTTGGGTAGCTGAGGAGAGAGAGCCTGAAATGGCCCAATCCTACAGCCATACTAATGAATATCTTGCATATCACCATAGAACCTTCATCTGGCGATGGATGGAGGTAGAGACAGAGACCCACATTGGAGCAATGGACTGAGCACCCAAGGTCCAAATGAGGAAACAGAAGGAGGGAGATCATGAGCAAGGAATTCAAGACCGGGAGGGGGGCACCCACCCACTGAGATGGTGGGGCTGATCTAATGGGAACTCCCAAGGCCAGCTGAACTGGGACTGAAAAAGCATGTGTTAAAACTGGACTCTCTGAATATGGTGGAAAATGCGGGGCTGCTGAGAAGCCAAGGACAATGGCACTGGGTTTTGATCCTACTGCATGTACTGGCTTTGTAGGAACCTAGCCTGTTTGGATGCTCACCTTCCTAGACCTGGATGGAGGGGGGAGGACCTTGGACTGCCCACAGGGCAGGGAACCCTGATTGCTCCTCGGACTGGAAAGGAAGGGGGAGGGAAGTGGGGCGTGGGAAGTGGGGGGGAGGGGGAGGGAAAAGGGAGGCGGGGAGGAGTCAGAAATTTTTAATAAAAAAAATAAAATAAAATAAAGAAGAAAAAAATATGTTACATATCCATAAAAGTAAGTAATACTGCTCCAATCTTGTGTAGCAAGTATTACACTTCACAAAAATAAAAAGGGATTAAAAAAAAAAAGACCTTCTAATCAGTTCAAATATGTGCCTGGTATCCAAATGTCTCTCATCATTGTTCATTTCCATACCTTTGCACACTCGTGGACTTGTGATAAGTGTGATTTTATGAATATGGCAGGGCATGGAGCCATCAATACTTTTGCCACAGATACTATGAGGAGACTTGTGGTGATATGAATGAAACTTGTTCCCCAATAGGTTTGGTTATGTCACTATTTGGTCCCTGCCTAGTGATGCTGTTTAGAAGATTATGGAACCAGTGGAAGTGTGGCCTTGCTGCAAGAAGCATGGCACTGAGGGTTTGTAGCCTCACCTCACTTCATATTCTTTCTCTCTGTTTCCTGTGCCTGAATAAAAATGTGACCATCCGTTTTTCTCTGCCTCTGCCTGCACGTCACATCTTCGCTACTCCTATGTACTTGAACCCTTTGGATCCAGAAGCCGAAATAAACTTCTTACGTATGTCAATTTTGGTTTTGGTATTTTACCACAGTAACAGAAAAGTAAGTAATACAGGACTGAAAGTCCATGTAAGGGAAAAAGAAATATTAAAATTAATCATTTCATTTACTTTCTTTGTGTTCCTCTTCTCCATAAACAATAGTTGACAGACTGTTCTAGCGTCCTATTGTAAATTTTTGAGACAGTGTCTCATGTTGCCCAGGCTGTTCTCAAACTCACTATGTAGCCAGGGGTGACTTTGGATTTCTGAAAATCTTGCTTGCACCTTTTGAGAGTTGAGATTAAAGGCCATGCACAACAGTCCATGGTCATAACATAAAATTTAATTCACTAATATTGTTCATATCCAACACATACCCATTGTATCACTGTGTGTCTCAACTCTCTACTTTTCCCCCATTAGAGTCTTTCATTTTTAAAAAATTCAAACGATAAAACATTTATAAAAATAGAATACATCTTGATACAATGGAATGGAATGCAGAGAATCTTTTTTTCTTAATGATTGATATGATTGAAGAGCTTTTAAATAAATTGTGGTGTGTGTGTGTGTGTGTGTGTGTGTGTGTGTGTGTTAGGGTGGAAGATTTATGCCCATCCACATGATTGTAGAGGCAGAAGAAATTGGGGTACATTATGTCCTTTTGAGACAGAATCTCTCATTGAACTTGGTGTTCACTATTTTGATCTAAGCTGGCTGGCCAGAAAGCCCAATGGATCAACCCATCTTTGCCTTCTGTAGAGATATTTCATTTGTATTTCAGTAAATAGAACTTGCTTGAAGATCAGAGAATAAAACACTCCCACTGGCCAGTCTCATAGACAAAAAAAAGTGGTGACACACACCTTTAATCCTAGTAGCCACATTAGTTTGCCATAGAAAGAGGGTGGTGGATGCCTTTAATCCCAGTATTAGCGTGGAAAATAAGATGGTAGGAGGCATCTCACAGACACAGTCTCATTCTGAGATTTCTGGAGGCAGGATCACCATTTCAGAATAAGGTAGAGATAAAAACCAGTGGCTGAATATTTTACTTTTTTGATCTTCAGGATGAACTACAATTTCTGTCTCTGACTTTTTATTTTATTTTTCAAAATTATTTTGCTTACATTATGGAAGGTATTCTTCAAGGTTTACGTGATTTTCCTTTTATATCCCTTTATTTGATTCTAGGAATAATAATAATAATAATAAAGAACCACCTCTGACTTTTTATTAATTGTGTTACAGATTCCTCATTGCTGGAATTAATGTCTAGACCCATCTCTTGTGTCTGTGCTAGGATCTGAACTCTGGTCTTCATGTTTGCTTAACAAGTATATTTACTCAATGAGTGATCTCTCCAGTCTCTTAAGGGCATTTGTGACTTTAAACTTCATTTGTGTTCATTGCTATCTTTAAAATGCAAATAAAACAGAAATATTGATTTTTTTCAAGCCAAATGGATACAACCATTTATTCTAACCAAAAGAGCAATAATGTTCAAAGAGGATAACCTAAAATCATTGTATACTTTGAAATTTTTACCTGTCTTGACAAACTTTAAAGGAAGACAATACAAAATAAAACAAACACAATCTTTCTTAGAAAACAATTGGATTTATCCATTTGCTTCTCTATTTGTATCCTTTTATATCCCTTTATTTGATTATCATTTCAAACTCATCCTTCATTTCTCCAATTAAAAGACTTGCTTTGGGTGACAGCTGTACAAAAAGAATTAGAATAACATGTATTTCTTGATAAACGAAGATGCTGTTTGATACAAAGCAAGCACTTTCCCCTCTTTGTAAATCCTTTTTTTTTTGTCCTAAAAAATGAAAGATTTATAGTAATTATTTGTATGACTCCTTAAAATTCTGATATTTTGAGAATCTAAGGAAATATTATATGATATTAGAAAGAATTGCACTAAAACATCTGTTCACTTAAGAAAGGCTTTGCATATGTGTGTGTGTGTGTGTGTGTGTGCGCGCGCACGCGCACTGTGTTTCACTTTCTAAATTGCCGAATAAACATGACGTACATGAGCCTTAAGACACCAAGAGACCAACTTGCAAATGTTTGTGACTTTGAGATGTTTGTGATAATGAGGGTCTTATAATCTGAGCACTGACTCCAAAATGTTGTGAAGTATTTCTTAGAGTAATATTAATATTACAAATCAATATGGAACCCATAAGAAATCCTTTCTCAGTTACGTTTCACTCTCCTCTGTGGCATTTAACTTGGTTTTTCTTTTTCAGTACAAGCAGACATCATAAATATTTATAATGCAATGTATGACTGGTCAATAAAAAAATCAATATTGGATTTTTGCTGCTAGGAAAAAGATGCACTTTATCTAAATTTAAACACAAATCTGAAGAAAAAAACCTAAGGTAAAATTATTAACAAAACTACAGAAAAAATTCAATATTATTTATATTTTTATGCCATGCTTATTTTATAGTCAAACAGCTGTGTCCTCATATAAATGACTTTTGTTTTGAAATGACAGTTTCACTAGTACCCTTCTATTCAGTCTAACTGTCCTCCTACTGTACTAATGACAAGAGAGGATTATGGAATTCTACCTAGCACAGTCACAAGGACACACTCAAATATATTTTAAATATAATATATTATGTATTTAAAATATTATATATTTAAAATATACAATATATTTCCCAGGTGATCTGTATGCAAATGGAATTGAAAGCAACACTGAAAAGATTTAGAAAAAGGAGTTCATGAGAAAAAATAAATACATGCACCTTCTTGCAGTGGGAAAGCCTGGAAGAAGTTATAGACTAAGAGGACGGATAGGATAGGATGTGGACATTCTTGTTTTTTTTTTTTGCATTTGTTCTCAAACTTCTTTGTCCAGCTCAAGGAGTAGAGGTCCTGAATTAGTGAGGGTTCTCTAGAGGAACACAGTTGACAAAATTAGCACATATATCAAAGGGGATTTATTAGGCAGGCTTACATAGTAACAGCTGGGTAGCCCAATGATGAGTGTTTGCACACTGGAGAATCTGAGAACTTGACAGTTTATCATTCAACAAGGCTGAATATCTCAGTCGTTCCAATCTGGTGCTGAAATTATAAAGATTGCTAGATAGTAGCTGGACTTTAATCCATTCTGAAGGCTAAGAAGCTGGTTTCTGATATCAGTAAAGGATAGATGGCATAACAGATTGAACGTACCTTGTTTCTGTATAGCACAACAGCTTTAAATGCTTGGGACAGGATTCAGGAACTAGAAAATGTGGTTGAATCATATATCAGGGTTTAACAGGGCCAGAGAGAACTTAGTGACTTCCTACAAAGATTAACTAAGGGTATACAAGTTGGAGTAGCTAAACATATATTTATTAAATCTTTGGCTCTTGAAAATTGTAGGGATAGCCCAGCCCATTGAGGGGGGCGTGATCGCCTTGGGCTAATGTTTACATATAAATGTGGCGGGCGTGAGCCCTGCCGCTCTCTTTTTTGTATCTCCTGCTCATCGCTGGATCCCTAGTGTTGTAAGCTACCCCTTCATTAAAATTTGCTGTTTCATATTAAGCTAGCCTGGTTATTATGCCACCTACAGAAAATGCCAGCTTAGAATTCAAGAAGATCCTTGGGCCTTTAAAGGTCAGATCAGCACCAATAGTTGAATGGATTTTGCATACAATGAATATGGAAACATTTGACTATAGTACTGAGGCTTGGGTAGGAGAAGTAATTTCCAATGTTATGAGGAAACACAAAATGCCAAGTATTTTAATTGTGGTAGAATAGGACATCTAAGAAGTGACTGTAAGCTGGGAGGTGGTGGCACACGCCTTTAATCCAAGCACTTGGGAAGCAGAGGCAGGTGAATCTCTGTGAGTTTGAGGCCATCCTGGTCTACAAGAGATAATTCCAGGACAGGCTCCAAAGCTACAGTGAAACCCTGTCTCAAAATAACAAGACCAAAAAAAAAAGGGGGGGGGGACGAGGAATTTCTAAGAATAATGTCTCCTTTGGGAAAGGCAGAAATAGGAGGACTCAGGCTTCAGGTATATGTAGGAGGTGTGCCAAAGGCTGACATTGGACCAATGAATGTAGGTCAACAAAATACAGACAAGGCAACATGTAAAGATTTGTATAGTGGGGAGGGACTTGGTTCTGTCTTAAAGCTATGTGCTAGACTTGGTTCATTCTTCATGGGAAGCCTTACCCTCCCTGAGGAGTGGATGGGAGGTGGGATGGTGGGTGAAAGGGGGGACAGGCGGAGGGAACAGGAGAAGGGGAGGGGTAAGGAAATGGGTTTGGCATGTAAAATTAGAAAAGATAGTTTTTTAATAAATTAGAATAAAAAATCAGAATATAAAGAAAAAAGATTTGTCACTCATTAATTTAATAAAATGCTTACTGGTCAGTAGCCAGGTAGGAAGTATAGGTTAGGAAACCAGACTAAGAGAATTCTGGGAAGACAAAAGGCAGAGATGCAGTCACCAGCAAGTCACAGAGGAAGCAAGATAAGAATGCCTCACTGAAAAAAGGTACCAAGCCATGTGCCTAAACACAGCCAAGAATTATGGGTTAATGTAAGTTGTAAGAGGTAGATAGTAAGAAGCCTGAGAAAATAGATCAAGCAGTTTACAATCAATATAAGCCTCTGTGTTTTTCTTTGGGACTGAATAGCTGCAGGACCAGGTGGAATAGAAACTTCTGCCTACAAATTTCTTCTATTATCTCTTCTGTGTTTCTTCTACTTTCAGCAAGTACCTTCACAGTCTCTGATTATTTACCTGATGATGATGCCTATTCACTCCCAATGGGTCAGAGCCATTTATTACCCTTTCCAGATTGAGTTCTAGATTGAGTTATTGTAGTCTTCCATTAACTTTAATTATAGATCACAGGAATATCAATAGACCTCCTAAAGACTCTTATCTACCCCGACATGCTCTTCTTGTTTGCCTCTATTGTCGAGAAACAATCCAGCTTCTCTACAGTACCCTCCCATAATAACACTGCAACTTCTTCTTTAGTCTATTGACCCAAAAGAATCAGAGTTATTAAGTGGTCAGGGAGACATCTCAACTTCCAGTTCAATGGAATGTTTGCTGTGCCTCTTGGCAGTAGCATTCTGTCCTCTGGGACTAAAACTCCTAGGCAAGCAGAGCAAAAGGTCATAAGAACAGGAAGCAAAAATTTTTCTGATGAGTCATTTTGGGTGATGGTGTATGGTACCATTCCCATTACTACCCCCTTAATGCCTAGGCTCATAAATTCTGGCTGTAAGAAAAATATATAATATATTTCATGGTGATTCAAAATAAATACAACCTTCTAGAAAATTCTGCATATACAAAAGGCCATTTCACTAGTCTATCCTGCCTGGTGCCTCAGGATGGTGGGAACATAGTAAGACTATTGAATTATCTGAGAATTTTTTTATTGTTTCTCTTCTGTGGATGTTATGTAAATTTTATAGTTAGAAACAATATCTGAGGAGAAGTTGACATGAAATTCTTTAAACCCATTAATATAGGTTTTGGAGGAAACATTACATGAAAAGCAAGTAAATGCATGTCCAGAGAAAGTATATCCTGTATTAAGGCCAAAGTACTGTCTGTTCCATGATGGAAGGTTCTCAAAGTAGTCAACCTGCACCATGAATTGGTTGGTCCATGTGGGAATACTGCCAGAGGCTCTGGAAAAATCTCTGATAGCTGCAGCTTTGGCACTGAACAACACTCAGTTGTAACAAGGACAGTCGTGGGGAACCAAAGTCCATATGGTTAAACCCATACATAATCACCATTCCTGCTAATTTTCATGTAACCATTGGGCAATGACGAGCATGACTCAACATAGGTGTTGATTACCATCCATAGAACAGGTCCATCGATATGCTTTTGATTAATGAAGTCCTCCTCTACTGAGTTCAACTTTTGATGGGCATCTATATGGGATGCAGTTATTTTACTTTCTTTGCCCATTTGAAGAGATCTATCTACATACCCTTTTCCTAAGTGTCTTTCCGACCCCTTTCTCAAGTGTTAATCATGGTCCTCCCAAGGACCATAACTGTACATATGGCCACATTTTCTTAAGTAAAATATATGACCATATGCCCTGCCCAGCTGTGAAAAATTCCCACTACCACGTTCATTCAGGGATGTGCCAAAGGGTTTTAATATCACAGCTGTCCATTTCTGTGTGGTGTCTGTATAACACGCAGAATAACATGTAAACCAGGATATAATGATTTATTTATTAGTTAATCAAGCATAAAATATGTCCTACAAAGCTATAGATGTCTGTTTCAGGACATAATATACTGTAACAGGAGCAGAAGCCGTGAGCTTGTCAGTTTCCTCATATACTTTCTTTGTGCCACAAAAGCTCCACAGGCCTGATCACACAAGAAATCTTTCCATTTGATGATGGGCGGTTGTACATGAACAACTTTATGATGTGTTGGGTCAAATAAGTTCCATCTCATAATAGACAACTCAAGCCATATTGTAACACTTAAAACTCATGCATTTCCAAGTTTTCAGATCAAGAGCTGTCTTTCAAAGGAAGAATAGTTGTCTGCAGACAGTGATAGGTTAAAAAAATTCCCAAGAATTTCCAACATGACTCACCAATGATAGCCTAACAAGGTCTCTAAATAGCACTGCTTCTGTCACTCAATAAACATGCAGGATGCTATGACCCTGGTGGTAAAGCAGCCTGCACAAAAGCCTTAAACTATTAAAGACTCCTCATTTGGGGGCTTCTGAGTATATAAACTGACTAAATACTAGAAAGTGATTGAGGGAGCCATGATTCTCTATTAATTCAATGTACTTTTTAGTCATTTTTCTTCATACAAATGGTAGAACTTGATAGATTTCCTATCTATTTCACTTGTTGGACACCAGTATTAATTAGCCAGTACCAATGTTTGTTGTACAGAGGCCACTTGTTCATTTCCTGGTTGCCCAGACTCCCAAAATAACCACACAGAAAACTGATTAATTAATTAAATCACTGCTTAGTCAATTACTTAAGCATATTGCTAGCTTGCTCTTACGTCTATGTTGTAATATGAGGCGGCGGGGCTGTGTCCCCAAATCCCCAGCCGCCTGGCTCGGCTAGCTTATGCCCCAAATAATTACACAGACACTGTATTCTTTTAAACACTGCTCTGGCCCATTTCTAATCATCTGTGTAGCGCCCCTAGGTGCGCTTACCGGGAAGATTCTAGACTAAGTCCATCCTGGGTCGGAGCTTCATAGCGTGCGTCTTCCCTGGAGCAGGTAGCATGGCGTCTCTCCTGCGTCTGCTCCCCAGCGGAGAGCTGCGGAGTCTGACCTCACTTCCTCTTCCTCCTGGCATTCTGTTCCGTCTACTCCTCCCACCTATCTTCTAACCAATGAAATGGGCCGAGGCAGTTCCTTTATTGCTTAGCCAATGAAATCAACAGATTGATATATGACACTCCCACATCACGTCTAGAATTAACCCATCTCCATTATTTTCTATTTTCGCATGAGGCTTGTTGCCTACCAGGAAGGTTTCAGCATGTCTGTCTCTGCTGGTGACTCCATGGCTTCTCTCTGACTCTGCCTCCTTTCTCCCAGCATTCAGTTTAATTTTCCCCACCTAGATATGCTCTATCCTATCAGGCCAAGCCAGTTTTATTTATTCATTAACCAATGGTTTTCACAGCATAGAGAGGAGAATGCTACATCAAATGTTTTACAGAAATGACACCATTCTGAACATTGCTTTGACTGTGCTGTCCATTACAATAAGTATACTCATTTTTGTCTTTGATGGTTAATTGTACTCACTTGGATCTTGATACTCTATGATCCAATCAGATTCACTCTAGTTAAGCTATTTAGTTGAGCACTGTACCTCCCACTGTGGGTTGGGAAACAGAGAAGAGCAATGAACAGGGCTATTGAAATATGCTACTGTCTTTCTCACAAACCACAGCATCAGTGAGGAGAATGTATTATAGACACTTCCATTATAGAGGATTAGATTTTACAAGGCATTTCTACCATTGCCTTCCAATATCTCCAAGCCTTTGAATCTTCTTTTAAAATCAACGTTAAGTTAAAAAATATCAGGTGTGTCCAATTCATTCACATTAGGTCATCATTTGACCCATCCAACTAACCATGCATACTACTGGCACATTTATTTGTTTGCAAGTTGGAAAATGAATCCTGAATCTCTTCTTAAATGGACCTGTATCAATAAACTCAAAGTGATCTAGTTTCTTGTTCCTATCCCCATTATCGCACATACTTGAAATATATTTGCATACATTCCTCTGACTTCTACTTGTATGAATTCGACAACTTGTTATATTATTTGAGGGTATAGTGTACCTTCCTCTAGAACACATTTCCCGTCTCACCTGTAGAAGCTTTCCTAACTTTTAATATGGTTATTGGTCTAGAAATTCTAGAGTTAAGGATAAATGAACTCTGAGGTTATCATCACTGTCTTTCTTGGATGGAGATCAGGGAATGCCACCACACATTCCATAGGCAATTCAGGATCAATTCCTACAGGGGAATGTCTATGTATTCACTACTAAGTGATAACAGACTATTTTTTTTCAGGCAGAACAAACCCATAACAATCTCAAAGTTCAGTTCTTTAAGCCTCATCTTGATCTTCCCATGCTTATAGGAACAACCTTTATCAATCAGTGGCCTGCTTTACTGCTGATACCCTTTGAGGCTAAGTCTTAAAGTTATTAAGTCAGTCAATTGTATGATGAAGGTTGGCTTGATTTTTATATGGCTTATGGCTACTGTAGAGGATTCTTTTCCAGGGCATACTGAAAATCATACTGTTTATGAGCCTCTGAGATGGCAGATATACTATCTGAGCTAATTCTTTTATTTTACTGCTTTATTCAGAGATGCAAAAAGCAACCAACCAGCATACTTTTCCTTTACTTTTACATACATGTCCAAATATTTTCAATAGAGAATCACTAAATTCCTTGCAACTTATAAGAGGTGAACCAGAAATATCAAGTGCATTTAGCATACTTATCTCTTCACATAGCTAACAGCATTGTTAGCTCTTCCATGCTACCATGAGGGTTTCTAATAACTCTAGGCTTAGTCTAGTTAAACAGCCTGCACCCAATATCATCATGTTGGGTCTAGAAATTCATACTTATAATTCTCTTTCTCTAGAACCACTTCTAGTTCCACAATCTGTTTTAGTCAGAATTCTCCAGAAAAAAAGAATAAATTGCATGGGTAAATTACAAAGGGAATTGTTAGGTTGGCTTATACAATACTAGCTTGGCATTCCAATGCTAGCTGACTGTACACAGAGTATCTGTTCAGTTCAGGAGGCTGGAGGTCTGAGCAATACCAAATGGCATTAAAGGTCTGGACAAGACCTAGAAATCCACTGGTCTTCAGTCCACATTAGAAGGCCACAGAAGTTGATTGCAGTATCTGCAAATGATGGTGACAAGGAGAAAAAGGGCAGGCTAAAACAGTATGTCACTCTATCAACTCTCTTCAGAGTGGGTTACTACCAGAAGGTATTGCCCACCCTGTAGCAGGGCCTGACCCCACCACTCAACCTTCCAGGTAATATGCTCACACACATACCCAGGGAAAGGTCTCTTCTCTGATCCCATAAAAATCAAGTTTACATTCAAGTTTAACCATCTTAAGCCTTGAGTAAGTGGGAGCTGTGCTCACAAGTATGTTCAGTTATTTGATCAGTTTCACCAACTGAGTGGGATTCTTTGTGTGTTCTGACTTCTGAATTTGTGATGCTGGAAGGGCTCAATGTAAATGGGTCACTTTTATGCACTAACTTACATTATAGCAGAAGACTTCCACTGAAAAATACCAATGTCAAGTATGTGTTTTTAAATATTTGTATGTGCACTATATGTATGAGAAAGAGTGAAGTGTGCAGAATTGTACACTAAGTGGACCTGGTTTAAATAAATATATTTTTCCTTAAGCCTCAGTATTTAAAGCTATAACATGGGAATAACATACCCTATTTCACAATGCTGTTGGAATAACTAAATGAAACTCACCAAGGCCAGCTGGCCTGGGTCTGGAAAAGCCTGGGATAAAACCGGACTCTCTGAACATAGCGGACAATGAGGACTACTGAGAACTCAAGAACAATGGCAATGGGTTTCTGATCCTACTGCACTCACTGGCTTTGTGGGAGCCTAGGCAGGATGGATGCTCAACTTACTAGACCTGGATGGAGGTGGGGGTTCCCTGGACTTCCCACAGGACAGGGAACCCGGATTGCTTTTCGGGCTGGGGGAGACTTAATTGGGGGAGGGGGAGGGAAATGGGAGGCGGTGGCGGGGAAGAGACAGAAATCTTTAATAAATAAATAAATTTAAAAAAAAGTTACCTGTATGTCTACTCAACAAACATTACATTAGTTTCTATTAGATAAAATACTGAATTACCTTGAAAACTAATTCAATAAAAAATTCTAACATATTATCTGTATAGTTTGGAGATATTTAGAACATTTCACAAAGATTAAGAGATAGAAGTAATATGGCAATATTACGCTATATTAGTAGATTAAAGCCACCTCTGGAAAAGGGGTGAAAAGAATAGGGAGCTTTATGAAATGATTCATGGCATTAATTTCTCCCTCTGTGTGTCTTACAACATGCTGCATATCTTAAAGGCTCACAACAAAGCTATTGTTTTTAAAATTATGAAATGACATTATTATCATTAAACTTTGGACAAATATAGAATTTGGACAAATATATAGTTTGAACAATTTTTTTGGATAAATATATATTATATCAACAAATACAAGAAATTAGTAAGGCTTTGAAGAAATGAGCGGACCTCTTGGGCTTTTCTTGTCATTGTGTTACCATTCCACTTGGGATTAGAGCAGAAGGAAAATTGCTTTGTCAGTTTCTAGGTTAATTACCAGTCATCATGTTGGCTGTTTTATGAGAAAAAAACTGCAATTGTCACATGTTCAAATCTAACTTTGCTAATGACCCTTTAAAAAGACTTTTGTTAATTACCTAATTTATCTGGCAAATTAGGCTAATTTAAGAGCACAATATGCCTGCTGTATTTTCCTTATAGTTTAAAAGTTTTAGAATGCATGTGAAGATATTCCTGGCTTTAATTTCCCATCATAGAGGTACACGTCTTTATCATCCCTCCCAGCCCCTGCTCACAATCATGAATTACCTTTGATAGGCTACAGAGAAAACAGGACTTTGGAGAAAGCCCCCAGAGGCTAAACTAAATAAAAAATGCTATTAAAACAAAGAAATCCTGGATTTTGAAGGGATTAAAGTCAGATGTAGGAAGTGACAAAGGCACGGCCAGAAATGGGAGCGGGTGAGAAGAGCATAGATGGAGAATTGGGGGAGTTTCTTTCAGCCAGAGCAAACTTAGGTACACTGGCTGTATGTGCTTGTCCAGTTGGCAAAGACTTAGACCTCCAGACATCAAAGCCTTAAAGACAAAGTAATACTAAATGACAAAGGGTCTCTTCTCTGATTACAGCAGTAGTTAATAGGAAGGTAAGACAGGGGATATGGCTTAGCAGGTAAAAGAGCTTATAATGAAAGTATAAAGACCAGAATTTGAACCCCAACACCTAGTAAAAACCTTGTGTATACTCCCTTTTCTGTAACCCCAGCACTGTGTAGGGAAAATACAAGAGGATCACTGGGACTCATTGCCTGGCAGCCTAGCTCCTGGTTTGGTAAGAGAGCCTGTCTCAAAGGAATAAAGCAGAAGAGAGCACAACAGCTAATGGATAACTTCTCTTGGCCTAACAGTATGCACTGACATCATAGGTATTCCTACACACACACACACACACAGAGAGAGAGAGAGAGAGAGAGAGAGAGAGAGAGAGAGAGGGAGGGAGGGAGGGAGGGAGGGAGGGAGGGGGAAGGAGAAGGAGAAGGAGAAGGAGAAGGAGAAGGAGAAGGAGAAGGAGAAGGAGAAGGAGAAGAAGAAGAAGAAGAAGAAGAAGAAGAAGAAGAAGAAGAAGAAGAAGAAGAAGAAGAAGAAGAAGAAGAAGAAGAAGAAGAAGAAGAAGAAGAAAATAAATACAGGTTAATGTAATACGGGAGGGTGGGGTAAAGCTTTCCTAATGCCATCGATAGTAGGACATCCTAGTCTTTACAAGTTTTCTTCTCCCATTCCTCATTCCTGCAGAGTCAGATATCAGCATCTTGAAGTATTTTACTGGGTGAGATTTTCTTGGAAAAAGAAACGCAGAATTTTGGTGTTTTGGCTCTACTGGAGCTCTGACTGCAATGTCCACCACCTACCTTCTTATGCAAAATATTTAAAAGCCCACACTCTCCCTGGGCCCATCTTCTGTATGACTAAACTCTGATGAAATCATCAAGGAGATAAATGAAGATTTTCATACAATATAGAAGCAAGTCTCAGTTGGAATCTGAGATCTGACCACTGGATGGTGAGATGGTCTTGAAAACTCCATTTTCTTTTTGCTGTGGCGATCTTATCTGATAATCAGAAGACAATTATAACAGCTCTGTGAACTGCCCTGTGATAAGCCCACACACCCACCACTGTTATGTTGCTGCAGGGGAATTATGGATGTCAGCAAGTTAGTTTACAGCATCTGAATGATTACAGGTCTACTCTTTGGAGTACTTAAGGCCAGAGATTTTTTTCTTTCTTTCTTCCTTCCTTCCTTCCTTCCTTCCTTCCTTCCTTCCTTCCTTTCTTTCTTTCTTTCTTTCTTTCTTTCTTTCTTTCTTTCTTTCTTTCTTTCTTTCTTAAAGATTTCTGTCTCTTCCCTGCCACCACCTCCCATTTCCCTCCCCCTCCCCCAATTAAGTCCCCCTCCCTCCTCAGCCCAAAGAACAATCAGGGTTCCCTGCCTTGTGGGAAGTCCAAGGACCACCCAAATCCATCCAGGTCTAGTAAGGTGAGCATCCAAACTGCCTAGGCTCCCCCAAAGCCAGTACATGCAGTAGGATCAAAAACCCATTGCCATTGTTCTTGAGTTCTCAATAGTCCTCATTGTCTGCTATGTTCAGCTAGTCCAGATTTATCCCATGCTTTTTCAGACCCAGGCCAGCTGGCCTTGGTGAGTTCCCGATAGAACATCCCCATTGTCTCAGTGTGTAGGTGCACCCCACGCGGTCCTGAGTTCCTTGCTCGTGCTCTCTCTTCTTCTGCTCCTGATTTGGACCTTGAGATTTCTGTCCGGTGCTCCAATGTGGGTCTCTGTCTCTGTCTCCTTTCATCGCCTGATGAAGGTTAATATTCAGGAGGATGCCTATGTGTTTGTCTTTGGATTCACCTTCTTATTTAGCTTCTCTAGGATCGCGAATTATATCTTACACCTGTCAGAATGGCTAAAATAAAAAAAACTCCAATGATAGCCTTTGCTGGAGAGGTTGTGGAGAAAGGGTACACTCATCCATTGCTGGTGGGTATGAAAACTTGTGCAACCACTCTGGAAAGCAGTGTGACGGTTTCTCAGGAAATTCGGGATCAACCTACCCCTAAACTCAGCAATACTACTCTTGGGAATATACCCAAGAGATGCCCTATCATATGACAAAAGCATTTGTTCAACTATGTTCATAGCAGCATTATTTGTAATAGCCAGAACCTGGAAACAACCTAGATGCCCTTCAATTGAAGAATGGATGAAGAAAGTGTGAAATATATACATATCAGAGTACTACTCAGTGGTAAAAAACAATGACTTCTTGAATTTTGCATGCAAATGGATGGAAATAGAAAACAATATCCTGAGTGAGGTATCCCAGTCCCAAAAAGATGAACATGGGATGTACTCACTCATAATTGGTTTCTAGCCATAAATAAAGGACATTGAGCATATAATTTGTGATCCTAGAGAAGCTAAATAAGAACGTGAACCCAAAGAAAAACATATAGTCATCCTCCTGGATATGGGAAGTAGACAAGATTGCAGGGCAAAACCTGGGAACTTGGGGATGAGGTGGCATGGAGCTAAGGGGAAATGGGGTGAGAAAGGTGAGAAGGGGAGGATGGGGGCAGCTTGTGGGAATTGGATGGTTGGGATAAAGGAAGGGTGGACACGGGAGCAGAGAAATGTATAGCCTAATTTAGGGAGCCATCTTAGGGTTGGCAAGAGACTGGACTCTAGAGGGGCTCGCAGGTGTCCAGGGAGATGTTCCCAGCTAGTACCTTGAGCAACTGAGGAGAGGGAACCTGAAATGACCCTATCCTATAGCCGTACTGATGAATATCTTGCATATCACCTTAGAACCTTCATCTGGCGATGGATCGAGATAGAGACACAGACCCAAATTGGAGCACCGGACTGAGCTCTTAAGAACCAAATGAGGAGCAGAAGGAGGGAGAACATGAGCAAGCAATTCAGGACCACGAGGAATGCACCCACCCACTGTGACAATGGAACTGATCTATTGGGAGCTCAGCAAGGCCAGCGGGACTGGGACTAAATAAACATGGGATGAAACCGGATTTTCTGAACATGGCGGACAATGAAGGCTGATGAGAAGCCAAGGACAATGGACTAGGTTTCGATCCTAATGCATGAACTGGCTTTGTGGGAGCCTAGCCTGTTTGGATGCTCACCCTCCTGGTCCTGGATAGAAGTGGGAGGACCTTGGACTTCCCGCAGGGCAGGGAATCTGGACTGCTCTTCCTTCTGGAGAGGGAGGTGGAATGGGGTGGGGGGGAGGGGGAGAAGGGGAGGGGAATAGGGGGAGGGGCGATGTGTGCGAGGAGGGGGAGGGAAATGGGAATTTTTTTTGCAACAACTAAAAAAAAGAAAAAAGAAAAAAAAAAACAGAGAAACGCAGGGTTCTCTTGAAAGACCGTGCTCCAAAGATAGCTAGTATCATGCTGCATTCTCCAGCCTCTTTGGAGACTTTGGTCAAGATATTTAATTGCTTTATGACTTTATCTTTCATTGTGAATCTCCATGTACATTTTAGAATAAGCTTCTTTTATCCAGAAAAATTATTTAACTTGGACAAGCTAAGAAAAGCAGGAATCTGCTATGTAAACCTTCCAATTACCTTTTATACAAAAGCGAGGCAAATGAAAAATTTGTTTCTCACAGGGATGGGAGGTTGGCTCAGTGTGTAAAATGCTCTATGTGCAAGTGTGAAGACTTGAAGTTGATCCCTAGAACTCAGGTCAAAAGCAAAGTGAGGTGACATCTGAGTGGAAGTCAGACACAGAAAGATCCTTGGTGTGGGGGTTAGAGGAGGGGTTGCTACCAGTTAATGTACCTCAATTGGCAAGTTACAGGTTCAGTGAGAGGATCTTTGGAAAAGTGAAAAGTAATAGAGGAAGACACCTCTGCCCTCTTCAGGAACATAGCAGCAAGAAGTAGCTTCTCAATCACCAAGGCATTTGGTTTATGGTATAATGAACCAGCAATTCCTTTGCTACATATTGGACGAAGTGCATCAGTAAGTAAACTGACGCTCATCCATTTTTGGCATACATACTAACTCTGGTATCCCAGGCAGGTAATTCACTGACCCACTGTCATCTCGTGCACTACACAGTATAAGACATTACAGGCATAGTGTGGGCAATAAAATGAGAATGTGTGTAGTCACACAGATCAAAGAATCCCAGGCTAACTGCAAGATAAACCAATTATATTTTCTTTATTATAAGGAGCAAATTCATGAAACAAGAACAAGAAGTCCAACCTCAGTTGTGTAGTGTGGGAACCACAGAGAGCAGGAACCCTGGGCAGGCTAGAATTTTTCTCCAGGTACCCAAAAGGTCAAGCCCTAACCTGGCCCCACCTCTTAAAAATCATTGGCTGGCAGGGATTCTCTATCACCTCCCCATTTTGTCTAAATAAGAGAGTTCTAAACTCAATACAAAACAATATACACTAGGAATAGATAATCAAGTATACAATTAGTATCACAACCAACATAAACAATGTCATGCTAATCATGCTATTTTTTTTTCCCTGAAGATCAACAGCCCAAATTATCTTGGGCTATCTTTAATACTTTTTTATTGATTTTGTTGAGCTACACATTTTCATCTGCTTCCCCCCCGCCTCCTGTTCCTTCTACTTCGACCCTCTCCCATGATCCCCATGCTCCCAATTAATTAAGGAGATCTTGTCTTTTTCTATATCCCATCTAGATTAGATCCATGTATGTCTCTCTTAGGGTCCTCATTGTTATCTAGGTTCTCTGGGATTGTGATTTGTAGGCTGGTTTACACAATGGAGTAGTACATAGCAGAAAAGAAATAATGACATATTGAAATTTGCAGGCAAATTTCTAGAAAACATTATATTGAATGAGGTTACCAAGACCCAGAAAGAAAGTTATCATATGTACTCACTCATAAGTGTTTTTAAACATAAAGCATGCTGAATGTTTTAATGAACATTTTATTTTATTAAAGAGTCTATGTCTTGCATTGGAAATGACTTGGCTAAATTTTTACAGGAAGGTAACTATGACTTATCTAATCTTCAAATCCATCAAAGGCCTGAGAAGGGAGATGATATTACTTGAGTAGGCAGGAAGGGCAATCAAGCAACTTCCAAAGTGTGCAATATATGACTGAGACAACTGACCACCTGAGCAATCACTTAAGGTTTCATTTTCAGTGTTGAAGCAACCAACTTCGGCTAAGGCATAGAGTAACTGACAGATAATTTTGAGAGGCAGGAAAAATTTCAGAACTATCTTACTCTGTCTTGGCAAGGTTTAGAAGTCTTTTTTCTTATGTTCTGTTTATCCAGTTCAGACACCATGCATTTTGTCAGGGGTGGAGACCTGGGCACTTCCTTGCCCAAAGGCTAGTTTTGCCAAGAAGAAAACAAGCTCCAAGTGGAGTATCTTCTGTGCTCAACATTCTCTCAGGAATAGAATGGTGCTGTGAAGAGCAATTATGCCTCCCATTAACAGAACCCTAAGTTATTTAAATGCCATGCTTTACAGATCCTTGAAGTGGATGAAGATTACCTACCTATATAAAGTACAAACCCTATGTATCTAAAGAACCTAATTAATCTGACTACATATATATAAAACAAACATGAGTGACTATTGACCTGTAATACTTAATGACTAAGACTTCATATTAGAATATTAAACAATCTATAAACAACTGTGCAGTAAATGAGGACAGTGACCTCAAAATGTAAACCATGTGTAAGTATCTTTATTAGAGGTAGGAATATATAATGCAATATGATAATATATCCTAAAAATTATATCAATATACAAAATGTCTTAAACAGAGGTAGAAACATGCATGCATATAATCTGACAAAATAACTTTGAGTAGGTGTACAAATATTGTAAATAGAAATAACAAATAAGATTTGAACTTTTATCAACATACAAGAAACTATACCAGTGTAAATTGTCCATAAGTAAAAGCTCACAAGTATTCACTCTGTTACCCATTATTAATATTATTAGTGTGAATAACTCATTGACCTACTGTCATCTCAAGCAGTACACAGTATAAGACATTATAGGCATGGTATGGGTAACAAAATGAGAATGTGGATATGAAAAAACATCCTGGCAATGAAGGACTTCTGCATTAGTTTTAGTATTAAAATCACATGACCTTTGAAACACATCAGTGACTTGAGCCTCTCTTTTTCCTCTTCCTCCTTCTATTTATTCATAAAAGACACCTGCTGCAACTGTTTCCAATTAGTGTGCTTCCCCTTACTTTATGAAGGAAATTCATTTTGAAGAACTCTTGCTTGTGTAACAAAATCAACTAATTCTGAAATAGCTTTCAAATTAGCAATCAAATGTGAGCTGTCTTTTAATTCATTTTTAACTGTTATTTATGGAACCTCCCTGTTGAGCAAACCTTGAGACTTGGAAAGAATAAAAAAAAAGAATATATAGGAAAAGCTATAAAATGCAGAAGGAAAGAGAACAGTGGAGATGCTAATTTATAGACCATGACAAATTACCACAGTGGCTCAAGCCAATAGTAATGTATTCTTCTCCAAAATACATGGCCAGAAGTCTGAAATCAAGGTGTCAGCAGACTCAAATATGTCTTTAGAGTCTGCCACAGAATCTATTTCATGCTGATCTCCCGGCCAGCAGTCCTTGGTATCCCTTGGCTTAGAGACACATTGCTCAAATGTTTGCATTTATCTTCAGATCATACTCTTTGTTCATTTTTATCTTTTCTATTCTGTCCTACAAGGACACTTATCATTGCACCTAAGTTTCATCTGGATGATGCAGGATGATGTCACTTCAAGATCCTTATTTAATGACATCTGCAATCACCCTCTTTTGAAGTAAAATCACAATAAATGTTATAGAAGGATGTAAGTTTGTGGCTCAATTAAATCTACTACAGTAGACAGTATTACCTTAACTTAGGGGAATTTAAATTCTAAATTATATCCTGATTAAGTACTGTGTAATCTTTACCTTAACTTACTTTAACTTAGGGGAATTTAAATTCTAAATTATATCCTGATTAAGTACTGTGTAATCTTTTTATTTTTACATTGTCACTTGTAAAAATGTGAGCATGATAATGTCTTTAGAAAACTGTGACAAAGATACTCACTCCATGAATGGCAACACTTGCCTAATGTAAGTTCATAGTCAGGGTTTATGAAAATTAGTGCCAACTTAATGGGACAAGGAACCAAATTTAGTGAAAACTACCTTGAAATGGGTTTCAGAAGTGTTGTAATAGGAGCGGCGGGCTGTGTCTCCGGCACCCGGCTGCCCGCATGGCTAGCTTTACCCGAAATAATTACATGGAAACTGTATTTTAAACACTGCCTGACCCATTAGTTTCAGTTTCTTATTGGCTAGCTCTTACATATTGATCTAACCCACTTCTATTAATCTGTGTAGCCCATGAGCTGGCTTACCAGGAATGATCTTAACCTGCGTCTGCCTGGAGTAGGAGAATCATGGCGACTCCTTGACTCAGCTTCTTTCTCCCAGCATTCTGTTCTGTTTACTCCACCTACCTATGTTTTAACCTATGAGGGCCAAGCAGTTTCTTTATTGCTTAACCAATGAAATCAACAGATAGAAAAATGACCCTCCTCCATCACAGAAGTTCTTTTCTTAGTGCAATCACTATTTCAGTGGTTCCAACACCACTGCTCAGTTCCACTGATCATATTCCTGGTGGTGCAGTGCTTAGAGCCTCTATCTGCAAAGTTAGACAGAAGCTCTCACTGCAGAATTAACTCTAGAATATTTTGTGGGTTTCTTCATCTCTGGTACATTAGAGTTCTGTAAGTATAAAATGTAAAGCTGTGTTATGAGTGACTGGGTGAAGAATGTATACAAAAATACAAAATTCAATAGAAAGTAGCTCCTGGAGCAACAAGTTTAATTTCTAATGATTCTGGAGGTTTATGTCTGGGGGAGGCTTGGTTAGAGCACCTTCCTCCAAGCCATTTCTAGAAAAACCAATGAGTAGTCCAAAATAAAATTCTAGGATAGTGCTTTCCATATTGCCAACTAAATAAGTTGATCCTTTCTACCTGCATGATTAAATTTCTCAGCCAAAGATTTTCAAAGAAACATGAAAACATCTTTGAGAAATGTTCCAGCTTTCCTTCATATACAAGAATCATCTGGAGATCAAAAGATTTATGATCCAACAAAATCTTGTTATGTAATTGTTGTGCTCCTTATGGGAAAACACTATTTTTATTTATTCATATATTCATTCATTCTATTTGCATCCTGACTGCAATTTTCTCTCCCTCCTCTCATCTCATGTCTCCCCACAATCTCCCCTCTCCTCAACCCACTTCTCCTCTGTTTCTGTTCAGAAATGGGCAGGTCTTCCATGGATATCAACAAAGCAAAATCCAGTTAAGCCGGCTTTCTTTTTTCCATTGTATAACTTTAGCTACTTTATCAAAGATAAGGTTTCCATAGGTGTGTGAATTTATGTCTATATATTTGATTTAATTACATTGATCATCTTGCCATTTTATGGCAATACCATGCTGTTTTTATCGCTACAGTTCTATGATAACATTTGAAATCTATGGTGATACCTCCAGCAGTTCTTTTATTGTACAAAATTACTTTATATATCCTGGACTTTTTGCTTTTTAATATGCAGCTAAGTATTATTCCTTCAAGATCTATTAAGAAATGTGTTGAAATTTTGATGAGGATTACATTGACTCCATAGATTGCTTTTGGTAAGGTGCCATTTTATAATTCTAGTCCTACTAATCAATGAGCATGGGAGATCTCTCCATCTTCTGGTATCTTCTCAAATTTCTTACTTCAGACTTGAAGTTCTTGTCATGCATGTCATTTCCTAGCTTTGTTAGTGTTACTCCAAGATATTCTATATTGTTTCTGTCTATTATAAAGAAAGTTTCCCTGATTTCTTTCTAAGGCCTTTAATCATTTGTATATAAAAGGAATACTGTGTGTTTGTTTTATTAGTTAGGCTTGTATTTAGCCACTTTGATAAATCTGTTAATCAGTTTTAGGAGTTCCCTGATAGAATTTTTTAGGTTGCTTATGTATACTATCATGTGATCTGAAAATAGTGGCACTTTGACTTTGATACTTTGACTTCCTCTTTTCAAACTTGAATCCTTTGATCCCATTTAGTTGTCTTACTTTTCTAACTAAAACTTCAAGTACTTTATTGAATATATATGGGTAGAGTAGACCTCTTTCTCTTGTTCTTGATTTTAGTTAGAATTGTTTGAGATTCTTTACATTTAATCTGATAAGACTTTTGGTTTGCTGAATATTGCTTTTGTTATATCTAGGTATGCTCCTTGTATTTCTGATCTCTCCAAGTCATTTATTATGAAAAAGTGTAGAATTTTGTCAATGACTTTTTCTGCATCTAATGCTATGGTCACATAATTTTTTCTTTCATTTGCTTTATATGGTGGATTATATTGACAGAATTTTGTATGGTGAACTATCCCTGCAGCTCTGGAATGAAGCCTACTTAATCATGGTGGTGGTGGATGATCTTTTGATGTATCCTTGGATTCAGTTTGCTAGGATTTTATTGAGTATTTTGCATCAGTATTCATGAGGGAGATTTTGATTCTTTGCAATTTTATTTCTTTGTTAAGTCTTTGTGTGATTTGGTTATCATGGTAACAGTGACCTCATAAAACAGAATTTGACAACGTTTCCTCTGTTTCTGTTTTGTGAAATAATTTGAGGAGTACTGGTATTTTCTCTTTTTGGAAAGTTTGGCATAATTCTGCACTGAAACCATCTGACCCTGGGCTTTTTTGGGGGGTCGGTGGAAGACTTTTAATGACTGCTTCTATTTCCTTAGGGGTTAAAAGTCTATTCAAATTGTTTATCTGATCTTGATTTAATTTTGGCATATGGTATCAAATTAAGAAATTTACCCATTTCTTTTAGATTTTCCAGGTTTGTTGAGTACAAACCTTTTCAATTTTTTTTAATTGAAAAATTTTCCGCCTCCTCCCCGCCTCCCATTTCCCTCCCCCTCCTCCCACTCCTCTCCCCCTTCCCCCATTCCTTTCCCTTTCTCCCCACTCTTCTCCCTCTTCCCCCACTCTATTCCCCCTCCCTCTCAAGTCTGAAGAGCAGTCTGGATTCCATGAATGGAAATAGAAAACACTATCCTGAGTGAGGTAATCCAGACCCAAAAAGATGAACATGGGATGTACTCACTCATAATTGGTTACTGTCATAAATAAATGACATTGAGCCTATAATTTGTGATCCTAGAGAAGCTAAATAAGAATGTGAACCCAAAGAAAAACATATAGTCATCCTCCTGGATATGGGAAGTAGACAAGATTTCCGGGCAAAAACTGGGAACTTGGGGGTGGGGTGGGATGGGGGTAAGGGCAAAGGGGGTGAGAAACGTGAGAAGGGGAGGATGGGGGGAGCTTGGAGGAATGGAATGGTTGGGATAAAGGAAGTGTGGATATGGGAGCAGGGAAGTATATATCCTAATTAAGGGAGTACAGGATTTTGAAGTATGACCTAATTATTCTCTGGATTTCCTCAATGTCTGTTATGTCCTCCTTTTCATTTTTGAGTTTATTAATTTGTATAGTCTATCTCTGCCTCTTAGTTAGTTTGGATAAGACTTTGTCTACTTTTTAAATTTTTTTCAAAAAACCAATTCTTTGTTTCATTGATTCTTTCTAATCTTCTCTTTATTTCTATTTTATATATTTCAACCCTCAGTTTGATTATTTCCTGCCATTTACTGCTTGGGGTGAGTCTGCTTCTGTTTGTTCTAGAGCTTTCAGGTTGTGCTGTTAAGTTGCTAGTGTTCAACTTCTTCAAATTCTTTATGCAGGCCTTAGTGCTGTGCACTTTCTTCACAGCACTGATTTCATATTGTGCCATAAGTTTGGGTATGTTGTGCGTTCATTTCATTGAACTCTAGGAATTTTTGATTTTGTTCCATATTTCTTCCTTGACCCAGTGGCAATTCAGCAGAGAGTTGTTCAGTTTCCATGATTTTGTAGGCGTTCTGTAGTTTGTGTTGTTGTTGAACTCTAACTTTAATCCCTGGTGATGTGATAAGATACAAGCAGGCACTCACCTGTTCTGGCTTGTGTGGCTTAGGCCTGCTTGGTGAAAGTGTTCTGGGATTTAGCAGGAGGGCCTATCAGAGAGGCCAGCGACAAGCAGTGATAGCTTGGGCCTGGGAAGGGTCCCGTGAGCAGAGTCTAGGGAGGCATAAAGTTCTCCTGGCAAGCAGGTCACTCACCTGTTCTGGCTGGTGTGGTCCGTACCTCAGTGCATAAGTCCACTGGGGCTAGGGGCAGGGTACAGCAGCAGTGGGGATAGGAACAAGTTGGAATGCTGTTGGCCTGAGGAAGTCTCTGGGAAAAGCATTATTAAATGTCCTTCAATATGTTTTCCTGTTTGGCATGTTGTCTCTCTCCAGCTGCATAATATTTTCCATTGCAACTCAATTCTGTCTTCACTTGAACATCAAGATATTCAGTGGGCAACTTCAAGTGCCCCCAAATCCCCAAAATTCTTACATCTGGCTACCTTCTTACCTTTTCCAACAACTACTAGATTGTTGTAGAATTCCATATCAGGATCCAAAAATTCCCTCATTGATTTCCCTGGTTCATTGGAAAAGAATGACAGACCCCTACTAGCTTGTTCCTCAGTTTCATCAATGGGTTTTCAGGGAAGCACTTCCATGATGTCACCATGGTGCATGCTACCACAGTGTTCATCCCTGATAAACAGGGCGTGGATGCCAGCCCTCGAAACATTATTTGAGCGGTTCTCAAGGCCTCAAATGGAAGACAATAATTAAATATATTTCACATAACTGTTAGCACTATCAGTATTCTCCCTATCCTGGCAGAAGAGAGAAAAAGTCACAGGTCAAGGTTGGGAGATGAAAGATGGCTGTATTACCAGCATCAGATGGTAGGATGGAAAAAGTCATCCTATGAAGGTGTGGAGACTGTCTTTGAGAATATCCAGAAAGTATAGGCTGGAAGTCTGGGCACATGCCTCTTTATCGTGTTGGATACTACCCCTGTAATATAAACTCAAACAATTAAGAATTGTGTAAGAGTCCAGGGAGAGTTCATTTCCAAGCATAGTGTCCTGCTTAGTGTGGGTGCATGGGTATCACACCCATGGAGAAGGTTCTAAGTGCCTTCTGAAAACTGGCTAGGAAACTAAGTGCTGATTGTTTACATTTGACTCAGTCTTCTCATCTAGACTGAAAAAAACTATTTGCCATGTACAGGAAATTCCCCAAATCTTGTCTCACAATTCCTCCATGGACATCTCTTCCAGGGCGTTAGGAGAAGCTGTTTACAGGGATGAGAATTGATGAGGGAACCTTTGTGCCTTTCTCCTGGAGGATCACAGAATCAGTTGTACACACACTGGTTTACACTGAGTACTCTAGCTGTGAGTCCTTAGGGCAGCTATATTTCCATCTCTATATGATCCATTAGCCTCTAGACATAGCTCCAGACTCCAAAAGAATCCTTATTTACTTTTATAGCAACATGATTGTAGCATCATTTGCAATCAATCTTGTTGCCAAAAAATGGGGTTCCACCCCACCTACTGTCTCTGGGCCATTTAGAAGACTTTTCCAGGTTACACTCCAACAAATGTAGGCAGAGCAATTTCCTTACTTCCTCTACACCATCTGCCTCTTAGTCATGACATCATCTCATCTATCTTTGTAGGCTGCCAATAGGCCTCTCCAGACTGTCATCCACTGGCACAGGTCCTTGGTAAGCTATAGTCATTCTTGCCTCTTGTCCTCACAAAAGGTGAGAAAATACTAACAGGTTGGAAATAATAAAATGGACACAGAGAAGTCACATGACTGACACTAGAAGTGGCTTCTGGTAGGGTACTTAGATCAAATACCAGCACGTGGTGTCTGTCTTACCTGACCTTATCTATTCAGTTCAATTTTCCTTTTATTTCCATGGCCCCCAAGACCTGAGTTTTCTTAAGCATCTTCATGAAACTTCACATTTTATGAGGTCAAATATTACAAAGGTTTTCCACAGAGGGATCATACCTTCCTTCTTTCTCAAACCTTCCTGCCCTTCATCTTCAGCAACAGGGTAAGAAAGTTCCTTCAGGGACTGATAATAGGGAAAATACAGTGTCTTTAGGGAAAATAGCAATCTTATCCATTTGATGAGTATATGCTCCTTGATCTACAGGAGAGAAAGTACATTTTTGGTAGATTTCAATTTTGGTAATTTATAACACTGATTAGGGGACATCCAGTTTGTGTTCTTTCTACTACTAAGTACTTGTTGATTTTTTATATATAAACGAGTTCTCTGCAAGAGTGAAATGATTCTTTTAACAGTTATAAGTCTTATTCATCTTATCTCCTTCTATTAATTTACGCTAATAACATGAGAATGGGCCTTGGTCAGTGAAGCATGATTTCTTTATTACATATATGCAATAAAAGATGACATTGTTTGGAGCAATTAGGTGAATACCACATGAAGACATAAAATAAGATGAGAAAATTGGGGAAGGAAGGAGTTTCAGATCAATCCTGAGGGATCATCTCTTAAGGTGAGTCCTGTCTACCAGTGAAAAAGCATTAATATTGCCTATAATTTTCAAACTATCAGGACTTTCTTCTTTACAAGCAAATGACATGATTTTAAGTAGTTTTATTTTTAAAACTCAGCACTCTTCCATTTCCAAAAAGAACAAGAATGGACACAGAGTGAGCTTTTAATATAAATATTAATTAAAGTATGAAAGTAGAGCAGGTTTATGTTGTCAATAACTTTGGATTTTACTCTCTATTACCACCAAATTCTTGCAATGACCCTGTGCAGGACATGTGAGATTGCTTCAACTTTTCAGAAGATCATACCAATGTCAGCACCAAGCAAAATTAGTCATTTCAGGCTTCTGTGACCTCTAGGGATGTGTTAATCATGAAAGCCGGGTATCCTAACTTCCTGGTTCCATGTCTTGTTAATAAAGTCAGAAACCTGGAAACATTGCCTGTGCATAAACACCAGAGGATTTTCCTCCACAGTTTTACAGTGGCCAGACTCTGACTCATGGTGGGAGAATCAGCCTCCTTATTATGTACAAATTCCATGAGCATATACCAAGTGTTGTTTTCTATAACAGGCTTAAAGTAGCTTCATCTCTCAGTCTCCTACAATCAGCATTTGGAGAACTGTGCTCAGGTTGAGGGAAATTCTCCTTGGGTTTTTTAGCCTCTTTGATATGCTCCAAATTCAGTGATTTTGTTCTATCCCTGGAGCCCCAGGTACTGCCAACCCACATGTGGTGGCAGGAAGTAGAGTGAGAGGGGAGGAGGAATGTGAGTGAGACACAAACACAGCACAATGTTTTCTTTCTGAGAAACTTCATCAAGGCTCCAGTTCCAGTGACCTCACCTCCAAGCAATGCCAGCTTCTTTGCTTTAAATCAAAGTTGACTTGTGGTGGTGGTTCACATATTTGGAGACTTACAAGCCTACTGTTTCTGATGTTGCAAAGGGAAATCCTGAGGGTTAGTATCTGGCCTCTGAGATCAGGGTGGCTGATACTCTGATACTCTTTATGTCTTCCTTCCATGTTGCACTTTAAAAACCAAAAGGAAGGCGTGCATGGAAGATGAGACTGTAGATATGGCAAGCAACATTCACACCTGGGCACTTAAGGCTATGCATGCATAAGTGGATCTTCTGTATTCCTTTCATCATAAATTGAAACTGAATCACATCTATCATCACATTTTAATTCTTACATTCTGTATTTACATATTTTCCCAAAGTACTTTGCAGAAATTTCCTACTCAAATTCTTCCAATTCATATTTAACGCAAATAGAACATAGTCCATGCACCTGTTGTGAACAGATAATTTGTTATCTGATCCCTTGCTATATCCATGACCCATTTCATCACTATTTCTAGTGCCCATCTCTGTGCATCCTCTTTATTTCTCAAACTTATAAAAACTCTGCTTTACTCATGGTTACTGGCAAATAAAATGCTCTTGACACAAGAATCTTGTGGTTCATTTCTTCATAGTTTTTAAGTTTGATTTTTTTCCCTCTTAAATACTTTCATGACTCTGCCATGGATAAAGTGTTTTTTCTCTAAAATACAGAAATTCTTAATATCCTTGGAGTGCATGAGACCCTAAGACTGATTCAATGAAAAAAAAATTAATAGTATCACAGCAATGTGTGTATCAAGCTACTTAGTCAAATGTCATTATGGACTCTTCTGTTATGGTACATTTGGATGAGACTAGCATTTGAACTAGTGGTTTGAGTAAAACAATTATCATCTCTAATGTAAATGGACCTCATCTAATCAAAGGAAGAGTTGAATAGAAGAGAGAGACTGACTCCAGTATAGAAAAAGTTGTCTGCTTGGTGCCTTTCTTGGAGAGATGGAGCCTTCAGACTGGAAACAGAAGTATTTGTTATCTTCATTTTCAGACCTTTGAGAGCAGAGTGAAATAAACCATTGGTTTTCTTCCATATCCACTCAGTTTGCTTACTCACAGTGAACAGCTTGGAACTTGCCAACCACATAATGTTGGAAGCCAGTTTCTTAAATAAATATCTTTTTGTGTCTATCAATATATATTATCAGTTCCAGGCCTATGGAGAGCTTGTGTAAATGTAGACTTTGTTATAAAGAGTTGTTCTAAAAAACCTGAATTTATATTTAAAGGATGAATTTTCTGAACTAATCTGCAACTGGCTCCTTAATCTGTTTATAATGAAAGGAGCCAATGACTTTGTTTCATTACTTAAGTGAATACTAAGAGTCTGTGGTATGATTAGAGAAGAGAAATTCCCCAGATATCAACATAGAATCTGAAATGATTAACTGAATATTTATAATAATATTAAAAGAATTTTAAGAGTTTATGACTCTCCCTTTCTCTCTCCTCTTTCTCTGTCTCTATCTCTGTCTGTCTGTCTTTCTTTCTCTGCATGTATGTTTGTCTTCCTCATCCCCTCTCTCCACTATCCTCCTTCCCTTCTCTCATAAGTACTGGGATATTCAGTGCATACCACCATGATACAAACTATATAACAATTTCATTTTGTCAAAATATTGACTAATATAATATTGGATGCTTATCTCTATTGGTGTGAATGGTATGAATTAAATGATTCAGATTTCCAGCATGAATATCATATAAATAATTTCAAACCTGTGTGCCTAAAAAAAATCTTTATCATCTACATACGTGGCACTTAGATTGCTGAAATCCCAATCTACAATCATATACAGCAACTGGCTGAAGCCAAACAGAAATTGTAATATCTACTTCAAATAGTGTCTACTAATAAAGTGAGAACACTGTAAAGAAATGGTATCTAGAACATTTGAATGGAGAATCCTAGAAAGGCCAGAACAGTGAGTCTCTGTTCTGTATTTATTATTTGTTAATAGATGTAGCCTCTAGTCCTACAGGTAAACAATCTTCTGCATTCCAGGATAATAACTATGTGCTACCTCAGGAACTGTAATGGATCTGTACTCTCGGTTATTTTGCAGGACCACCTTCTCCTTTCAACTTACTGTCAGTGTGTATCATAGTTTCTACAGGGTTATCTCATCTCAAATGATAGCAGGTAAGGTGATTGATGAAAACTCTGGAGCATTTTAAAAAACTACTTGAGATTTGATTTTTTTTTGAGAAATCCAAAGAATGTGTATGGGAATAGACAATAAGAGAATGGAGTCATGTGGAAAGATTATAGGCTTGGATAATGTCAAATTATTGACATGAGTTCACCTATCAGAGTTTTTTGTTTGTTTATTTATTTTTGTTATTGATGTGGCCAAAAGAATAGGGAGGGTTGTAATTGTTTGGTTAGCTAGATCATGCATGGGAAGGTAACATTCAATGAGCACTGGGTTTGGTTTAAATTAATGTACAGAAAACGGATTAAGGTTTTCGTAGATCAGAATGTTAAATTACAATTGTCATTTATTGTTACTTAATTTAGGAGACAAGCTAAAGACAAGCTTTTCACCACCGCTGTGAAAAATAGATAAATTTGAGGAAGGTCCCCATTTTCTCAATGATCTCTTCAGTAAGCTTCACTGCAGAACAAACACTGCAATGAGAAGTGAGTCACTGAACTAAAAGTGCTAAATCCAACACAAGAAAAGTTTGGTTACTGCAGTGGACATCAAAGTCAAAGAGGCAATCAGAATACACTGACCTTTCTAGACACTGACTGTTGGTTTCTGATCACAGCATTCTTAGATTAAAACAAATAGTTTAAACATCAAATTGTTAATTGATCTGTATAAACAAAAATGTCTAGGTCATTTGAACAAATGTCTAAATGAAGTTACTAAAATAGACTCTCTCAATTCCTCCATCCACTCTAAAACCACCAGTACTCCTAATTGTAACTAAAGTCTTAAGGAAGGATCTTTGGTACCTTGATAAAATAGACACTGTGGATGTTTTTCCTGGTCTTTCTCAAAAAGACCTATTGCCCTCTACCTTGCTCCTTAAATTAATGGGGTCCTAAATCACAAAATCAGACTTAGTATGATGGAGAAAAACCAAACAGAAGCAACTAAGACAGAGACAAAAAGGAAATAATCAGCTTGCTAAAGGCAACTAGATATTAGCTTCAAGTTGACATTAGTCCCAGGATAAAATATGGTCCGCAAGTCATAGGAAGGACTTACATTGCTCAGTTGATCAATGATGTGTTGGTTCAAGCCTGTCTCAAAATAAGTCTATGGTGTCCTTTATTTTATTCTGTTGCTCTGGAATTCTAGTGCCAGAGTATGTCACTAGAATACATGAATATCACTTATGGTGGAATTTCTACATTGGTTCCTGAACGGAAGTTATTGTGGTTCAAAACATTAAGTGAAAGCTATCAAACCTGCCTCTAATTGGGAAAATGGTTAATTGAGAACAATGGAGCATTCCCAAATGGATGACAACATTGACTCAGAAGATGTAGGATTAGTGGAGTAGATTAATGGATCAGTTGGTCATAGCCCATTCAACTTGCCTACTTGACTGGTGCAGAGAATAAATGGTTCTTAGTTTATGATGATGTAATAATATAATATCGAATAAATATTGTCTTTGATTATAGGTGTTACATCCGCTAAGGCTTCATTGCCGCAGAAAATTATCACAATGTTTTTCCCTTAATAAATACCTATTAATACAGTTAGCCAGAAGCACTTAACTGTAGCTTGAAAGCAATGAGGATGCACCTCTCCCCTCTTGTGCCAGGGTGTAGCTCCCATAATTGTTAAAATTTTGTCTGCAGGGATTTTTGCAACTTCAACGAGGTATCACACTAGCCCATTACATGATGTCATGCTCTATAGACCTAGTAATGCATTTGAATTTTACAGGATGGGAAATAATTACAAAATTCTGCAGCCCTTTACCAAACTGAGATTTCCTATGGACCCAGGAATTCAAGACATTGCAACACAGCTTTCTAAAAAGCTGCTTTATTGGTCCTTTTTTCCCTCACCTTTGAGTGTTACTTCTCCTTTGTATGTTTGGAAATCTGAAATTTCTAGTTCATGTTGAGTTTTGGGGAAGGGTGTTCTACAGTAGGCTAAGGTTACTGTGAAAGGAATTACACCACGTTTGCAAATTCAATGGTGCTTGAAATTCTGATGACAAATAGGTATGCCATCTGGAGCCTTTGGCAGTCCCCTATAAATGAATCATCATCTCTGTCCTTTGAATTTGGAGCAAATCCTTGCTATTATCTTTAGATAACTACTTCTCTTTAGAGAAACAAATTTGGAATTGTTACTTAATCTGGTTCTAAGATATAACTCTTTTTTTATAGGTTGCTCTCAGTGACATGAAAACTCAGTACTAATATGAATGGATTCAGCACTACAACCCTTCTCAGACATTCCTGAAGGAGGGTGGATTAAAGTTCCTGCCAGTGAACTAAACTATGACTAATGTACTTGGTTGCACACTATTTGTAAAGAAGAAGCATTTGTATGTATAATTATATACCAATGCATATGCTGTGGTCAATCAATCAGTTGGATAATGGACAAAGATTTGCAATCAGCACCAATGAAAAGTTTGTGAGTAAAAACTTTGAGGTAGATTTTTCTGGATGAAAGGGAGGTGGAGGGGAGGAGGGGAAGGGGGAGGAGGGGGAGGGGGAGGGGGAGGAGGAGAAGGAGAAGGAGAAGGAGAAGGAGAAGGAGAAGGAGAAGAAGAAGAAGAAGAAGAAGAAGAAGAAGAAGAAGAAGAAGAAGAAGAAGAAGAAGAAGGAGTCCACATAAATGCTCAGCAAAGTATGATCTCAGTAAAGGAGAATTCTAATAATGAAATGGAAAGAATGACCCATTCTGTGGCTAGTACTCAGCCTCTTTCCCAAACCACTGCTGTCATCACTAATGGGCTTGTGAACAAAGTGGCTGTGATGACAGGGTTGTGCACAGGTTCAGCAACAAGGCTTTCATTCAGCCAGTAAGACTTGGGCTGGACATACTGATGAGAGTTCAGTCTCTAGTCAAAAAGAACAACCCTAAATCTGAATACAGCATCATTCTTTATGGAGATTATCTAGATACCTGGTGTCAAGTTGATTTTATTAGACCACTTCTATCTTGGAAAGGCAATACTTTGTCCATATAAGAGCAAAAGCTTGCTCCGTATAGTTACCCGCCTTGACAACATACAGTGATTTTGCCACCATCCATGGAGTTAGATAATTTCATGTCCACTATTAATGTATCCCACACACTTCACCACAAAAGAAGTATGAAAACAAGCTCATTTTGATGAGACATTAAGATATGTACAACCATCTAAAATCAGATGACTTGCCAGAATCGTGAGTTGACTTGGTATGACTCAAGTGTAACACTACCTGACTGACAGTACTTTATGTGGCTGGAATATGGTCCTTTACAAATCTAATATGCTCACTATCAGCATCTATTTGTGCCTTCTCATCAATGGCCAGTATTTCCAGTCTCAGGAAGTTAGTGGTAAGAATGGGAATGATACCACTGACTTTTCGCCCAAAATATGCAATGCTCCTAGACATGTTTTGCTTCTTTACCCTACAACCTTATTCCCTTCTATCGTAAAAGCCATAGCAAGGAATGTTTTCACCAAAAAGCACAAGAAGAATTTTATTGAGCTATAAATTAAAGACACTCCCTGACATTTTAGTTTTCTGCCTTTAAAGAAAAAAGAATAGGTAGTTGATATGTTGCCTAGGGTGATCTATTCTGTTTCCAGTTGAGACTTTTGCTCCATGATAAAGGTTATGTAGAGTACATTTTAATATTATCATGTCCTGTAATTAAAACCAATGGGGATTACAAAGTCTAATTTAGTAAGAATTAATAATAGATTAAAGCATTCATATGTGAAGATTTAAACATCTCAACAGGAAAAGAGTCAGGAAGATGTGAGGAAAGATAGAGTGGATGATAAAGTAAGTCATCATGAACACAAGCTATGACCATATGAACAGACACAGAAATGGAGATTAAAACTACCATATAAACTTTGTCTTATTTTGCTGTGAAGATGCTTATTATGAAGTCTATGTGAGAACTGTATTACATGAATGCCTTTGCTTCCACCCCCCTTTTTTAATCTAATGTGAGTCTTATATCATAGTAAAAAAACACTTTGTATTTACACCATGATGTTTAAATTTTAAGATAAGAAGAACAACTGGACTTCACATACATTTCTAGGAATATAAACAATATACTTTCAGGTGTTCCTAAAACAGTTCCATCCTATTATATAACATGATGTCTTTATCATTGTTTTTATTTGGAGGTGAAGTTTGCTTCAAAGAGACAAGTGTGTATGCTAAGTTGACAGTGGACAAACATATACGTTAAGCTTTTGATTGTTTGGATGACCTATAGGTAGCCTGAGCAAAGCAGATCCCTGCTACAATGTGAGACTTCTCTTATGTGAAATACAAGGGCTTACTCTATTCAGGCAAGACTGAATCCTCCAGCTTAAAGGCTCTGATTGTCCGATGTTTTCTCTTTCATTGATTATCCAGACAAAATATAAGATCTTCCAAACACTTGAACAAGTTTTGACTTTAAATTAGGACCATAGCAATGGCTTTTCCGTTCTCCAGCATTTTGACCTACAGCTAGAATTAAATCATTGGCTGCCCTGAATTCCTATATTGGACTCTGCAGATCTTGGGCTTGTCAGTCTTTATAATCCCATGAGTCAGTTCCTTTAAACAAACAAACACACATTCTCTTGGTTCTGATTCTGTGGAGAATTCTGACTCATACATGTACCAAATTGAGGATTAATTTGAAAGTGGAAACTTTTAGCATAGTACCTAGCAAAGTAAAGATGTCGTTTTTGCTTTGCTTTCTAAGGAGGCATAGGAATGTATGGAAAGAAAGAAAATATAAAATACTTCTTCATGTAGGGGTGTAGGTGTAAGTTTTGTTAGTCATAAAACAGTAAAAGCAAAAAAAAATATTCTCAGAGAGTTTTGCACACTGTAGCGAGAATTCTAGTGTCACCATTCTAAAACAATTGGATTATAGTCCACAAAATGGGTCTATTACAAATCAGAGAAGACCTTGTAGTCTTTAGCGTTGTAGGTGCCTAAGACTGAAGCATTTGTACCATGAAAATACTCACACATATGCAACAGTTTAAGAGATTCCAAATGACCACACCATTTTTGCCAGCTAGATTTTATCAAGGTTTCCCCTGATATGGTTTGAACTTTCTTTTTTTTAAATTGCTTTTATTGAGCTATGTATTTTTCCCACTCCCCTCCCTTTTTCTTTTCTCTCCCAACTTCTTCCCTCTCCCATGGTCCCACTGATCCCAATTTACTCAGGAGATCTTGTCTTTTTCTACTTCCCATGTAGATTAGATCCACGTATATTTTTCTTAGGGTCATCTTTGTTGTCTAGGTTCTCTGGGATTGTGAATTGTAGACTAGTTTTTCTTTGATTTATTTCTAAAAGCCACTTATAAGTGAGTACATGTGATATTTGTCTTTCTGGGTATGGGTTACCTCACTCAATATGGTGTTCAAGATGTCATTTTTTTGTTGTGTATTACTCCATTGTATAAATGGACCAAATTTTCCTTATTCATTTTTCAGTCGAGGGATATCTAGGTTGTTTCCAGGTTCTGGCTATGACAAATAATGCTGCTATGAACATAGTTGAACACGTGTCATTGTGGTAAGATCGAGCATCCTTTGGATATATACCCAAAAGTGGTATCTCTGGGTCTTGAGGTAAGATGTGTCCTTATTTTCTGAAAAATCACCATACTGATATCCAAAGCAGCTGTACCAGTTTTCACTCTCACCGGCAATGAGGTAAAGGGAATACTCCCTCATGGTTTGAACTTTCAAAGGCCACTCCGCCTGACTTCATTAAGGTATTCTTATTAATGGAGCCAAGTCTGTCAGTGAGTTTAATCTCATTGTTCTACATTTTTGTAACAAATTGAGTCAATTCAATTTTACTTTGCCAGGTGTATATTTATCTAAAGAATTTTTCTATAAATCATACTTGTATTACCATGTCTGCTATAGTTTTATTGGGATTGTAGTCAATTTTAATATTTTAATAACACTAGCATCATAATAATGGTGAGATTTTCAGTCCCCAATTTGGCATAGATGCACATTCATTCATGTATTTGTGGATTTAAGAATGTATACAACTTTGGTCAAATCTACACTTAAGCATTTTGTGAATCTGATGGGATCATAAATGGCATCATTTACTTAATTTAATTTTTTTATACTGTATGTTTTGTGTTTTGATTATTATATGGTAAGGGGATTTTTTTGATCCAGTCTATTTGATGTTCTTTAAGTTTCTTGTCCTTTCATAGGGATATCCTTCTTTAGGTTGGGAAAGTTTTCTTCTCTCATCTTGTTGAATATATTTTCTGTTCGTTTAAGCTGGAGTTCTTTTTCCTCTTCTACCCCTATTATTCTTAGGTTTGGCCTTTTCATGGTAACCCAGATTTTCTGGATGTTTTGTTTTAAGAATTTGTTGGATTTAATGTTTTCTTTGACCAATGAGTCTATTTCCTGTATAGTATCTTCAGCATCTCAGATTCTTTCTTCTATCTCTTGTATTCTGTTGGTTATACTTGTCTCTGTATTTGTTTACCCAGATTTTCCATATCCAGAATTTTCTCAGTTTGTGTTTCCTTTATTACCTCTATTTCAGTCTTCAAATCTTGAACAGTTTCCTTAACCTGTTTGATATTTTTTTCTTGGTTTCCTTTGAGGAATTTATTAATTTCTTCTAATTTTTTGTTTGTCATTTCCTCCATTTCTTTAAGGGAGTTTTTCATTTCCTTTTTAAGGGTCTCCATGATTTTCATAAAGTTATGTTTAAAGTCATTTTCTTCTACTTCTTCTGGGTTAGGACGATCATGTCTTCCTGTTTTATGACCACTGAGTTCTAATGTTACCATATTGCTTTTTAGGTTGGAGGAATTCTTGAATTGGCACCTACCCATCTCTTCCTTCAAAAGAGTTTGAAGTGTTTTTTCATCTTGGTCCAATCTTTGTTGTGGCTGTCTGAGTGGGAGTTTTTCTTGGTCTGCTCTGTGCTGTCAATATCTGTCTCAGAGTCTCTGAGGTCTCTATACTCCTGCTCTCTTGATCTTCTCTCCTGGTTTGCTTTCTTGGTGATCTCTCTCAATCCCCCCAGTGTTGTAGCAACTCTTGTTTCCTCTTACGTTCCTTCAGTATTGGGGCAAGCTGTGTTTCAGAGTTCCACTGAGGTTGCAGGAGGATAGACAAGCTTGGGCATTGGGAGTTGCTAGTAGTTTGGATGGTGGCTGGATGGGTTTGGGTTTGGGGGGAATCCTAGCCACAGGAAACTCCCTGCTGTCTGGCTACAAAAGCCAAGGGAGTTGGGGAAGTGGCTTGGGGTTTTGTCCCACTGGATTGGTGCTAGAGAGTGGGGCATCCCACTGTGTGGCTGTTCACTCAACTCTTAAGTCCCCTTAGTATTGCAATATTTAAATTTTTTAAACTTTGTAGTTATTATATAAACACAAAATCTATGTTTTATATTAAGCTTGTACCTTACAAAAGTTTAAATCATTTATTTGTGAGTTTTATTATGATTTGGGAAAAGGGACGTTTATACTTAGAAAGTCATCTCTTGGTTCAGGCAATTTGTTTCTTCCTTTTCAAACTAGGAATTTTAAATTACTTTATTTTCTTATTATGTTGGCTAGAATTTCAGTATAATATTAGAATTAGTGGTTAGAGCAAACATATCTTGCTTCAGATAGATTAGGGGAAAATCATCAGTCTTCCACCATTAAGTAGAAGGACTATATCATGTTGCTGTTTTTAAAAGGAGACACTTTGTTAGACTAGACTGAGGAAGTCCCCTTCTGATCCCAGTCATGCTTTGAGCAGGAAGAGATGCTGGGTTTATATTATTCCTTGTTTTCCAGCTACTGAGATAATTATGGTTTACCTTCACATTTTATTTATAGTATTGTACTGCAGTGTTATTGCATTAAAACCTATTTGCCTGTTAGTCAAGCTTGCTTTTATCTGCTTCTTTGACTAAATTTAGGCATGTTTTGAAACTTTCAGCAGTTTTCATTAAGGATATGCATGTATTAGTTTTATTTCTTTTTTCTTAATTCCTGCAGTCTCCTGGACTCTCTCTCATTTTACTCTCTTTAGTTGTGGACTGGGAGATGTTAGTGAGTAAGGCAAGGCTTGTCATGTTTGTCCCATGCTTCAGGGGTTGTCTTGAGTTTCTTTTTCCATTGATGTGATAAATGACTCTGACAAAAGCAGTTTAAGGGAGAAAGGACTTATTTTGGATCGCATTGCAAGGGTGCAGTAAACCACGTAGTGGACGTCAAAGACTCAGGAGCTTGAAGTAGCTAGTCACATTTCACCCACATTCAGAAAGCAGAGAAAAATGAATGCATGTGTTATGTAATCCAGGATTCCTGCCAGAGAACTGTTGTACTAACAGTGGGCAAGTCTTCTTACCTCAATTAGTACAATAAAGATAACCCCTCACAGGCATGTCCAGAGGCCTGTCTCCCAGGTGATTCTAGATTCTGACAAGTTGACGATTACTGGGCTGGAGAGATAGTTCAGGCATTAGAGGCTAAGTCTCTGAACAAAAACTTCAAGCTGGCAATCACTGACCATTGCAGAGATTATTGTAACTGTTTCCTTAACACCCAGTGTTCTGAAAATCATTGCTCCTTTTGTGTTTGTCTCTGTGTGCTGATAGTATAGCTGGTAGATGTCATCCTTGCTTTAGGTTGGAAGAAAAGTTGCTTCTGAAACTCCAACTTGTTTGAAAGTAAAATTTAGATGGATTTCATGAGGTAGAAGCTAAGCAGCATAAAACTTACTATTTTGTCTCTGTTCTTTTTTAATCACTGAATTTGTGAACTTGTCAAAGTTGGCTCTCTGTTAAAGACCCCAGTTGAGCAGCTAAAGATAGAAGCAATACTGTATGTCTCATGTTTGTTTAGATAAAGATTAAACAAAGTGTTGGCAATAATCCTTATCTGTGCACAGTATAGGTCTCCCCCCGTTCTCTTGGTGGCCTGTTACAAAACTGATCTGTTGAGTTTATGTAACCTAATCACAGCCATTTTGAGAGTATATCTGCTTGGTGACAACTGGTCAGACGGTGCTGTGGGATTCACTATTGGCACTTTTAGTTTATTTTGAACTAATATGATTTTGTCAGAAATAACCAGACTTTGTTCTTCTCTATTCTTTTTTCTCTGACTATCACCTCTGATAGCTAAACATCTTCTTTGTAGTGTCTAGACAATAATCCCTTGGACATTGGTTAAGTATATTTCCCACCTAATATACAATTGCCCAATTTAATGTTTTGCATTTTGATAAATGACTAAAGGGGTAAATTCCTGCATATAATTTAATCTCACCATTTTTACATATTATGATAGATGGAAATAAATATTGAATGTATAAATTCAAGAATTAGACTATTCATAATGTGTCAATAAAATAATCTATACATATTTTACATTCAGAAAACACAATTGTCTAATTGCCAAAATATGATATCAGGTGCAATGCAGACACACCATTTGACAATTTTGTATATATTAATATATATATATGTGTGTGTGTGTATATGCATGTGCATGTATGTATATGTACATAAGCATATATGGAGTGTATCTTGGCCAGATCGATCCTAATTCCCTCTCCAATGCCTCCACATTCATGTCCACTTTTTACTTCATGTCCTTTTCTTTTCAGAAATCTACTAAGTCATTTACTGCGGTTCACTTTATCACAGGTGTGGAACATCCTCTGGAGTATGGGTGATCTACCTGGCCACATTCCAGAAGAAAAATCGTTCTTCCTCCCCCAGGAGATTGCAACTGTCAAAGTTTGTTAGTTAGGACTTGGATATGAGGAGCCTTTCCTCTATCCATGCTGGAATATTGATGGGAATTCCAGTAATTTTTAGCAAATTTGTCTTCTGCTCTCTGCTATGTGAAATTCACACACACTTTGAGACTAAATTACTATAAACTTTTGCACAGTGATAATGTTCTCTGAAATTTATAAATAATGGACCTGAAGTTCAATGTATTTAAGGGGTGATTCTAAAATACTATTTATGTGGATAAAGGTTTGAGTCTATGTCTTTTTATTCTTTTTTATTTATTTTATTATTATTATTATTATTAAAAATTTCCACCTCCTCCCCTCCTCCCATTTCCCTCACCCAACCCCCATTTCCCTCCCCCTCCATTTCCAGTCCAAAGAGCAGTCAGGGTTCCCTGCCCTGTGGGAAGTCCAAGGTCTTCCCCCTTCCATCCAGGTCTAGGTAGGTGCCAGTCCATGCAGTAGAATCAAAACCCAGTGCCATTGTCCTTGGCTTCTCATCAGCCCTCATTGTCAGCCACATTCAGAGAGTCCGGTTTGATCACATGCTCTATCAGTCCCAGTCCAACAGGCCTTGGTGAGCTCCCATTAAATCAGCCCCAATATCTCAGTGGGGGGTTGCAACCCTCGTGGTCCTGACTTCCTTGCTCATGTTCTCCCTCCTTCTGTTCCTCATTTGGACCTTGGGAACTCAGTCCAGTGCTCCATTGTGGGTCTCTGTCTCTATCTCCATCCATTACCAGATGAAGGTTCTATGGTGATATGCAAGATATTCATTAGTATGGCTATAGGATAGGGCCATTTCAGGTTCCCTCTTGTCAGCTGCCCAAGGAAATAGCTAGGGACATCTCCTTGGACACCTGGGAACCCCTCTAGAGTCAAGGCTCTTGCCAACACTAAAATGGCTCCCTTAATTAAGATATACATTTCCCTGCTCCCATATCCACCCTTCCTTTATCCCAACCATCCCATTCCTCCAAGCTCTCCCCATCCTCCCCTTCTCACTATTTTCTCCCCACCCCCAAATACCCAATTTTTGCCTGGCAATCTTGTCTACTTCCAATATCCAGGAGGATAACTATATGATTTTCTTTGGGTTTACCTTCTTATTTAGCTTCGAGAGGATCACAAATTACAGGCTCAATGTCCTTTATTTATGGCTAGAATCCACTTATGAGTGAGTACATACCATATTCATCTTTTGGGGTCTGGGTTTCCTCAGGATAGTGTTTTCTATTTCCATCCATTTGCATGCAAAATTCAAGATATCATTGTTTTTTTACCACTGAGTAGTACTCTAATGCATATATATTCCACATTTTCTTTATCCATTCTTTCATTAAGGGGAATCTAGGTTATTTCCAGGTTCTGGTTATGAACATCCCATTAAATTCCCAACAAAATTATTCACAGACTTTGAGAGAACAATAACCAACTTTATATGGAAAAACAAAAACCCCAGGATAGCCAAAACAATCTTATACAATAAAGGAACTTCTGGAGGTATTACCATCCATAACTTCAAACTCTATTACAGAGCTACAGTATTGAAAACAGCTTGGTATTGGCATAAAAACAGAGAAGTCTACCAATGGAATCTAATAGAAGACCGGGATATTAACCCCCAAATCTATGAACACCTGATTTTTGACAAAAAAGCTAAAAGTATACAATGAAAGAAGGAAATTATCTTCAACAAATGGTGCTAGCAGAACTGGATGTCAACCTGTAGAAGAATGAAAATAGATCCATATCTATTACCATGCACAAAACTCAAGTCCAAATGGATTAAAGACCTCAATATTAATCTGAACACACTGAAGAGAAAGTGAGAAGTAGTCTACAACACATGGGCACAGGAGACCACTTCGTACGTATAACCCCAGTAGCACAGACAATAAAGGCAACATTGAATAAATGGGACCTCCTAAAACTGAGAAGTTTCTGTAAAGCAAAGGACACTGTCATTAAGAAAAAAAGGCAACCTACTGACTGAGAGAAGAACTTCACCAACCCTGCAACAGACAAAGGTCTGATCTCAAAAATATATAAAGAACTCAAGAAACTAGACTTTAAAATGCTAATTAACACAATAAAAAAATTGGGGCACTGAACTGAACAGAGAATTCTCAACAGAAGAAGTTCAAATGGCCAAAAGACACTTAAGGTCATGCTCAACCTCCTTAGTGATCAGGGAAATGCAAATCAAAACAACTTTGAGATACCATCTTACACCTGTCAGAATGGCTAAAATCAGAAACACCAATGATAGCCTTTGGTGGAGAGGATGTCGAGTAAGGGCAACACTCATCCATTGCTGGTGGGAATGCAAACTTGTGCAATCACTTTGGAAATCAGTGTGGCGGTTTCTCAGGAAATTTGGAATCAACCTACCCCGGGATCCAGCCATACCACTCTTGGGAATATACCCAAGGGATGCCCTATCATACTACAAAAGTATTTGTTCAACTATGTCTTTTTATTCTTTCAGCACACTTATCTATAAATCTTCACACCTCCCAAAATGTCTACCTGACACCCTATTTTCATTTACTCAAAAGTCATCAAATGAAGTCTTTCAGTGAGTCCTAGAAATGAACAGGGATAAATCTGACAAGAAGAAGTTGAAAGACAGAATTTACTAAGACAGAAAACAGTGTGTGAACATTGAAGGTGCCATACAAAGGCAAGATACCAAGAAGCCGTTTCAACTGGAATTAGGGTGCATTTTCTGGCAAGGTAGAAAGCTAGTGCAATGAAAACTATGGAATCTATGAGAGCCCTCCTAACAATGTGGTACACAAAGGCTGAACCAAACAACTTTGTGTACCACATTGTTAGGAGGGGAAACTGGTCAGGATGTAGTGTATGAGAGAATAAAATCACAGCAAAAAAAAAATATTTTCAACTATTTAGGTTCTAGAAGATCAGGACAAGAAAGTATTTGTAACTACCAATGATCAACTAAATCATCGTTTGTGTGCACGAGGGATGGCCATGCAGAGACTTTTTGTTTCCTAAAAGTCTCCAGGTAGCTTGAAAGTGTAAAGTGAAGAGCAGTGAACTGAGCAATCATGAGATGACAGGAACTGTCAAAGCCACGACGTTATCATGACCTGCAGACATATTAGTTAGTTGGATTTTACCTGAAGAGTTGTTGTGGACACTGGGGAGTTCTAAGCAGAGTGGCAATGAAGTCCCATTGGAATTTCACATATGGAGAAGCCAGTGCACAGTGACTCAAGGGTGCACAAAGATGATGCCATCATAGGTGAAAGTAATAGACAGAGATGCAATAAGAAGATGCCTCTAAAACGCTATAATTTAGTACAAAAGCTTAAGAAATAATTTTCAACAAGTACAGTTAAAAAAAAGACAGAAGTCAGGAATCATGTTCCAATTTTGGTTTTGATTTTACCATCCACCAAACAAAGCTACCAAAAATAAGAGAATAAGATTATGGTAGACAGTAAGTTTGAGGTATTTTAAGTTAGAATGTTGCAAAAATGCTGGCAGAAATGAGCAGGAGGAAAAGCAAGCCAACACACAACTCCCCTAAATGCTGAAGCCCAGAACAGAGGTCTGACCAGGGTCTATGGCACAAAATTTTCTCTGCAAATAGGTGCCACCTAAAGACATGCATTTTCTGTTGTTATTGTCATGGTGATTTGTTCTCATATTCCTATTTGGTTCATTTTTTCCATATACTTTTTTTCTTATTTGCCTTCTTAAAATATTACTGAAAGAAAGAATGAGGCTTTTTTTAATGTGTTTGATTTAAGTTGTTGGACTTTTCTTTGTCATTTTTATTATTGTTTTCTTTGGATATAGAAACAAAACAAACGTATAGGTTTTATTATGTTTTGAAATTGTCAATGTACATGCTCCAGATGGAGATGGTTAGTCATTTAAAAAATATAAAATGTGTTTCTTGCGGAGGTAGCAGAGAAAATGCTGAGGTCATGAACATAGCCACTCAATCTGGTCATGGTGGAAGGTACAGAGAGATTTCAAATGTAAGAATTTGTTCTAGCAAATGTTTCCAAATAGAAGGGTTTATCCATCTTTCTGTCTCCAACCCGATGTTTGTTTTTCTACATTATGAATACCATTGGCCATTGTGCAAGAGAATGCCACTGACTTGGTTTCTGCCTGTGGCCTAGGGTTTAGCAGCTCAACATTTCCACCGGAACTTCCTGAAGAGCTCTGGGAAATGCATGAGCAATGTCAGAGGGGTTGTAATGATGTGTACAGTTAAAGAATATGGCTCTGACAAAAATTCAGAGTGGAAGCAAAACATTCTGATATTTTGAAGAGATCTTAATCATATCGGATACTCTCATTTTACATATGGGAAGATTAAGACTTAATGAGGGGAAGTAACTTGCCTGAGGGTGTAGAGTTGAGATTAAAGCAGATTCATCTGTATCCAATGTTCTCCATTTCAAATTCATGAATTGGGAAGAATGGGCCCAAACTCCTGGCATCAATGCAGTGAAAAATCATATAAATGGGAGTTAATTGGCCTCACCTGGGCCTCCTAAGGGGAAGGACAGAACAAGTCAGTGGTATTGTAGTTAAACTATACTAAGTGTCACTCAAACTGACAGGAGTTTTCCTCTCATCATGGACTTGTTCGAAAGGAAGACATCATGCATGCCTATATTAGTGTGTAGTAGTGTCTAATGTTAGTTTGGAAATGGAAAAATTAAGCCGATAAGTAAGGCTTAGTCACCTACTTAGTGGAACAGAGACACAGGAGGTCGGCCCTGCAGTCCCTTTCATGCTGAGCCACTGAGGATTTTTTCAACTAGTGGACTTCTTGAATTTCCTGAGAGAGGAAATAGTGCTAAAGGGAGGAACCCAGCACTTCAGATGGAAAGAAAACATATGATCCCAGCACATTTGTTTAGTCTTCCTGCAACTGAGATAGAGCAAAAAGCTCATTAATTTCAAATTGGTGATAATTTGTACAGGGCCTAGTCTGGAGTTTACCTTTGTTTTATCTGGCTAAAAGGATTTGAAAAGCAAATTAATAGTGTAAACAGGGTGGGAGGCATCAATATTTAACCTCTCTAAGAGAGCAAACTTTCTCCTACTATCTTTAAAACACCATTTATACAAACAGAGTTGTCATGATAGCTACAGATTGTGCTTATCTACTTATTATAGCAAGCTCCTATAATTTTAACCAAGAGACTTAGATTTAGCTTGGTTTGACCCAATATATGTATTTTTTGAAAAGTCAATTTGCATTTATTTCACAACCATGAAGCTTTTAAAAATATTGACACAAACAAAGACAGGTCTTGAGTGTCATAATTAGGTATACTTAAAAACCTATGACATCTATTAAAAATAAACATGAGATTTGTTCTGCATATGGAGCATGATAAAGAACAGGTATGAATAAAAATAAATGCCCTAAACTCAACTTCCTATTCAATATATATATTATATATATATATATATATATATGTACATATTCTGTTTTACATAAAATTTTATCTCTTTATTAATCAGGGATCCTCACAGAGATCTTACTGAATATGTACATAGATAGGGAAGAGGGGACTGGGATTCAAGCCTGAGAATGGGTGTTAGTCCTGAGGCTCACATGGACAGGAAGACCAAGGTTCTGGGGTTCAAAATAGAAAGCAAAAGCACACTCCAGCTTTCATCAATTTGTCACCTGCATTTGTTCTGAAAAGGAAACCCACCAATAGTCAGAGTAGATAATTCCTACCTCTCTCTCAGACTCAAAGCTCATTTTGTCTGGATATGTCTTCAGAGAACCACCCAAAATAACATTTTGTCAGGTTTTTAGTCTTTAATCCTTGTATAACTAGCACCTAAGATGTTAACTATTACGTTTCTATAAAACCATGTCAGTAGCTGGGCGGTGGTGACACATGCCTTTAATTCCAGTGTTCGGGAAGCAGAGGCAAGTGAATGTCTGTGAGTTTGAGGCCAGTCTGGTCTACAAGAGCTAGTTTCAGGACAGCCAGGGCTATTACACAGAGAAACCCTGTCTCTAAGAAACAAACAAACAAGCAAAAACTAAACAAAACAAAAAACCAAAACCAAAACCAACCAACCAACCTACCAATCAAACAAACAAACAAAAACAAAACAAAGCGAGAAAACAAAACAAAAACAAAAACCAAGCAACCAACCGAGCTACCAAACAAACAAACAAAAAACAAAAAGCAAAACAATACCAAAAAAAAAAAAAAACCATGTCATCAAGGATAAGTTTATCAAATCCATGGGATTATAAAGGTTCCTATAAAGATGATCTTTCCTATCAAATCAAATCAGTAGCAGCCTATAATAAAAAAAAAAAGCCGATTGCTACTTTAAACTTACCTAATAACTAAAATCTAAGCAAAGGAAAGACCTTTTAAAAATATTTATTTTATGGAAATTATTTTCATGCAATTTATTTTGATCATTTTCTTTTCCACTTCCAATTTCATAGGTCCAGAAAAAAAGCAGAGATTTTTATAAGCCCTATTTAAAAATAAAATAATACACCATGTGGAACTTTTTTCTTAACCTGTTATCTTGACTGCAATTGCTAAATTTCAATTCTTAGACATTAACCCAAGCTAGCTTGTGCAATCACGCTCATAGATTACTTGATTTCTGAGTTATAATTTACTCATGTTTACATCCAAAGAGCTGGAACTATTGTAGAAACTCAACACAGGCTTAGTATTATTAAACAAATAAGGAAGACGTGGACATACATAAGATTAAGATGGTTGGGAGAGAAAATAGCTCATTGGCAAGCAATCAGGATACCATCAGCTCCCCAAGGTCCTCCTGTAGGAATCTTCCTGTCAATGCAAAGTTGTTATAACCATCAGTTGAATGGTTAACAATAGTTTTGCTTTTTTTTTAAAATGAGTGGGTGCCAGTTTGATAGCAGACATAACCATACCTAGGATAGCTATTCCAAACTGTTTTAAGATAGATTTTTTTACATTCCCTCACCACAAGGAGTGACCACACCAGCTGAAACAGGAACCATTACCAAGATCAGTTCTCATGTATTTCTTGATAAAATAAAATGAATATCTGAACAAGAAATGATTGTAGAATTGACTCTATTCTCTGCATCAATGTAAAATGTAATTAGTCTAAGAGAATTGGAGTAACTTCATTCCTCTTGCTGGTTTTGGATTATACTTATGTTTAATAATTATGGCTAAGGAAATATGCAAGTCCCCTTGCAAATTTGTGGGGGGAAAAAGGTTTCTTCATGCTTTCTTCTTACATATAGCATTTGTTATTGAAAGCAAATTCTGAATTATATGTAGAACTCAATCAAATTGAAGCAATGCTATCTCTCTGTTATTAGTATGACAAATGTCTGCCTCTTATATAGTGTTAATATGTTGGGCTATGTTAATGTAGACAGGCTGTAGTGAGCCAGGCTTAGAAACAAACTTACATAGTTAAGTCAGCCAAGGAGATCAATCAGAGAACACAAATCCTTGGATCATCAATGAGATGGGAAATTAAATAGCACAAAAGAAGTATAACTTTAGGGAAAAATGAATAGATATCTATAGATGATAAAGTTATCTTATTATTATTATTATTTGAGTCAGACCTTCTGTCAATTGTAACTGAGAACACAGTAACATATATAAGGCTACTCACAAGTGTGTCACATACCCATACTGCTGTTCATCAAAAATGATGATTTGGTTTTGTAACTAGAACTTAGAAAGAAGGAAATTTTAGGTTAGGAGCAAAACTCCCAAGGATGTTGGTGTTGCCTTCCTGAGTCATGACCACGCTCAGATTATGAAGAAATAGTAGCTGAAGAGCAAAGATAGTCAGCTGGTGAAGTCAGGCGAGCACAGCCAAGAGTCAATAGATTCCCAAAGCTGACTGTGGCCTCAGTGGGCAGGAGGGCAGTGAAGGGAGCAAGTACCCTGTAAAATACTATTGGAAAGGCTTCTCCTTTCCTTTTCCCATCTACATGCACTTCATTTTGTAAGTAAAATTGGATTTCAACTAGGGATTTTTATTTTATTGATTTATCTATTTTCCATTCTTTTTTATTACTTTAAAAATAATACCAATCAAAATTCCCACTTCCTCCCCTCCTCTCACTTCCCTCCCACTCCTCTCCCACACCCTCTACCCACCCCCTCCAGTTTTAAGAGAAGGCAAAGCACCCTGCCCTGTGGGAAGTCCAAGCCCTCCCCCACTATATCCAGGCTTAGGAAGGTATGCATCCAAAGAAAACAGGATCTAAAAAGATGCCCGGCTAGCTCAGTTGGTAGAGCACGGGACTCTTAATCTCAGGGTCATGGGTTCGTGCCCCACATTGGGTGCCAAATGTATATGGCGTAATAACCAGGCTAGCTTAGTATGAAACAGCAAATTTTAATGAAGGGATAGCTTACAACACCAGGGATCCAGCGATGAGCAGGAAATACAAAAAAAAGACCGGTGGGGCTCACGCCCACTAGATTTATACTTAGACATTAGCCCGAGGCAAACATGCCCCCCCATTGGGCGGAGTTTTCCCTACAATGCAGAAGTGTGCCATTGTCATTGGTCACTCAGAGGGACCAGTTTGTTCCCGTGCTTGTTCATTCCCAGTTCAACTGGAGTTGGTGAGCTCCCGTTAGATCAGGCACACTGTCTCAGTGAGTGAACCCCTCGTCGTCCTGACTTCCTTGCTCATATTCTCCCTCATTCCTCTCTTCAACTGGACCTGGGAGCTCAGTTTATTGCTCCAATGTGCATCTCTGTCTCTGTCTCCATCCACCAGATAAAGGTTCTATGGTGATATTCAAGATAGTCATCAGTCTGACAACAGGACAAGGCCATTTCAGGCACCCTCTCCTCCACTGCCCAGGGTCCTTGCTGGGGTCATCCCCGTGGATTCCTGGGAACCCCTACATCTTTATAAGCCAAGAAACCTAACAAAAATATTGAATAAATACTAATAAAATGATTTAACAATTAAATTTAAGTTTTTGACTTTCCTTTTTAAGAACAAAGCAAAAGTTAACCAAGAAAACAAATACTAACCTATGTAATATCCACCCTCTCCTTCTACCATCTATTATCTACAGTTACTTAGACTTAGGTCATTATCAACAAATTCAAAAGAATTGGCAGGAAAAATATAGCCAATCTACTGTGGAAGATGAATTCTCCTACTGTTCAGTGATCATGAATTGTAAAATGTTGCCCTCTGAGGTACCAACAACTGGTTTATTGATTCCCTGTACAAGACACTGAGACCATTAGCTATCAATAAGAAATATTTTTCGTATTGATGTAGAAAAGTCTAGAGGTACGTTTAACTTCTAGTTTTCACAACTGAAAGGCTGTTACTGGAATACTGGGGCAGGAACAACAGTTCCCCCTAAATGCACTGTCCAACTAAAATAAGAATTTCTACTTCAAATATCAACAGTGTCACAAAGAGAAGCCCTGTCCTACAGAATACCTTACATGCATTAGAACAACACCACTCAGGGAGGGGAGAAGCAGGGAGGGGAACAGAGAAAAATGTAAAGCTCAATAGAAATCAACTTTAAAAAAAGAAGGACCCCATTCTTAAGGATAGCAATAAATACACACACACACACACACACACACACACACACACACACACACACACTGAGGTGTATTAGTTAGTGTTCTCAATGTGTTCACATAGAATCCATGTATATTTTAAAGGACATTTATTAGATTTTGTTGCACAATATAGGCTTGGCGGTCCAATAATGGCAATGTGTAATCTGCTGAGACTGAAAATACAGAGGCTGCTCAGCTACATAGCTGCACTCATTAGAAGTCTCAATATGGTGCTAATAGTCTAGAGGACTCCGAGAGAAAGGCCAAAGAAACTATGTCCTGGTGTCAGTGACAGATGGCAGTAATGGAGACATCTATAGGGTGGATGCTTCTCCAGCGGAAAGTGAAGGTGGCCAGGCAAAAGCAATACTGCTTTTTTCTCAGTCTTCCTTGTAGCGTGGCTGCTCTGGGCAAGCATCTCCCTGAGTTAATTGATCCTTTCAGGAAATAACCTCAAAGACACCCCACAACATCCCAGGCATATTTCTTAGCTAATCCCAGTCCAATCAAATTGACAAAGAAGATCAATCATCACAGTGGCTTTGGAGATTTTCCATTTAACACTTCATACTTCCTTTTATTATAATTAAGGGCCAGGAATTAAATAATCTGTTTCCATTGTATGGCCCATTGTGAAGATCACCAAAATAGTTGAAAGTGGCTTAGTTCCCACTTAGATAACAGCCAATTAAACAATGGTGAGGAAGAGAAGCATACACTACTCAGAGATAATAAATACATGGTTTGTCGTGCTTTCAGGTGAAGACATCCAGCCTGTAGGTAGGGCTTAGCAGTTAATAGTGCATACTGCTTTCTTCAGAAAACCAGAGTTTGATTCCCAGCACACACCCCTGATCACCCACAACTCCCTATAACTCCAACTCCAGGATTATCTAAAACTTCTGGCCTCTGCAGGCACTACACACAAACACTCTCTCACACACACACACACATACACACACACACACGTGCATGCGCATGTACACACACACATACATTTTAAAAAGTAGAGGCAAAAAATTATTAGGAAGTTTTCTAAAAATGAATACATGTTGTGACCTAGATATTTCATGACCCTAATTAGGAATGACCTGAATGATACTTTTAGCTGTCCCTGTGTATACCTGTGAAGTTTGTGTCTGTAACACCTCCTTCCTTCTCTTTTATAATTACCATTGACATTTCCACTGGAAAAAATACATCTATACCATGGTAGAACTTTTGACTTTTAGACTTTTTTATCATGTGCAGACAGGTGTTGCCAGCTACCTATTTTAACTTTGTTTCCTTTAGAGTGAATTAACACAAGAATGGGAAATATTTAAGCTGATTCGTACTGAACTCGAAAAGTTTTTAAGAGAATACCCACAAGTGCTCTACCTACTTCATTCCCACTGTATCTGCCCAGGTGTTCAGTTGATTGCTCTATTCTTAAGCAATTTCAATATCAGAATTAGGCACTGGCCAAAGAGCTGTAGGAAGAAGGGTGTGGCTTGTTGGTTCCTTGCTGCCAGTTAGCTTAGACCCAAAATAATGACAAAGAAACTGTATTGATTAAAACACTGCTTGGTCCATTAGCTCTAACTTCTTCTTGGCTCTTACATCTTAATTAAACCAATTTCTATTAATCTGTGCATCACCACATGGTCGTGGCCTACCAGAAAATTTCCAGCATGTCTGTCTCTGGCAGATCCATGGATTCTCTCTGTTAAGGCCTGTTTTTCTCCCAGCATTCAGTTCTGTCTTCACCACCTACCTAAGTTCTGCCCTGCTATAAGTCCGAAGCAGTTTCTTTCTTCATTAATGGTAATCCCACATCAGAGAGGAAGTTAGAATATTTGTGTTCTCATTTACTCTCTGCTCATAACTGATAACTCTGGTGATAAGAAGACATTTTTTTCTCCACTTTTAGTCTGTCTCCTCATTTATAAAATATGAGAAAGGGATTAGGTCATTCATAAAGGCATTTTTAGTTCTAAAGTCTAAAATTCTAGTTAATTTAAGAACTTCTTTGAAAGGTAAATTAAGCATCCAGTATAGCCAGAAGGTGGTGCTCCAGTACCATGATGATACACCATTAAGGAGCCACACAATACTGCCCCTGTGGGCACGATGGGCTTCCAAGAATCCTACAAGGTCACTTCTGGACTCTCTGGTTGATTGAGTAAAGTTTCCTCCCTTATTGCTCAAAATATCTTTGTGTGTGTCTACAGTGGAGAGTCTTTGCTCTACCTCTGTAGGGAGAGATACACATTCCTACTCAAATATTTCTCTGTTGGTCAGTACGTAAATGTTGACATTGATTGGAGATGGGTGGTGGCATTACATACATGTAGAGATATGTCAGTGTGAGACAAACTGCTGCATTGTGTAGTCTTGATTTCTGGTACCAGCTCTGCCATTTGCTCACTGTTTAACTTCAGGAAATGACCCTGTAGTTTGCTTTAGTTACCTCCTCTGCAAATGATTACATTGGATGAGATCAGCAGTTACCAAATTTATATTTTGGCAGACAAAAACAGTGGAAAAGAACCTTTTCTTAAATAAAATTATACATGAAATTCCCACATATAAATAGTTCTCCAAACTCTTTACATTATGAGTGACAGAAATTGAATTGAAACAAGCTTAGAAGTAAAACAGGAAATATATTGCCTTAAATAACTAGAAAAATCTAAGTAGAAAAAAATCTAACAATGTCAGACATGGCTGGTGGAGGGATCAAAAGCTGTCATCAGAGATCCACATCTCCATTTTCTATGTACCTATGTGGACTTGGCTCCATTCTCAAAGCGAACTTCAACATGTGGTAGCAAGATGACTAGAAATCAAGAGGGAGGAGAGCTCTGATCCCTCTCTGGTTCCTATATCTGCATCAGTCACTAGGCAAATTCAAGGTAATGGTGTACTCCTGTGGTTAGGAAGATAAAGTGATGAGCGGTCCTTCTAGACAGTCCTGTCAGAATATCACAGAACCAGAAAGGGGACTGAACTGCTGAGAGAATGAAAGCAAGGATGTGAAAAGAGGAAGAAAGAACATCAATAATCACTAAAAGAGCAAAGGAGACCAGAACTGTTCTTACTGGACATGAAAGATTTGATTGTTTGGGGTTTTGGATTTGATCACACAACTATCTTCGATACCTAGTTACTGAGCAGAACCCAAAGAAATGGACTAGATTTTCTGCAAATGCTTTTGTAGTTTTTAAACCCTAGATCAGTAAACAACAAAGCTTAACCACATGACCAGTCCCTTTATTATATTAATTCCATCACATCCTTATGTTCTTTGAGTTTGCTATTTAGAAAACAAACAGATTTTGCTGTCTCTGCTAGAGTGGTTTCTCATTCTCCAAAACATTTTGTAACCACTTTAGGTTATTCACCGTCTTAACATAGGGTAGCAAACTCAGAGAGAACTCTATTATTCAGATGAAAAAAGCAATAAGTAGAGAAATCAATTGTCAGAGGACTGATGTAAATTGTTATTTCTATGAGCATTCAATGAAATCACTTTGTCTAGCAGCTATTTTCATTGGAAGACACACATCCAGAAAATAAAAACTTTATTCTACATTCCAGAGTATCATTTTAGTAGTGGAGCCAAACCTCAAAGCCCAGCATGCTGCTTCCAAGCCCAATTTTTCTAATTTGTGCCTCTTCACTGAATATTTAAACCAACAATGATTAATGACAACAAATTTCAAATCATGCTGCTTTCCTTTTTAATTATTTCTGTGCATCCTCACCTTTAGTGATGGCATGGTCCTCTTTGTATAACAAGCACTATCCTAAGGACCCAGCCTAATACCCCACTACACTTTGATTTTCACTTTAAGTACCCAATCTTATATCTCTGGCCCCTCTTCTTGTTCCTAGTCGTTTTTCAAACAGTTCCAGTCTGGAGTAATACCCCTTTTCTGTTTTCCTTTCTATCATTAACTCCCTACTTAAGATTTGATTCATGGGTCAAATTTTTTTTTTGAACATTTTTTTTTTTGAGAAAAGGAAAAAAAATGTATCTGCTTCCTCCCAGCCTCCCATTTCCCTCCCCTTCCTCTCTCCCTTCTCCCCCTCCCCCAAACTCCTCTCCCCCTCCCTCTCCAGTCCATAGAGCAGTCGGGAAGGAGAAGATGGGTCACACTTTTTGATGAATCCTGCAATACACCTTCTTCCTCAAAGTGGCCTAGGCCCTACCTAGAACCTGGGCATGTCTGTGGCATGTCTAGATTATTTCTGTGATTATTTTACTGAGTTGAAATGACCTTTTGAGTACCATTTGTGGGTGGCATGTTTTTGTTGTGTGCAAGTTTTTTTGTTTGCTTTGCTTTGCTTTTAGGCCAGGCTGACCTGAAACAATATGTAACCTAGGACAGCCATAAGCTTGCTGCAATGCCCCTGATTCAGTCCCCTGAGTACTAAGATTACAGGTCTGAGCCACCACACTGCCAGGCATTTTTAATAAATAAATTGTAATGATCTTAGACTCTAGGGGTTTCTGAGACAAACAGCTTGTTTATTGGTTTGTTTGATTGGTTTTTGCGAACCTCAAAACACATAGACCTGTCTATATTAATGATTCTCTTCATTGAAGCCAAAGCAAGGATCCAGAATTATCCTCTATGCCATGACATTGTCATTACCCCTTGACTGAAGTTGGTCAATAAGTAGAAACCTTATTTACCAGAATACTCTATATGTCTATCAAAAGGTAAAGGTTCTGTATTACAGTATGTCCTACTGACATACTTCAGAGGACCCTTTAGAAGACCTTATGGTTACATTTTTGCACAATATGATAACTATTATTATCAGACAATGAATCTGCCAAAGCACATGTACTATGACATTTATCAAATTTCTGACCTTGCTAGCATTCTCAGTTTTAGTACTGATTATGCATTGAAGTATTGTTTAATTTGCCTGTATAATCATAGGTAGCTTTACATAGGGAAGTAATAACTAAATCACATACGTTTATCACAGCACTAACTTCTCTCACCCATATTGTTCTATTTTTACGTTTCTTGCAAGAGAGATGCCAGAGTACAATCCACCTTGGAATTTTCTATATCTTCCTCTAATTCTCTCTTCATTTGAAAAGTGTCTTGCCGGAGACATGTGGTCTACTAAAAGAAGTGAAAACAAGACATATCAAAATCATCTTTCAAAGTTCTTCTAAAAATATTCGGTGTGAAATATGTGTATTTGTGTGCATCTTCATAAAGAGAATGATAATGTTCTCATTCTCTCAAAGCCTGGCCTAAATAAAGTATTTCTTGAATTAGCAATTCAAGTGGTGGCTTTTAATTCTATAAGTGAAATAACTTAATAAATTCTAAATTGTATTTTAGCTTGATTCATTGCCCATTAGAGAAAATCTTTATGTGGTTTCACAGGTACCATTAACTGGGCCAAAAACATGTTTGTCAAGGTCATTGGAACTAGCGGGAAACCTAGTACGATCAGCTAGGTACATACAATATCAAACTGCAGTCTAGGCTCCTCACCTTGTGCGCATAATCAGCGCATCTCTCAACTGTTGCCAGAGAAAACTTGTTACAGTAAATGGTCATTAATATATAGACCCACACCGGGACAATGTGCAGGTAATGAAACACTGTTAAGTTTTCAAATCTAAATGAGACATCCATATCAAACCTCCTTCTCAGGAGCTCATCATGAAAGTGGAGTAAGAAAAATTGTAAGAACTACAGGTAGAGTATCTGTAGTTAACATTTTTTTTTTGCTGACCATAACAAAGTGGTTGCATACATGAATTCAGAGCAACTGGGTTGTATGAATAAGATCTTTGTAAGATCAAGCTAACTAAAACATAAGCATAAACTGGAGAGGGATCATGAAGTTCCACCCACATCTGAGGAGTTATTGGCAACTTAGGGCTGCTTGAGGATCGAAAGTCAGTTTTATTCAGGAATGTGGCTTGTATTAGTCAGGGGACCATAGAGAGACAGAAATGACAGAAATTATGAGTGTATATTAAAGGGGGATTTATTAGAATGTCTTAGAGGCTGTGATCCAACTAATCTTGCAATTTCTGTCCCCCATTGGAAAGGCCACAAATCTAATAGTTGTGTCCCTGAGGGTAGATGTCTCAGGAACTCTTCACTGTAGAATTGAATCTTGAAGAAGTAGTTCTAATACCAGTGAAAGAATGCCTCAACAGCAGGATGATGAACTTGCCAGCAAAAGTGAGGGTGAGAAATAACAAAAGCTTCTTTCTCGCTTGTTCCTTTGTGTGTGCTGTTATCAATAAGTATGGCCCAAATTTAGTGTAAATCTTACCACTCCAAATGATACAATAAAGTAAAAATACCTCCATATGTGCCAGTGACTTCTGTTTTAGTTAACTGCAGGTATAGTCAACCAAGATTAACAATCAAACATCTCTTGAGAGGCTACCCATGTTCAAGTGGATGGTCCTATACCCATTTATACAAGCAGAACTAAATGAACTCAGTGATTATTATTTCCAACTATTCATACATTTATCCAAAAATCTCCTTGAAAGTAAAGAAAGCATTCACACAAATCCCATTGGATAGAAAAGAACAGTTGCTAACTCCAGATGAGATAGGAGATTAATATCTAGACTATATAAAGATATGCAAAAAATCATAAAAGTAGCATGCTGGTTAATGAACTAAGAAGTTCTCAAAAGAAGAAATATAAATGGTTAATAAATCTTTGAAAACAATGCTCAAAAACCTTTAACCATTAAAGGAATGCAAATTAAAATTGCCTTGAGAATTCTTCTCACTCCAGTCAGAAAGTCCACCATCAGGCAATAAATGACAGCAAACACTGCTGATCTAGGTAAAGAAGAATGCTTATGTAGTAGCTTACAATTCTAGTGCAAACGGAAATGGGTGCAGCCAGTCCTATGTCATTTGGATGTTTTTCATAAAAACTACACATAGAATATGATATGATCAACCTCTATCAGTTATGGGTCGATATACAAAGGAATCCAATTCCACATAGTGGGAGGATACACACTTGTTTACTGTTGTGTAAACAATAGTTGAGAAATGGAGCCAGCTTTGCTTGTGAGTAACAGTAGATGAGTATATAAAGAAAATTCAGTTAATGTGCACAGTGAAATTTCTTCATCAAAAAACAAATGAAATGGTGAAATTTGAAAGAAAATGAATGGATCTGAAGATCATTATCTTTAATAAATAATCCTATCTTAGAAACATGAGTATTTCTCTCACATGCAGGACCAATATTTAAGTGTGTGTGTGTGTGTGTGTTAATTTATGGACAGGTCTTAAGGGTAGCAAATGCACCTAACAAAAGAAGAAGGAGGAGGAAGGAGAGGGATAAAAGAGAAGGTAATAGAATACATGTTACATGAAAGCAGAAAGAAGGATTGTTTGAAAGCAGAAATAGAACCACCAAGAGTTATTACAAAGAATATGGGTGGGAAGGAAGCTATTTAAAGAGGATAATGAATAAAAATAAATTAAAATAACACACATATATATTTGTGTATATATACATGTCATATAATATATAAACACATATATGAAAATTCTATAATGAAACTTATTCATCTGTATGCTAACCTAAACATTATTTTTTTTTAAAATCCAAAATGCTAATACATGTTATGTCAAAAATGAACATTTAAAATGTGATAAGTGAAAAATCAGACAAAATTTATCCTATGTATCATTCCATTCCCACAAAACATTCAGAATAATTCTAACAAAAACAAGATTGGTGGTTGCCAGGAACTGGGAGAAGAGACTGGGAAAATAAATGGGCATTCTCACTTGCTTTCTGCTGCTGTGGTAAAACATTGGCAAAAATCAAGCTATGGGAGGAAAGGATTGTTGTCGTCTTACAGACTTTAGTTCATCATTGAGGGATGTCAGGGCAGAAACTCAAGCAGGGAAGGAACTTGAAGCAGGGACCTTGGAAGACTGTTGCTTACTGGCTTGCCTCCTCTTGCCTGCTCTCTCAACTCTCTTAACCAGAAAAGCCCAACATTCCTAGGATTGCACCAATCATAGTGGTTTGAGTCTTCCTACATCAGTTAGCAATCTGGAAATGGTCCAAAGACATGCCCAGAGGACAACCTCTGCTTCCCAAGTCTGTCAAGCTGACAACCAACATCACAGTAAATCAGTTATCGTTCTTTGGATTGATGGAAATGAATGCAAAAAGAAATTTAGAATTTATTTATTTTGTGTGTGTTTATGGGCTCACTCACATGTTTGTATGACACCGTGTTGGTTCAGTCCTTCTATTATTTAGATTTAGAATCAAACTCAGTTTTTCAGGATTAATGACAAGTACTTTTGAAAATTTATTACTATGTGAAATTCCCCTTAAAGTATTTTTTGAAAACTATTTATGTATTTTAGCAAGAAACAAGTGAGATTATTATTTAAAGGTAATATTTAAAATTCTACTAACATTATAAAATAGTTAACTATATACTCATAATATACATAGAGACTGTACTACAAGACTGCATTACTGGAAGTCATTAAAGGCCTACAAAATTGGAGAAATGTACAATATTCATGGATGAGACATGAATACTTCTTATACCCAGAGCCAAGTGGAGCTTGGAGAATCCTTCAGAAGAGGAATAGAAAGAATTGTAGGAGTCAGAGAGGTAGAGGACCTTACAAAAACCAGAGAACCAACTGACCTGGGCTCATAGGCTCACAGAAACTGAACAGACAACCAGGGAACCTACATGGCACTGAACTAGGCCCTCCGAATATGTTTGAGATTTGTATAATATGATATTCTTGCTTAAAATAAATAAATAAATATTCTTATGTAAAATAAATAAATAAATAAAATTACTACTACTACTACTACTACTACTACTACTAAATTATAACATATTCCATAAAACAATTTTCCAAGTTTATGTCCCTTCAAGTCAAGCTTTGACTGTCATTTGGGACTCTGAAACATAATGTTTGGGGACAAAGCTTTTAAGATTCTTAGTCGCTTTTTAATTAATTTATTTATCTATTTATTTATTTATTAAAGATTTCTGTCTCTTCCCCGCCACCGCCTCCCATTTCCCTCTCCGTCCCCCAATCAAGTCCTACTGCACGTTCTGGCTTTGTGGGAGCCTAGGCAGTTTGGATGCTCACCTTACTAGACCTGGATGGAGGTGGGTGGTCCTTGGACTTCCCATAGGGCAGGGAACCCTGATTGCTCTTAGCTGCTTTTATGGAAACTGTGAGGAAGATTTAAAGTCAACACTACAAATATATGTGGTGTCTCACAGTGGGCCTCAGATCCCATGCAGCCTCACATGCTAGCAATTCTTACGGTGTGTTTTCCTCCAGCATTTATTTCTTACTTTTATACTCACATCCTACTTGTAGTGCTAGCAGAGCCTTGGGCACTTTTATTTCCAAACTTTGTATGTCTTGGGTTAAAAATAGCTTCTCTACCTCTGCTTGGAGATGAAATAGGTCTTGCTTTAATTGTGTCTCTATTCCCTTAATGAGCAGATAATCAATAGAGTCAATATTATTCCTGAAAATTCCCTTGGTGAGATCCACAAACTCATTGGCTTATATTTTATTTTCCTTAAAATTTTCTCTTTACCACAGGCAGCAATGTTTCTACTCATCATACAGGCCATTTCTCAGCAGTCTCCAGCAGTAATTTCCACACTTCTCTGACACACTTTTCACTTTCTCCAACAAGAGTTCCTGACCACCCTCTGGCCTCTGTTTGTCATCCAGTATAAACACTAAAGAAAAGCTTTCTTTATATTTATAGACAACTAATCTATTCTTTCAGTTAAATATTGGTAGCCAACATCCTTCTTGATTTTCTGTGTTTTATGAATCATAAATGATTTTCTAATTTCTGATTTAATTGTCAGCTGGTGGTTCTTATTCTTTATACAGCACACACTAGGTCTATAGTGAAGATCTCAAAAGGTAAGTCATCCAAATACGAGGAGGTCACAGTGCTACATGTCTGCTGGGGAGACTGCTAGATGACGTCTGGAGAGTCTTAGTTCTTACCCATACTATCATCATCATCACCATCAGTAGCATCATCATCATCATCATCATAACTCAGTAGTCTAGTTCAAACTTAGATACATAGTTTCTCTGATTTAAATAAGAAACCTCTGAAGAGATAGACATAGATTGGGATAGAGTCTTTTCAATCACATTTTATTGACCAAGGGCAACTCAGAAGATTAAACCAGGTTGAAATCTGAAAGAATTAGACACTTTTGATTTCTGAACCCATCTTTGGTGACAATCTATTGTGCTGTATTATCCTTCAAATTCTGAAATTTTTCTGACAAAAGTATTAATTTCCAACCCTTTATTTCTCCTTATTTTGACTTTTGAATTCCATGTGTGACATTTGGGAATTAATGGGATGTAAACTATGAAAAGATGACCCTGGCAAGTACTCATACTGAATGGGATTGGATTATCTGGAACTCCCAGTAACAAAATGCAATGTTTTCCCCCAAAGATTTTAGGATGAATATCATAGAAATGTTTAAACTCACTACATTTCTTTTCTCCCATAGAATTCTTAATACTTTGTTGTACAGAATAAATATCTGTGATTCTATGAAAAAGTGGATTCCATTGGTAAAAGGCTCATCAGAGTCCTTGATGGCTAACATGTGACAGGAGTCATGATAAATGATATATGCCACATCTCACATTCCTTTAAGATTAGAACCCCTTGTGTCAGCATCTTAAAAAATGAAATTCCATGGGGTATGCACTGTTGTGTTCTAATTTAGTTCAATGAATATCGAGAATTCGAGGTTCATACTGTTTGAGTTACTTGCTAGTGCCAAGTAAGAGCAGAAATTTGGGCAAGTCTCTGGGTTAGTAACCCAAAGAAAACTCCATTGCTCTTCTCGTGGCTGAAGAAATACCATAAAAACATTATTTTTCATGTTACTTTAAGTTCCTTGATTTTTTTATTCCATTCAACCACACCCAGCCCATTAAATAAGATTCTAAATTGAGGGCTAATGTAAAAGGAGGCTCCTGGAAAATAACACCCAGTGAGCATCCATCATATTAGAATATCAATAATAACTTTCCCTATGTTCAGAAACTCATCACATGATTAATAAGCACTATCAGGACTCTGTCATTGCCACAGATCTTGTAAGACCATTTGATGGCTGTTTTCTGGAGCTAATGTTTTATATTTTGCAGAAAAGAAGCATCCATGTATGTTATAGAAATCTTTCATTGTACCAAAGCTATCCACTAGATACCACATTCTTTCTCCATGAAAATTCACACAGTTGAGCACCTATATGTATTTTTCAGACAACCTAAGTTTTTTGGACACATTCTCCTTAACCAACTTGGAGTTCTGGTCCTGTGTAAAAATGTTCCACCCTTTCATATTTTCCAGACAGTGTTTAGTCAGAATGGAAACTAGCACAGACCTGGGTATTTGGCAAAGGAAATTACATGTGGACCTCTTAGAGCTAAGAGGTGATGTCATATATTAAGATGAAGACTGTGTTGCCTGATGACTTTATGGCTAGAAACTAGTGAGGTGGTAGAGACAGAGTATTAGCCTTGGTGTGAGGAGATCTGGACTCCAGTCCTAGTATATTTACTGCCTGTCTGTTTGACTCTGAGAATACCATTTTACCACACTTTGTTAAGATTCCTCACAGTAGATCTAGATCTAACAATGTAAAAAGTTATAGTACTCAAATCAAATGAAAAGATTTCTTTACTAGGTGAGAGATATGTGGTCACCAACATCACTAAAATACAACCATGATTGGTCATGAAAAGAAATAGTTTTATTCTTGGACTAGATGGCCCATGATAGAACTGTTCTGTAGAAGAAACTGAAGATTTACTTAATTTTGCTTGATAGGATCATTCATTACTACAGACTACTGTAGTTTTTTAATACCTTTTTAAAATTATGTGAATGTGGGGAGGCTCATTCCCATGAACACAGGTAGTACTCAGGGAGGCTAAAAGTATTGGGCATCCTAGAGTTAAAGTTATAAGCAGTTGTGAATTGCTCAACATGGATGTTAAGAAACAAATTCAGGTTATCAACAAAAGCAGTAAGTATATGTTTTCAGCTGCTCAGTCATATCTCCAGTATCTTATTTTATATGTTCAAAACATTTCTGTCTTCTTTGTACACAGTAGAAGAATGGGGTCCAGTTAGGAGGCCATACAAATCCATCTAGGTAAGAAGGGGTGGTAGCTTGTGTTATGCTGATGATATTCTGTATTTGGACAATGTAAGAATCATGCACAGGTTTATTGATGACAACCATGAAATTATGCATCAAGGACTAAGTCTAAGAGTCAAGCTTTAGCATTTAGAGTGGTTTCTTCTCTCCTTATTGAGTGGAAAGTAGAGGCTGGGAATAGAAGGTGTACTATGTGTGATAGAAATAGCACCCTTTTCTAAACATGTGCCTTGGACAACTTGTAAGCATAAAAATCAAAGAGATTAAACATATGAATTTTGGTTTCAGAGAGGAAGTTTGGACTGGATATAATGATGAAGAATGACAACTATTTAGAATGGGAAGCTTCAGAGAAGGGCATTGTTGGAACTGACTCATGAAGGTGCCTAGGGTTCACAGACTGAGATGTAGAGAATGAATATGAAAGCAGTGAAAATTATGAGAACTATAGAAGACTGGGTCAGACCTAGTGTTTGTGATCCCTTAGCATCCAAGCTAAGAGCACAGCATTTTAAATACCAACACAGTCTTCTCTATGGAGACATTGGCTAGCCATGGCACATCAATGGACATTAGGTTCTAAGCAACAGACATTCAGCTAAGGTTGTTTGAGGCTAAAAAGCCAAACATACAAGTTACTCTTTTCCATCTCGTACTAGAGAAAAATCAAATTCCCTCCTTTCCCCCAGAATAACATTGAATAAATTAGTATTTGTTTTTTTCCATGTCTGGTAAACTAATCCATCATAATTTAGTTCAGACATCAGTGTCACAACCCAAGAGACAAGGATAGATTATAAGTAATTTAGAGGTTCCTTGTCATATTTAATTTGTCTTTGGCTGGAGATACCGAGTTGATTTTTAAACTTTTTATTTTAAGTCAGTTCCAAAAATAAGGCATGATGTCTTCTTTTGGATGTTGCCCAAAGTGAGCATACTTCTAGCTCCATGGAAGCCCATGATTCATGTTGCTTTAGAGTTCATCATATCAGGATGCCTTTGAATTTCTCTACACGCAGTTTTCACCAAGTGGATCGTTGTCTGTGTCTATCTTTTCACTGTCTAGTTTGATATCTTTACTTCAGATTTAATATGTTACTTTCTATAATTCCAATATCAAGTTAGTGGCTTAGTGATCTAAGTCAATGAAAACTTATTATTTTAAATAACAGATGAATGAGAGGTTGGTGTGGATATTAATAGGTTAAAATTAAGTTGGTAGAGACTGATTTTCAATTTAGAGATTATAAGGAAGAGCTCGACTTGGTTCTGTGTGGCTATAATTAAGTTTGTCCCTTAACTGATTATGTGTTTGTGATTTAGACCTTTGGGTAGAGGTCAGGTTGTAGACATTTGAGAGGTAGAGACTAGTGAGAATGCCTTTGTTCACCTACGGTCCTCAGTGGGTTTGTAGAATCCCAGCCTCTTACTCCCTGTCTGTTTACTTCATCTCTTATCTCTGTTTGTATTTCTCCCACCCTGATATATATTGAAAGATATTCATCAGAACTGAGCATATGCTAGGATCCTTCCTTGAATCTTGAGAAATATGAGCGAAATTGCTCATTTTCCTTATAAAATTATTCTGGTCTCAGTTATTGTTATACTAAAAAGAAAGTAGTATGCATGTGATTGAGTACCCAACTCTTCTTTTTTATTTAGAAATTTTTCATTTTACACAGCAACTGCAGAGCCCCCTCCCTCCCTTTCTTCTGTCTCCACCTTCTTCCTTCCTACCCCCATCCACTCCTTAGAGGGGTAAAGCCTCTCTTGGGGAGTAAACACAGTATGGCATACAAAGTTGAGGCAGGACCAAGCCCAAGTCTCCTTTAACTTGCTAAGAAGTTATACCATTCCTCAGCATCTAGAGCTAAAATTGAAGACCATGTTATCAAATTTTTCCATATCACTATCTCTCCTGCTTCTTTCTTTGACTCAATTCTGATCAGGCCCACACTTCCTTTCTCTTTTATTCTGTGATTAGATCCTGTTCACCAGGTAACCCAGGTAATCTCTCCACCTTACGGACTTTCATCATATTGGCAATGATAATGCCACTCTTACATTCAGAGTAATCAATTCACAGGTTCTAAGGGAATGGGGTTCTGTGAGGGATATTATTCTGCGTGGGACATTGAAGAAGAACAGCATGCTTTTACCCATGATACAACATCCTGATTCCAAAAGCAAGACTTCTGGCCTCATTTTTTTTCTACACTGAAAACAGAGCCATAGTAAAAATGTATACAGTTTATATATGAAGGCAGCTAGCTTGTAACCGCAGAATGGCATATCAGGAGTAAGAAAATCTCTGTGATACCATTACATAGATGTAGAGGCTTGTTCCTTCAATTTGAACTATATGACACTGACCAAATTGTGTTGACTCTCTGAACCACAGTTTTCTAAAGTATAAAGTCAAAAGTGCTGGGCCTACTTTTCAGTGAGTATTTAAGGCATTGGTGAAACACAGAGCATACATGGTGTTCATCTGTATAAAATGCCCATGAGAGGGTGTCATGTGCCTCTGTGCAGTGCTCAGATGAGTAAACAGACACTAGACATGGAAAGGAGGACAACTGGGAGAAGGTTATACAGTGGGATAATGTCAAACCCCAGGCCAGATTACACAATGCTATGAGCATTTATTTACAAGAACAAAATTCCACACCTGCTTTTGACAACATTCCATAAGAGGCTTTGGGATCCTGTGGCTTGATTTCCTTCCACCCAGGCATCCCACAGGAATTAGCAACTAAAAGACAAGCATAATGGCCCCATCTGATGTGACAACTTTAGTCTTCCTCTGTCATCTGTAGTTCCCACATTCTTCTTGAACCTCTGACTTTACAACTAAATCAATGGCTGCTCACTTACTGCTAAATGCTTCCTGGACATTGAGCCATTTTGCATCTGCTTAGCAAAAATAGAGTCATCTAACACCAATTGATGTAAAATAATTATTCACTTCATATCAGCCCCCCCCCCATCACCAATTTCCTGCTGCAAGTGACAGACCATGCTGGGAGCCATTTGAATCATCATCCATTATCACTGTGCTGGTCTTTTCCTATCTACAACCAAACCATGTACCCCAGAGAAAACAGACAGAAATTCTAATGGTACATAATTAGGTATAAAGATTAAAATTCACACCATCTTCTTGTGAAAGTGAAATCTTACTATTATCTGAAGATAAAATGTAAAATGTCTTTAAGTTTTTAACTACAACAGGACAAGGAAGAGTTATATCATTTTTATTTTATGAATATAGGTACTTTCACTTGCACAAAAGTTTGTGCAACTGTGCGGATACCTGGTGCCTCTTCAGGCCAGAAGAGGGCATTGAATCCCCAGGAAGCGGATGGCCCTGAATCAACATGCATATGCTGGGTATCTGATTTAAGTCCTCTTTAAGAGCAGTTCATGTTTATAAGGATTGTTAGGGGCATCTCTCCAGTCACTAACAGAGACTTTTTAAAAAAACATATTTGTAACTGAGTTGTTTAATACACTTCTTTGAAAGTATTTTTTCTACTCCACTATCCTTAATAGGAAACTGTAGGTAAATAAATGGGAATGTCCTATGAACATGAGTCCTTTAAAGGTAAATAGATGTTGGGTTTCTGAAAGACTAAGGTTAGTATTACTATATGATATTGCTTTATAATTCCTAGGTGTTTAGCCAAAGGAACCAAAGTTAAAAAAAATAGTTACCTATAAACATATCTTTGCCAAGAGACAATGAGACAATTCCCAATAGCCAAGCTATGGAGTCACTACAGATGCCTAAGCTAAAGAATGGTCTGTTAATGTCCACTCTGCTCTTGGCATACAGCTGCTACTCACCAAACAACATCTTATTTATTTGTTTGTTTGTTTTTCATCCTGACTACAGTTTCTTCTCCTCCTTTCCTTTCAGTTTCTGCCCACCAAATCCCCTATGCCCCCAAATCCACTCCTCGTCCATTTCTACACAGAAAAGGGCAGGCCTTCCAGGGGTATGGGCAAAACATGACATAGCAAGCTGCAGTAAGACTAAGCACCTCCCCTCATAGTAAGGCTGAACAAAGCAACCCAATATGAGAAATAGGGTTCCAAAAGCCAGCAAAAGAGTCAGAGACATGCCCTGATGCCACTGTTTGGTATTCCACAAAAAGACCAAGCTACACATAACTGTAACATGTATGGAGAGGACCTAGGTCTGAAGAGATGGCTAGGTTCAAAAACAGTACCTTTTAAAGTGGAAATCGCTCCAACTCACTCTTGACCCTAGTATAGTACCATCTGCCAGGTGCTTGGAGAATGGGAATACTGACATCAGAAAGGTCTAAATTTAAATTCTACCTCATTCTGCAGCCATTTGGGCCAGGGGAAATCATTTTCTTTCCCTCTTCCTTTGTTTTGATATTTTAAATAAGATACAAGGGTGGATATTGTTTGAGAGAATGAATGGTGTGTTAAGAAACGAGGCTATGGAGTCAGATAACAGCTCAAATATTGACCCCTCTTAAAAACTGTAGCTTAGAGAAGGTTCATTAATCTCATTGGAATAAACAAGGACTATGATCATAATACCTTGAGGTCATCATGGAAATCAGATAAGGACATGTACCATATGCATCTGAGTGGTGTAGGACTCCTGAGAAGAGCTCAGTGAATGCTGGTCTATGAAGATAAGGACATGGACCATATGCATCTGAGTGGTGTAGGACTCCTGAGAAGAGCTCAGTGAATGCTGGTCTATGAAGATAAGGACATGGACCATATGCATCTGAGTGGTGTAGGACTCCTGAGAAGAGCTCAGTGAAAGCTGGTCTATGAAGATAAGGACATGGACCATATGCATCTGAGTGGTGTAGGACTCCTGAGAAGAGCTCAGTGAATGCTGGTCTATGAAGATAAGGACATGTACCATATGCATCTGAGTGGTGTAGGACTCCTGAGAAGAGCTCAGTGAATGCTGGTCTATGAAGATAAGGACATGTACCATATGCATCTGAGTGGTGTAGGACTCCTGAGAAGAGCTCAGTGAATGCTGGTCTATGAAGAGCAGGATTCCTCATAATCCAATGAGGACTAAAATGAGTGAGAGGGCAAAGACGGAAGAGGAAATCTGGGCAAACATTTCTCACATAGTACAACATGGATACAGCATCACGAGAGGCTCCTCCTCCAGTGCATTCTCTGAGCCCAGTGAAATTCCATGGTCAGAGGAGAATCAGGATGGCAAAGGAGATTAGGATAATTGTTTTCTTTGGAAGCTGAAGAATCAAAGTTTGCCTCTGGCACCTCTATTACATCAACTTCAAACCCAGTCCCCAAATCCCACTGAAATAGTGAATACAACTTAAAAGCCACAAGAGAAGAAAAGGGAGAATGGAGGATAGGAGCCAAAAGGCTTGAGGCTTTGGTTGGATCCCTTCCTGTCACCTGCCTCAACCAGTCTGCACCCCGTGCCTCTGCGAGCTTGCTGTACCTTTTGAGCTAAATAGTATTTCTCCCTGTGGTTTGTTGCAGCAGGCCTTTCTGTTTGGGTAAGTGTGAAGGAAGGGTACACATGTCAATTTACTGAGAGGAAAACTGTGGAGGAATAACTACTAGTCTTCAAACGCAATGGATACAGAACGTGGCCAAATTGCTTGCCACATCACTGCAATGGCCTGGGTAACTTGTGTGTTTTTCCATCAACTGAGGAGGAGTTTGAGTTCAGAACAGAGCCCACAAGAGGTCAGAAATAGGACCATAGAGACTCTCCCAATACCTTACCCTTAATGTGTTTATTTCCCAGCTTCCATATCTATAAAATGAATAGGAAGAGGATGCTTAAAACTTAGAGCATCATCATGCTTAATCAATTAACTTGCTTGTCTCGTTTTCTCCTCTTCATTCTTTTTTTCTTCTCCTTAAACTCTTTTCTTCTTCTGCCTCTTGTCATTTAAATCCTCGTCCAATTTTATTTTATTTTATTATATTTTGAGACAAGGTTTTACTATGTTGCCCAAAATGGCCTGGAACTCATAATTCTCCTGCCTACGTCTCCACAGTGCTAGAATTTCAGGTCTCTATTCCTCTCCTTTTTCATTCTCCACCGTTGCTACCCAGGCAGACCCACATTCTCCAGTCATCTGGTCCACCTCTGAAGCCTAGCAGACAGCTACTCAAAAGGTACTTGAATAGTGAACAAACCAATAAGCTCCTCGACAATCCTTTCTTTCTATACTAGAAAGCACTATTATATTTGTGTTCTTACTAGCTAGAAAATAAAACAAACATTTCTAACAAAAATATGGAAATCATATAACCCTATAATTTTGAAATATACATATGCACAAAACAAACTCATGAACACTCCAAGAAAGTAGGGCAGCAATAGGTCTTTTGGGGATAGGGACAAGAAGATCTATCTTGATATTTAATCGATATCACCATTTTTCCAACACCAAAACCCCAGTTCTTGCGAGTGTGTCTTCCTACAGCACCGTGCATTTATCCTTTATTCTTCTAATGTTTCCAAAATTGGTTAACAACACACACAAGATATCAGGCAGGTAGGATATTAGGCCATGAGGATGTAAATGCAAATTATTTCTGTCTTATAAACCAAACGTACAGCTTAGCAGGGGATATGGAGAGAGGTAAAAACCAACATCCAAGGTTGTCCTCTGACCCCTACATGACTTTTACATCCATTCTTTGGTACAATTAGGCCAATATTATCCACAATACATCACACGTACTCAAAGACAATAAATAAATAAATAAACAAACAAACAAACAAATAAATAAATACAGTGCATACATATCAAAATAATATTCTTATAAGTAAGCTCTTCCTACCCTAATGCCATTTTTGTTAGGTTGCAAGACTAGACTGTGCTTTCTAGCCTCCTTCCTTCAACTAAAGCCTACACATTCATTGAGCGTGTATACTGGTGACACCAGAAGCCCAGGAATATGTATAATACATACTTCCTGTCCTTTCTTCTAATAGCAGATGTTCTTAAAAGTATTTCATCTTGTTTCCACAGAACACTTTATCAAAGATGGTAGACTCTTTGTAAAGTGTCTTAGTTTGGGCTACTATTCCTATGATGAAACATTATGAACAAAAACAAGATGTGAAAGAAAGGATTTATTTTTCTTACACTTCTGTCTTCATGTTCTATTGCTGTGAAGAGACACCACAAGCACTGCAACCCTTATAAAAGAAAGAATTTAATGGGAGCTCGCTTACAGTTCCAGTGGTTTAGTCCACTGTTACCATGTCAGGAAGCATGATGACATGTAAGCAGACATGGTGCTGGAGAGGTTGGGAGTTTGACACCTGGGTCTACAGGCAGCAGAAAAAAACAAGACACTTGGCCAGACTTGAGCATTAGAAACCCCAAATACCACTCCCAGTGACACAAGGCCATACCTTCTGATCCTTGTCAAGCAATGCCACTCCCTAATGACCAAGCACTTAAACATATGAGCTTATGAGGTCTATTCCTATTTAACCCTCCACAACTTCCATATTCACAGTTCATCACTGAAGGAAGTCAGGACAGGAACTCAAATAGTGAGAGAACCTGGAGACAGGAGCTGATGCAGAGGCCATGGAGGGTGTTGCTTACTGGCTTGCTCCCCATGGCTTGTTCAGCATGCTTTCTTTTTGACTCCAGGACCACCAGCTCAAAAGTGTCCCTACCTGCAATGGACTGGGCCCTTGCTCATCAATCACCAATTAAGAACATACTCTGCATCCTTTCCTGCAGGTTGGTTTTATAGAGGCATTTTCTCAGTTGGGGTTCCCATCTCTCCAATGACTTTAGTCTGTGTCAAGTTGACAGAATTAGCCAGCATAAAGGGGAAACTTATCAGTTTCCATTGCTTATGAATGAGCCAGGTTCATGCTTGCCTGGGAAACTTTTCAAGTGAATGAGCAGAGGTCTGGAGGAAAATTTACAAGCATGCTAGTTATATGTCCACTACTCACTCAGCATTCAAACAGCAGCTGCTGTAGAAAGAAAAGGAATGGCTTGAATATTGAAGACACGAGTTTCTACTTAGTAATGGATATTAATAAAACTAATAACAACAAAAGCAAGACTAATCTATAGACTTCAGAGAGTATGTGTGAGTTGAAGCAGGCAATATATATATATATATATATATATATGTGTGTGTGTGTGTGTGTGTGTGTGTGTAGTCACTATGTAAACAATTTCTGAGTGTAATCTCATTAAGTAAGAATTGAGATTTTTTTACCCCATTTTCCAGATAGGTAAAATGAAGCTTGGTATGAACTTAACACACTTAATGGGCCTAAGCTGGATGATTTACAAACTCACATTACAAATTCACTACGACTGTGAGGCAGTCTTGAGTCACTGGCTGTGTTTTCAGCCATTCTTACATCTTTAAACAATGCAGAGAGTTATAGAAAATTCCCTTTAGTAGTCATGCTAGGAGTCCATTCTTCCAGTGCTGGGAAAGAACATGAGAGGCTTCAAGGATCCAGCCCTACAATCCGTTGATTATTTATAGGAGATATTCCCAAAGGGGGTGGCTCCATATTCTGCCTTGCAGATTGCAGAAAAAGATAAATAACACATTCCTCATTCTCTTTCTCGCTAGGGAAATTGGGGGTTGTGTTTACATCGCTTCCTTGGTATTTATCCTCCTGCTGGCTGTTCCATCCCCTCTATTTTATGTTGTTATTTTACTTCCATTAGGGGAGCAGAAAAAACATGAGAAGCCATTCTGATCCACCCGAATCCTCAGAGGGCACGACTCGGTCAAAGTCAGAATCTTCTCCCTTGTAATTTTCCCTACAAACATCTCATTCAAGAGGCATTTTTCTTCTTCTGAATACTAATGTCCCAGTGATGATAAAAATCATAAAACTCTCCTCCCCCTCCAAAGCAAAGCAGAAAGAAAAAGAAGAAAACCAAGGGAACAGAAAATCAATTGCATGCTTGATTCATTTCATGTTTTTATCCTCCCAGAGTTGCTTCCATGCTCCTGGGAATTGCCTAGTTAGCACTTAGGAAGGGCCAGCTGGGTCACTAGAGATGGCATGTGGCATTCCTGTGTTCTGTAGCTTTTCTTCCTCGGGAAGGGCTGTGCTTTGTTAGAAAACCTTTCAGGCATATGAGCACCCATTCCTACCTACTAGGTTCAAAGGGACATTGATGAAGTTGCTTTTGTATGGGAGACTTAAAACATTGCTATTCTTTCAGTGTTTTTTCCAGGAGTGGAAGTTTTCTTCCAAGAACACCCTGCATTTGATCTAAACAAGTCTGATAATTTGATTCCTCATTTGGTTACATTTTATTTACCCTTTTATATTTTTATTTTTAATAAAAGCCATATACTGAACAGCCTCATACTAAGTCTATCACATGATTCTCTACTTCATCTAAAAAAAGACAAAAGGACATTGAAGTCCAGTCATCTTACTTAATTCGCCATGTAAAAGAAGATACCGAGGTTTAGAAAATTATGTAGACTAGTATATATGACATACACTCTAATAACCCTGTTACTTAATAACTTAAGTAACCCTGTTACTTACAACTCCGTTACTATGGAAACTGTGGCAAGGAGCTCACTTGTTCAAGGGTAGCCTGGGCAACAGATGGCAGATCCATTCCGTGAAAAGTTATGTGTAGTAGTAACTGGAAGAACTTCAGACATCTTTGTAAATTCATTGCTACAGATTTACTTTTCTAGAAAAGCTGTAGAAGACAGGGTGCTCTGGCTTACATTATTAGATTGTAAAATAGCTTGAGGGTGTATTTATAAGTACGTAGTTGTGCAAACAAAAGCACGAACCTCTCAGAACACTACTTTGCCCTCTACTGTGTTTGTACACCATTTGCTAGTGCTGAGCCTTGGGCCAATTTCTGCAAAGCAGGATCTTTAAGGCAGAAATCTTTCACAGGTGTTTGAAGAATGTTTCCATAAAACATCAACAAGAAGAAAGCAGGCAATGGATTGACAACCCAGTCATGCTGTGACTATATGCCATCTCCCTTTACCCTTTCTTCTCATTCCACAAGAAATGCTAGAGTGTGTTCTCCCTCAGTTTGCCCTGATCCAGTGCAGATGACTTGATCTTCCATACCCTGCATCTGAGCCGACATTGGCAAGAGTCACCTGGGCAGAAAGTAAGCCCCTGTGTATTACTGACTCCTCCCTCATGGTTGGTTGTATAGTGGAGTAAGATGGGCCAAAGAGGATACAAATGGGTGATTCTGGAGTTTGTATGTGTCATGAATTTTCAACTTGTTTCTTTGGTTTTAAAATGGAAGAGTTGTATTCTATAGTTTTGAATGTTGTAATTTCCCTGTAAGTAAATGTTTAATTTTTTGATATTATAATAAAATTACATCAACCCCTCTTCTCTTTCTTCCTTCCAAGTCCTCCTATCCTTGTAATTCTAAAAAGCACATTCCTAAATATCCTTAAATGAAATAATATTCTTTAAACATGTATTTCCATTTTTCCTAGTAACGTATCTTATATACTTCTTGCAGTCATAGAAGGAGCTGGGGAACATGCATCAAAGAAAGGAATGTTGATTAAATGAGTATTGACCAGTTCCTTGATTAGAGTTATATTTATCACTATCATGCTAGCCTCCTAATGATATCATAGAAATATTATCTATTATTACAATGGGCATGCCCGACCCACCACTACACTACAATGTTGGAAAAATGCCTGTGAGTCCAGAGAGTGTAAAATTCTCTTAACAAAATATAATGCATAAATATACAAAAATATTTTATTAGCAAAGAAATTGGCAGATCACATATTAGCCAAGATCAACTACTCATGTCTCAGTCTTCACACAGAACCAGATTGCTATGAAAGATACCTCTGCTAATGAGGGAAATTTCCACATGGATGTGACGTCACATGTTCTCTTGGTTTTGTCTCTTATTTATTGATTCAAGAACCTCATTCTCTTTCTTATCTTATTAATTTTCCTTTTTGCTTTTATTTAAAATAAAAATTTTTCTCAGAAGATATATCTTTATTACAGTTTTCTTTCCTTCTGTTCCTTCCCCACTACCCTGCCCATCTGAATGCATCCCTTTGATATTTCTCATTAGAAAAGACAAGCTTCTGAATGATAATAATAAAACATAATATAATGGGATAAAATAAGAACTATTATGTTGAAATAGGACAAACAAACAAAAGACGAGGCCAAGAAACACAGATATAGAATCAGAGGCCCATTTCTTCATATACTCAAGAATCTCAGGAAAAAGTTAAACTGGAAGCCATGGCATACATGTAAAGGTCATGCTAGGCTAAAAAAACGACAGAAAAGTTAAAATTTTATAATAAAATCAATTAAATTAGATTAAATTTCTCTCTCTTTATATATATTATTTTAAAAAGGCTTGACAAAGAACCTTAAGACAAGGAACCTCCAAGGTGCCATTGAACTCACTTTCTGCTGGCCATCTACTGCTGGACACGTGACCTACCTTTAAAAGCAGTTGGTTCCCCAGTGATACTACCTTGAATAAAACTAGCTGAATCTGGTTATCTATTGGAGATTACTTTCAGCTTAGGGATGGTGGCTTGTATCCACTTCTTTCAGCTCTACTACACCATCTGGTGCAGACTTCTTCAGGCCCTGCACCTGTTGTTGTTAATTCTATCAATTTATATTAGAAAGTATTTTTCTCTTGGTGTCCTCCATCACCTCTGGCTCTTATACTGTTTCTGTCTCCTTTTCTGCAGGGTGCTCTGAGCCCCAAGGAGAGGGATACAATGGAGGCATTCCATTTAGCGCTGAATGTTCCAAGATCTCTCACTCTGCATATTTTCTGTCTGTGAGTCTCATCCATTGAAGAAGGAGGCTTCTCCAATCATAGCTGAGCAAGGCACTAGTCTAGGATTCATTTTACTGCTATGTTCTTTTAGTAGAACAGTAGTATTCGATCTTATCTTAGGTTCTTTAGGCTATCTAGCATTCAGGTTTTCCCCCTTCTGTCTCCCAGTCTTCTTAGAGGAATAGCTAAGCAATAGCATGTCTACTAAGGAAGAAGCTTGATGTAAACCTGCATATCATGTGGGTTTGATGACTTAATTCCTAAAACTTCCATTTAACATGAATACCCAAGCTGTGAAAGCAATACAAAATGTTTTGCTAATTGAAAGAAGACAGCCATAAAAGTATATACTTAGTGATACTATTTTGTGAAATATTCCCAGAAGGGAAAGAGACATAAAGTATATTAGTGGGTTGGAAAAGAATGGGTAATGGATTCTAGTGGCTACAAGGCTTCCTTGAGCAGGATAAACGTATCACAAAATCAGATTATGGACATCACTGTGTAAGTCTACAAATATACTATAAATATTTGAACTCTACACTTTAAACAAGTAAACTTTATGGCTTATAAATTATATCTGAATAAAACTGCTACAAATTGCCAATGAATCCCCAGCGTCTCTAGTATAGAGGCAAATCAAATCTTCTCAGGAGGTGCACACTTTCATCTCAAGTCCCTCTGCATTCTCTCAGATAAAATCTAAGAGATGAGATCACGGTATTTAATTACAAAGCACACAATAAAATAATTCAACAGGACTGAGAGTCAACAGCTGTACCAAACAGAAGGTTTAAGGTCTCAAGATCTTTACTTTGACTCTATCAATGGCTCAAGCTTCTAAAAGCATATCTAACTGATTGAGTAGTAGAAGAGATGGCCTCAGGTATAAGATTTGAAATCAAGTGAAATAAATGACACATTTTTAATTTCTTTATCAATTAAACATCTAATAGTTTTCAATTTCTCAGTTCTAGTTTTTCCAATGGAAGAATGTTTCGTCATGAATGTCATTTAAATTGCAAGTGTGGCAGAAAGAGTTTTTTCTTGTAAATAATTTTTATATTTTATATAAAATCTGAAGTCAAATACTTTAGTGTAGTTGCAAAGGCACCTTCTAGAAGTATCATCCTAGACTGGAAACTTTCTATGTGATATTCAGTAAGTTATTTTGTTTTCACTGAGCATCCATTTTTCTTTTGAGGGCCTCAGAGGCTTGTGATAAAAATTGCATGTCACATCTATACAACACCTGTCTCATAGTAGGTGCTCAAAATTCATAACTTCTGCTGTTACAAAATTACATGAAAATGTCTTTCAAATATGAGCACTAACTCCCTTATTGAATATGTTTTCAAAGTACAGAGCTTGAGCAAGTGTCTTTTCTTGTAAATAATTGTTATATTTTATATAAAATCTGAAGTCAAATACTTTAGTGTAGTTGCAAAGGCACCTTCTAGAAGTATCTTCCTAGACTGGAAACTTTCTATGTGATATTCAGTAAGTTATTTTCTTTTCACTGAGCATCCATTTTTCTTTTGAGGGCCTCAGAGGTTTGTGATAAAAATTGCATATCACATCTATACAACACCTGTCTCATAGTAGGTGCTCAAAATTCATAACTTCTGCTGTTACAAAATTACATGAAAATGTCTTTCAAATATGAGCACTAACTCCCTTATTGAATATGTTTTCAAAGTACAGAGCTTGAGCAAGTGTCTTTGGAATAGGGCACAGTGTGGCATCTGGTTTTGTACTGTGATGGGAAAGTTAATTATTCAAGTTATGACAAGACAGGACTGCACTTGCATGTTCTCTTAAGAGATAAAATAAACATGAAGAAAAGTTGTTTTCTTGTCATTTAAAGATCACTTCCAGCAGCAGAAACACAGATAATACCATGATGCTTTAAGATTCCCTCAAAGGCAAACATACTTGATATGACCAAAAGCCTACCACAGTGGCTACAGGGCAAACCTCAAGCTGTCCAGACAAGTCTTTAGGACATCATGGGTATGCCACTACTCACAATCTCTAAATGGTTAGCATCTCACAGAGGCTTTCTACCAATTACCGCATTACTCTCATCTGGTGCCAAGAATGTGTTGGAAAAGCCAACAGGAAATGAAAACTAGACAGTTTGAGACATTTTCTCATGTATTTTGTTTTCCAATGTATATTTTCATTGATTCTTTGGTGCTCTTCAGACAGGAATGGACCACAGCAGCCTCAGACAATGGAGTCCTGAACCTTGGCCAAGTTTTTCTTTGCATTTGCTGGTCAAAATGGTTCTGATTCCCATGAGTGAATATCATAGCCGTGAAATTTTCTCATCGGCAGTTCTTCTTTGTACTTATGAGAAATCCATGGGGGAAAGGTGGTGGGAAAATACAGTTTGTGTTATATTATTTGTGGCATAGAGGTTTTGGACCATCAGTGGACATTTTCAGGTCTTCTTTTGCTATCTATGAAATCGAATCACTGTCTTCTTAGAAGATCAAAGTTATTTTCCCTTGAGAAGATGATTATTCTCGTCTTCTCTCTCACTAGGGAGATGAAGCAACCAGCATTTATCTTTTTTTGGCTTATGACATTCCTAACACTAGCTTGTCTGCAATTTGAGTGATAGGCTAAGAAATAAGATCATTGAGTCATTTGTATTACAATCTCTACTTCTATTTATTTCAACAAACATTTATTATTTAGTAATTTAGAAGTAAATTACTAAATATTGAATGATATTATTGTTTCTCTAGAATTGAGAAAAGGTTCTTCAAAACCCCAATATAAAGAGTTGGGATAGAAGTTCAGCAACAGAATATGTACTTCTTATTAATAAGACTTTGGTTTCAGTCTTTCGTAACAGACAAGCAAACAGTTCTCATGAAACATGCTAACATACTACTTAAGTTAAACATGCTACTTCTTTTTAGTTTTGCAAATAACTGTAGAGACAAGATGTGCAATATTTGAACGTCTGTAGACAAAGAGAAAGATAGTCTGTTTTCAAATAATTGAATAAGTCCCATCCCTGCTATATAGAGTAATCTGCTCTATTAAAATCTACTGACTTAAATGTTTATCATATCTAAAAACACATCTTCATGGAAATATCTAGGCTGGTATGTATCTTAGGCATAAGGACCAATTACACTGACCATCTGAAGTCCAAACACTGGAGAGGGAGAGGATTGAGAAGCAGGAAGGGGCAAATGATGGTATGAAGGGCATGGAGAGCATATGCTCTTTGATTCCTAGTGTCCAAAATGCAGTTTCTAAATGTGATTTGATTATAGAGTTTACCAATAGCCCAGAAAAGACCAAGAAGCAGTCCAGATTCAAAGCTTCTAAAGAAGATACCTTTACTAGCTACAAGTATCCTGAAGTAGCTGTTTGGTTTTCATGAAAGTGCCAGACTAAAGCTGAACTGCTGTTATTTAGTGGATGTTACAGAGGAAAGGAACATAGCATCATATGGGGATGGCTCTAAGAAATACCCAGGGCACCTCCAAAATATGGGAGCCTGTGTTACTAAATAGAGTCCTGAATCCCTTTGGGCACTGTCCAATCCAAGTTCATTATCACAGGATGCACGTTCCTCTGAAAGCATACAGAACATGTTGGCTTTATGCTTTACATTTTCCAGTCAGGATCGTTTCATTGTTTGCTGATGGTTTTCTCATGCTCCTACCAGACCAAAACTGCATAGTGCTGTGTTCTGGGGCACATTCTTTCATTTGATGCTGTAGTTCTTATTCCGCAGGCCTGAACTGTGGAGTAGGAACAGGTTCGTCAGGCTGCAGCATGGGAGAAAGAGAGCTATGGTTAAACCTTAGTGGAGAGATATAATAAGGGTTCTTTACTCAGATGTCCAAGTTGTCACAGGCCCTATTGATCTCCTCTATTCCTTCTCAGACCCTCAGGAAGTTTACATCTCTCAATCTCATTTTCCTGTCTGAAAACCAAATAGGTTTCCCAACAAATGTTAATTTTTAAGTTCTTTTGAAATTTTTACATTTGATAACATTCATTATAAGTTATCTTCAAAGATCTTACACATTATTAAAATATAATATAAACATATTATAAGCCTTTGCTGTATATGAATTATAAGATGATTTTATGAATAGGAACACAATTGTAAGAATATTGCTTCCTCGAGAAAGCCCGTACATTGCTCAATTCCAGGCTCCTAAGAAATATTGCTGATTTTTTACCTATTATTTAAAGTAAACACATTCAAGAATACATGCCACCCTTCCCCAATTAAAAGGCATTTAGAGGTAAATTTGTTTTCCCTTGGTATTAATCCAATAGAAAAACAGTTCCTAAATAGTCCCATTAGATGATTCTAAAGGAACGTACTCCTGGGCTGTTTGTCTTCCTGTGCTCTGCATGTCCCTTTGTGAGTGCCATGCATCCCTGTGACTTTCTAGGTTTAAAATTTTTATTTGTAAGGTAGAATTACAAAGACATGGACAATGGAAAGCATCTGCTGTGCTTTCTGGTGCTAGCAGGCCCCTGCATCATGATCCTTTCTGTTTCTGGACAATTAGCAGGAACTGGAGACAAAACTGATGCACCTTGGACTGAGATCCTCTCCTTGGTGGAGAATGAATGAGATATGCAGAGAGGAATGCCCTTTTTCTTGCCACTGTCTGTCTTCACTCTGATTAGTGTCACCTACCCCTCTCCAGACATGAGTAACAGAAATCACAACTGGATGGATGCACGAATGCCTATTTATTTTGCTAGTGCTTGAATCAGGTTTTGAGCCAATGCAAATAAAGATCAACTCTGTGATTCCATTAGGTAGGAGGAAGATGTAGGATAAAAGAGCTTTCCATACCCTGAGTTTCTGAAATAAGCTCGGGTTCAGGTACCCAAGAAACCTACAGATCTGTAGTATCATCGTTGCAGCCCTACCAAGTATCTGAGAGCTGAGCACACAGAGATAGATAGTGCTGGAAGGTCCTCTACATGTCTACTCCACATTTTTACTGTGAACTGTGGCCCAGAGAAATGGGCCAGCCTGATGTTAATCATCAAACCTATTATTCACTGTTTGTAAACCACTGTAGATGCCATTCACAAAGACAGACTCCATCTTCACAAAATTTGAGGCCGGAGCTATACAATTAAAAGCTGAACCCCCTGCTAAAAATTCAGTTCTGATTTACCATCAAAGGTTAGTGTTTCTAAGGGGTGGAAACAGACATACAAGGCAAATGCATATATGGGGTAAAAAAAGGTAATTCTATGCTACAGCTGTTTGAATGTTAATTGACCTCCATAATCTCGTAAGGATTGACTCTTTTAAGAGGTGTGGCTTTATTGGAGAGGGTATGTCCTTGTTGGAGGAAGTGTGTCACCGTGGGAGTGGGCTTTGAGGTTTCCTATGATCAGGCTACTATCCATTGTCCCAGTTGACTTCCTGTTGCTTGCTAGATGTACGACTCTGAGCTAGTCCTCCAGCACCGTATCTCTGCACCTGTTGCCATGCTCCCCACCATGAGGACAATGGACTGAACTATAAGTGAGACACCCCAATTAAACGTTTTTCAGTTATGAGTTGTTTTGACCATGGTGTCTCTTTACAGCAATAGAAACCCTAACTAAGACATATCCTAATATGTCTAGATTTTAGGAGAAAATTTAATCTAATGATTATGTTTTACACCTATAAAGTATATGTGATAACAACCTCTCTTAGATTAGCTGAAAGAGTTAGTAAAATATCAAAATCTTAATTTATATATCTCATTTGCCTAAGGACTCAAAATGAATGTCAGTTTACCAATCTAGATATACTCAACAGGGACAGGACAAGAGTTAGTTGGTGAAAATGTTAAAGGAATCATTATGCTCCTGTGCTGAGATGTCAGGCAAGGCAAGGCCCTTCTGATGACATCATGAGACCTTGAAGTACATACTAGGTATAGGGCAAACATGCTCTGCCCTTCTCACGCTCAAGGCCCTCATTTTATCAATGGAGTTTCCAGAAAGAGTTAATTTCTTTCCAACTTTCTCTTTAGGGAGATGAAATGTGAAATTGAAAAGCTCACAATGTTCATTGAAGTTTTAAACCACTCAAAACAAATTACAAAAAAAAGACAAAACAAAGCCAAAATTGGACTGAAAAATAAGTGTTGTTTTTTTTTTTTAAAAAAAAACTTTTCTTAAAGAGGAAGAAACACGAAATAGGAAGGACCCTGGATTCGCCTCTGTGTCCTGTATCCTCTGTTTGCATGACTTTGTGCTGGGCCCCAGTGTGGAGTTTGTAGTTTTACCTTTTCAGTGAGTGAGTTGAAGCCACAACTGGATGATCTCTAGTACCTTCTACTCCATCTTTCTCCCCTCAAGATCCACCATCAAATTGCCTTCTAATAGTTAGTGTGTGTTTTAAATGACATGGCCATTAAATGCTCAGATATTTTAAAAACGGTTAAACATTATTTTATGAAAGTATTTTGGAATGAGATTAATACTTATAATGAATAAAGTAGACCGCTCCATCCTTAGTTCAGGTGAGCCTCACCCAGACATCAGTTAAACACATATTTAGAACATAGTCTACCCTGCCTTCCCAAATAAAAGATACTTCTTTCTTGAGGACTTTTCAATTGAGACATTGTCTTTTTCTTATCTTCAGCCTTAAACTGATTTTGAACATTCTGATCTTTAAACTAGTAGTGGTTTCTCACTTTCTTGGATCTCCAGTTGGTTGAATTCATCTGGCAGAGTTTCATATCTTGGCATTTGCAGCCTTGATAATCTGATGGCAATTCTTTGTAATAAATTCTTTACTTTCTGTCTCTGTTTCTCTCTGTTTCTGTGTGTGTCTCTTTCTCCTTATCTGACCTAATAATCTTTAAAGGTTTGATAAACAAATCTTGTTTAAGGTAATATTAAGTCTGACTAATATATATTCATAATATATCTCAGTATTTGATTAACCATTTACAAACTATTGATTACACTCATTCCTTGATAATCTCAACAGTCCTAAAAAGTAGACTAAATGTCAAAAATATTCATTGACCATGAGGAACTTCACACTGCAATTCTCCTCACCAAAGAGCAGCAGAATTCCAGCTGGCACCAGCATGTAAAAAAGGATGAAAACCTCACCTCAAAGCAATGGTCAATCTAGGTGTTTAAGTTGCGGGCATTCACAGAAGGAAATGTTGCTCATAGTCCATGAATATTTCTATGTAGGAGTGTAGCTCTGCCTCAATGCTTCTTCTCGGGGTAAAACTACTATCTATACACATGACTGTCCTGATCATTAGTGGGCAGAGTTGTCGAGAAACTACTAGAAGCATAGAAGAATGGATTATTTGCCTTGTCATAAGTTATGATATGCAATTTCCTCTTATGGTTATAATTAACTTAGGTTTGAATATGAAGTACTTCGGTAGACCCCTACAATAACCCCATGGAGTGAAAGATTCCATAACTAAGACTTCTATGCAGAACTAACTGAACTGCCACCAAGCCTACAGAAAACCACTCTACTTTGTTTGCCTTGTTTCTTAGTTTGCTTTCTCACTGTTGTCACAGAATCTTTGGCAGAAACAACCCAAAGGAGTAATGGTTTACTTTAGGCATGATTTCAGAGGGCCAGTCCACAGCAAGCTGGCTCCATGTTTCCGAGCCTGTGTAAGGCAGAGCTGTATGAAGATGGGATCAACTTTAATGTGATCACCTTCACTTCCTAACAGTTGACAATCAGGGGAGGGGAATGGGATAGAGGAACATGTAGAGGCAAGGGGGTAGAGAAGAGAGGGAGGGAGAGAAGGAAGGAGAGAGAGCCATTGACATGCCCAAGGTGACCTTTTGCCTCTAGCTAGACTATGTTTCCCAAAGTTTTCAGCAGTTTCCAGAAGCTCCCAAAACATCACCATCAGCTAGAATCAGCATTCCAACAATGAGCCTTGTTAGGAGATATTTTGTACACAATATAACAATTTGTAAAAAGGAGAGAAAGCCATGGATTCCCGAAGCTAGAATTAGAGACAGAAGTTTGAAGGTCTAAGTAAATTCAGACTAGTACAGGTAAGGGACAGTGAAAATATATTAGTGCTGAATCAACTAGAAACGTCTGCAGCCAGTAGTCAGCGTAGCCTTTGGAGCCATTTACCTCACTGCTTTTTTTTTTTTCTTGGCATTTCAAGACAAGGTTTCTCTGTAACTTTGGAGCCTGTCCTGGAACTAGCTCTTGTAGGCCAGGCTGACCTTGAACTCACAGAGATCCGCCTGCCTCTGCCTCCCGAGTACTGGGATTAAAGGCTTTCACTACCACTGCTGGACTCACTGCCACTTTTACAGATAGTTGTGTGACCTAGATATTTAAGTACTGACCTTCAAAATGATTCAGGTTATAGTCTTTGGGGATGCGGTGAATGAGAGAGGTGAGCTAAAAGGCATGTAGTGAGAAGATATACAGAGATACATAAAGGATGAGAAAAAGATGATTGTGAGAACAAAGACTCACTTGAAAACCACAACAATCTTCAAATCCACCTTGAATTTGAGAGTTATTTCTGATATAAAGCTAAATAGGTATAAAATCTCAAGATCCAGAGATATCTTGCTATTTTTTGGTATGTCTTCAGTCAGTAGAATATTGCTAACTAAATTCATCCAGTCCTTTGTTGCTGGGAAAAATCTACATTAAATGAGAAAAGTGGCCATTTGATAGTTGGTATCTCCCATGTAACAATATCAACATGTCTTGGGTCAACATTAGATTGAACCTTTCCGGGTGTGCCCAGCACTATGTGATTCAGTCCTTGAGAGCATCTAGCAGGGGAAGTGATTTAAAATGACACAGAATTTATTATTGTATCTACTGAGTCTTTCCCACGTTCATGCTGACCACTAGAAAAGTGTCTGGCATGCTGCATTCCAGTGTGGTTGAAAGATGCACTCGGGGTCTGCAGCACATTCCCCTTGTTCCTGTTTCCATTACTCAGGGAACATATTTTCAAAGGATGAGACGGCTCAATTTTGGAATAGTTTCCAGAGGGATGTGGTGAAAGACTGCCTCGTTTGATTTGCTTAAAATCAGAGCAGAGCAAGGAATCCCAGTGTCCGCTGGGAGCAGCTGTGTATGGGCAGCAGTGTAAAATGAACATGATGCCCATTTGCTGCTGGTATGTGAGGGTTCCCCATCGTTGTCTCCTATGACCCCCTAGATCCTTGCCATTACCACTTCAAGCACTGATTCCCTCAATGAAACCACAATGCCATGATTTTTCTGAGTTTTCTCTTTCCCCTCTATTCTCTTACCTAAAATTACCCTTCTGGCTTCATTTATATTAAGTTTAGTGGAGTTGGAGAGCATTGAAAGGAAAAATGGTCATGTAGAATCCGTGCTTCATTCCCCAGGCTCTACTCTATGAAGCAGAGTTTTGGGTTGTATTTATTAAACATTTAAAATACTCTCCTCATTGTGTGTGTGTTACTTAGATCAGACTGACAAAGACTATGTTAGATTGAGTGACCTCAGCAATTGAAGCTAGAAGTCTGATAACAAAGTGTTAACATGACCAGGTTCTAGTGAGGATTTTCTTGTCTTACAGAATACTGGCTTCTCATTGTTGATCTTTACATGAGAGAGATACAAATAGAGGTAGATTGGAAGAGGGAAAAATGGAGGGGGAGGGAGAGAGAAAGATTGTCTTTTAAAATATTTATGTTTTGTTTATGTGTTTCTGTGTGTTCATGGCACACGTGTATAGGTACTCATGGGGGACAGAAGGTGTCAGATCCCCTGCAACAGTGATTACAGGTGAGCGTGAGCTCTCCAATCTGTGTCCTGGAAATCAAACAAGTCCTCTGGAGCAGTAAACACTCTTAATGGCTGATTCATCTCTCCAGCCATCAGAGGTTCTTTAAATATTGTCCCCCACAAGTTGGGTCCTTTATTTTCAAATTCAATTATGGGTTAATTAATCATTACTTAGTGTGTTTACATAAAAGGAAATACATTCTGTGATATCATCTGTTGTAATTTTTGAATAAACTGAAAAGTTTACAGTAGAAATAAGAGCATAGATACGCACAAGATTTGATCATTTGAACAGTTTGATAAAGAGAAATTAGCATGAATTACAGAGTGATGTTACAGAAAAGACATAAGATAGTCTGACACTCTCCACAGTTTCTTTCTATATGTCCTTCTTAGTGGTTTAAGGTCTCATGTTTCAATACCTTTTTCATCTTAATTACCAGTAATGACCTTGACACATTGGAAGTCAATGTTTCAATATATGAAGAGAAGGGCGTCAATCTTCAAATGTAAATAACGAAAGCATACAAAATTGGTTTAGAATTAAATTTTTAGATTTATTTATTTTTGTTCTATGTGTATGTGTGTGTCTGCATGCATGTATGTGTACCACAAGTATGCATAGTGAAGACAGTTGTCACAGGAGCATATTTGATTCCCTGCAGCTAGAGTTACAGAAAGTTCTGAGGCACTGTGTCAGTTCTGGGAACTGAACATCTGGATTCTACAAGAACACCACATACTCTTATGCCTCTAAATTATCTCTGATGCTCCTGACTTAGAATTATTAATGATTTCCACACCTATATAGAAGAAAAATTGGACTCATTCACCAGGAAAGTGTGAATTTGATCAGCTGATCTGCTTTTTTTCATATACTTACCTATAAACTGGAAAGAATTCAACCTTTATGGAGAGTAGGCTTATTTCTAACTCTGACTACAGTGCTGATTCGATTAATAACTTCATCTTTCAAAGTGAAAATTTTGCCTTCTTCTTAGATTTCTTCCTACATTCTATTTTAGCATCTCTGGTATGTAGATGTGCATACACTTTTGGCACAAGTTTGTTGGTTGTGAGAATCTCAAGAAAGCTCTTGTCCCTTAGGAATATACATATTCCTTGTTCCTGTGACCAATATATTCAGCAGATGTGAACTAGGTAAGATATTGCAACCAGACATCCTAAGGAGAGGTGGAAAGAAGTCAATGACTTGTATGCCTGCAAGTGAAGATTCATGGGCACAAGATACAGTTCTTGGAAAGTCCCTTCCAAGGCAAGAAATAATGATAATTAAGAGCAAAATAATGATAATTAAGTTAATTAATAGGTACATCTGTAGTGGTAGATAATCATAAGTACTTTGTCTTTATTTGTTTATTTAATTCTGCTTCATACCTTGAAGTAATTTTATTTGTCTAAAATGCCATAATTGGATGGAGAAAAATGTCAGTTTCCAATAGAGTTAAATGACCTTAAGTATTTTAATGCCAGCAATGTGTACATTTTACCTCTGTAAATTACAATGCATGTAGGAAAATGCATGGTGGTAACAAATCCTAATGAAGGTACACAGGCCCTACAAAATTCAAGAGAATTCTCAAGGAAGAAACCAAGTCTAAAATAAGATCTAAAGGGTAATCGTGAGTTATAAATGAGTAATTGTGAGAAATCCAGCCACAGAAAAGGAGTAGCAGAAGTATGGTTGTTCTCACGAAGAATGTCTTTATGAATAGTGTCGACCTAATTGTCTAAGTTACTGTAAATTCCCAAAGTGCTGTGCTTGCGCAAAACCATGTCCTAATCCCACAGCCATCATTGTTGTACAGCATGCACATGATCTGTTGGTGCTGCCATCTCTACTGATAGGGCATTATCCACACTCTTATCCTGTTTATGTCTTTGTACTAAGTGTATAAAACTGTGCCGTGATGGTGTAGTCACCAGATGTATGGAGAACCCTGAATTTATTAAGCACTGTCTAGTTCTGTTGGGCATTTGAGGGATGACTAAGGCAGAATACAGTGTATTTCAGACACATCAGCATCTGTTGTGGAAGTCTAGGGGAAACATGAGTCAGTATTTCTACTTGTGATGTGGAGAAAGGCAAACCATTGCGTTATTGTCAGGAGACCAGAGTCTGCAAAAGTAATACATGGATCAGAGCTACAGGTTGCAGACGATGACTCATATGCAAGTATTTAATTTGTAGAAGACCCAATCTTTATCCCACCTCTACTGAAAAATAAGTCACTGAATAACATAGAGATGTCTAGCTATAGACGCTGTACATGGGAGATTAGAATATACTTAAGAAATTGTACTTTTATGCTTTATGTTTGATTCTTAAGTCTCAACATTTATGGAGATTCATAATGGCTTATTTATTCTCAAATAGTATAGTTTCATCCATTTGAACATGTGAAGGATAAGGATTTTTTTAGCTAAAATATCTTTAGTACAAACATTTTCACAAAGAAAAGAGATAGATTAGTTCATATTTGTTTGTACATTTGTCACAAATTAATGCATAAATATAAGCACAAAACAATGTCAGAAACTACCTATACAGGAGAGTCTTATGGTCTGAATGGAAAATGACCTTCATAGACTTATGCATTTTGACTTGGTGGTGGTCTTTAGGGAGACTATGAAATCTTCGAGGTGGTAGCTTGCTAGAAAAACTGGTTGTATGAGTGGGCTTTAAAGTTATAGCATAATCTCACTTCTGGCCCAAGATCTCTACTGACTGGCTTAGCATCTGACAAAGCTAAGGCACAAGCTCTACAGTTTGAGTTCCAGCCACTATGCCTCCGTTTTTGTTATGGATTGTATTCCCTGCGCTATAAACCAAAGTAAATATCTTCTCCTTTAAGTTGTGTCTGTGTTTGGTCACAGCAATGTAAAGGTAACTACTAATGGGCAATATATGTCATGTATCCTTCCATGAAAATTCATCTCCCTGAAAGAATTAGAACTGTGATAGTGAGTAGCATATCAAATAAACAGATACATCAATATGAATCTGACAAATAGAGTCAAAAGGAAGTAGAAAAGTAGTTTATTTTAGTAGAAGATGGTCTTACCACAAGGACAAGGAAAACACAAGATTATCTTGAGAGACCTTAAAGGATCCATGGGAAAGGGCATATTCAAGAAGTGATGGATATGTAAAAAGTACATAGGAAACTACTCAAAGAAGGTTCTGGTAGTCACTTTTGACAGAGTGAGGAACACCACAAATATTGATAATATTGTGACCCATAACATAAAGAAAAAAATTCTGTTTTCTGTAATGATATAATAATGTAGTAACTAAATGAAGAATGATTTTCCTTTGTAGGTTCCAAATTAGCAAGAGGAGAAAAGTGGATGGACTCTGTCACCTGAGAAACATGACAGCAATATTTATAGGAAAATTTCATCAGTAGAAAGGGAAATTCATAGAGAAAGACATGATAAGAAGATATTTGAACAGACATTTCTATGTAAAGCACTTTTCAAGGAAATAGTAAGAATCCTTGAAGAAATAATAGCCTACTTTTGACAAACTGTCTGAAAATCACTTTAAATTTTTTTATATAAATAACATTTATTTATTTATTATACCAACCAGTTTCCACTCCCTCCTCTACTCCTTTCCCCTCCCCTTTCCACCTGTCCCTTTCCCTTTCTGCTCCTCCTCCATTTTCACTCAGATAGAGGCCTGCCTCTCCTGTGCTAGCACAAAACACGGACATCAAGTAGAGGCAGGACCTAGTTCCTCCTTTTATATCAAGGTGGAGCAAGCTAATCCAGCACAGAGAACAGGTTAGCAAAAGCCAACTAGGCTCCAGAGAGAGGTCCTGCTCCCACAGTTTGAAGCCTCACTGAGAGATCAAGCTACACAACTGTTACACACATGCAGAGGGCCTAGGTTGTTCCCATGATGACTCCCTAATTGATGCTCCAGTGCCCATGAGCTTTCTTGAGCTCAGATCTGCTGTCCCTGTGGGTTTCCCTATCTATGACCCCTCCCCCACCCCAGCTGCTCCAGTCTCTGCTCCCTTTCTTCCACAAGGCACTTGGAGTCTGTGGATTTCTGCCTCTGCCTCTGCCTCTATCAGTTACTGGAGAGAGTATTTCTGATGGCAATTAGGGAAGTCACCAATCTGCTTACAGTAGACGGCCAGTTCAGGCACCCTCTCCATTATTGCTAGGTGTCTCAGTTGGGGTCATCATTGTGGGCTCCTGGGGGTTAAGATGGGAAACCACCATATTAACCAATGTTAAAATTTGACAAGTGTCAGCAGTGAAAAATATAAACACCCTTTACAACTTTGTATGGTATATCGATAGCAGCAATATTATGCTATCCTAGTAAAGATGTACTTCTTAAATTAAATATGAAAGAATGTCAGATTGTACAGGGTCTTCTAAATAATTGGTCTGTATCCTAGACATAAATGAAAATAAAAAGTAAATGCTGCTGGTGGTGGTGCATGCCTTTAATTCCAGCACTTGGGATGCAGAGGCAGGCAAATCTCTGTGAATTTGAGGCCAGCCTGGTCTACAGAGCTAGTTCCAGGACAGCCAGAGTTGTTACACAGAGAATCCCTGTCTTAAAAAGCAAAAAAGTATAATAATACAAACTGAGATAAAAATCTGAGGATTTTCCCCCAAACCAAAGGACACTGAGAGCAAAGTGTACTTAAATACAGAATTACAGCCTCATCCTCACAAGGGTTCTCAGTGGGCACCTGGCAAATTTCAGATCTGATCTATAAATTAGCTAGAATAATTATATTCATATTAATTTTGTAACTTAATTGTGCTTAGGTCATATAAGAGGTTGATATGTGAAATTCTGTATTGAAATGTAAACAGAAAATTCAAAAGGACTTCCTTCTACCTTTGTTGTATCTTTTTCCTCATAGAAGAAAAAAGGAGATAAAATCCAAGAGGGGAGAGAGAGAGAGAGAGAGAGAGAGAGAGAGAGAGAGAGAGAGAGATAAAAACCAAGAGAGAGTGATTGAATGGCCTCTCACTTTTTCTTTAGGTGAATGAATTTTAGCAATACTCACATGGGCTCTAGAATTATTAAAAATTAGTCAGTATTCACAAAATATGAAGACAGATCTTAAAATAGTTTCTCTGGGTAAGGAGAGAATTATAAATAGGAGTTTATTCATTTCCCTATAGAAGACATATTAATGCCTTCCATCAATTTCCCAAATTGTTAAGTAATGGGAGATTGGGATACAAAATGCCTCCAACTATCTGTAAGTGGAGGAATTTTCTCTATGTGTGAATAGATAATAAATGAGGATACTAAGAGGCTGGGCTGTACTCAATTATCAAAGTATTCAGTACACCACAATGCTTGTGTGTTCTTGTCTGCGGCACACTGATTAGTTAGTGGCTGGGATGCCAGCTAGCAGAGCTTTCCTTTGCCGAATTACAGCTTGGCATGGAATGCCAGCCAGAGCACAGAAAAGTGCTAACCCAAGCGATCAACCAAAGACGAGTGCCTCACGTGGCTTTCCCTCCCTGACTGTCACAGATTATGTCAAAAATAAAAGATACCAGGAGTGAAGAAAACAATAGAGATAGAGATAAAAGAGACAGGGTTAGAGACTGAGATAGACAAAGAGAGGGAGAGGTGGGAAGGAAGGAAAAGAGGAAGAGAAGGAAGGAGGTGGAGGAGAAGAGGAGAAAGAAGGGAAGGATGAAAGGAAAGAGGGATGGGAGAGGGAGGGAGGAAGGGAAGAAGGAGGGAGGAAGGGAGGGAGGCAGAAAGTAAGTTGGTTATTTTATTCCTGTTACAAGGTCCTTGCAGTTAGACTCAAATGGTCATAGATCTGTTGCAAAATCTTGAAGGAGTATTTTGTTGTTCCCTGTAATTGAATGTGATTTTATGTCTGATTTCCTTAAGAATCCCAGAATCAACAAATTCATATTCAAAATTCTGGGCAATAAAACCCAGCAGAGTATCAACACGCACTGTGCCAGAAAGCACACTGGGCACTTATTTACATCTCTGGGTTCCACATCAGTTTGCATCATGCCATTTGCCTGTCCTCTACTGAGTACCGTCATTTTAATTCTTTTTTACAGAAAGCACTCCAAAGTAATCCACTCCTCTTTCTGAATGCAGAGAGCAAACAGCTTAATTGAAAATTACTGTTTTTCTTTTCCCTATGATGGTAAAAATCATTTTCCATTTCTTCAGGCAGTTAAGAGTCATTGCCCTCCAGGAAAGGAGGAACATTTCCACAGGCTTCATTTTTATACAAGCCATAAAATTAAGCACAGCTTTGTTTTATATCAGAGTTGTTGCAGAAATAACCAGGGAGGAAAAATATTTTGTAGCAAAGAAGTATGTTATACACAAACCTGCAAAGCTGTAAGCTGCCATGGAAATCCTCAGAAGTCACACAACTAACTTGGTGACTTGATGCTTCCAGACTTTCTCCATGTGCCAAAATGAATCACAAGCTGCCTCCCTTCTTTCCTCTTACATGCTCATACGTGCAATTCACACACACACACACACACACAAACACACACACACATATACACACACACTTCACACACACACACCCCCACACACACACACCAAAAGTCTATTTTTAAGCCTACATTGCTAATGACTATCTTTAAAATTCAGAGTCATTCTTTCTCACTCATAATTTCACAACCCTGACCTTACTTGTGTGATCAGATGTATTTGTGTGCAATCCTGGTTTACACAGTACCCATTCCCAGGACTGATGAAACCACTGCCTCTTACAGAGCTTATTCTGTTCTGTCTTCACTAAGTCTGTTATCTGCAGTGTCTACCTGCAGACAATATCCCACTCCTCCTCTTAAATATCACACAGGACTCTCTGAGTCTGGCTTTGCAAATCTTTTCATTGACCACTGCAGAAGCACAGAATGTTTTTTCTTTCTTTGATAAATATTTATTTCTCAATTGTTCCCAGTGTTTCTTGCTCGTTCACCCTTCCCAGCATAGTTTCTTAGTTTGGAATGAATAACTCTCGTTTTTTAGCTCAGCCTGAATTTTTATCCGATCTCTCATGTCTACACGCATATGACTTTTTTTTTAAATCTCCCCTCAATTTTCTAAGTGGTGATTCATTATTTTATTCCCTTTGAGGTACATAATGCATTATTTTCTTAGCCATTTCCTTAGTACCCTCCCTAGATTGACTGTATGCCAGTGTTTCCAACAGGAGATTGAAAAAGCCTTGAACATAGGTAAGGAATACACACTTTACAATACATTCTGCTTGGGAACATAGACCTACACCTCAGAAACGATTTAGGAAATTTCAGGAAATTTACTTTGGTGTAAATAAGAAGCTTAGGAATATGGAAACTCTGCTTCTGTGGGCCATAGCACATTATCATGATCCTGGAAGAAAAAGCCTAGCTTTCATGTTCTCACAGAGATACTTTACAGTATTTCTCTACATAATTAAGTCAAAAAAATTCAGACACAGTACAGTGGTGTGGGGTTAATTTCTCTAAGGAGAAATCAGAGAGTCAGACTTGTATGCTGTGTAGCTTGTAGAAGTCTGCCCCAAGGAAGGATTGAGCACTTACAACTGCCAGTTAGGTAAAAACTACAAGAGCAGGCCATGGCAAGCTGAAGACATCACATTGAAATCCACAGATTTTCTCATCAGTCTAGTTTTCCTATGTCACTGTTCAGTAGTAACTTGCTTATTTTTATTACCTTTTATCGTGTGTGTGTGTGTATGTGTGTGTGTTCATGTTCTGCTGGCTAATTTTCTGTCAACTTGACAAAAGCTAGAGTCATTGGAGACAAAGGAGCCTCAACTGAGAAAATCCCTCCCCCCAAGATGATTTGGTTGTAGCAAGCCTGTTGGGCATTAATTATGATTGATGATGGAGACCCAACCCATTGTGGGTGGGGCTATATTTTGGCTGGTGGTCCTGAACCCTATAAGAAAGCAGGTAGAGTGAACCATGGGAAACAATCCAGTAAGCAGTATCCATCCAGGGCCTCTGCATTAGCTGCTGCCTCTAATTCCTTCCCTGTTTGAACTCCTTTGGTGATGAACAGTGAGGTGGCAGTATAAGACAAATAAGCACCCCGTCCAAATTTCTTTTGGCTGTGACATTTTATCACAACAATAGTAACTTTACCTAACCACCCATATGGTTTTTTAAAGACACCTGTACTAATAAGTGATTCTTTAACAAGTTTCCTAATTTTTAATGCCATGTCAATTCCAGATCATCTATTTAGCTGGAAGAAGGAGTCTACCAGAGTCTCCACGTTGGTCAAAGGTTTAGTCTCCCCATGTGCCTTTCAGGGTTGAGTTTGACTGACACATAACTATTCTGCTGTGTAAGTAGTTCATATACCAACTCTCTGAGCCAAGGTTTCTTCCTGCAGGCTAGAGGGAGCAAGCACTTTGGGGCCACAGGAGACAGATTCATCCACTAGTTAGAACCAAAATCATGGGACTAGAATGACTGGGTAAGCACCCTAGCTCTACCCCCAAAGAAGCAGAGCACATGCTGTCTTCTTACAAACTGGGAGTAATCAGAGAAATCACTTACAGAACCCCTGAGTGCTTAGGAATTCCTGTAGCAGGTCTTTGAGGATGGGGTACCCTTGTCAATAGCACCTATTCTGATTTCTGCACCAACGACTGAAACCCACTGGGAGGATGCAAAGAGAACAGTTTGTAAATTTCATCATTCTAGCAGAAAACAAAGACTCCATTGAATTAATATGTTCTTTTATTTAAAACAGGGGGAAAATGTACCATCTTGTTCCAAAATCCTTTTGGGATCATAAGCTAGGAATTGTAAACAATTTATTCCCTTTATAGGAGCTATTTTCTTCTTTCCAAAACATTCTAAAATTGAATTTTATAGTAAATTTTCTCCAAAATGACTTGTGTTAGAATCAGTTTGCAGATCCGAGCTTTGGAATACTTTTTAGTTATCTCTCTCCTAAAGTTGACAAAACAATTAAGGAGGAAATAAAATTAAATTACAAGTTATGAAAGTTTTTTCTGTAAAGATATTAAACTGTAAATAGAATATCATACTCTTCACAGAAGCGTCTTCCATACATTATATCTATATTATTAATATATCAATACAGTTTATATATACTGTATACTTGTATATATAGTTGTATATATATTCAAATAATAACTTAAGGAATAAAACTTTGTCCGGGGTTAGTAAAGAAAGAATTTCTTTTATTTTGTAAACATAAATGCCAAATGAATGGGTGACACATGGCTTTCTTCTTATTCACAAAGCATTGAGCCCTAACAGAATAGTAGCATACTTTAGAAAGAGTATGCTAATGCATACACTTTATGCAAACAGCAGGATCATATAAGCCTGGCATTGTGCATTCACAAGGCCTGACACAGTATCTCAAGCAGCATTTGACCTGAGGTTGATAGTATCAACTATTGGTTAACCAGAATAGTATAAGGCAATTTACAAATTTGTTAGAAGCCAGTTGTTATGGCTATTTATTTTTAGCGCTGGAAGACAATTATTCTAGGAACTTTGGGATTTATAGAAAGCCTGATAGGACTAGTAAATATATAACATTTAGATTTATTTGTAAGGTCCCATAAATACGAAAGGTTAAAACATATAAATGTACAAATTATACAAACACACAGACATAAAATGTGTGTCATGGAAATGTAAAATATAGAGAAATATATTGCTGAGTCATTTGCTAGAAGCGAAATGATTTAGGTTTAATAGTCAAAACTGAAAGGGATTATGAAAAAAATGACTATTGGATTCTTCAAGTAGCTCCATCTAGCTTAAGATAAAATGTTTAAATTAGACCAACTTCCTACATTTTTATTAGAGTTTATTTCATAACATAGAACTAGTCATTTATAAAAATGCTAATGACGGAAGGACTTTTATAGTGTATTAATGTTAGACAGTAGGTGTCAAGAGATATGTGGAGACAAAGAAACAGATGACAGAGATGAAGGAAGGAAGATATGAATTTGAACTCACATCCCAGGGTTGTCGTGATGTTGTAAAGTAATGACAGTAAGGATCACGGAAAGGTTGCACGAAGCTTAATTGGCTTTAACTTAGGTTAGCTTCCTCAGTCTTCAAATCAAACTTCCCACACATCCCAGTATTTGCTTTACTTATGACAAAGAATCTCCATAAACACAGATGATTATATATTTTCTAAAAAACTATATTGAAACATGCAGAATAAAAAGCATAAATTAAGTATGCTTTATCTTTATAGGGTATCTTGGAGCTTTGAGTAACTTGTACAATTTGTCATTAACCAACAATCATTTAGAAGGATCTAGAAATTTCTAGATGTATTATCTAAACATATGATATAGACAGACTTTAATGTTTTGTAGAATAAAGAGAAATGCTGAATTAACACATTAACCTAGGTTTCTTAGTTTAAAAAATGGGTATTGAATGCCTTTTATATGTCATCTTATGTGCTGGACTGTGAAGGTACGGCTCTATGCTCATTTAGTTCATATCTTAAAAATTTAGTCCACAGTCCATAAGTATTTTAGCAGTAGATATGGATGTAAGTATTTGGAGAACACTTAGGATGTGGAGGATGCAAATGATTGACTTTTCCTTTCCAGTTGCCTGAAGGTACTTGCGTAGAGCCTGTTCTATGTTGATAAAAGACAAGGGAGTAAGAGGAGAACAAATTGTGGTAATTAGGAAGATACCCACAGTGGTGGAGCAAACTGATGAAGATCCTTTAGGGAGATTCAGTAAAATTCATTTCAACCATTATTGAAAACATCTTGAGTGTTTCCATAGGAATTAGGCTACTTCTGTCTAATAAATCCAGCTGGAAATGAAAGTGAAATCTCTTGCTTCATGAGGAGGCTTCAAGCTAGTCCCATTATAGCTACATGGTCAGAGAGTTTGTCCAGTTGCTGTTAGAAAGGTCTTCTGGAATACTTATAAGTATAAGTATAAACTTATTTCTCTGATGTTCCCATAAGACCTGGACACTCACTTTCTATGCTGTTGTTTTGGAAGATCATGATTTGGCTAATCTGCCATCTTATCCCTTTTGGTGACAACTGGAAACTAAAGTTCAATTTAGTTTAGTACTCAATTGTAGCAATGGATACCTATTAGGTTGCAGAGATTGCTGTTTTTTTCCTCTTTGGCAATAATTCTAGAATATATGTAATTAACTGCATACTATCAGGCTCTGTGTTAGAAATACTTAATTCTTATTAGAGTTTCTATTGATTTGAGGCAATACACTTTACACTACTTAGGAAAGTCACTGCCTCATGAAGTTTTTTAAATATCTATTATGTACCAGCATTGTTATTTAAAACACTAGGCAGATAAAAATTAGGAAGCAAGGTTTCTTTGTTATTTTAAGGGTGAATTTAATACTTATCTGTTGGTAATAAGTGATACCAATATAACAATGACTTCAAAAATTACTTATGATAGATGCTAGGAAGATATATTATTTTCACTGCAGGTCCCCTAAAATTCTTGTGGTAACTATAGGTTCATAAGAGACTGATTATAAACATACATAGCTAACAGTGTAGAAAATCTATGTAAGAAAAAAACTCTGACCCAAGAATTTAGAAATTCTTTAAAAGCTATGTTTTTGTCCAATGCCATGTGTTTACTTAGTCTCCTTAGGGATCTCATCTATTAACGCATGTTTGTGAAATGTGAATGGTAACTCTAACTTTATCTATATAGTGTGTTTGGAGGGTATCTTCCAAATGCCAGGTCCTACGTGAGGTAAAATGACAGTGAAATGTTTCCGACTTTCTTCACAGAAAGACTCTCTTTGAGGTCCCTCTGCCAATCAGTAATGTAAATATATTACCTAAGTTCACAGTTTAGGAAACTCACGTTCCAATTTTTCAATTGAGTAACCACCGTGACCAATCTCTGGGCAGAACCATCAGGAAATAACTGGTATTTAGCTTTGAGTTTCTTTGTTGAGATCATACCTTCACAATAGAAGGATTATACCAGGAAGTTAGAGATAAATTGACAATGCTTAGCATAAACACATTCTTTTCAGAATGGAGCAAATTACCTGAGATGGGATACATGACAAGGGTTTCATGGAAATCAGAAAAGAGGATTTAGGGTGTGGATTTGATATTTTCTGACATTGCTTGTTTTCACTGTTGGCCCAGACTCTATCAACAGCATTTCCTGGATACCTTTACTGTACATAGGCTTCATTTTGGCACAGAAGATGGAAAGAATCAAAGAAAATGGTAGATAGGTTCCAGACAGAACCCAAAATGATGGCACTCACAAAGACTGTATACAATCTTTATATGTTAAGTGGAGGAAATGCATAGTACAAAATTCTAGGTCCTGGACAAAGACAGTGCTAACCAGAGAAAGTGGTAAACTGTAGAGCTGGGGTTTAAAGGGAGGGCAAGCATAAATGAATTAACAGAAAGTGGTTGAGATGGGATCTATTTATTATGGAAACAAAATACAGCATTGGAAGAGAAGTAAAAAGGATGAGGGGTTAAAATTTGGCAAAGTCCTCAGTTAAGTAATATTAAGGTAAAATAAACCTATAAAAGGAGAGGGAAGCATTCATCCCTTGGCAAATGCTGTCCGATGCCATGAAGTAGGTGAACTGCAGTGGCATACCTCAGACCTCAAGACTGTGGATTTCAGAAAAAAATCTGTTTTGCCTTATAAAAGCAAAAAATATCATTTTTCACAGATTTCAACCTTTTTCCCAAGATATTCCTCAAGTACATTGAATTCCATCAATAATACTTATTAGGAAGAAGTATTAAAACTTACAGTCTTAGAAATCATTTTCTTGAAATTTGTTATTAAGTTTATGGTAGTTTTCAAGTTGCCTTCATTCAGGGTAAATTGACATCCACCCAACAGTCTACTAAACTCAACAGTCAGGTGAAGATAAGCTAAAGTTCTTTCAATTCAGTAGAGGCTTTAATTTAGTCCTGACAATATACTGGTTGATAGAGAGACTGGTAAAAATAGTAGGCATGTTTACTTTGCAAACTTTAAACTAGAGAATCACCAAAATACAAAAATGTGAAAATAAAGACAATGGGGCCAGAAAGATGACTATGTTGGTAAAGTGCTTGCTGTACAATCATGGGGACCTACGTCCAGGTTCCCAACACTAAGTAAAAAGCAAAGTGTAGTGACCCATGTTTCCAATCCCTGAGTTAGGAGGTGGAAACAAGAGGGTCACCTGGGCCTGCTCAGCTGATCAAGCTAGTCAGATAGCTGAACTCCAGGTTCAATATGAGACCTCTCTATTTTTGTGGATTATTTTTATCCACAAAAACAAATTTTGCTTTAAAATTCTGTAATGACAATTGATACTATTCATACCAACTAAAAATTAAATTAAAAAAATGATGGAGAACATAGAAGAAGACATCTGCCATTGACTGCTGTCCTCTGCAGTGGTATGCATGGATTTACAAACCACCTCCCACATTGCACATATACACACAGTGAAATGAGAAATAAAAATTTAAAATAAGGCTCTAAGAAGCAGGCAACTAAAATATGATAAATACTGAGAATAAACACCCACTCTTACCAATAATAGAGTAGTACTATTTAGACTGGGTCATGATAGAAAGTTTAAGAGAAGGTGGTATTATATCTAAGATTTAAAAGATGAACCATGCATCTGTCTAACAGGGCTGAAACATGATAACTTCAATAAAAATTGAATGGCATAACATGTAGAGGGTGAGAAAGACAAGAGACATTTAAGTAACAATAAGTTAATAGTAGAGAAAATAGAAATTGAAGAAGGCTTAGGGCCAACCTAAGCCTGGTGACCACAATGGGATGATCATCACAGTCAGTCAAGAGACACGGTGCAAGTACGTTATGGTGCTAGATGGGTGTTGTAGAAGGAAAAGAACCCAACTGGCTTGTCTGATTGGTGGTGGAGACACAGACATAGGAGAATCAGGGGCAGCTCCCAAGCTTCCTGTCTGAGAAAAAGAGAATGATGCAACCTGCTACTGACAGGAGACAATGAGAAGTGCCAAATACCAGAGCCAGAGCCCAGTATTCAACTTTGCTCAATTTGAGCTACTGCTGAATGATGTAGTTGGAGATAAGAACAAGAAAAGTTAGAAACAAAGAGCAACTATCTTCGTTTGAAGAAAGTTGACAGGGATCTCAATAAGCTGAACAAAGCTGTGCCATAGTCTTTTAACTGAGGCTCCATATTCTTTTAACTGGGACCTTGTTGCTGAGTTTGATATTCAGGGTCTCAGGGGAGTTTCTTCTACCATGGCCTGTATTTATTTTACTCTCTAACTCTACATAGTCTTTTATTCATTTCTATAATTTCAGAATATTTTTCTTCATTTAAGATAAATGTCAATCTAAACAGATGTTATGGGATAGAAACAACTAGAAAAAGCATTTTCCTTAATTCAGATACATGCATTACTTACTTACTGCCCAAGGTTGCTGTATTAAGGATGATTCTGGAAAGTAAAATTAAATACTGCTAATCTCTCTCTCTCTCTCTCTCTCTCTCTCTCTCTCTCTCTCTCTCATATGCATGTTTGCATTATGCACATGCTTTCTTCTAGCAGACAAATTCAGAGTTCTAAGTAGCTAGGGAAGTGATGAAAAGAGGGCCAGATAATGAGTTGCTCGGTGAGAAGACTGAATATTCCGACATTCTCAAGGTGATAGGAAGGCTCTTGGTAGTTACAGAAACAGACTGTGCCAGGAAGACATAGACCTCCAAATCTTACTATCTAAGATAGTAAGATAGCTAGCCGCTCACACCAATGGAGTAATCAATATGAGAGACAGAATATTCTTTCTTGCTGTAGAAAATCCCTTTATATACTATGAAGATTTTTTGTTGTGACTGGTTTAATAAACCAGCTAACTGGCCAATGTCTCAAAAGGATGAAGTTAGGCAGGAAAGTCAAACTGAGAATGATGGGATGAAGAAGAGTAGAGTTAGAGGAGTCTCCAGCCAGACCTAGAATGAGTCACACATACAAAATGGGATAGAGATAAAGGCCATCACCTTCAGATAAATACACAGATTAATAGAAATGGATTAGATTGTAAGAGCTACTTAGTAATAAGCCTGAGCTATTGGCCAAGCATTTATAATTCATACTCAACCTCTAAATCAGTTATTTGTGGCCGGGCAGATTAGACAGGAAATGTACGATTACACTTTCTCCAAGAATGTGTGTGATCAAAGAAACACACATTCACAGTAAATTCTAACATGGGAAGCTGTCACTCTCAGAAAGGGCATTAGCTGCTTTCAGAGTGGAAATGGTGGGACAAGAAGCTCTAAGTGTTATTTCAAAGGTCTGTAGATGAAGGTGCTCTTAAATAAAGAATTAAACAGTTCACACTTAGGAAAATCAAAAATAAATAAATAAATAAACCTCCAGTAAGATTTAAATAGAAGAAAAATTTCCAAATGAAAGACAAGAACAGAATCCCAAAAACTAAGCTACAGGAAACTCAGTATACGCAGAGATTGCAATCCAAAGCAGGAGATCAGTTCAGAAAATAGAGTCCTCCAGGGGCAAAATGCATAGATTTCTTTTTCACTGTTTAACCATCTCTACATTTCTGACTTAATTTTTTGTGTAAGATTGATTATTCACACAGGACTAGAGAATCAATTTCTGATTAAATGCATCATATTATTATATCTCATTTTCTTATTGAGATGCTGGATTTTTTGGTCCATACATGTTAAATGGTAGAAGCAAATATTTTCCTACTGATTTTTCAGCAAGCAAACCTTATCTTCAATGAATCATCCAGTCAATCTTGGTTTCTCCTATTGGAACAAGAAACTGTAAAGCCCTGGGATCAGAAGAAAATCAGATAAAAAATAACTAATTTGGTAGTGAGCGGGAAGCCCATCTTTATGAACAAAAAGAGAAAAACTGAGTCCTAGGGACATTTGTTTTTAGCCAACAGATTAAGCCTCATTTAAGAACTGTGCTATTTCTGGACATACGAATTACATGACTCAGTAAACTCCCTTATGTTATGAGCCAGTTTGAATCAGATTTGCTATTCCTTGCCATTTAAAGCATTTTAAGACATACTCCTTGAAAGGCACTCAGAGATTTCGGTTGGCAATAAAGGATTTATTAATATTTGTAGCCCCCAGAGTGTCATACTCTGGGAAGTAATTTAGATTGTGGTAGCAGGTAATGTAGTTCAACCCTAAATCAGGGCAGCCCAAAGCAGAGACCACTGGAGTCAGCCAGCTTTTCATCTGAGATCAGTTCAAGTTCATTCCCTGCTTAGCCATTGACTCTTGCCACTGTCTCCCAGCAGAGAGAAGGAAGTAATTCACTTAAAGTCTTTCCTTCGGATGAGCTACCTCACTGAACCTGGGAGGCTGACATTGTGTTTCTCTCTCCCACTGAAACCATAAATGTATTCATTTTACTTTAGTTATTTAATATAAACCAGATAAGCTACAAATATATAATAACTATAGACCATTTAAATTCAAAGGCAAGTTGAATTTGGCGGGGGCAATGTTTCAAGTTTAGGGTACTATAATTTGCATGATGGAGATACTTGGGGAATTGCTTTCTCAAACATTCTTTCCGTGTTTAGATTATGGCATATAGTCTACAAGTTTATTATTAACAATCCTCCTGAATCCTGACAGAAAGTTCCAATAAATCACATTCAAGAAGATATATTTAACATATATATATATATATATATATATATATATATATATATATATATATATATATATATATATAAAATTCAAGAACTTGAGCAAGTGGCATGAATTCCAAACTGTCAGCTTACAATAGTAACTTCACTTGTCAATGCAGGAACTGAGATTTGTGGCGAAAGGCTTTAATGGAAAGAACATGTTATTGAGAAACCAGAGGGTCAGCCTGATTCCTAGAATGCTTCATAAAAAATGATACCTTGTTTTGGAATTTTGAAATGCCTCATTTATGGTCCCAGGTGATTGTATAGTTACAATATTTCCAGACAACATGCCTCAGTCTTCCATCCTTCAAAGTGGGTTTACTCTTCCTATCTTATGGTACAGTATAGAAAGAAATATTACTGATTAAGAATATGATGTTTGAAATTTCTTCTGTGCCACCATATATCAGATGCTATTTCACAGGCATGGCTAATTATTATTTATTTAGCTCTTCATGTGTACCTGGGACTAAATTGTAGTGTGTATTTATTGTGTGTAGTGTATGTTAATATTTAACACACTCAATGCTTATGCCACTAGAAACATAGGACTAGTATGCTGACTATTCTGTAAGAACATATTTGCATACATAAATGTAAAAGTGTTCACCTAAACTCACGTGAGTGAGATAGAGTTGAACATAAACTGTGCCATATTTACTTTTCTGGTTCTGAACAACACAAAAAACTGGTCCCATCAATACCATTTTCAAATGAGAAATATGGTTTACACACTATTTCATTTCCTATTGCAGTTCCAGAAGATGTAAGACTAGGCAATTATAAAGAGGAGAAATTTATTTTTCTCAAAGTTCTGAGGCTAAAATTTCAGTATCAAGTTCTGCTATGGACCCCTCTCTCTCTCTTAACATTATACATGGTGGAAAGACAAAAGAAGTATAAATTAATCCCTCTTTACTAGAGAAAAAGGGGAGAAAGTGAATTTACTCCTATTATGGTGACATGGGTTTGTAGGTGACTAAACATCTCTCATTTAGGTCTCATCACCCCAGACCAGCATAGCAGGGTTATTTCAAATTGAGTTTTGGAAACACTGAAGCATTTAGATGGTAGTGTTTTCCGAGTGTATGTCTTTCTTAGGGTCACTCAGCTCAGATCTTTAGTAAAAACACATAAATTCAAAACTCCACTCAATATTTTAAGTATTTATGATAAGCCATGATATTTTCCTCACTCTCTTGCTGTCTCTAGTGTCCTAGGGTGGAGTGTCACAAAAGAGGTGAATTGTCGATGATCTGTATTAAAAGCAATTTACTAATATTACTTTCAGGGGATGCACAGCTTCATGTAAACAAGCTATGCTAACATAATTATATGTAAACTCAAAAATTATAATGGATAATTTCATTTGAAGTTTATTATGTTTTAAAATGTTTTATAATACTCATGACTAAATTAATTCTTAAAAACCATTAACTTGTTACCATGTTCCCCTCACAGAGATCATCTTTTGTTTTTTTTTTTTTTTTGAGTCCAAATTTAAGTTTAGTTAGGACTTTGAGTTCTAAATTCACACCATCTGGTATTCATGGATTTCAAAGTCTTCTGTATTCTGTTGGATTTTGTCATTATACTTGGTACTTTCTCCTAAAACTGTTCTCTAAGATAAGAAATGTATTTAGATTTCTAGATAGAATGTTAGAATGCCTAGAGTTTTATCTGCAGTTGTTACCTCATGCTCCTACCTAGGTTATCTAAAAGGAAAGATGATACCTGATGATATCGTGATTTAATTTCAGAGCACAATAAAACTTCTTCCTCATGTGAAATCACCATTAGCACAAAGTGTGAACTTATCAGGTCATAATGTGACCAATTGAAGGGATGAAAGGGCACAGTCATCAGCAGGAGAAGGCATGAACCAGCTTAGCATCAGGCACTCACATTACTTAACATAAATTTTATGCTTCTGAGTTTGTAAAGAGTTTTTAGAAACCTCGCTTTACTAGCTCATATTAAGCCACCCTGTGAGATAGTCTTTTTTTTTAATATTCAAAAAGTAATGGCCAAAGACATGCCAGAACTTCTAGGGGTATACAATGAGTAAATAAGAGGACTGGGGCTATGAAAGACTGCTGAATACAGAGGACAAGAAATGCTCATTAGACTAATAGGCAGGCAAGGATATGAGCAGTATAGAAATTGTTAAAACCCCATGAGTTTTCCTTCTGATTGTGGAATCTACTGGACCCCAGTCAATGACTTGGGATTTCCTTCCTTCCTTCCTTCCTTCCTTCCTTCCTTCCTTCCTTCCTTCCTCCCTCCCTCCCTCCCTCCCTCCCTCCCTCCCTCCCTCTCTCCCATCCTTTCTTTCCTTTTGCAGCTTTCTTGGCCACATTTATGGGAAATGACTCCAAAGTCAAACTATGAGGCCAAGACTGCTGAATGTCTCAAGGACTACAGATTCTCTCGAATATGGACAAAGTTGTGTTCCTTGATAGTTTTCTATCTACCTCTATCCTGTCCAGCATTTCTCGGGATGTTCTATTACCAGGGCTTACTTTTTTTTTTTTCATTGCTCTTGGGCATAAAAGAATATAGACTATGCCTCTATATGGGCCAGCATTGTGATTGTGTGCTTCCTTTACACGAACATTTTAAAAACAGAAAACCCTTTCACTTTTTTCAAACACTTCATTCTTTTTCTCTTCCTTGCTTCCCCAGATGTAGAGTTTATGTGAAGATATTTCCTTCTTTTTTTTACTTCTATATTCCAAAGTAACATGTTGGATTAGCTAGATCCCAAAACATAAATGGCCTTTGATCTTGTATTTTCATTTTCCTTGAGGTATTACATCTTGAACTTTTGATTATTTGGGACACAGCTCTGTCTGTTATCTGGTGCCAGTTAGACCTTTTGATTCACTTAACTTATAGGGGAAAATTGCACTTTTTTTACTATACACTGTGAATAATGATGTAATTGGTGTGGAATAAACAAAGACTCCATTATGGTTCTGTGTGTGTGTGTGTGGGTGTGCATGTGTGTATGTGTGTGTCTATGTGAGCTCCACAATCCTTTCTGTGTTATCCTTATTGATTTAAAGAAATAATCAACTTAACCTTGGTTAGTTTGTGGTCTAAGTTAACATGTTCTGCCACTTTGTAGTCTGGTATTAAAGAAGAGGTTTGAAATATTGTGATCTGAAAGCTTCCAGTGACCTCCTGTTCGTTGTCCTGCTAACCTCACTAGTCAAAACAGAAAACCAAAATCTAGAACTCTTAACTCAGAGTTCTTTCTTTGGCCCCAGTGCCTATCAACTGGGCTACTTTTGACTGCTCTACTCTTAGTAAAACTGAGCTTCACAGTTCAGCTCGAGTACACAGCCTTCTGTCTCTAAGATAGCATTTACTATCTTTTCCCCTGGTGCAACTGGGAACCATCAAGCTATGGTATTCTGATTGCAGAGGTTTAGTTGTTATAGTAGAAACTCTACCTTAAAGTAAGGAGTTTTCTTTTCATTTACTTTTTTGAAGCAAGATTTAATGTATATTACTATAGAAGCTACTATATTCTATGATATTGAAATATGCATCTGAGGGATGTTGAAGTAAAGAGCTGAAATAATCCTGTATCTCTAATGTAAGAGAGTAGTCATAGAAAAGTCATATCTCCTCTCCAACATGCTTTAAAATGAGCAAGAGCTGATCTTTCATGTGTGAGTATAATTAGACTTGTTTCCTTCCTATAAAAATGAAACCAATTTCATAGATGTTGGAGGCTGTTTATTTGTTTCCAGGCACACATAATTTTTATTAAATAAATCACTGCTTGGCCTATTAGCTCTAGCTTCTTATGGGCTAGCTTTTACATCTTATTTTAACCCATTTCCATTATTTTATATTTTACCATGAGGCTTATGGCCTACCCGCAAGGTTCCAGCTGGCAGATTATGTCTTTCCCCTCTGGTGGCTATATGGCATCTCACATCTCCACCTTCTTTTTCCCAGAATTCAGAATAATTTTCCCCACCTATCTCTACTCTACCCTATCACAGGCCAAGGCATATTTCTTTATTAAACAATGCTATTCACAGTATATAGAAGGAAATCCCACATCACCTTCCCATTTCTGTTTAAATAAAAGAAAGTTTTCAACTTTAACACAGAAAAATTACATATAACAAAACAGTAATAATGCAAGAATTACAGTTAAAATATTTATATCTACTTTATCATTTATTTTAACCAAGGAAAACTATAATTATAACTATCTATTCTTCAACTCCATCAATGACTCCAGAAGCTATATTATTACCTAAGTAAACAGGAACTGCATTGTAAGCAACTTCCAAAACTTTAGAATTGACAGAGACATCTTGCTGCCTGGACAGACACCCAAAGTTCTTCTATACTGCTGAGGTATCCATCTTTAGCCTACAACCCCATTGTAACTTACAAACTCTTCCATGAAGCAGGAAATTTTAAAGACAGCTCCACCTATAATAGCAGTTTTCAGTCACTTTTTTTTTTCTGTGTACTGCATAATGTCTGACAGACTCTTTCATGAAGCAGAAAACTGAAAGGATCATTTCACCTTTAGGCAAGTTCAGCAGTCATTTCTCCGTGGGTCCTGCATGTCCACCTCATACAGCATACCATCAAACAGTCCAGACAAGAGCAGTTTCTTTCCCAAATGACTAGCAAACTCCATAAGGAGCCTCTTCGATGCCCATCTTCCTCTTGAACTAACTGGTGCTGCCAGGAGCAGATGTGTCTCTTTGTCATAAAAAGTCCTAAGTTATTAAAACATTTTAAATGCCATGTTCTTTAGCTCTTTGACGTGATTGAATACTTATCTGAAATATATCTCTGCACACCTAGAAAATCTAACTAGCATGTCTATAAACTTGATTATTATAGATGACTCTCTACCAACCTATATTTATTAATTATACATTATATTTTTAAATTATCTGCACAAACACAATACCTTAATCAACAGCAGAAATATACATATAATAAAATTGACCTTAAATTTCTATCAACCGAGATCCATACCAATGCAAATCTCTATAGCATAACCCCCTTTAAATGTAAACAAATGTTTATAAACAATCATTTAGGGAATTTAGGCACAGTTCTTTCTCAACTGCTTCCTGCTGTTTATTGGGTGAAATAATTTTGGGGGGGGGGTGTTCACAGTGACTTTTCAGGGAATCTTGGTCCATCAAACCACATTAGCCTGGAAGGATTCCACAGGTGTTCATCCTCTGTTGAAAGAAATGCAGAGCCTCTTTTCCAAAGCTGCATATCCTTAGACTCAAATTCTGAAGTCAAGATATTTTTATGTTGGTTTAATTTAGCAGCCCATACAATTAAATGTCTCTCTGTACTTAACTCTTTCATAGTCAAAAAAATTCAAAGAAAACACATTAATATATATAATCCAGACTCTCTGTGTAGATGCCATCTTTACATGGCTTATTTTTCTAATTCTATTATTTTTTTATAAACTTAATATTTATTTTATTATCTTTCTTCCTTTAATCTATGACTGTGTTCTTTCATATTACATTTACTATCTTTTTACACATTTTTTTCTCTCTCCCAAGTCTATGTACATTTTTAAAACATACTGTGACTCATTTACAGGTCTTTTATGTCTGAATCTATCCTATTGTGTATCTGAAATCCTTTTTTTCTGTAGGAGCATTTCTTAAAATGCTAAGTGTCATTCATTACTAGGACTAAAGCTGCTTTGCCTTTTGACTGCACCTAGTCCAACATGTTATAAATCTGTTCAGCATAAGCCATGCTTACAGGCCCAATTTCAGGCACACAGCAGGTCTATGTAGATATAGAGATGTAGATATATTATAGAAGGGAAAAAGGTAGGTAGATAAATATATAGATGGTTGATAGATAGCTAGATAGACAGACAGATAGATAAACAAACAAAAGATAGGTCTTAGCAAATACAGTTATGATAAAGCAAAGGAAATCAACAGGCATGAATTAAATCTAACAGCAGTGTATAATTAGGAATATTTATATTTTTCACAAATATAGACTATTTGGGGATCATTAGATGTCTTCCCTAAATATAAGAACAATATTTTCCTGACTGTCTAGTCCATCTTGAATTGATAAGGTCTATAATCAAGTCTCTGAAATTCTCACTTGCTGTTTGGCTTTGGATGAGTCTTTTTGTTTCCCAATGTCTCATGTTTAAGTTGTGGAATAGATTTAGCATGTCAATAAGTTATATTAAGCAGACTGTTTTTGTGGTACTTGAAATAAAGAAGGCATCCAAATAGTTAGAATTCCCATAAGCTCAGATATTCTCTTCAGAGCTGGGGACGTGATGTCTGGCTATCCTGGAAATGGCTCATTGTATCCTGTTGAGAAGCTGCTTCTACAGTGTAGCTCCATCTCCCCCCTCTTTTGAACATAAAAAGAGGTATGTTTTAGCGATTTTGCAAAGATTCTGTTAACATTAAGTGGAGTGCACATGACCCAGTAGAGCTTAGATTCTGTCTGTAGCAAACTAATTAGAAAGGTTCCTGTTGAAAGAGTTGTTGCTTTAGAGGTATTGTCTGTCAGCAAGAGCTTTTGTTTTAAGGGTTTGTAAATATTTATATTTTCAAACTACTATGAAAGGAACAACAGCTATTCCACATGAATGGGTTACGTTAAATGTACCCAGAGCCTGTAATTCAAGCTGTCAAATGTGAGGAAATACCAGACTTAAGGCTGCCATTCCAATCCACTCAGAATAAATAAGGACTTTGGGCAGAGCTCTCTAACAGAATAGCTCACAGACATATGGAAGATGTTACTAGGAAAAATGACTGAGGAAAAAAAAAGGAAAAACTCATTAAATGAATTGAAGAAATACCTAGTCTTTCCTCCAGGGAGGGAAGGGACTGGGACTTGGGGGAGAAGGTTGTTGGCCCAGGAATTTCCTAGGAAATGGATTAACATTAACCCAAGAATGAGAGAGAGGTGGCACATAGAGGCCTTTTCTGTTCCTAAAATATTTGTCTGGTTTTCATTTATTGTTTTTGGGGTCTGGTGATATGACAACAATATATGTTAAAATATATGTTTTAACGTGTCAGGTAAGAGCAGGGATTTTATTTATTATGGAGATTCTGTGTTAGGACTGAGAGAATTTGCTGACACTCCACGCAATCAGAAGCTGTGTTCATTTAGTTGGAAAAAAACAATGTAATGCAAAGAGAGAACGAACAGCAGATCATGTAGATCTCATTCAGTTCTCTGTGTGTGTGCTGGATTCTTAGGTTCTATCAGTCAAAGGCAAGGATGCTTTAGCGCAATCTGACTTAGTAGAAAAAAAGGTCAAGTTTTAGACCTTGCTCCAAGTATCATAAGGAAATTCCTTCCTTTTTCTAAAACTCAGCTTTGGGTATTAATGTTTCTTCTTTTTAATGAATACAGATTAAGTTGGGTTATTTGGCTTAGGTGAGGGGCTAAATGGCATTGCTAATTCATTGATACCTTTCACATTGTCTTCCAATGAGGGGAAGCTTAGGTGTGCTATTGGATTCATTAATATCTGGTGTCTTGGTCTGGTATACACTTCCAAACTCAGGTATGGGCAGATGACTTCTACCTAAAATTAGGAGGAAGCATCGAGGACATACCTAAGTGGAAATTTCCAAGGCCAGCGAGTGGTTCACTGTTTCTGCTTTTACTCTCTCTTCTGCCTGATGTCCAACAGTGGTCTAGATAGATCATAACACTCTGTCTGAATCCTGGAATGAGAGTAACCCAGAATCATGGCACACACCATAAATGAGAAGTGGAAACTTATTCTCCAAAGTTGTTGAGATGTAGTGAGAAAGGGGGCAGTCTCTTTTCGCAGCAGTTATAGCTATTCTTACTGACTTGTACTCACAAGACAAGAGAACATTCTGTTCTGCACTGTGCAGATTTTTGCTTTGGAATGTGTTGAGTAACACTGTGCGTTTATATCACACTAGCTCTTTGCACAGAGTGGAAGAATGTGCAACTAGTGTTTGCGGTCTTGTCTTTCTGAATTTTTACAAATGCATATGTCTATGGTGTGTACACATGTGTGTATTCAAATTCACATATATGCGGGCACATGTGTGTGCAAGTTCTTGTGGAAATGTTTGTGCTTTGTGGAGGACTAAGGTTGACCTCAGGAACCCTCCTCAACTCTTCTCCATTTCATATATTGAGGCAGGGTCTCATTTCACTGAAGAATTTTTTTTCTAAAGAGAATGAGTTGAAAATGGTAAATACTGCTTTGGTTCTAGAATCTGTTTTAGAGTACCATTAGTCATATGGGCCCATCTTTTACCAGCATGTTTACTCTATTCAAGATGCATCATAGAAGTGCCCATTTATGGCCCTTCTTGTAAGTTTGTGGGAGTTTTACCGGAAGATAACATTCATGCTTCGTGGGAGGTGTCCACAGGCATGTGAAGAATCAAGGATTTGACCACATTTGTGCATTGTTTTGAGAAAGAAGGCTGTGCTTTTAGACAAATGTCTGGAGGAATTCAACAACCCTGAGTTCAAATTCTAGTACCACCATTTTCTTCCTGATTTGCTTGGAACAAGAAACTCAGACCTATGGGGTCTGTTTTCTCACTTTTAAAATTGGGTATAGTAATATCAACTTATAGAAGGTGTTATGATGATCCTAGGACTAATCATTGTATTGTGACTGGAGCAAAGTGGACATAACAAAAGTTCAATTTTTCAGTCCCCTTTTTTCCCCGACATACTACTTAAGTGGTGTGGAATGTGACTGCTTCTGCAAGACACCCTTGCATGATATGTTTTTTTTTTTTTTATACTGGTCAGTTCACCCTTTAATTTGGGGATTCCAAAAACAATCTTTCATGATAAGTCAAAGAGATTTTTACCACAGAAGAAAACAAAAGAGCCAAACATTCTGTTTTACTTCCCACTGAAAGTAGCACGAGTTTGAAGGGCATTGTGCCTGGAGAACAAATGACTTGGATGAGTCTCTGTGCAGGGTAGGACCTGGCAACAGTATCCATTCTCACATATCATGTACTCTATTGTTGGGGAAATATGTGCTTTGTGGTCCAGACAAAAGAAGTCTGACCAACAGATCAAAGCTAGCATGAGGTATTTCTCAATTCAATTCACTGGAGCTAATAGTTCCACATTGGCTTTTCAGAAGTTGGGAGTATTTGCACCAAACACAGTCAACATGAAGTTAGGCAAACACCGGCAAACTATTGACAAGCTGGTGTTTCCACACTAATGAGTGCCTGTACCAGATGCATCTCAAAGCAACAAATATGATGATAGTCTACGAATAAAAAAAATAACCTGATGTAAGAATAGATTCAAAAAAGAATCCATTACCACTGTTACATACACATATTGAACTTTATTTTGTTTCATTTTAGGCTAGATGACATGATTCAAGTTCTCTCAAGTATTAGTAACCTCATTCCTTGGTTTGCAAATATTATTAATTGTCAATTCGGTGTACTGTTTATTCCATTCAATCTATTTACATAAAAATATCTAAGGAGTTTCCTTATGAAGTGGCCATGTAGGCTTGAGATTTGACAGAATCACATCTTCAGTAGAAACTGAAATGTAAGGAAATAAAGTCAAAGTAAAAATAATTTCAAAACATATTTAATAGAAAAGTGAAAGCTATACAATAAAGGTAAGTCAAATATTGTAAAACTGGCTTCTAGAGTCGATTTAGACAAGAACTTGATGCCTAAATTTTGTAATCCTTTACCCTTCAATAAGTCTCAGTGGCATTGTCTGCAATATAGTATTGAAGTTGGAAGTTTCCAAGTTTCTTTTCTGTATCAAAAGCTATCATCATGTTAAACATATGTTGAATATGTAGTAAATGAGTTTGTCCTATGTGGGCTGTTAAGACTTTCATTCCTGTGACAAATACTTGAAGAAAACAGAAAGGAAGGGAGGGGAGGGCTTGTTTTGGTTGGTGATTTCTATCCACAGTTACCAGACGTTTTTGGAGAAGGGGGATTGTAATGGGGCTGAACCTCGTGGTGGAAACAGTGGAAAACTGTTTGTCTCATTACAACCTGGAAGCAAAAAGCAAAGAAACAGCTAGAGTCAGATAATCCTATTCTCTCTCTCTCTCTCTCTCTCTCTCTCTCTCTCTCTCTCTCTCTCTCTCTCTCACACACACACACACACACACACACAGAGAGAGAGAGAGAGAGAGAGAGAGACAGAGAGAGAGAGAGAGAGAGAGAGAGAGAGAGAGAGAGAGAGAGAGAAAGAGACTGAGGCTCCACCTGGGGCTGGTTAGGAACCCCCACACACCACTCACTGTTAAATAGTACCTCCAGATAGATACAAAATCACAGGAATATATATGTTGTGTGTGTATGGGGGAATGACGATGCTAATACTTCAAACAGCAATATGCATGGCATATAATCTGAGAACATAAGAACAGAAAGCAACAAGACAAAGTGGAAGAATTTATTAATTTAGGATTCCAAGGTCATTAAGTATATGGCAGTGATAGATGAGATAAAGACTTGTGTATGCCAGGTTCTATGGGAGTCAAACAAATGAAGATATGATTTGAGGAAAGCTCTTGGAAAGGGTAGCATTAAGAATTTACATACCAGAATAAAGTGGGAAATCAAGTTGAAGCCCCTGAAAGACTCTTACATATATTTAAAGTTTATTTATTTAAAAGGGTATGTAAATATGTAAGATAAATAATAGTCAAAACATATTTCATAGAAATGATTATTGAGTATCCACTTTTGTCATAAGTAGGATTTTATGCACTGTGTCTCATTTAGTTCTTTTCAAAAAATTAATAGGAGATGGTATCATTCTCATTTAACCTTTATGAGTCATGAAATGGGGTACTTAAAACATTAAAATTACAAATCAACTCTCAAGAGAATGGGTAACTTAAAGATGGTATTAGGGAGGACTTTGAAGCCATGTTTGGTAACTGAGGGGAGGGTCAGGACAAGGAAGAATAAACAAGAGTGAGCACCGTCAAAGTCTATTACTGAGCCATGTGGGAAACATTATAATAAAACACTATACACATACAGCTAATGTGTGCTAACAGAAATTTAGTAATTGATAAAGGTGAATTATAGGAACGAAAATAATACGCTTTACAAAATAATCTTTACAAAAAGTATCATTCTATAATGTTTATATACCAGTGCTTTCAAAAGCTGGTTCAGGTCTCTGCTCTTCTATTAACAGTCTAGAGTAAAATATGAGGAACAATAAATATGGAAGAACAATGAACAATCCAGGTGTGCTGGCATGACTGTAAGCCCAGCCTTCGAGAGGCTTAGATGGGAAGATCACAGGTTCAAAGCCAATCTGGGTTTTATCATGAATCTCACTTTGGAAAACAGCAAGGAAGTCAATCACCCTGATAATAGGACTTGGCAAAGAAATGTGGAGAAAACAAATAGGCAGTTCTGGGTCTAAGTGGGTAGAGGTGATGCATGTTTATTATAGTAAACCATGGTGGCCTTGAGGAAGAATTTACAGTTTTGTAGCCACAAGTATTTCAGAGTTAACATTGGCATAGAATGTAGACATGGAAACATTTGAGAAACATGTCACTATATCAGTTTTCAAATTATGAATCTTTGTGACACTTTGTTTTAATAATAGAACTCTTTCAAAGAGACCCAAAATTTGTGGCTTCAGATCTTACCTGAATCATCTTAATCTGAAAAGATTTACATTTTCAAATTATAAGAATTTAAAAGTTTATTATTTTTCTTTGGTCTCTACTCTTCTCAAGCATCTACTGACTCTTCCTGTCATGGTTTAATAGGTAAACTATAGCAAAAAAGCCTGAGTATATGTGCAGTTTGACATGGATGTGTGATCACGAATGAGATTCTTTTCACACACGAAATTCTTTTACAATATATAATTGATAAGTGGTCGGTGGTCTACTGTAAAGAGTTGAACTCATCAGGCAGACAGGTCTGAAAGCTGCAAGCCTCCATCTATCTGTTCATTGCATTGTCTAGGAAAGTCCTTGCTTGAATACAGAGAGTTTGATTCTTTTTGGTTATTGGATTACCAGGAACCTATTTCTTTTCCCTTTCCTTTCCTTTCCTTTCCTTTCCTTTCCTTTCCTTTCCTTTCCTTTCCTTTCCTTTCCTTTCCTTTCCTTTCCTTTCCTTTCCCTTCCCTTCCCTTCCCTTCCCTTCCCTTCCCTTCCCTTCCCTTCCCTTCCCTCCCCTCCCCTCCCCTCCCCTCCCCTCCCCTCCCTTTCCTTGCCTTGCCTTGCCTTGCCTTGCCTTTCCTTTTCTTTCTTTATTTTTTTTTTAACTTTTTTTATTTTTAGCTAAAAATTTCCACCTCCTCCCATCCCCCTCGCCCTCCCTCTCCAGTCCAAAGAGCAGTCAAGGTTCCCTGCCCTGTGGGAAGTCCAAGGTCCTCCCCCACTCCATCCAGGTCTAGGAAGGTGAGCATCCAAACAGACTAGGCTTGCATAAAGCCAGTACATGCAGTAGGATCAAAACCCAGTGCCATTGTCCTTGGCTTCTCAGTCAGCCCTCATGTTCAGAGAGTCCGGTCTGATTACATGCTCCATCATTCCCAGTCCAGCTGGCCTTGGTGAGTTCCCACTAGATCAGCCCCACAGTCTCAGTGGGTGGGCGCACCCCTTGCGGTGGTCCTGACTTCTTTGCTCATGTTCTCCCTCCTTCTGCTCCTCATTTGGACCTTGGGAACTCAGTCTGGTGCTCCAATGTGGGTCTCTGTCTCTAGCTTCATCCTTCGCCAGATGAAGGTTCTATGGTGACATGCGAGATATTTATCAGTATGGCTATAAGATAGGGCCATTTCAGGTTCCCTCTCCTCAGCTGCCCAAGGATCTAGCTGGGAACATCTCCATGGACACCTGCAGATTCCATTTCTGACACTTCTCTTTTTCTTTTCTTTTCTCTTCTTTTATCTTATCATTTGTTTTCTTTTCTTATCTCTTCTTTCTACTCTTCTCTTGGCTTTCTTTCCTTTCTTTTTTCTTCTTTTCTTTTCTTTCTCTTCCTTTTTCTTTGTAGGACCCAAGTCCTTAGTAAAAGAAATTAGAATTTAGCATCTCTTCCTATAAACACGTATGTATGTTGTCACTGAAATTAAATTATTGAATTTTTCTAGGTGAAAAAGAAATAGGAAATTTATTACTAATTGAACGAATTATATAATATGAGATAATTTTAAAATATAAAAAATAGGTGAACATAATTTATAGATTGGTGTTAATCTGCTCCCCAATACTCAAGAATTTAAAAACCTTTTTCCAAATACATTTGTGAAATCAAGAACTCTATATAAAGCTAATGGAAACAGGATTCACTGAAGAGCACAGAGAGCAGTGTTCATAAAATTTTGCCTTAACTTTTTTATGTATGTTAAAAATTGTTGCCTTACCCTTGCTGAGGAGTGGATTGAGGGGAGAACTAGAGGGGTACTGGTGGAGGGGAGGGAGGTAGCTGTGGTTGGTATGTAAAACAAACAAAAATATTTTTTAAAGTAATAAAAAAAGAAGTGGAGGAGAAGTGGATGAGGGACAGAGTGTGGGGAGGGACTGAGAGAAAAAGAGGGAGGGGAAACTGTGGCTTTGATGTAAGATAAATAAATTTATTTATTTATTTATTTTAAAACAAAATTTCTTCTTAGCATTTATATTTAGGACTTTTCTTACCCAATCCATCACAATTGACTCCTTATCAGCCTGACATAAAGCACATCCACCATTCAGCTACAACCTTTCCTTTCTCATTTATCTCCAAAATGTCATATCAGTTTCAATATCTCCATATAAAACACACTTTGACTTTTAAAAGTCCCATAACCTTTAAAACGTTAGTCTTTTTAAAACATCCAAATTTTCTCTAAAATATCCATCACTTTAAAATATGTACGGCCTCTATTCCAAAGTCCTACACAACAGTGTACTGAGTTCTCAGTATTTGGTGACTTTTCAAGTCCAAAGTTCCAAAGTCCTTACCAATCATCTCCAAAATGTGGTCTCTGTCATAGCAAAGTCTCAGAACCGGTACCCACTTCTCTCTTGGTTATGATTTCTCTTGCTGTGATGAAACACCACAACCAAAAGCAACTTGCAGAGGAAAGGGTTTCTTTGGCCTACAGGTCACAGTCATTGTTAGGGAAATCTGGCTATTGTTAGGGAAATAGACTGGCTATTGAGAATCCTGCCCCCACAGGCCTCTTTCCAACTGAAAACACTAGAAATAAAAAAACAATCCTTAAAAACCATCCTTCTCAAACCTAACCCATCCAATGAGACGGTAAAGACCACAAAAGGACCATGACTGGTTTCCAAAGCCACAAGGCAATTCAGTGCATTGTTAGGAGCAGCCATAGGTTCCCAAAATACAGTGTGTGACCTGTGTTACCTCCAGAGTGATTAAATCTGACACCAGACCTCACAGAGAGTGGATGCTTTGTTGTTCTGTTCTATTGTGTTAGTCCGGAGCACAGAAGTTTTACTCTGTAATGGAAAAGGACCACTCTTCCTAAAGAATAAGTAAAATGAAAAAAGCAGAATAATCATAGTACACCTGCAGATATTGGTATGTCAGGACACTGAGTGCATACTAAAATAATCTTCAAGTAAATTAGTTACTGTCCAAGAATACCAAATGCTTTCACTTCCTTCCAAATGAATATATTCCATCAAAAATATTTAAGGTCTTCTTTGACCTGTATTATAATATTTCAAGAAAATGAGAGATCTTAACAATATTGAATATTTATGTGCATAGATGCCTATGGTCCGAATGGGAACTCACCAAGGCCAGCTGGCCTGGGTCTGAAAAAGCATGGGATAAATCCGGACTAGCTGAACATAGAGGACAATGAGGAATACTGAGAACTCAAGAACAATCGCAGTGGGATTTTGATCCTACTGCACGTACTGGCTTTGGGGGAGCCTAGGCAGTTTGGATGCTCACCTTACTAGACCTGGATAGAGGTGGGCGGTCCTTGGGCTTCCCACAGGTCAGGGAATTCTGATTGCTCTTTGAGCAGATGAGGGAGGGTGACTTGATCGGGGGAGGGAGAGGGAAATGGGAGGCGGGTGCGGGGAGGAGGCAGAAATCCTTAATAAATAAATAAATTTAAAAAAAAAAAAAGAATGCCCGCCTTGGGTATACAATATTCAACATTAGTCATCAGGAAATAAATTAATTAATTAAAGAAAATATTCACTATTTAATTTTGATAGCTATTATTATTAAAATTGTCTTTAATGATGATTTGGAATATAATCTTTCAGTTAACTTTTATCAAAAAAAAAGAGATGTAGAAACCCCTCTAGAATTATGTATTTTGTTTATCAAGGCTATTCTACATTCTGTTTTTTTTTAAGTGACAGGAAAGAAATTCACAAGATAAATCGATATAAAGTTATAAAATGTTATAGCAGACATGTATAAAAAGAAATCAAGAAAACCCAGGAATGTGTGGAAATAAAAAATGTATAAGCGCCTATTACTAGAGGAATTGGGAGACCCTCTTTGGGTTTCTGGTCTTCTTACTAAAAGAATTAGGAAACAGACTCAAAAGGATGCCCAAGGAACATTTTATTGGAATATACGAGAAATACAGGGCTGGCAAGCTGCAAATCACAGCGGTTGCCAGGAGAAGGGAGTAGAGGAAAAGTGAAAGGCATGACTTTAGCAGTGAATGTTGTTAAGCCAATGCATCGTAAAATAACAGGTATTTCAGAAAAATGAAAAGCTCGGAGCAACAGCAAAAGCATACCCTGGCTATGGCCAGTATCCAGAAGAAAGAAGAAAAAGGAAAAATTACACTTCAAAAAGTAACTAGAAATGCAAGCAAACTTTCTAATGCTACATGATGAAAGTATTGTACCCATTGTCACCAAGGGAAAGGCTCATTAAAGGGAGAATTAGTCCTTCCTTCTGTCCAGCATGTCTTCAGAACATTTCTTCTGCTGGTGAACTCAGCAACATAACTAACAAATCTAGTTCCGTTAATTTTTATAAGGGGAAATAGTATGTAATGTTTGGGATATCTTAGAATATCAAGGCCAGATGTAGAACTTAGATAACATTCCTTTAACTAGGTGTAAGTAGATTTCTTTTAATGTGCTTCAACCAAAGCCAGACACTTCCACCATTTTATATAGTAATAAAAATTCTAAAGACAGGCAAGATGATATTTACCCTTCTAGCTTTATCAGGAAAAGAAGGAGGTGGTGTCAAATTTCACCAAGGGTAAGTAGTTTGTTATCAATGAGCTCCAAGACTGCCACTATCTATAATAGTACTTACTTTCACTTGCCAAGGGAAATCCTTAGGAATTTGCCTGCTATACTTCTAATTATCACACTGTGGACTAACCATTAATGTCCATTACTCACAAACAATGAAGCTGAGATGTGGCAACAAAAAAATGGGTATCCATAGTCCTTCCTGTACACGTAGGAGACTGGAATTTAGAGCCCTAGTACTTTTTAAATATTATGTTTTTCTTCAGTTTTTATATTATTACGACTAAAGAAATAAGGAATGTTTATATTGAGAGGTTGAAACAGTCTAGACATGGTAGAAGGAAATGCTTTCTTCTCTTCAAACTAAAGATCGTCACATTTAGGAGATTTCTATCTCATTCCTTCTTTGTATTTCAAAATGTTGAGCAAGAAACACAGATGGATGCAATTGTTTTAAAGGTGGCTTCCTAAAGGTAAGAAATGCATAATATCAGATCATTCTGACCCAGAAACTATACACTTTAAGTAAGTTTGGGCAAGAAGCTAAGAAAAGTCCTTAGGGAACCAGGAAAGACTGAAGTCTTATTTGGGACTTTGGACTGAGAAATCTCTAGGAAGACATCAAACGATACATTTCTATGATTGATCATGCAATCTGTAGCACTTAGTTGCACATAAGAGGTACATTCAATTCCTGTAATTTTAGGTTACTATGTTTTGTCCAAATGCATATTTTTGCAAGGGGAAAAATGTCCTCGGCAGTGCTATATTATGGCTTTTGGCTGAAATTGCATGCCTGAAACGTGTGACTGAAATATGGTTTCATGGAGGAGCTCCAAGTATTTTCAGAATTATATACTGTTTGAGAGGGGTCAACTTCAGATCCATACATCTCCAGTGTCTTCAAACATTGTGAATTGCTGAGGTCTGCTAAAGCAATTTGGAATCTTCTGGAATGGGAGGTCCTTTTGGCTTCCTCTCCTCAAACTGTTATCTAGGAGAATAGGAACAAGAAACAATACAGACTTACTCAAAGACACCAGATTGGAAACATACTAGCATTACCAGCAGGTAGGCCCAGGAGGTCTGTCAAGTAGGTGAGATTCCTCTTTTATGCTCTGTAGCCTCCATAAAACCCAAAACTATTGGAAGTAAAAAGTCCTTAAAATATATGTTCCTTTTCTTTTTATTTCATCTGTGAATATTAAACTGAGGCTCAGGGAAAGAAAATTGTTTAAGAAAATGCAGTGAGTTTATTCCTTGGCTCGTTTGATGATCAAGGGTTTACAGAGATTCAGAACTCGTACCACTTGAACTCCTGTAATTAGTAAAAAGTTTTCATCTTACTGAAGCTTTCATTGGTCAAGCAAATTTTGGAACAAGTGAATATGGTATTTATGTCCTGTAGATTTGAAGAAAGAACTCACAAAGACTGACCAATAATTTATTAAGGGATGCAATGGAAAAATAGATTCACAAATACTGAACAAGGTAGATGCTGATGATGATCCAGCTGCCATTGTCCTGCCATTTTCCCAACGGTGATGAGGACCAACTGCAAGGTTTGCTCCTGCTCTGACCATGAAAAAGACGGGGGGGGGGGGCTCTTTTATGGTTTTATTTGTATATATCCAAGGAAAGCCATGCCCAGAGGGCTATTCACCCCAGATATCATTGGAAGAAAAGGATTGAATCCCCATTACACTTCCTCCTTTTTGTCTAATTAAGAAGATTCTATTCCTAACATAAAACTGTACGTAGTAAGAACAGCTATCAAGTATTGCTCAGGAGAAAGAAAAGGTAATAACTTAAACAACAACAAAAAAATAGATCCAGTTCTCATAACAATGATTTGTGACACTTATTGTCAAAGCTGGGAGCTGTGTCACCAAAAACAAAGTTCATTTAAATTTTCACTCTTTCTCAAAGTCATTCTTTTTTACTGACATGCTGAAAACACTTGATATTTGCAAAGCATGGTTTAGAAGTATGAGGTTTGGGCATTCCAACTCAATGCCTGGCTTCTCTACCAGTTGAATCATCATTTAAATGTCATATTTGATGCTCACAATAACAGGATACTTACCTGACTCTGCTTCCCTCCTTTCAAGTTGTAAACTATTTGAGCACATTATTGGGGTATGTCTACAATTTTATCTTCCATCTAAGAAAACAAGTTACTATAATCATTGCATATAATTCAATAGGCAAGCTAGGTACACTTCAACAAGCCTATCAGAATGACATCTTATATGCTTCAGCTACAGTGGGCTTGCTGAACACAGTCTTATTCAGGACTGACATCATCTCTATATAAATTATGGCTCTGCAAAGGTGGAAAATGCTTTTTATCTTACTCCCCTTCTTTCATAGGGCCAGTTTACTAGTCCTGTACAGATTTCATCTAGCATGATCTCAAGTCTCTTGGCAGGTAATTCTAGTTATAGCCTCAGATTTTTGTATAATTCAGTGACTACCCTACTTGATTTATATGTAAAATTAATAAAAAGAATATATGGCTTTATGAATCTCAAGCTTGCTACTTCCCCATGGAATGTATGTGCTTCTTATATGTTTTGTAAAATGAACTCCATAAAAGTGTAGTGAGAAAGAAAAAATAAAATGTCCTTGTGGCATATTATAACATGATGCCCATGTTATAATGATGCTCAGTTATCCCATTGCCTTAAGTTCTTCAGTCATCCTAATTTATGGATATCTACTCCAAAATGGCATAATTTATTCCTAACTTACACTTCAAATGAGAAAGAATAGAAGGAACAGCCAGCAGAGGCAATTGGGTCCTTCTGTTTCTCACCACTTCCAAAGAACCAAGTTGAAGTTTCTCCACATCTTATGGAATTGAATTTGAATTTCATTTTTCTGTGAATAATTCACAGATGTTCTGAGACCATTCCTCAATAAACCCTTCCACATAAAAATCCACTTAAAATCCTTTTGCAAGATGCAACACACAGAATATGAAGAAGTGCCATGAGACCTGTGATGAGCGAGTAAATAAAGGATGAGATAGATAATTTCACCTTCTGTATATGAAGAAATCTTAATGACACAGGCATTCCTTAACCTTTATTATACAGGTTTAATTCAGCACCTCTCCACACATCAATTCTTCTGTTTTTTTTCTCCTGAGTTTGTTGAAGTTTTGTGAACTTGTAGCTATAGATAAATGAAAGTAAACACTCATTGACTTATTAGACCAGTCCTATTTGTGTCTTGAGATCTGAATACCTCACCAATACAGTTAGGAGACTCAAATCAGACATTTTCTGAAGGATTATGTGATTGTGTCCTTTTGAGGTCTTTTGTGCAGTTAATAAATAATTGTGATAAACTACATGATTATTGGGAAGATAGAACAGAAAGTTTGCCAGGAAAAGTCTTTAATTTCATAAATATTCCAACCTAAGTAGTATAATGTATAATTATGAAAAATATGAAAATATGATGGATCCTTTCTCTTAGAGAATGCCTGGTATGTTCAGTGCAGTAGAAAGGACTGGGCATTCAGGAAGTGAGGTAAATATTCCACTGAGAATGTCCTTATTGCTGAGGAATGAAAGTGAGCTATACCAAAAGATAAGAAAAGGGATTTCAAAAAGAAACATGAGGCACAAAATTAGACTTCAGTATGACTAATTTGAGCAATTGAAGTCAATTATTGCAAAGGTGTTCCTTTTTGGGTGGTAATTATGAAAATGGCAATAAGCATCATAATTTTCTGAGTCAAATTTGACTTATTCCAGAATAGTATGCACTGTTGGTAAGACACATGCACCAGAGTGTCTATATCACCTCCTACAAGTATAGATTGTTGTGCCCCTCCAAAAACCATACTAAATCAGATTCCCACCAGTTAGTGACCAGAGCATGCCTTGCAATAACCTCTCCAGCTCATTTTCATGCATTCTGGAGATTCAGAATCATTGTTCTATGTATTTCAGGAGTTTAAATGCCATTTCTAGAATATTTGATTTAAACCATGCCATTTCAGGCTGTATTAACAGAGACACAGTCAAACACCTAGTCAGGAATATTTGTGCTGAGAAGCTTTGTGTGTAGAGCTTGAAACCCTCTTGCAATTCCCTAAAATTCGTGAACAAAACTCGACCTCACTGGAGTCTAAAATACAGTTTTTTAGAGAGCATGATGTTTATAGGATTCAGGAATATCAATTATATGGCAAAGACACTCTCCTCTCTGCAAACCATCAGCAATAGCTCTGTTCCTCCAGAAATGTCACTACCAAGGTGGGGTAAATATGATTTGGTTGGCATTGCTCGATGAAATACCTGTTATGCATCACTTTTTTAAAAAAAGAAATGAAATAATTTAGTCTCAGCATTATCTTTTTCATTAACATATTGGAACATATGCCCAGATACGAAAAACTGCCCCTCCTTGCTAAGAGGAATGTTAGCACCTCTTTAAGGCAATAAAGGGAAAGATAAATGGTAATGGAAAAAAAAAACAATTTCCATAGTGCTTTCAGCCATGACTGAAACCCTGTATCTTAGCAGAGGCTTTTATTGAGAGATCATAACAAACAATGCATCATCCTCCCAATGACATCCAGGAAGGACAAACAGTGCGCAGGAACTGCAGGAACGAAATATCTACTCTATTGAGAGACTTGGTTTCAATACTTGGAAGACCCTGATAGAAGGAGACATTAAAGTAGAGATCTCAACTATCACTGCTTTTATCAAAGGCCTGATAAATGTTTCTTCTTTTCTTGCTTCATTCATGTGGTCAGGAAGTTTTAAAAATGATAGCAAAGTATTATGGTTTTTGATAAGCCTCTTACGGAAGGAAAGAGAAGCACCAGGGCAAACTGATGGTGTGAATGAGGGTCAGGGGAAGCTAAACATCATAAGATGCTCTGAATGTCTCACATGTCTCTCATTTGACAGATCCTATTCATTTGATAAGATAATATGAGTTTTAAATACCAAAATTTGTATTCATCACACACCATAGAAAACTTATTCTTATAGCTTGTTCCTTTATTTTAGAGCAATTTGTACTAATCTTTCCCAAACAAGATGAACTATGTACTAGGTATCTCAGCCTTCCTTAAGCTCTCTGCCATTAAGCTTGTAACACAGGCTCCAATTAGTCCTATTTTCTTTGGTTTCATTCAAAATCATGTTCTTGCTTCACAATAAATAAAAACACACTTGGATTCAGAGGAAAATTCTCAAAGTATACAGTTGAGATGTGACTTTATTTACCTGATACATTCGAAGAATGAAATTATATCAAACCTAAGGTTTGGTTAAAAGCTCATTGGGATACTCTAGGAGGGCCAAACAATGTGGAGGTGTTCCCTATAACAAAGCTACCCATCCATAGCCACCGTAGAAGAACACAATGCCATTTAGTTGCTTTCTGGGTAAATACTTTGGAGTTGAGCAGTTGCTCTCAACCTTCCTAATGCTGTGGTCTTTCAATACAGTTTTTCATGTTTTGATGACCTTAGACCTTTAAAGTTACTTTGTTGCTACTTCATAACTATAATTTTGCAACTGAGTGTGTCTCAGTTCCTAAGATCTTTAGAATAGGTGTTTTCCTATGTTTGCAACCCATAGGTTGAGAAACGCTGAGCTAGGCTTTTGCTGAGTTTACAGATGTGTTAATGTCAATCATTCCACAAGGTAGGGAAGAAAAATCATCAGAATTTTTATCAGCACTCCCAGCTTTTACCTATGCTTCCTGTATGTGGCCATGTAAAATTTGTAAGTCACTTTCCCACACTGGGTTTCTATAGTATGTATCACTACTGTTGGTTGAAAGGAGTAAATGCCTTCCAAGCTCCTTTTAACCATAAAAGGTTAAAAATCATTGTGTATTTTGAAATCACTTATTTGGGACTTCATCACTTTTACACCTGCTTTTACTGCCTTTTATAAGTCATGGAATGCTAAGTATTAAAGATGTAATGTGATGGATGTTTACATTTTCCATTAATAAGGTTATTTATCAAAAACAGATTCTATTAGTACATCCACAGAAATAGAACATATGCTAATTCCAAAGCCTTGTGATAAAGAATGCTGATGGGCTAATGGAGAGGAAAACATACTATTATAAAACCCCTTAGGTGAAGGAGAAAGGACTCGTAGTGAGTGAGGTGTAGACAAAAAGGTAAAGTGAAAATATCTCCAAAAAAGGGAAACTGCTTTTATGCGGTGGAATGCAGTTAAGACTTGATGGGATAGGTAGTTCTCTGAATGATACCTGAAGGATAGTCAGAAATTTTATTTTCAAATACAAGAGTCTCTAAAGATATGGAAGCTGTATAGAGCACGCACGTACATGCACATGGGTGTGTGCAAATGTGTGCATGTGTGTGTGTGTGTGTGTGTGCCTGTGTGTGTAAATAAGCCTTATAGTGAAAGTCAAGCTTCTTTCCTAGCCAGGTATTATAGGAAAATTAGGATCTACTTTGCACAATTAAGGTGAGGAGAAAACCAGCACATCCAAACTTTGTAGTAAGTCAGTTATCAAAAATAACAGAAGGCACTGAAAGACACATCGAATGGGCTCCTTTTAAATTAAACACTGTTAGTTCAGTATATTTTCTTCTTTTTAACAGCATAAGTCATAAGAAAACATTTGTGCTATGAAAACCTTGCTGTGGGTCCAGGGCTGAAAGTATTTCCTGTTCTGCAGAGGGAGAGGTTGCTTTCCAGTACCTACACCCGGCGGCCTAGCTCACAGCCACCAGGAATTCCAGATCCAGAGGACTTGAATATGATGTCGGCCTTCACGTGTACTTGTGTGCATGACTGTACACACGCACACACACACACACACACGAATGAATGGACAAATGAATGAATAAATAAACAATTCACTAAAATAAGTTGGCTTTGTCCAAATTTCTTGAGATGCTCAGGAGCATAAACTTTGGTGTTAAGTTTTTCATGTAACTAAAGAGGTAACATACAACTTCCACAGTGCAGTATAGGTTAGAGCCATATCCAAGTTAAAATATCTTAGACTCTAAGACTTAGAGGATATTTCTGTATGTGAATGGGCCCCAGGACAAATGAAAAAATTAATTACAAATGCAAGTATCTTGCTTTCATGTCACATGTTGCCAATTCTGAGTATGAAAGTTTTCTGTTCTAATACAGGAATCTATACTTGAACCGGTACTATGGATGATTTGATCCAATTAGTTCAACTGTTTGAAGACCTGAGTTTGAAAAAGAATTGTATAGAGGAGATAAAAAAGCAAGAGATATGGAGGCATGAAGGAGCACAGCATTTTAACAGAGCTGGTAGGGTGCCCTATTAATTAAGACAAAGGAAAAGAAGATAGTGTTGCAGGAATGGGTTTCATCATTCATGGAAAACAGCATGGTTAGAGAAAAAAATGAAGGTCATTTGAAGAATGCGAGTATTTCTACATACCCAGGCTTGACTAAAGACACAACAAATCAGCATTTTATTTTTCCGTCTCTTTTCTGTTTCTGTCACCCTCTGGGACCAAGAGCTCTGGGCCTCATGAAGTTATGAATCAGAGTGTTCTAACATGTAACCAGTAAGGCATACAAGAGCTCTAAAATTAGAAGCTTAGTTCTGGGAGTATCCATGACTTTATCCTTCATGCTAAGAATATCAGTGTCTCCTAATATGAAAGAAATGTGAAATGTTTGTAAACTTCCCAGGCTTTCTTATGACGATACCAATATCCTTTTAAAGACTCTTTTGTCTTTCTGGCTAGACCCCACTCTACCTGGGAAACACACCACAGTCATGAATTCCTACCAGCCTGATTCCTGAAACTCAGAAAGTCTTAAGTGAGGAAGTCTCCTTTTAGATTATATATACTTATGGTAATGAAAGCAACTTAAATCTGTATACTTCTTTCAAATCTCTTTACATTCAAGCAGAAAATCTATATTTCCAAGCACCGCTTTTTGTCAAAAATGACCCAAGGCCTGAATGAAAGAATGGAGTCTGTCCTACAAAAATGTAATTTAATTTTTGGATGAGGCAATCATTCTCAGTTTTATTTTGATTTCACAAAATACAAAGATGTAAACACAAATAAATCAATATATTTAAAAACATTAAATAAAGACCCACTAAATAAAGAACCCCTATGTCCCATAAGTATGATCACTTATGTACATAAATATGGGTTCCCGTCCTGGATTTGCTATACTCCATTTTTGTGGGGGAGAAAAACCAGAATCAAAATTAATCTATATCATTGAGTAATTTTTTTTACATTTATTTTGCAGAAGCCTGTGAATGTATATTGATCACCTGATTTTCACCAGGCTTTTTGTTGGGTCCTATAACACCCAAGATTGTCTTATACAATCTTTTCTCCTTTAACAAATGGACATACAGAGACTTAGAGAGGTAAATTGACCAGTTCAAAGTCGTCTAATGAAGGACCCAGAGTTGAACTGTAGTGTGTAAGTTATGACTTTCATAGTAGCAGGAAGGGAGAGGAGGAAAGATGCTCTCAGAAGTCACTGACTTCTCACCCATGACAACATAAGACACAAGATAGGCTTTAGCTTGTACCAGAGGATAAAGGAGATTCCTCCTACCAAGATCTGCATGATGAACTATAAGATTCCCATAAATTCATCAATCCTCAGAACTGCTGTGAGAATAAAAGCAATATTGATTCTATTGGTTACATTGACTATTGTTTGCTAAGTGAATATCATATCCTGTAAATTCTTGGTTTTACTTAAGGGTAAATGTCTATTTAGGCAGATATTATCTATTATACAAAAAAAGGAAGAAAAAATCTTAAAACTATTTAGTACCAGAATCAGGGTTAACAACCAGAAAAGATTGTATAAGCCATTTGGAATACATGTTTATACACAAATAAGAATAGTTTATTTCTTCATGGTCACTAAAATCTACTCATGTGGAGGAATAAAATTGACCCAGACAGCATTTTATTTACAAGATTGAATAGTTCTTGATAACCAAAGTCTTTCCCAACTCTCTCTTGAAACAAGCAGCTATTCCAACATCTGCAACTGCATATTTTAAGTTAGTATAAGTACCATTGCTTATGTTGTTATGTTATTAATAATTTACCCATAGAAAGCTGTTTCTGCTGTTGATAGTATGTAGTTAACAGGAACCAGTTCCTATAAGTTTGTGAATATGTAAGTTGCATAGTGAATTTTTCTCAAAGGTGTTAGAATATCAAATTAGATAATGTCATAAAATATCTTGGCATGGTATTTGGAGCATAGTAAGTATTCAGTAAGTATTAGTTGACTCCAGTTTTTCTTTGATAGTTATAAAGATGGACAATCCCAGTCCTTTGTAAGGATGAAAAGGCTACCCAAATATGGGTAAAGGGGCCAGCAGAGTGCCTTTAATTATCCACAATTTTAGGAACCACCTGGCCTTGATTGCAAGAACTGCCTCATTAATTTTCAACCTTCCTGGGCATTCTGCACCCAGACAAGACATCCTATGATGCAGGATTTAAAACTTTAGAATTTTATCTTAGGTGATGCCTCAGCCTAGCTCCAGTTTAGGTGTCTGAATTGGTCAGTATTTTTAAAGCCTACTTCCTTTACTATGTGCCTAGAATTTACTTTTTAGTTTCATAAATGATGGTCCTTAGGAAGCATTTTATTCCCAAAATTTCATATCACAGATTTCTTCAGAACATTTCCATATGCATCATAGACTTATATGTACATTGACAAGAATGTTGGTGTGGAACTAAGCAATTGAGTTTGTGAAGGTTTATGTAGGGTGCCACACAATTTTAGGCATTTTAATAGTTTTACATACATGGATTAGAGCCTGAAAACTTGGGCCAAATAGCCTTCTGGGTTCACCTGCTACTGAAATTCCATGCTATTTCTCTTCCTCTATTTCTCATCACTTCCTCTCAGAATCTCCCAGCTTTGTTTTTCTTTGCTTTCCCAGAGTATCCTGGTCTACAGCAGAAAGCTAGTGTTCCAATGGACTACCATTCAGTTTTGTATGTCCATTTTATCTACATGGTGTTTGGATCAAGGATTCTGTATTTCACATTAAAGTTACTTTTAGCTCCTGCTGCCTGGTCTGAAGTCTGGAAGGTATTAATAAATGGGTACTCAATAAATAAATTCATGAGTTAATAGATGTTTTGGCATTTCCCTGACAAGAAATTATAAAATGAATGGTACACCATAATTCTCATTCCAATCATTATTTTCTTCAAGTAAGTAGAATATCATATAGTGAATATTAACTTGTTTTCAAATTAATTGATTCAAGACATAAACATAATGAAGGAACTGGCCCGGGAAATGAAAACATGTACAATATTTTAATCACTGTCATAGTAGGTGCTGAAACATGAAAATGTCATTCTTTTTAACCAGGAATATCTCTTTTAAAAATGAAATTAATTTTTTCTAATTTATTTTTTCCTCACAAAGAAGTAGGGATTAAAGAAACTAAAAATAATAAGTGTTGAGAAATAGTTGGACTTAACTAAGGCAGTCAGAGTTAGGAAAATTTATGAAAAAAAGAAAAATGAAATTTATTTCCTGGTTATTACATCCCAGAACTATTCTAAGCCTTTTGAATATATAATATTTACTATTTTATTTTACTAAAAGAAATGTGACACTTATGTCATTTAATATTTTGTTCTTAATCCTACAAAAATGGTTATAGGTTTGGAAGTAAAAGCTCAGACATACTGACTACAATGAAAAACTGTATCAACAATGAAACAGAGAATAAAAACTTGATCATAACCAATATATCAAGTCATCAATGGTGGCCAGGATAGATTTCAAAAGGGTAAAAAGTGGAGAGACAGACAAACATAGAGCAGAGGAAATACAGGTAGCACAAAATCATATATTGTTTAGTAAATAAGAAGTTCTAGACTAAACAGGAAGATGGGCACCATGCCAAAGCCTATTTCCAGCCCATGAGGAACTTCTGGTATATAGTTTTAAAGATATAAATACATTTAAAAGTAAGTTGATTACTCAAGCAGTAAAGTGCTTGCTCTACAAGCATGGGAACCTGAACTTGAAACTGCAACCCGCATGTAGAAGCTAAGCATCCAGCTGATGTCTATAATCACAAATTAAGTGGAAGACCAGAGACAGGAGAATTCCTAGAACTTATCTGTCAGCCAATCTATCCAGTTAATGCTTCAAGTTTGGTGAGAAACCCTGCCTAAAAAATAAGATGGAGAAATGATTGAGGTGGACAGTGGACAACAGTGTCTTCTCTACCCGTGTGTGCCATCATAAATACACACATGGCAAATTGACTACCCAAGACAATAAGGAAGTGATGTACACACTCCGCAGTAAGTTCTGAGCTAAACGCCTGTTAAATAGTCAGAAAGACCACAAGGATGGTTTCTTTCTGCTACTATTAATCTCTATAATGGATGCAAATGATGCTCTGTTTCTCAATCTATCTTAGTTGGGGGCTATTGTTACCAATATGAAACATCATGAGCAAAAAACTTAGGAAGGTAAGTGTTTATTTGACCCACACCTCCATATCATAGTTCGTCATCAAAAGAAATCAGGACAAGAACTCAAATAGGGCAGAAACTTGAAGTTGGGAGTTGATGCAGTGGTCACGGAGGGGTGCTGCTTATTGGCTGGCTCTCGGGGTTCACTCAGCCTGCTTCCTTATAAAATCAGGATCATTAGGCTGGGCCCTCCCCCACAATTGCTAATTAAGAAGATGGTCTACAGACAGATCTTATGTAGGCATTTTATCAATTGAGGTTGTATTTTTTTCAGATAGCTCTAGCTTGTGACAAGATGGCATAAAACTAGTCTCCTTTCAGGGTCTTGTAACCAATTCTTCATATAGTTTTTAGAGCAGACATTTTGAAAATACTGATCACACTTATAACACTCCACAATTTAGCCATTCACTAATCCAAGGAAGATGATAATTCAATAGAACTCTACTTTTATTTTTACCTGTTTACTAGTAAAATCATTATTTATTATGAGAGAAAAGAAATAATGATAAAGAAAATAATATCCAGGATGTCCCATTTCAAAGACTAGTGTGTATCTTACTCTGAAAACAGACCTTAATTTTTCTAAAAATATACTTTCAGATATGAATGTTTGAGTCATATTGAAGTTACATGTTACTATATGCGTGCGTCCCATAAGCATTTTTAAAGATGGGATATGTAAGATCTTATGAAGGAATCCTAGAAATAATTAACCCATGATTGCGATTAATTTCAAACAAAGACTCATCCAGGAGAAAGGCTTTTTCATTAGGCTCAAAAGAAAAATGCAAGGTTATTTTAAAGGTGGAAGCTGTTCCAAGGGAGGGGGCACAGAAAAACCAATCTTGTCTGTGAAGATTCTGCATGTGGTTGTATAATATCGATACACAGGTTTGTGTAATTTAGATGCGCAGGTTTGATTTCTTCTGCAGAGAAGGAATGCAGCACTGTGACATTTCTGAAATTCTAAACCAAACAGGGATCGAAGGGAGTCATTAGAGTCTGAGCACATAGGCCAAGGTTTGCTTTATGAATGCGAAAGCTGAAAGGCTTGCTTTAAAGGATGTGTGTAGGTCTCTCTCCTGGCCACCCTGCATCTGGCAGTTCTGAAAAGGGTCTCCTTTGGAAAATAAAGTCAGTGATTCCTCCCCCAGTGAACTCACAAAACAGGAACAGATGTGACATAAGTGACCTCCACTTTATGCATACCTCAGAGAAAAATGACACGGACTGAAGCAGGGATCTGGCTCCAGGCCAGAGAGAAGGACAATTGGAGTTTGGGCTTCTAATGGCGTGGTTCATGTCAACTCCCTCTTTTGTGCTTGAATCAGGAGTGCAGGTAGAATAAGCTATGTCTACTTATTGCAAGAACAAATACAATACTTGAAAAAAAGCTTGCATTTTTCTCAGCTGTATGTTAACACTGGCACATCAGAATACCTATGCTATCTTATTCAACCATCTTTGTTTATTCATTATTTTGGAAAAGTACACATATATGAAGAATAGTCACATTCAAACCTCAATTACCATCCCTTATTTGCCCTTCTTAATTCTCATTTTCCCAAATGGACTCACTTCTACCACCATGTCCTTATTTTGTGTATATATGCTGTTTCATACACGGAGTTTATTTACTGCATGCTCGTGGTTGTGATGTCTAAGCCGTATCTAGAAGACAGAGTTTCACGGCTTTCCTTACCACCATCCAATGCAGTCCTCCATCCTGGCTTTTTTCCCGTGATGTGCTCAGGGCCTTGAATGGTTCAATGTACATACTTCGTTTAAAGTGAAGCAATCAACATTTTTTATTCTTAGTGCATTGACCAGCTGTGAGTCTCCATTTTTCCAGTCACCTGCTGCAAAAAGAAGCTTCCATGACCCAAGCTAAGAGGTCATAACCCATGGGAGAAATAATCAATCAATGTGGTTATGGTTGGGTTTCGCATTCTGACAGCTGAGATAGAAATCTGTCTGTGCAGTCTTAAAACACACACACACACACAAAATTTTCTTTATATAATTTTGATCCCTCATACCCATGCCTGTTTCATTTTCTATTATAAAGAACCACCAATTTTTTCAAAAATTGGTTAGCTATTATTAACAAGCCATAATAATGCCTGATATGTATTAATAAGTGTTTAATGAATGGAAAATGCATTGTGATTACTGAGAATTATTTGCTATCAAAGTGTATAGTGTTTGAGCTCATTTTTCATCATTTTTATCTGATAATAAGTCCTCTGAGTGCAGAATGTATGGCAAATTCACCTTAATATAGTTTCTGTATCAACTAATTTTTTCCAGCACACTGAAAATTGTTCAAAAACCACTTCTGATTGGGGTGAGTTTCTGACCCCGCGGCACCAGCCCGGGACAGGGAACTCAGAAGTTCCTCAACCCCCTATCCTTCTTGGGCTCTCTGCAGGGCCTCTACTCCCTGTATACTGCCTCTTTCTTCATATCCCACCCAGCTTGCATCCAGAACCCTCCCCACCTCGGCCCCCCTGCCCTCTTTGGGCACATAACATCACCCAGCTCAAGCTGTCTGGGCGCTGGGTCTGTCCGAATCCTCAGGGCAACCAAGCGGGCGGGAGTTCCTTTGTTTCACTAGCCTACCTGCACCAAGCAAGGTAGGCGCTTTGTTTACGAGCTACCCAACCAGCATGGAGACCTGATCTCAGCGCCAGGAGAGCCAACATTGGGGTGAGTTTCTGACTCCCGGCACCAGCCAGGGACAGGGAACTCAGAAGTTCCTCAACCCCCTATCCTACTTGGGCTCTTTGCAGGGCCTCTACTCCCTGCATACTGACTCTTTCTTCCTATCCCACACAGCTTGCATCTAGAACCCTCCCCATCTCTGCCCCCCTGCCCTCTTTGGGCACATAACATCATCCAGCTCAGGCTGTCTGGGTGCTGGGTCCGTCCGAATCCTCAAGGCAACCTAGCGGTCGGGAGTTCCTTTATTTCACTAGCCTGCCGGCACCAAGCATGGTAGGCACTTTGTTTACGAGCTACCCACCAGCATGGAGACCTGATCTTGGCACGAGAAGAGCAAACATTGGGCACAGAGACCTGATCTCTGCGCCAGGAGAGCCAGCATTGGGGAGAGACATCATTGGGCACAGAGATCTGATCTCGGCACCAGGAGAGCCATCACTGGGGAGAGCCATCACTGGGAAGGTACATCAGTAGGCAAGGAGACCTGATCCTGTAAAAGAAGATCCATAGGGGAGCATTCGGAGGAAGAGATGGGCAGGCACCAATGCAAGAATTCACCCAACAATCTGAAAAGCAACATGAAGCCACCAAAAACCAGCCACCTCACAATGGGAGAACATGAACACTTCAATCAAGAAGAAGTAGAAAAGATTGACTTCATGAAAGTGATTGACGCCCTTAAACAGCATGTAAAGAATGCCCTTATAGAAATGGATGAGAAATATAACAGAAAATTTGAAAAATTGAATAAATCAGTGAATGATACCCTAGAAAACCAAGGAAAAACAATCAAACAGATAATGGAAACAGTTCAAGACTTGAAAACTGAAATGGAGGCAAAGAAGAAAACACAGAGGGCTGGCTGGACAAGGAAAATTTAAGTAAACAAACAGAGACTACAGAAACAAGCATAACCAACAAAATACAAGAGAAAGAAGAAAGAATCTCAGATTCTGAAGACACCATAGAGAAAATAAACACACTGATCAAAAAAAAAAGCCAGTACAACAAACTCTCATCACAAAACATTCAGGAAATCTGGGACACAATAAAAAGACCAAACCTAAGAATAATAGGAGTAGAAGAAGGAAAAGAAGTGCAGCTCAATGGTCCAGAAAATACATTTAATAAAATTATAGAAGAAAACTTTCACAACCTAAAGAAAGATATACCTATGAAGGTTCAAGAAGCACACAGAACACCGAATAGGCTGGATCAAAAAAAAAAAAACATCCCCTCGCCATATAATAATCAAAACACAAAGCATACAGAATAAAGAAAGAATATTAAGAACCGCAAAAAAAAAGGCCAAGTTACTTATAAAGGTAAACCTATCAGACTTACACCTGACTTCTCCATGGAAACCATGAAAGCCAGAAGGTCCTGGATAGATGTACTGCAGAAACTGAGAGACCATGGATGCAAGCCCAGACTACTATACCCAGCCAAGCTTTCATTCACTATAAATGGAGAAAATAAAATTTTTCAGGATAAAAACAAATTTAAACAATATGTAGCCACAAATCCAGCCTTACAGAATAGAAGGAAAATCACTAACCAAGGAGTCCAACAATGGCCACAATAACTCAGACATCTAGAGACCCTTCACCAGCACAACTCGAAGAAGGGAAACACACAAATTCTACGACTAAAAAAGTGACCGGAGTTAACAACCACTGGCCATTAATATCACTTAATGTCAATGGAATCAACTCACCTATAAAGGCACAGGCTAAAAGATTGGATAAGAAAACAGGATCCAACATTCTGCTGTTTACAAGAAACACATCTCAACCACAAAGACAAGCACCTACTCAGAGTAAAGGGCTGGGAAAAGGCTTATCAAGCAAATGGACCTAAGAAACAAGCAGGTGTGGCCATACTAATCTCTAACAAAGTTGACTTCAAACTTAAATCAATCAGAAGAGATGGAGAGGGACATTTTATATTCATAACAGGAACAGTTCATCAGGATGAAGTCTCAATCCTGAATATCTATGCCCCTAATATAAAAGCACCCACTTACTTAAAAGAAACATTACTAAAACTCAAGGCAGTCATCAAACCACACACACTAGTAGTAGGAGATTTCAACACTCCTCTCTCACCAATGGACAGGTCAATCAGACAGAAACCTAACAGAGAAATAAGAGAATTAATGGAGGTAATGAAGCAAATGGACTTAACAGACATCTATAGAACATTCCACGCAAATAGGAAAGAATATACATTCTTCTCTGAAGCTCATAGAACCTTCTCGAAAATCGACCACATAGTAGGTAACAAAGCAAACATCCACAGTTACAAAAAAATATTAGTAACCACTTGTGTCTTATCAGATCACCATGGATTAAAGTTAGAATTCAACAACAATGCTACCCCCAGACTGTTCATGGAAACTGAACAGTCAACTACTGAACCATACCTGGATTAAGGAAGAAATAAAGAAAGAAATTAAAGTCTTCCTGGAATTCAATGAAAATAAAGAAACAACATACTCAAACTTATGGGACACTATGAAATCAGTCCTAAGAGGAAAGTTCATAGCACTAAGTGCCCACTTAAAGAAAACGGAGAAAGCACCCATTGGAGGCTTAACTTCCCACCTGGAAGCTCTAGAAAAAAGAGAAGCACACTCACCTAGGAGGAGTAGAAGACTGGAAGTAACCAAACTGAGGGCTGAAATCAACAAAATAGAAACACAGAAAACAATCCAAAGAATCAATGAAACAAAAAGCTGGTTCCTGGAGAAAATCAACAAGATTGACAAACCCCTATCCAAACTAATCAAACGGCAGAGAGAGAATACTCAAATTAATAAGATCAGAAATGTAAAGTGGGACATAATCACAGACACAGAGGAAATTCAGAGAATCATTAGATCTTACTACAAAAGCCTGTACGCCACAAGACTGGAAAATGTAAAGGAAATGGACACTTTTTTAGATAAATACCATATACCAAAGTTAAACCAGGAGCAGGTGAACAATCTAAATAGATCTGTTAGTCGCGAAGAATTAGAAGCTGTTATCAAAAACCTCCCTACCAAAAAAAGCCCAGGTCCAGATGGTTTCAATGCAGAATTCTACCAGAACTTCCAAGAAGACCTAATACCTATACTCCTTAATGTATTTCACAATATAGAAACAGAAGAGGCATTGCCAAATTCCTTTTATGAAGCTACAGTCACTCTGATACCACACAAAGACTCAACCAAGAAAGAGAATTATAGGCCAATCTCATTCATGAACATCGACGCAAAAATCCTCAATAAAATACTGGCAAACCGAATCCAAGAACACATTAGAAAAATTATCCATTATGATCAAGTAGGCTTCATCCCAGAGAGGCAGGGCTGGTTCAACATACGAAAATCTATCAATGTAATCCATCATATAAATAAACTGAAAGAAAAAAACCATATGATCATTTCATTAGATGCTGCAAAAGCATTTGACAAAATTCAACATCCCTTTATGATAAAAGTATTGGAGAGACTAGGGATACAAGGGTCATACCTAAATATAATAAAAGCTATATACAGCAAGCCGACAGCTAACATCACATTAAATGGAGAGAAACTCAAAGCCAACCCACTAAACTCAGGAACACGACAAGGCTGTCCACTCTCGCCATACCTCTTCAATATAGTGCTTGAAGTTCTAGCAATAGCAATAAGACAACATAAGGGGACCAAGGGGATTCGAATTGGAAAGGAAGAAGTTAAACTTTCGTTATTTGCAGATGATATGATAGTGTACATAAGCGACCCCCAAAATTCCACCAAAGAACTTTTACAGCTGATAAACACCTTTAGTAATGTGGCAGTATACAAGATCAATTCCAAAAAAATCATTCGCCCTCTTATACACAAAGGATATGGAAGCAGAGAGGGAATTCAGAGAAGCTTCACCTTTCACTATAGCCACAAACAGCATAAAATATCTTGGGGTAAATCTAACCAAGGAAGTGAAAGATCTATTTGACAAGAACTTTAAGGCATTCAAGAAAGAAATTGACGAGTATACCAGAAAATGGAAGCACCTCCCTTGCTCTTGGATTGGGAGGATCAACATAGTAAAAATGGCAATTCTACCAAAGGCAATTTATAGATTCAATGCAATCCCTATCAAGGTCTCATCAAAATTCTTCACAGATCTTGAGAGGACAATAATCAACTTTATATAAAAAAACAAAAAAACCCAGGATAGCAAAACAATCCTATACAATAAAGGATCTTCTGGAGGCATTACCATCCCTGACTTCAAACTCTATTACAGAGCTACAGTGATGAAAACAGTGTGGTACTGGCATAAAAACAGAGAAGTCGACCAATGGAATCGTATAGAAGACCCGAATTTTAACCCACAAACATATGATCACCTAATTTTCGATAAAGGAGCTAAAAGTATACAATGGAAGAAAGAAAGCATCATCAACAAATGGTGCTGGCACAACTGGATGTCAACCTGTAGAAGAATGAAAATAGACCCATATCTATCACCATGCACAAAACTCAAGTCCAAATGGATTAAAGACCTCAGTATCAGTCCGAACACACTGAACCTGATAGAAGAGAAAGTGGGAAGTACCCTACAACAGATGGGCACAGAAGTTTGCTTCCTATGTATAACCCCTGCAGCACACACATTAAGGGCAACATTGAATAAATGGGACCTACATAACTGAGAATCTTCTGTAAAGCAAAGGACACTGTCACTAAGACAAAAAGGCAACCTATTGTCTGGGAGAAGATCTTCACCAATCCCGCAACAGACAAAGGACTGATCTCCAAAATATATAGAGAACTCAAGAAACTAGACTTTAAAAGGCTAATTAACCCAATTAAAAAATGGGGCACTGAACTGAACAGAGAATTCTCAACAGAAGAAGTTCAAATGGCCAAAAGACACTTAAGGTCATGCTCAACCTCCTTAGCAATCAGGGAAATGCAAATCAAAACAACTTTGAGATATCATCTTACACCTGTCAGAATGGCTAAAATAAAAAACTCCAATGATAGCCTTTGCTGGAGAGGCTGTGGAGGAAGGGGTACCCTCATCCATTGCTGGTGGGAATGCAATCTTGTGCAACCACTTTGGAAAGCAGTGTGTCGATTTCTCAGGAAATTCGGGATCAACCTACCCCTGGACCCAGCAATACTACTCTTGGGAATATACCCAAGTGATGCCCTGTCATATGACAAGAGCATTTGTTCAACTATGTTCACAGCAGCATTATTTGTAATAGCCAGAACCTGGAAACAACCTAGATGCCCTTCAATGGAAGAATGGGTGAAGAAAGTGTGGAATATATACACATTAGAGTACTATGTTGTGGTAAAAAAAAACAATGACTTCTCGAATTTTGCATGCAATTGGATGGAAATAGAAAACACTATACTGAGTGAGGTAAGCCAGACCCAAAAAGATGAACATGGGATGTACTCACTCATAATTGGTTTCTAGCCATAAATAAGGGTTACGGAATCTACAATTGGTGAACCTAAAGAAGCTAAGTAAGAAGATGAACCCAAGGAAAAACATATAGTTATCCTCTTGGCTATGGGAAGTAGACAAAATTGCCGGGGAGAAAATTGGATTCTTGGGGGTGGGGTGGGATGGGGGTAAGGGGAGATGGGGAGAGAAAAGGGAGAAGGGGAGGATAGGGGGAACTTGGGGAGAAAGGATGATTGGGATAAAGGAAGGTTGGATAGGGGAGCACGGAAGGACAATTTTTAGTTAAGGGAGCCACCTTTGGGTTGGCAAGAGACTTGAAACTAGAGTGGTTCCCAGGAGCCTAAGGCGATGTCCCCAGTTACTTCCCTGGGCAGCTGAGGATAGGGAACCTGAAATGACCCTATCCTATAAAAATACTGACGAATATCTTGCATATCACCATAGAACTTTCATCTGGTGATGGATGGAGATAGAGACAGAGACCCACACTGGAGCACTGGACTGAGCTTCCCAGGTCCCAATGAGGAGCGGAAGGAGGGAGAACATGAGCAAGGAAGTCAGGACCACGAGGGGTGCACCCACCCACTGAGACAGTGGAGCTGATCTATTGGCGCTCACCAAGGCCAGCTGGACTGTGACTGGAAAAGCATGGGATAAAACCAGAATCTCTGAACATGGCGAACAATGAGGGCTGATGAGAAGCCAAGGACGATGGCAAGGGGTTTTGATCCTACTTAATGTTCTGGCTTTATGGGAGCCTAGCCAGTTTGGATGTTTACCTTCCTATATATGGACGGAGGGGGGAGGACCTAGGACTTTCCACAGGGCAGGGAACCCTGACTGCTCTTTGGACTGGAGAGGGAGGGGGAGAGGAGTGGTGGGAGGGGGAGAAGGGTGGGAGGAGGGGGAGGGAAATGGGAGGCTGGGAGGAGGCGGAAACTTTTTTCCCTTTTTTTCAATAAAAAAAATAAATAAAAATAAAAAACCCACTTCTTTAATCTAAGAACTTTGCATTTACATGTTTGCCCATTTCTGTGGTGTAAATATTCCCCACTGTCGTTATCAAGGTACCAACATGATACAACTGACTCACAAAATTCTTCAAAATGCAGTAATGGTCTCTTGTACAGCAATATAAATTAGGTTCAGCATAGCACTAAAGGCTTCCACATCAGATTCCCATCAGAGCATCTCCAGTCTCAATGTTAGGAAGGAAAAAGCATGCTGCTGTGTACTGGGATCTTGAAAGCCTTGTCTGGAACTATCTGAAAGGACTATTTACTGAACTTTCTATAGCACAAAGACGCTCTGTTTTTCTTCAAGTAGAGAATATTCATCCTCAGATCTTAACTACTACCACATGCAAGTTTCCTGTGAAAATTCATAATGTACAAGAGTGAGTTAAAAACAATTAGAAACTGTATAATTAAGAAATCCATTATATATATATATACATATATATATATATATATATATATATATATATATATGCATATTTCAGCATCCAAAATGTTTCTAAACTTCTGTCTTGGTAATTGGTAATATCATATGGAATTAATACCACTGAAGAAAACACTGAGAGGTAATAGAGATACTTCTTCTGATAATACAGAAAATGTAAATAACTCCAGTAATTTTGAGAAACTTCATGTTTTAAAAACTTGGACTTATATATTCCCTGAATATTTGTCAAAAGAAAAAAAAGTGTAATAGAATTGATAACGACTTTCTGCTAGCATCTATGCAATTCTGCAAGATAGATAAAGTTGTCTATATTATATAGGTCACAAAATGAAGACTGGTGAAATTTAATTTACTTAATGTCACTATATATACATATATACACACACACATATATATATATATATATATATATATATATACATATATATGTGTATACACACACACACACACAGAGTTGGATATGTTCAAATCCAGACATTCTACTTTCTACCTTCTATGGCATGTCCATTTGTCAGAGTTTTGTTGTGGGATGCCTTTCCAAAATCATGACTGTAGTTTAAGTTTGGTATTCTAATTTACAAAGAAATTTTCTTAATTTACCTTTCTTTTCATTCACAATGATACCAACATTTCTACCTACCCTCTGCAACCTCACTTGAAGTACATTATTCCATTTCCTTTATCCAAGAATACATAAACATAGCGCTAATTTTTTCAAATATTAATAACCTGGCTTGAAATTTAGCTTGTGTGTCATCAGTGACCACGTGGCATTGGTACAGAGTTGATGTCTTCAGAGGTGATCAGGGCAACTGCAAGGATGGTACTCAATAGAGCTGTATGTCTCTGATTGAGGAGGAAATGATGCAACAGGAGATAGAACTAGGTAGAAGCCATTTAAAACAGGCCTAAAGGCACCTGTGACAGTTGGAAAAGAGCCATTTCCCACCATTTATGTGGATTCACAAAAGGAAAATGAGAGGTGAAATGTCATTTCTATGTCACAGATAAAGAACATTAAAAAGATGTAGCACAGAGAACAGATGAAAAATGACTCTCGGGAGAAGAAAGAGGCAGAAGATAACTTATGAAGACTAAAGAACCTGGAGGAAGCAAAGAAAATTACCATTAAAAATTACCCAAGCCTGACAGAGCCGGCCTGTGTAAAGATTTGTGCACTAGAATAATACAGAAGCCGAAGAGTGAAGGTATTTGGCTGAGTCCACAGGTCGTGTCGGCAAGGAAAAGAATTTGATTTTTCTGGTGTTGCGAGACAGTACAGGCTATCTGCTGCGGTGTATCTTGTCGGATGACTTGTGCCAGTATTACAATGGAGTAGTCTTGTCCACTGAGAGCAGTGTGGCAGTATACGCAACACTAAACCTAACTCCAAAGGGCAAGTAGACTCCGGGAGGTCACGAGCTGAGCTGTGACTTCTGGGAACTGCTGGGGCTGGCCCCATGATGTAGATGTCCAGCTCAACAACCCACACACGATGATCTGTGGAGAGAACATGGTCAAAATCTTGAAAACACGGTCCATGATCACCAGGTGCCTTAGGGATCACTTCTTCAACAGGGGCTTCTGTGAAGTTAACTACCCCGACACTGGTACAAACGCAGGTGGAAGGTGGGGCTACTCTCTTCAAGCTTGACAATTTTGGGGAGGAGGCATCTTTGACCCAGACCTTGCAGTTGTACCTGGAGATCTGCCTTCCAGCCCTGGGTGATACTTTTTATATCACCCAGTTCTAAAGGGCCGAGCAGTCCAGAACACGAAAAAACCTGGCTGAACTCACGCATGTGGAAACCGAGTGCCCCTTCCTGACATTTCAGCACCTCCTCAACAGTTTGAAGGACCTAGTGTGCAATGTGGTAGACAGAGTCTTGCAATCACCAGTGGCAAGCATAGTGTATGACCTCAACCTGAGCTTTAAACCTCTTAAACAACCTTTCAGACGAATGAACTCTTCAGATGCTATTGAGTGGCTGAGGGAGCACAGTGCAAAGAAAGAAGACACAACCCTCTATGAATTTGGTGACGATATTCCTGAAGCTCCTGAGATACTGATGACAGACACCATTAATGAATCAATCTTGCTGTGTCGATTTCCAGTGGAGAACAAGTCTTTCTATATGCAGCAATATCCTGAGGATCCTCAACTCACTGAATCTGTTGATGTGTTGATGATCAATGTTGGTTAAATTGTGGGCTTCTTGATGCGCTCTTGGGATAGTAAAGAAATTCTGGAAGGCTATAAAATGGAAGGAATTGACCCTGCTGCTTATTACTGATATACATATCAGAGAAAATATGGTACATGTCCTCATGAAGGCTATGGCTTGGGCCTGGAAAGATTCCTAAGTTGGATTCTGAACAGATATCACATCCGAGATGTGTGCTTGTACCCTCGATTTGTCCAACGCTGCAGGCCATAACCAAGTGGCCCTGAAGCATGAAGGAAGGGAAAATGTTCATGAAAAGATAAGACTGCTTCTTCAAAAGAACAAAAACCCAAAACCATCCCTTGGTTTCCTGTTGGGTGTAGTAGTTTTTTTCTGTCTTTTTGTGTTTTCTTTCCTTTTATAGCCTTCCGGAATTTCTTTACTATCCTCCTAATCACTGTATTAAATAAACCATATATGATTGTATAGTTTTAAAAAAAGAAATTTAGCTTGTGTATACCTGTGTCCTCATCTTTCCTGTATTATTATAAAAACAAAAAGTCCATCATAAAAAAGAACATATTCTAAAACAAAGTGGTTATTTATATTTATAAACTACAATCTCTCCATTTATGGTCACTCTTTATCTGTAAACTTTACTATTCCTTTCTCTCTACTATATGTCTAGAGTTTGAATATACTTGCCTAGGTTCACTTTAGTTAGAATGATTGTTCTATCCTTATTCTTCCATCTTCTTTTATTTATACAATATTTCTCTTTTTCAACCATGCCTTTGGAAAATCTCATCTCCAGCAACTTGTTAGTAGTCCCTTTTCCAGGTACTCTTCAAACCTTTCCAGTTAGGTTTCTACCTCCACCCTAATGAAGATCTCTCAAGATTTTCAATAATCTTATATCAAAATAACTTTTGTTTTCTTTGTAAAATATTCTATTCATTTTGGTTCACAAAAATTCATTTGGTTTGCTTTTCTTCTGTTTATCTAAGGACTCTTTCTGAACCCCCATGAAGTCTTCTCTTCTGTTGTCTTCTCAGTGTTAAATGAAAGACAGAGATTCATCTCTGGCACATCTCAATGGTCGCCCCCTCGTGAGATTTTATCACTGCCATGGGTTCATTGACAACTATTATTTCATTCCAGACCTATACCTAGTCTAGAAGATCTCATAGTTTCAAATTTCCATCCTAATTCTCACATAGAATTTCAACTCTGGTGCTCTACAAGTAGCTCAAATTTACAACTATTAATAATTTACCCTCAACTTGTTGTGCCATACTATATGCATTCTTCCTTGAAATCAAATGTTGTTCAGTCTTCTAAGTCAAAAATATGAATGAAATAATTTTAAACACTTGTCTTTGTCAGGGTCAATATTAATCTACACATAAGTCTTTTGGATTCCTGTACTTAATGCTACTAAAATCCATCCATTCATCCCCAATATGACATAATCTACTATAAATCAATAAATTCCTAGCCTCTTATAGCAGCTACCAGGCCCCGTCATGTCTCTTCATGATTCATCCAGATTTTAGCGCCAAAGATGTATCTCTTACATTAAATTCTTAAACATGGTCCAGTGTTTTTCTTTGTTCTCTATCTTTACTTAACATACTGCAGTTATTTGAAATGTACGATTTTCAGAAACACTATTTTTCCTTGTCACTCTCTATACAACAAATCTGATGAGTACACACACACACACACACACACACACGTGTGCACAAACTTGCACCACATGCAACAATCCAGCTACTTCGATTAATTTTCATTTATCTTCTGTCTTAAATCAAATGTTGTCTTTTCCGGAAAGCCTCCTTCAGTTCCCATGAATTCCTTTCTAATGGTCCCCAGATATCCCAAATTTCGACTTGCATGATATTCATAAACCATTTCTATACCACCATAAACTCGGTACTTCATATCTTTGAGTTATATGTTTTCAAAAAAAGTTCATGAAACTTCCTGCATAGAATATTTTCCTATTGAAAAAAAAATAGCAGTAAAGTAGCAAGTTTCTTAAATTCCATTGCATTCTTGAAAAGGTGCGTTTATATAAGCCTACATTTAGCACTATTTTTAAAATAGTACTTATGATGGTTTGAAAGAAAATGTGACCCTCAAAAGGAGTGGTACAAGATGTAGCTTTGTTAGCGTGTGTATGGCCTTGTTGGAGAAAGTGTGTCACTGTGGGGGAGAGTTTTGAGGTTTCTGATGCTCAGTATACTGGCCAATCCCTCCATTGACTTCCTGTTGCCTCAGAGTCAAGATGTAAAGACTCTAAGCTCCAGCCCCATATCTGCCTACACACCACCATGGTCCCCATCATGTTAATAATGGACTGAACCTTTGAAAATGTAAGCAAGTCTCAATTTACTGTTATCTTTATAAGAGTTGCCATTCTCATGGTTCTCTTCAAAGTGATAATATCCATGTCACTGACATTATGAAACTTTATGATATGGCATATAAAACAGAAAAAAAATGTGCTGAAAGTGGCTATCTTTCTTCCTTATTTAAAATTTTATTGATTCTTTGTAGATTTCACATCATGCATCGCGATCATACTCATCTCCCCCTCCCTTCAGTACCCTTGCAACACCCCCAAGGAAAAAAGATTAAAGAAAAGAAAAAAGATAGAGCTCATCATGGAAGTATAGTGTGGCACAATGAGTCACACAGTATATCCCTTCGTCCATACATTTTTACTAGCAAATGTTCATTGTAATGAATCAATAGACTGCTTCAAGGCCTTTAGTTTCACTATCAATAATAGGACCTCACTGGGACTCCTTTTGGTTTCCCCTGTTGTTACCTTGTATGTTCCACATTCTTCAGCTTTGGAACTTGTAGGACCAGTCCCTTCACATGCTTCAGTAGATCATAGGTGGGGTAGAATAGGGAAAGGTCAACTCATAACCCTAGTTCTGGGCTTTAGCTGTTCTTGGCTCTCTCTCTCTCATTAGACCACCAGAGTGAGCATTCTAGTATTGCCTGGGGTTGGTTCACCCTATCCAGTAAGAAGCAAGGGTCTGGGTCAGTTCTCCATGCTCTTGCTCTCTCTCATTCACACCTACACCACCAGGGCCAGTTCTACTGTGATGCCCTAACAAGGTAGAGGACTTTCCTGAGAAGCTCAGAAAATGAAAATATTTCTGCTTTGGTTTTGGAATGAGGATGGACATGGGACACAACACAAGTCAGCAATTAACATTCACCAGACCCAGCTAAAATGTAATAAAAAATCCTCAACTAAGACAAAATGTATATGATTGAGTATATATACATAACTGTGTTGTAGGAGGTTTGTTTGTTTCCTGGCCACCCAGACTCCTGAAATAACCACACAGAAGCTGTATTAATTAAATCACTGCTTGGCCTATTAGCTCTAACTTCTAATTGGCTAGCTTTTAAATTTTAATTTAACCCATTTCCATTATTTAATATTTTGCCACGAGGCTTGTGCCCTGCAGGCAAGTTTCTGGCATGTCTATCTCTGGCGGTAGCTCCATGGCTTCTCCCTGACTCTGCCTTCTTTCTCCCAGCATTCAGTTTAGTTTTTTCCACCTAGCTCTACCCTGACCTATGAATAGACCAAAGCAGTTTCTTTATTCATCAGTGGTATTCACAGCATACAGAGGGGAATCCCATATCATAACTATATGAGACAATGTTCACTATGGTTATGGATTCATCTTGTATAAGTATCTTCTTGAGAAAAATACAAAACAAACATTTCGAAATATTACAATTTGGTGTTTTGTGAAATTAGGAATAAATGAGAGGGGCAAATGGTGTTTACTTTTCTTAACTGCTCTAATGCCATTCAACTTTAATAAAACAGCTTCAGTTATTTCCTTAATGAACGATAAAGCAAGGAGAAGAGATAGATCATAATCATGATCATACTGTTGATTTAGGTGCTAAACCCTAAAATGCTCTTTGTATTTTGTGTTTTGTAACATGAAGCTTAAATATATTATTTAGTATGAATGAAATCCATAAAATGATTGCTTAATGTTTAAAAGTTATATAAAATCCTTGAAGAAAAACTCGAGACTAAGATAACTAACTCATCAGTGTAATTTGACATCTGAATTTTGAGACGGGTCAGATATGGTAGTGATATCTACTACGCCTGTATTCCTGACAACCCAGCATCTGAGGAGGATGGATCATGGAAGCCTCAGTTCTCATGAATAGCTTAGGAAACATTGTAAGACCTCACTGTGTGTGATAACAACATACATGGAAGGAAGCCTGGGGAAGAATAATAGATTTTGCCAAACATCTAACAACTGCTAATTGTACTCACTCATATTCGATTTGGGGAAAAAAAGTTAATCAGTCAATTCGGAATGTTTGGATAAATGTTCACAGATGGGTAGCTGTTGGCTTTGTCTGTTGACAGGTGCCTATGTGAGGCCAGTAAACAGAATCAGCAAGAGGAGGAAGGAGAGTCTCCACTGCATCTGAGGGCTGCATTGCACAGCTTGGAGTTTACGGATAAGAAAAGTGGGGATATAGATATATACATCAACATTTTCATCTTCTAACAGATCTGAAAAGGGGTGGGGCTTGTACTCACCTAGTTGCTGGTCTACAAATTCCATGTCACTGTTTATTCTGTTGTTCATCACACCATGGGAACTAAATAAAGAAATCACAAATGAATGGATGATTCAACTACTAGTTACTGATTCACTTTTACTATTGATTAGACTACTAAAAAATCCCCTAAATTATAGCCAAGACTTTTAAAAAAGTTTTATTTATCTGTTTCCTTCTAATGAAGCAAAAGCACTAAATTTAAAGTCAGATGATTCCAGTGTAAATCTTGACATGGTCCCTTATTGAGTCTCTATTTTGAACAACCCTCTGTGGCTCTTTGAGCCTAAATTCTTTCATTCGTAAATGTTGATAATAAGATGTTCCCCATAAGATTGTTTTAAGAAAGGAATGACCCAATAAGCAGGTATTTTATAGATTGTAAAATAACATAAAAATGACAGTTGTATCTTTGATTGCAGTCCCCTTGATATATAATTTTCCATGTATTGTGACAATTTTTTCCTCTCCGTTTCTTTTTTAAAAAATGGATTTACAAATAGGAAGTTGTAGCACAGGTTAGTAAGTATGGATTTATATTAAGAATCATTTATGCAGAAATTGTCACAGGTATTTATATCTGTCTCCTTGGGTCATAAAGACTCAAATGGGTGAATAATCTGTATTTATTCAAGGGGCTCATCCTTTAATTTCTTAATGAATTTACAAAATTAATTAATACTATTATAATTAGCCATTAAGATAGAGGAAAATATTGAACCATCTTTCTCTTTCTTAACTATCTGTTTTGAAAAAGAATGAGCCACATAAAGATGCAGATATAGTTCAATTGATTTTGCCCATCAAGATAACTATTACTATTGATTCACAATTAGTTCATTATTAGATTCACATATATAGAGAGACGATATAACAAGTCTGGGTAGATTTTGATGTCACTTTTTTTATAAGAAAATGTGTAGAAATTAGCACAATTTTTTTGTTATTTTATAACAATGTGCCCTGAATTTAAATACTAATTCATCTAGTTAATCTCAAGAAGCTTCCATTTCCTTTTCTGAAAAAAAGCACATTTAAAATATTGTACAGATGATACCAGATTATTGTTAAATGACTGCTAGCAATTGTGATTTTTGTGTTAGATTTTAGATATTTGAATCCCAGATGTTAGTCTCGGATTGTGTTTCGGAGGAAGAGAAAGACAGGGAGAAGTAGCGGAATATGATGGGGAGAAGCCCTCACCCTGCAGTCCAGCTGATAGACAAGATTCCTTTCAGATATACATATCTTATGATAAAATAGTAAAGATCCAGGTAACTCCTGCATATGTATATGAGCGTGGTTTACAGCGAGGATACCCTAGCTTCCTGCATCCCTGTGACACCCATCATAACCTTATCAATTGTAAACCTGAGTGATTCCTCTTAGGAACCACCCAATGACCTCATTTAAGCTCTTTGACATCCTTTTTTTTGGTTTTGTTTTTGCTTTTATTGAAAATAGATTCTTTTCTCATACAATATACCTTAATTATAGTTTGCCCTCTTTTTATTCCTCCCAGTTCCTCTTTATCTCCCTTCTCTCTCCTCCAGACCCACTCCCTTTAAATCTCTCATTGGAAAAGAACAGACTTCCAGGAGACAACAACCAAACACAGCAAAATAAAATTATAATAATAAGAAGCAAAAAGTATCATATTGATGTTGGACACTGATGTGGGATTCCACTCTATGTGTGGAGACACAGTAGTCAGAGACCCACTTGTTCTCCCAAGCAAGAGTCCCATAAAAACACTAAGCTAATATCTACCAGATATGTAGAGGACAGTGTGTAGAGTGATGTAGGCTCTGTAATTACAGCTTCAGTTTCTGTGAGTTTGTATGCATCTTACTTGGACACAAAGAGTCTCGTCCTTCTGGTGCTCTCCATCCCTCTGACTCTTACAATCTTTCTGCCTCCTCTTCTGAGGGATTCTCTGAATTCTGAGGGGAAGGATTTGATAAGGTACTCTCACGTAGACTTCCTGGAAAAGGAAAAGAGAATAGATTTAATGGGCAGCCTGGCAGTGGATGGAATTGGAGTGGGGATGGGATCAAGAGTGGAGAAAAAGAAAAAAATGCAGAGAGATGCCTGGAGCTGTGGGGCATTTGGAAGGTGGTGTGGAAACCTAGTGCAGTAGAAACTTCCCAGAACTGATGAAGGTAATCCCAAGAGGACTCCTAATATTGAGTGATATGGAACCCTAACAGGCCACCTCTTATTACCAGATGAAGCTTCCAATGTCAGGGCTGGGTTACATTCAATAGTATCCCTTTCATAATGATAGCTTCAAATACAGATGAACTGTATAGACTGTTAGAAAAGTAATAGCTAGTTTTATGTTGACATGACACAAACAACAGTCAATTGAGGCATTGCTTTCATGAGATCAAACCACAAGCAGGTTGGCAAGGCATTTTATTAGTTAGTGTTTAAAGGAGGGCTCACCCCATTATGGATGACTTCATTCCTGCTGGTGGTCCTGGCTTCCATAAAGCGTAGGCTGAGCAAGTTATAAGGAACAAGCCAGAAAGAAACACCTATCCATAGCCTTTGTTCCAGTTCGTGCCTCCAAGTTCTTTCCCTGCTTAAGTTCAAACCATTATTTCATTGGATGAACTGTGATATAGAAGTATAAACAAAATGAATCCTCTCCTCCCCAAGTTGCTTTAGGTCATGGTGTTTCATCACAGTAATAGTAATCCCAACTAAGGCAGGCATTCTCTAACACAAGCCCATATCCATGCACCCAGGTGAGTCTTTCTAACTTTCTCCTTCTTTCTCTTCAGTTAATTAAAACTTTATATGAACATATATTTATTATCCCCAACTCTACTTCATACTAACAGCCTGAAATTGTTATACCCATTGGAATTATGAATCTCATTTTACCAGAGTTGATGTCCCTAAAAATCAGGGAAGCTCTTAGGCTGCTTCAGGTTACCTATTCCCTATTCTTCTTGATGTGTATTTTCTTTCATACTCAACTGTCTGTGTTGATCATGGTGGAGACAGACGGGCTCACTAAAGAAAAACCAGGACTATTTTTGAGGAGGCAAAATAACAAACAGCAACTCAAGAAGGAAAGAGTTCCTGGGCTACATCTATAGACCTGCCTCACACATGATCCAAGAGCCCACAGATGTCAGGTAGGTCATGCTGAGTACTTTACATGTTTATCAGAGACAAAAACAAAGTTAGACAAGGAACTGAGATGGTCTATTTGCTATTCTTCTACCACAACTGTTCAAAGGAAGGTGGAACGTAGATGGAAGTTTCTATCCTACCCAGTCCCACAGCAGTTCAATCCCAAGGAAACACAAAGAGGTGTGTATTAACTGCAAACGGTTTGGCCTATTAGCTTTGGCTTATTAATAACTAGCTCTTACATCTTTCATTACCCCATAATTCTTATCTATGTTTAGCCACGTGTCTTGGTACCTTTTCTCAGTAAGATATTTCCATCTTCTTTACTTTGCATCTGGCTGGTGACTCACACTCTGCCTTTCCTCTTCCCAGAATTCTCTTAGTCTGATTGTCCCACCTATACTTCCTGTCTGATTCCTGGCCAATCAGTGTTTTATTCAACTAATGTGAATGACGACTCTTTACAGTGTACGAAACCATTATCCCACAGCAGTGAAAGCTGCAAGACAAGAGCCTTTGGATATACATGACTGACATTAAAACACACAGACAGCTTCAGTGTCCTTGTATTTGGGTGCAGAGCACTTGGGAGATAGAGAGAGTGAGAAAAAAGTAAAAGAGACAAATCTGAGCAGCAGAGAGCCTTGTGACAGCACATGCCTGTCAGCCTTTCAGAGGAGCCTCTCACATTTGCAGTCTAGTCCACCAGTTCTAGGGTGGACTGAAAAATTTCACTGTCATTGTCATATAAATTTAAGGAGAAATAATACCTAAAACAGGGCAGTGGCAAGGAGGTGCTGAGTTCTGAGCCCAATATCAGCATATTACATCCCAAGGAAATCTGTATGTGTGTCTATGTGTGTCATCTGTGTGTGTCAGTGTGTGTGTCTGCATGTGTGTCTATGTGTGTATATGTATTGTACTACACATTCTCATCTTGTCTAGGAGATTCTTAGTCAACTTTGAGGTTATCTACAAAGCGTATGTTGTTTACTAAAGGGGTTTGAAGGCAGACAACATTGCCTGAGATCCCGTAGCTAAATATATGAAGGGCTGACACAGTAACCTAAGTGTGTCCATCACCCAAAGCACAGCAGTTTGTTACCATGCATGATGATTACTATTGGTTATAAATATGACAGGCTTTATAATCATCAAAGAGATGTGCATGGCTGAAAAGGATTATTTGGATTAGGATAACTGAGGTAAGAAAACCCATTTTCAATGCAAATAGCATTACATTGTTCTTTGGAGTAAAGTGTGTACTGAATGAAAAAGACAAATCTCACTAAACACGGGTATTGAAATGTCTGTTTTCCTGACTGTAGAGGCATTGTGGTCAGTAGCCTTACCCTTCTTATCCATGCCTTTCCCACTATCTTAGATTTTGCCTCAGATTATAAACTAAAATAAATCATTTCTTCCTTAAGTCACTTTGGTTAGGTCTCTTTTATTTTTTTCAGTATGATTAAAAGTAACTAATATACTAGGTTACTTAAGACCATTTTGTGGGCTATCTAAAATGGGGTGGCTGCATTGCAAACTGAATTAAAGGTTCTGGACACAGCAAACAAATGAGATTCAGCTGTGTATATTTTGATTCATTAAGTTTAAAGACAAAAGACTAAATGTCTATAGTTTTGGAAATTTCACCAGACAGTTCAAATTGGAATTTATGCTGAAAATATTCAAAGTATTTCAATCTCTTACCATATGTATGGTAAGCTTTGATCTTTGTGGGAGTTCTATAGAAAAAGAAGCCTCCAGGGCAAGAGGGATGGTTCAGTGATTAAGAATGTCTGCTGTGGCTTCGGAGGACCTGGATTTGGTTCCCAGCACTCCTGTCAGCATCTCACAACTATCCATAACTTTAGCTCCAAAGACTCTACCGTTTTAACCTGTTCTCAGTAGCCACATACACACACCTTATGCACACACACACACATACAGAGAGAGAGAGAGAGAGAGAGAGAGAGAGAGAGAGAGAGAGAAGAGAGAGAGAGAGAGAAATAAAAAAAAATAAAAAGAAAGACAAGCCTTGAAATCTTGGCCTTAGTAAAGGTGGGGATATCATCCAAATTCTCTAGAATTGACACCTACCAGGAATACATACAAACATAAACTAAACATTAATAATTCGAAGGGCACAGTGACAAAAATGATTTGAACAAAGACATTTTCTTTGTACATACTCACTAGAAAGTCAAGCAACTCTTACATAATTTTCTGAAGATACCAATTTCAAAAAGTAAGAAATACTACCGTTATGTGGCCAAACTGAAAAAAGCCATAAGCAGGAAATGATTTGAGTAATTCTACAGGAATCCTAATTAGAAACCAGGATCCAAATGCAGTTCTATTGCATTAATAAGAAAGACAACACATTTGGTAAACAACACTTTTCTTTTTGGAATGTGTGTGCATTTCAGAAGATGCTCTTAAGTTTGTAAAAACAGGATAATCTTGTGTGTAATAAGAAGAATTCCGCTAAAGCTCATTCCCAGCCACTATTGTGTAATCTTTAGTCCTTACTTGGGGAGGTTGCCCAAGAAGGACGCTAAGCTCACCTAGAACTTCTTTTTCCTGTTAGAAACAACTTGAAAATATGGAAAGATCCCAAAGGTTCTGAAAAGCAGCTCTCATGGGACAGGATTCAATTCTCATTCGAGCAAGGATTATGGGCTAAGCGTGGAGGATCCAACTTGGAAAATACATAGCAAAACTTCTTGAGATAAGTTTGGTTCAGTGTTCTTTACTGGATCCAATAAGACTGATAATATCTGTATTGCTATGATTTGCCAATTGTGGTCCAATTTTGGCTTCAGAATATCTTGTAGTTATAACAAAATAGAAACACTTATATTTTCTTCCTTTCTCTTAACTCACTTTTTTGTGTTTTATTTGCTATTCATGAACATGCAAAGAGGATAGAAGTTGGTATGAGAAGAACATATGGACATTGGTGTACTCAACTGGAACAGAAGTGTTGATGCCTATGGAGTATGTCTGAAAAGAGGGAGAGGAACACTTAGCAGACAAGAAACTAAAAACTTCTGGAAGAGTAAGCCTTGTGGCTAGGAAGTCACTTCATTAAGCAAATAAGTCAAATGGTTGAGCAAACGAGTAAATATTTTGGATATATGAGAAACAGTTTTGTTGCTGTTGGAAAAATGATTTACAAACATAAAAAAGAAGGAACTCTAGAAAGTTCACTGGAGTGTTGAATTGGAATGGGGAGTTGGCCTAGTATTTTATTGCTAAGTGGTAAATCATCTCAAAATCTAGTTGCCCATGTCCTGTACATCAGGGATCTAGGTGAGCACAGCAGGCACAGACTGTCCCTGCTTGATGATGTCTTTGCCTCAGCTATCAAGATGGGATGAATAGGAATGAGGCGCTGGAGCAGTGTGCTGGAACCCTCTAGAGTCTTCAGGGCTGTTGATGTCCTTGCATGCCTATCCTAGGACTCCCGTAACTCCTAATGAGCAAGATGGAAGCTGCCTTGCGTGTTTTAACTTGGATCCTATAATCATGCGCTGTCATTGCCACACATTTTATAGACTGGCTGTGAGTCACAAGTTTACTTAGATTCAAGAGAATGGATTGTCTTAGAAATGTTCCCACAAACCAACTTAATGAGGGACATGGCACAGGTCAGGGTTACTCAAAGTTCAAGATTACAGTTAATCACTGAAGGACATAGAAGAGAAGAAGGAGCTTGAGGCAGTCAGAATCACATTAATTCTGCAGAAAATCTGCAACTGTAACGGATAATTGCTGCTCAGCTTCCTTTCTCCTTTTCATTCAATCTAAGACCCAGATCATGAAACATTGTTAACTAAATTCAAGGTAATTTTTTCTTCAACTTCTTTAAGAAAATCCTTCGCAGACATGATCTGAGGACCATCTGCCAAGGAGTGCTAGATTTTGTCAGGTTGACAATTAACACTGACTTTCAAAGCTCTACTCCTCATCTACGTTACAGCCAAACACACCATGTTTGTGCTATAGTCTTCTACTACTTATCTACAAAGTCTCATGCTTGTCTCATCATGTAAAATACAGGCCAACTTTCTGAGTCTTTTTGGCCATTTATAATTCCTGAATTTGGATTCATATAAAATAAAATCAAGTTATATATTTCCAACATATAATAACACAAAGTAAACATTCTTATTCCAAAAAGGAAGAATAAAGACCTCATAGGGAATGATCAAGTCAAAATACAACTAAACAAGTGTGAAACTCTGCTTTCTATCAGGAAGACCTGACCCGTGTCTCCTCACAGGGAAGGTTGAGATAGACTCTAAGTGAAAGTTGTTCTATATAAATGTATGCATCATATTCTTAAAAATTGTCGAAAGGGTTGCTGAGATGCCTCAGGGATTAAGAGTGCTTACTGTTCTTCCAGAAGACCCAGTTTCTCTTCCCATATCAGGTAGCTCACAATGGCATGAAACTGTTGCTTTATAGGATCTGATGTCCTTTGCTGGCCTCCATAGATGAATGCTTGTGACATACATACTCATATACATTTAAAATGACAATAATGTATTTAAAACTGTTAAAAATCCATAAGCCCAAGAAAGAATATTTTGAACTCAAAGGGAGACCAAAAACCAAAAACAACACACACAAACACACACACACACACACACACGCGAGCTCCTTGTTGCAGGAACAGCAAGAAGTGACACCCTGTTAAAAACAGTGTGTGAAATTTGCAGGGAGAACACAAGAAGATGTTGGTGTTACATTAAGCTGATATCTGCTTTGGAGATCCATATTGTAAGTAATACAAGAGAAGATGTTTGGCTGGAGGAAATACACACTGGAGAGTTATGGTGTCATGGTGACATCATACCATTACTGTTCTCAAATGGCTAAATGATGAATGGCAATAATGATGTGTTCCAAGTAGCATCATGAGCTGAAATCCTAAATTCCGGTGACTCAAAGTGTGACCTTATTTGTGGTTGGGGTCTTCCCAGAGGCTCGAATTAAAGTGAGGCTATTGGGGTCAGACTAATTGTATTATGTCCTTCATTCTCATAAGAAGAGAAAATGTGGACACAGGGTCATGTAAAGGGGAAAAAAGAATGTGAAGAAATGCAGGGAAAGCTATGGTTTACAAACCAAGGACAGAGGCCAGGAGCGAGCCTCCCTCCCTCATAACACTTAGAAAGAATGAGCCCTACTTATATCTTTCCTTCACCTTGATTTCAAATTCATGTTTACATTTCAGACATGTCAGAACCATGTAAGTCATCTAGTTATAGATGCTTTGTTACAGCAGGAATAAATAAGTAATATACTAAATGAAAGGGTAAGAAAATTCTTTATTTCATGCTTGCAACTTTCCTGTGAGCTTGAAAGTAGTGAGAAATGCAATATATTTGATAATTTGATAATATGTTATATACCTAAAATTAACAATAATAGATTTTAAGTGTTTTGACAAAGAAATAAGACAAGCATATGAGGTAACACATGCACTGACCAACTCAGCCCTTGCAAACATGTACATATGGGCACCTATCTGTCAAAGAACTGTGCTCCACACCACGAATACAGACAATTTTACTTGTCAATAAACATAAATATAATGATAAACTGCAATTCATATGCAAAAGTATAACAGTGTAACATCTTCTTGAGCTTCACCTCACTTACTTCCACAGGAAGCATGCGCATTGCTGATACATTGCAGAGTCCAGGGATTTTTGTTTACATCAGTTAGTTGTTCATGATTCACCCTAGCTGATAGACAAAGGAAAAGAGAACTTAGAGAGGGGTGTTCTTTTAGCTTGCACTTGTCAAAGAAAGGAATCTCTTGTGTGAATACTTTGTCTTCAGCTGAAAACTGACATACAGGCAGATAGCAATCGGTACACCTTCTCTGAGGCAAATGATTGTTCACCCCTCTGACCTTAAGTTTATTCTTTAACCACAATGCCACTTCCCACACATTATTATTTGATTCTCTTTGTCTCTTATAGCCTGATACTTTCCAGAATTTTTTTACTTATCGATTATGGAAACTTGAGTAAAGTTGTCAGAATAACCCAATTATTTACTTAATTTCATAAAGTCACATATGATCAATTGCTCCTTGCCATACTTCATAATCTCACTTGAGACTGCTGAGTATCTGTAAGTCTTTCAAACTCACCAGGCATTCTAGTCTAAGTTTCCACTTGCCTCAATGTGATTGCTTCAGATATCCTTAACGCCAGTCTTCTTAAAAGTCTGCACCATGAGCAGTCCTTCCTAAAATCTAAATACCACTAAATACCACAGTGACTCCTTCTCTTCCCCCCATTTAACTCAATGTGATTGCTTCAGATATCCTTAACGCCAGTCTTCTTAAAAGTCTGTACCATGAGCAGTCCTTCCTAAAATCTAAATACCACTAAATACCATAGTGACTCCTTCTCTTCCCCCCATTTAACTGCTGTCCTTCATTAGAAATGTAGCAAATTATAGATTCCATTAGTTATTATTCTTTTTTTAAAAAAATATTTATTTTATTCTATACATATTGGCATTTTGCCTGCACGCATGTCTGTATGATGATGGCAGATCTGGAACTGAAGTTATAGGCAGTTGTAAGCTGCCATGTGGGTGCTGGGAATTGAACTCAGATCCTCTGGAAGAACAGCCAGTATTCTTAACCACAAAGTCATTTCTCTAGCCCCTATTATTTATACACACACACACACACACATATATATATATATAATATATATCGCTGATCTTGCTTATAAAATATATTTTACAAACCAGATTGTATTTTTTCTTTATGGCTAAACTCATATATTATACTCACTAAGTGTTCATTGAATGTATAAACGAAATTACTTGACAATGCTATGCATTGTTCCAATGATCAAAAAATAGTATATATAGTAAAAACCAATTCTAGTGATGCTTGAAGAAAATCATCATTCATGTACCCAGTAATAAAAATCTAAAATGTCATAGCCACCATGGAAAACTGTTTGCAGTTGCTTCTCTAGACTAAATATGTGATTATCATATGATTCAGCAGGTATACCTCAGGACAAGTGAAAGGTATTTTCTCATAAAAATCTGCCTATGAATGTTCACTGTTTATAACAGCTGAAAATCAAAACCAATCCAGGTGCCCTTTAATGGATATTAAGGAAAACAGATGGTAGTGTGCCACTATGATGGAACATTTCTTATTATTAATAGCATAAAATGCTCATAGAGAATTTTATAAAGTCATTTTGTTGACTTCACTGGATTTTCCAAACTATATTTTCAGTAACATTACATGAAATAATAACACAGAGAAAGAAAGATGTAGTTATATGAAAATTTTGATGATTTGAGCAGTATCTATGAATTATTTATTTGTCTTAGCTACTGTTGCTGAAAAAAAACACAGTCTGACAAAAGCAACCTAAGAAAACAAGGATTTATTTCATCTTGTAGTTCAAGGGTCTTGTCTATTATGGCAAGGGGATCAAGGTCCCAGGAGTTTGAGGCAACTGTTTCCACTGCATTCACCGCCAGGAAGCAGAGAACAATGAATGGTTGTGCTCAGCAAACTTTCTTTACTTTCTACAGTTTAGGACCAACACCTTGGAATGGTTCCTCTTACTTTCACAATAGGTATTTCCACCTCAATTTACCTAATATACATAGTACTTCATGGGGTGCTCAGAGGCTAACCTAATCAAGCAAATCCTTCACACTCATGTCCAGAGGCTTGTCTTCTGGGTTATTTTAGATTCTGTTGACAACAGCAACCATCGTAGCTCTACAAGTTGTCAATTTAACAATCAAACCCATCGTCTCAGTGTGTGGGTGTACCCCTCGCACTGAGACAATGGGGATGTTCTATCGGGAACTCACCAAGGCCAGCTGGCCTGGGTCTGAAAAAGCATGGGATAAAACCAGACTTGCTGAACATAGTGGACAATGAGGACTACTGAGAACTCAAGAACAATGGCAGTGGGTTTTTGATCCTACTGCACGTACTGGCTTTGGGGGAGCCTAGGCAGTTTGGATGCTCATCTTACTAGACCTGGATGGAGGTGGGCGGTCCTTGGACTTCCCAAAGGTCAGGGAACCCTGATTGCTCTTCGAGCTGATGTGGGAGGGGGACTTGATTGGGGGAGGGGGAGGGAAATGGGAGCCGGTGGTGGGGAGGAGGCAGGAATCCTTAATAAATAAATAAATTAAAATAAAATAAAATAAAAGGGGTTGTGTAATTAAAAAAACAATCAAACCCATCACTTTTCTTTTTTAAAAATAATACTAGATTGTAAATTCTTCCCCCGACTCATAACTCTGTAACAATTTAATGTATATATAGTGTATTCTGGTACCCCCTTCATCCCACCCTTTCTTATGTTCACCCCATCTCTCTTCACCTCTACTCCTCAATGCTTATTTGTGTGTGACCCATTTAATCAGGACCATGTGTATAGCTGTTGGATTAGTGCTATCTACTGGAGACTAGAGTGACCACCAATGGATACATAATTGAAGACAATGCTACCCACTTTCCTAATTCTGTCTGTAGAAAGTAGTTAAACAGTGACAGTTACAACGTCTGAATCCCTCTTTCATCCTGTCTAGCTGTTGATAGGCCCAGTGCAGTCATCTGCTGTTGCTATTTTTTTTTTTTTGCTTGCAATCAACATCTATTTCCCAAAAGATGGCATTTTATACTCACCTTTCCCCTTCCAGTTATTACTGCCTTCCCAGTCCCATATCCTCAGTGTTCACTGGACCTTGGACAGGATAGCAAAAATGTCTTATTTGAGGGGGGATACTCAATCATTACTTATTTTTAGAGCTTTTACATCTCTGTCTTCTTTACAGTTCATTGGTAAGGGAAGCTTCTCTGGTTAAGGCTAAGAGTAGAACTAATATGTGAGTATAGACATTACATTTAGAAGAGGATTTGACACTCTAGTAACTCAGCTAAATAACAAATAACATAAAGTTCACCTAGAGTTATTGTGTCCTCACATGGGCTTTTGAGCCAGTTATAGATAAAGTATAAATTCCCTGCTGTGGACTGGGTTTAGATCCAGTAAGATCTTCCATAACAATTGTGTCCCTATTGTACAAGTGGGCACATCTTGTCTGACAAGTTGGTATCATCATTGGTAGTATTTATCTGGGTAAGATAATTGATACCTTTTCTCTGTCAGTGGCCAGAATAGCATATTCTTATACTGGAAAAACTAACTGATAGGAGAGAAACTCCCAGATTTTTACCAACTGGATGTCATTATACCTTGCAATCAAAATATGTACTACCTTCAGCAATAGGCTTTTTACCAGCTAGTTTTGGTGTTCTGTGTATCTCTGGGGTCTCCATTACCATCAATTCAAAAGGAGTTATCCCACACCTTGCATTGGGGGTTTAAGTTAACTAACCGTAGTGTCAAAGAGGCATCTTTTACCAGCCAAGCAGAGTTCAGGGTATCTAACTTTCAAATTCTGTTTCTTGGTTTGGGTGCAATATTATTGCTTTCCATATGGAAAAAAATTCATACTCCCCTTTTTGCCCTCCATCTGTGACTCCTAGCCCTCCACCTTCTCCCTAAATAAATCTCTCCATGCATAGTGTTCCCCACTTCATTTTCTTATTACCTATGACTTATTATCCAACCTTCTGTAAGACATTCCCTGATAATAGCTTTTCTCTTGATTTCTGCCTTCTTCAAGAACTCCAGTTTAAACACTTGTTTTTCTGTTTAAGCATATCTCATATAGTATAATTTTTTCCATTTCCATCTATTTCACTGTAACTTTAATTTTTCTTGATAGATAAATAAAACTTCATTCTTTATATGCACCACATTTTCATTATCCATTCATCAATTGGTGGATATCTACACTAATTCAATTTCCTAGCCATTGCCAATAGACTGGCAATAAACAATGATGAGCAAGTATCTTGGTAAGATGAAAAATTTTCTGAATATGCACTAAGGAATGGATTATCTGGGTCATATGATACTTCTATTACTACCTTCATGAGTAATCTTCATACGGATTCTGATCAGTTGGTACTTAAACAAACAGTGAATAAAGCTCACTCTTTCTCACATCTACACCAGGGTGTATTATCATTTGACTTCTTGCTGATGGACAGTCTAACTGGAGTGAGATGGAATCTCAAAGTAATTCTGATTTGCACTGCCTGACAACTACTGAAGTTAAATTCATTTTAAAAGTTGTTTACTTTATTGTTTTTACATTATTTCCCCCTTTTTAATGTAATTAAATTAATTATTAATATTATTAATTCATTAATAATTTTACATTATTACATCCTTCTTTCCCTCTAAACCATCTGAAATAATTTTACTTGCTCTTTCTAAAATTCATGGCCTTTTTCATTATCTGTTGTTATTAGTGGGAGTGGTAGTGGTCATGGTGGTTGTCATGTGGTGGTGGTATGTGTGTATTCCTAAAGACATGGATAAAACCTACTCAGCCTGTATAATGAACATATTTTGAAACACTTCATTGGCCATTGTCTACCTCTTTTTTAAGAGAATTCTTTCTTTGTATCTGTACCCCAATATTTGACTGTGACATAGATTTTATTGATGCCAAATCATCACTTTAAAGCCACAAATTTAAAGGTCTTTTCTCTCCAATCTCACAACCATCTCAGAATAAAAAAAGTGTGTTGTCTAGTTTTAAAAGTTCTCATAGTCTTTAATAATTCTAGCTGCATAAAAGTCTGAAGTCTAAATCTCACCTGAGATGTAAGGCTATCTCTTCACTTTTAACTCCTATACAATAAAACGTGTAATATAATGTCAAAGAGTAAATTTCCTATACTAAAATGGAGGAATGAAGACATTGAAAGGAAAGATAGAAATAACCACAGCAAAACAAAAATAGGACAGAAATATATCAGGAAAGCATCAACCCTGTACTTCACTCCTGCCTGATACTTATGATATAATCATCTAGGTTCCAAAAGGGTTAGGCAACTCCACTCCTCTATGGTTGTTCTCTGGAGTCTACTCTAGGCATGTAGCTTTCCTCAGTCAAGTTCCATGGTTGTGTCCTCTCTAAGAGCCTCGCATCTCTTTTATAACTTAGACTTCACCTTGGCAATAAAGGGCTTTTAGTGTCTTTTTGAAATGACTTGCATACATTGTCTGGCCTCCACTGTCATACATACCATAGAGCCCAATTCCATGACCCCAGCTCCTGCATCTTTCATGTCTGTGAACCAGTACAACACTACAGTGTTGCTGTGTGCTTCCCTTGGATTGCAGGCATATCAGTATCTGATTGCTGACCTTGGGGTACAAAACACTTTCTTAGAATGTTTTTGAGGATCAGAGAACTCCATCTTCTGCATTCTCAATTCAGTTTCTCTCCTTTCAAATAAGTTTGCATTTTCACAAGTTGGAGTCTTTGATGGATGGTAATTACTCTCAGAGAATGAATAGTTCCCTTTCTTCCAGCACAGAACAAAGTGTTTAGGAACCACTGTTTCTTTTCAGGCACACTCTGGATGCAAAATTCAGTTTGTTCAAGTTCTTTTCCTATTTAACAACCTTCACATTTTCTATAGCTTTCTACCAGCATTTTGCTCTTTTTGTCTCTCAGTCTAGATAAGCAGTGAGTTGTAAGCATGCTCTCATCTGCATGCTCTCGAGCTTTGAAAGTTCCTCTGCCAAACAAATTAATACATTATCCCTCAAGGTTAGCCTAACCAATGCTCTCCGGATACAGGCAAATGAAGCCATATTCTTGGCCAAAATATATTATGAATGCCCCCAATCCTGTTCCTAATAGCATTCCTGTTCCTCTCTGAGACTTTCTGAGCCAAGAGCTGCTGCTCTCTATATCTCAGCATTGCTGCAAGCTCCCACAGAAGTGTCCCATCTAATTCTGGTTCCAGTATTCTAGAATTTTTCTAGGCCAGAATACTGAATTCTACCTCAAACACTCTCAGCGACCCAAGAGTCTCTGGCCAGGTTTATCAGAACAATGGCTTTATTCTAGCCAGTTTACGACTTAGTTACTTTCACTGCTACTCTAGAAACAATTCTGAGGAAAGCGAAGGCTGATCTGGCTGTGGTTCAAGGGTACAGCTCACCATGATGAGTGGACCATATAGGAAGTGCTTAAAGCAATTTGTCATTTGGCATCAAAAGTTAAGAAGCCAAGAGCAATACATGCCTGTGCTCAGCCAGGCTTCCCCTTTTGTGCAGTCCTAAATGCAAATTCACGGAATGATGCCACCCTCCTTCATGGGGGTTCTCCCCATCTCAGTCCTATCTCTAATTCCTTTCAGGCATATGTAGAGCTTTGTTTCCTAGATGATTGCTGATCCTGTTAAGTTGACTATCAAAACACCCATAATTCTATTCATTTTTGGTTATGATATTCTGAAATTCTGTCATTGAAGGAAACCAGCTGAAAGGTACCTGAGATTTCTGTGTTATTTCTAAACAGTACATACAAATTATCTTAGAGAACACAAAAGGTTTAGTTTGAACAGTGTACTTTTATTTAATTCTAAACTTATGCAGTAAAGATGCTATGCATATTGTAGTTTCAAGACAGCAGCAAGCATTAAGCAAACATAAATGTAAACATTTAGATATATAATATAGATGTGTACGCATATATTATATAGTATAATGTGTAATATGTTACCTTGTTTGTGTATAAAATGGATATGTACACAGATATTTTATAGACATATGATTCCCATATTTGATTTTATTATATTTTAATTATATTTATTTATTTATTTTACATCCTGACCACATTTTCGCCTCCCTCCTCTCTTTCCTTTGGTTCCTCCCACCTATTCTCCATTTATTCCTGCTCTGTTTCTGTTCAGAAGAGGGCAGCCTTCACATGGGTATCAAAAAGCATGACATGCAGTAGTATTAAGTAGTATTAAGGCTGGGAGAGGCAACCCAGTATGAAGAACAGGGCTCAAAAGCCAGCCAAAATACAAGGGTCAGTCCTTACTCTCATTATTGGGAGTCACTGCTCCTACTTGGTCTCACAAGTAGATCAAGCTACACAACTGTAACATATACATAGAAGGCCTAGGTTGGTCCCATGCAGGCTTCCTGGATGTTGATTTAGACTCTGTGAGTTCCTATGGGCCCAGGTCAGTCGATTCTGTGAGATTTCTTGTGATGTCCTCAACCCCTCTGGCTTGTACAAACCTTCCTTCCTCTCTTCAACAGGATTCCCTAAACTCAGCCTAGTATTTGGCTGTGAGTCCATGCATCTGTTTCTATCAGTTTTTGAATAGAGGCTCCCTGATGACAACAGGGATAGTCATTATGAGCATAGCGTTATAACAATATCATTAGGCATCATTACATTGACATTTTTTTCTCCAATCATGCTTGGTTCTATCTTAGGTCTCTGGGCCATCCATCCTCTAGATCCTGGCACTCCAGACAGTGTTGGGGTGGGCTCACCTTCGTGGCATGAGTCTGATGCTGGATCATCCTTGGTTGGCCACTCTTATGACCAGGGAAGATTTCCAGTAGAGGGACTGGGACACCAACCCAGTAGACACAACCTTTGATCTATACTGTGCCCCATATTTGTATATTTGCAGAACACTCATAATGCCCCTCAACCCCTTACCTAATTTGTTCTAATTCTTTGGAATCCTCCATATTGACTTTATACATATTGCTAATATTAGTTTGTGTGATCTAAATCCATAACTTACTTAATTCTTTCATCAAGCTTCAGAGACTCTGAGTCAGTGATAGTGGTGATGTCAGTGGATAACTATAATTATCTAGAGCACCACATAGTGAGATGACAAGATAACATAGATGCTGGGTCACCACTTTGAAAACCAGAAACACTGGGGCTCAGATCCCTCTTTGTACAAGGATAAGTTTGAATGACATTATTTTTCAAGGGATTTTTTTCAACACTTTAATTTTTAGTTTTGAAAATTTCATGCAGATATATTATATATTATGATCCTGTAATTGTTCTATCATATCCCTATCATTTTTCTCTGTTATTTCAACTCTCATCTTTTCTATTTGGCTTTAAAATGACTATGACTCTTAATATTCTTGAAACTTGAACATCAGAATGTGATTCCAAATGAAGTTATTGATTTATCCTCAAATACTAGCTTTAATTTACATATGAAACCAGTAGAATTGTTTCTGATCTCTATTACAGAAAGGTTATTGACATATGATTTTTACCCTTACAGTTCTTTTAGGTACATGGTATGTTATATATCTATAGTTGGTAATAAGTCAGGATTCTAAATCTTTGGAGGATAAAAACTTGTAGACATTTAAGATACAGTTATAGGATCATTCACTATCATTGTATCATTATCATGCAAAGCCAAGGTGTGTTACACTTGCTAAACTTGAAAACAGTAAGAGTATGTGGTGATTTATAAAAGCACTAAAAAAGGCTTCCATGAAAGCAGCTTGTTTACTGTAATATTTATAATGCAACTTAATGTATCCATGTCATGTGTTTGAGAGAACTCCTGAGAAATATCCCATCCCAAGGTTAGCCAATAGCTGACAAACATCAGATTACTCAAAAATCCAGCATTTGCACTGCTCTGAACACCCCATGAAACTGTTTTGTCCAGCTTCTTGGATGTAAAATCTCCTGCAATTTCAGACTTGAAGTTGTTTTAGATTTTTAAACTAATTAACTCTTACTTCCTTGAATATCCAAGTATTAGTGCCTAATGACCACCAGACATGGACTCAACTGCACAGAAACATTGTCAAACAATTGCTCTAAAACATGAACTTCTCCACTAGTAATGAATACAGTTTTCTGAGTAAGTACCAAGAATGCTCACACAACTTGCAATTCTCCACCTAACTTAACTCTCACTAGCAGCATCTCCACAGAGACAGCCAATGGAATCAGATGAGAGATGCTGAATGGTGCCATAACACAATAAAGAACCCCTATTACTCCAAACCCCAAAAAGCTTTCCTGTGCTTCCAGCTGTTTCAATTATAAAACTAAAAGTCAAATATGAAATGTGTGGATCACGGCATCTGAATGACAATGACAGTGTGTATAGGAAACAAGTAGAGTGATGAAGCAATGGGAGGAATATTTTCTAAGTGTTGAAATAAAACAGTAAGTTTGTGTAACCCACAAGACTGTCTTCAGAGAATGATGCTGAAATACAGACATGAATACAAACAAAAAATCTGACTGGAGTGTGAAGTTACTCATAAAAGGATATTTCTAAGGCAATTAATTAAAAGAAAAAAAATAAAGTGCCACATTTAAAGAAGATGATGCAAAGAAATTTTAGACATTCATACTGTCTGCAAAACAACGAATTATGTACACTTTGTGATTTAAATCTGAAAATCATACAAATTGCAATGGAAGCGCTAGGCAGCAATAGTGAATCCAGTGAGAAAATAAGAAGTAAAAGAGTTTTAAAGCCTACTTTGTTGTTCAACCTGAAAATAAATATTCTGATAAACTGAGGACTTTGTTAATTGTGTATGTCATTTTGGTATGAGCACTGAGACACTACAAAGAGGAGATTTAATGAGAATACATGTATTCAAAGCCCAAACCAGGCAAACAATATCTATAAAAAAGAGAGAAAATTTCTAGGACAGCACAAGTTTTCATAAATCAAAAAGATGCCCAGAGAGAGTAATCTACCCCAAAGAAGAGAGGTCAACATGTCTTATATAAGAACACTGGAAAAGAGATCCTTTAAAGTTCCTTTGCTATGGACTGTTCGCAAAGTCATACCAAGTGGTATGTCTTACCAGTAGAGTCTAGACAGTAGGATCTGCCCATATCCATTTCCAAGGGCAGAATTCTTACAAATAGGTCTGAATTAGAGGTCCCAAGAAATAATGAAGTGGTGACCTAAAGCCCACATTTTAAAATTTGGGACCTGTGGGAAGATATAGCAAGACCTTCCACAGGTGAGGTTCATAGAGATGCTAAGGCCTTTGCTTTTCTCTGGTCCAAGTATTGTTAACAGTACATACAGAAAATTCCTACCATAGCTTTTACCCAAAGTTTACAACCTGAAGACTACACACCTTCAGAATGTTCATTACTACACAGCAGAGTAACTAAATGGAATTTCTGAGGAGATATAACAGCATGAGGGAGATGGAATTGGAAGTAGAGAAAAGTAGGGAAATTATACTGGGAAGGTCTCATCTGTCAGTGTAACAGTTGCTAAGAATTAATCCTGAACAATTCTGAGAACAATTGGGGGAAAGTTATGACTCACATCTAAAAGCAACCTAGAAGCAGAACTATTTTTCCTCTGTTGATTGAAGATAAAGGGTTCTTATTACCAAAGAAATAAACTCATGGATGAGGCACAGGATACAGATATATCTATATATCTATTTCTATATATGTATATAAACAAGGACACCTTCTCAACTGTGTTCATATCAGCTTTACTCATAATATCCAGAACCTGGGAACAACCTAGATGCCGCTCAACCAAAAAATGAATAAAGAAAATGTGGTACATTTACACAACAGTGTATGCTCAGTTCAAATACTCAGTTCATTGCTCTTCAAAACAATGACATCAGGAAATTTGATGACAAATAAATGGAATTAGAAAAACTCATCCTGAGTGAGGTAACCCACCCAAGAAAGACAAACATGGCATAAACTCACTTATAAGTGGATAGTGACTATAAGTAAAGCATAGCCATGTTGCAATCCACAGACCCAGAGAGGTATCAAGAAGGTTCATGGGCGGGGAGTGGGGGGGGGTGTTTCCTCGATCTTCCTAGAAAGGGGAAATAGAAGAGATTTCGTGATTGGAATCAGGGTTGGTGGGGTTGAACACATGAGCAATCAGGTTGAGGGGGTGCAAGACAGGAGAGTACTGAAAGAGATTACTCGATGGGTTGGGGTATTTCGGGGTCAGGTAAAAACCCGGCACAAGGGAATCTCCAAGGAATCTACCAGGACGACTCCAGGTAAAGACTCCTCGCAATAGCAGATACATTTAAGCCATCTCCTCTAACCAGATTGGTGCCTAGCCCAATTGTCATCAGAGAGGCTTCATCCAGCAACTATGCAAACAGACGCAGATCCACAGCCGAACATTATGTGGAGTTCAGGGAAAAAAGGGGAGAGAAAGGATTGTAGGAGCCAGAGGGGTCAAGGACACCTCAAGAAAACTCACAGAATCAACTGACCTGGGCTCAAAGGAACTCACAGAGACAAAACTGGTAACTAGGGATCTTGACTGATACTGACCCAGGCCATCTGCATGTATGCTAGCTAGTTACAGTTGTGTTGCTTGGTTCTCTAGTGGGACTCCTGACGCTGGAAGCAGGGGCTGTCTCCACTGTATTTTTTTACTGGATTTTGGGACCCTACTCCTCCTACTGGGTCACTTTGCCTAGCCTTAATACAAGGGGAGGTACTTAGTCTTCCTGCAATTTGATATGCCATGTTTTGTTGAAACTCATGGGAGACCTGCCCTTTCCTAAATAGAAAAGGAGGAGAGGTAGATTCAGGGTCCGAACAGAAAGGGGTTGTGGGGGAGGAATCTGGAGGAGAGGAGGGAGAGGAAACTGCAGCCAGCTTGTCGGGATGTAAAATGAATAAATAAATTTATTAAAAGATAATAATAAAGAATATATATAATATATGTATATAACCATATTATATATTCTACCCATATTCCTAATCTAAACTTCTGAAACCACCCCTTATCTTTCTGTTAGTTCCTACATCTTTTCCACCGGAATGTTCCACTTCCTCCTTGACACTGGGGTTGAAAGCAATCTCCACTTTAAAGTTACTAAAAGGGTGAAATTTAATTATGCTTCATAGTGTTTAGGAGTAGGCTTTGGGGAGATGGCTAGATTAAATAAGAATGTAAAGACAGAGCCCCATCATTGAGTTTTGGTATCTAGAGAGGAAGAGCTGAGGACATAGATGCAGAAACACTCTCCCTCTGTCCTGCTACAGGATGCTCTCTACTACCACAGGAATGTACCAGCAAGCAGCTTTCAGTAGAGTCTGTCCTGTGTTTCAAAACGGTGAGGTAAGGAAATCTCCTTTTTTCATAAAAGAAAGATACCTCAAGTGTTTGATTATAATAACAAACAGAAGAGTAATAGAATAAACCCTCTAAATGGCTTATTCATAGTTTAACATTTTCCAATTGCTTAAAAGCAATCAAGATTAAATGCAAACTCTGTCAAAAAAAAAAAAAACAACTTCACAACGTGATGTCATCTCAGGTAGCTCCTCTAATCTCCATTATTTCATTAGTGAATATTCAGTAAGCATTTTGAAGCTCTTAAACTGGAAATCTTATAGTCTATTACAAGAAATGATCATTTCCTCTTGTAATTGCAGTATAAAGAGTACTGTTAATGTATGTATTTTTAATTTTGGTATAATACAGATATTTGCACTGATTTTTGCAGACAGAGTTACAGTAACCCCTCACTTTTACTTAGAAGACTGTGCAGACACTGATACCCATGCATGCATTCGGGCTTTACTCACAACTCTATTAACCTTGGAGATATAAATTATATTTTGAATGTTTTCGAGTTGACAAATCCTCTGATTAAACATGTTTCTTTTTCCACAATTTTAAATTCCTAAATATGTGAACAAAAAAAGAAAAGAATTAAAAGGAATGATTTTAAATTTAGAAGAGGATCAGCTTCAACCATGATATAAAATAATTCTGTATTCTGTCATTTTGGAGCATATTTACATTCTTTACTTCTGAAAAAGTACAGCTACGCATTTGCTCACCATTGCTCATCTAATAGGAGTTCATCTTTATAGATGTGGTGTGCAGAGTTTAGCACTGGTAAACTGTAAGCATTTATTGTACCTAGGGAGGAACTGACTCACAGTGTTTCCAACTGTGATGCTAAGAATGTGGTCTGCTTGGATGATCACTGGGCTTAGTCCTAGAAGAGCCAAGAATCCAAATGTCTTTTCTGTACTTCATATTTTCTTGCAGAGTCTACTGAGAGCTATTTGGGTCCATCCCAGGTAATGCAAATAGAGTATTTTCAATAACTCTTTCAATTTATTTGTAAACTTTCTCTGGAGATGAGATTGATTTGAAACCAGTATACCCCAAATTTATATAAGAAAAGCATGGAATTCATGGATACTTTAAATCCTTAGCTTTTAATTAAAAAGCTATATCAATTTAACTCATATAGTTTATAGATAAAAAACTGTAAGCTCACAGAGATTAATTAATTTTTCACAAAACACTAACCAAAAATAAAATAAAATAAAAAACTCTGGATACAGAACTTCAACATGTTGAGATCAATAAAATTTCTGTTGCACTTGATTCATTTTCTTAACAGGCAATGTTTCTAGCCTATTCTCAGTCCCTAGTGTCTGCCTAATCTGAGAAATGTGTAGGAAATTGTCCCACAGGTAGGTGACTGAGAGACAATATAAATGACCACCTGTTCAAAGAGGAATTTTTGACTTGTAACTCCTAGTCAGAGCATTAGTCAAGCATTTGACTAGAAGGTCCTCACCCTGCATCTTCTGGAAGGATTGGGCTAGTGTAGAGTTTTAGAAGCAGTCACCTTCCACATGAATATGTGTAACATATACCTGGCACTTGAATAGAAATTTTGACAAAAAGCCCAATAAAAATTCAATTTTAAAATCAATTGTAAATAGTGTTTCATCCATCAATCATATTAAAAAAACATCCTTGATGTGAAGGTATTTACCACAAAAACTGAAGAAACACTCTGGGTGAGTGGTTTTCAGCTAGGCCCTAACATTTACACACCTTGTAGATACAATTATCTAGGCTCCACCCATGAATCCTGCATTCACTAAATCTCAGGGTATTAAAACACATATTCTTTGAGCCAGGTGGTGACGACACATGCCTTTAATCCCAGAACTAGGAAGGCAGAGGCAGGGGATTCTCAGTGAGTCCGAGTCCCGCCTGTTCTACAAAGCAAGTTCTAGGACAGCCAGAGCTGTTACATAGAGAAATCTTGTCTCAAAGAATCAAAACCATCATCATCATCACTGAGCCTTTTTACACACACCTTTCTGAATTTGGCACCAAGATTGGTCTTCTTGTTCCAGGAAGGCTAGAATGTGATCTGTAGTTATCATATGGCTCTTGATGTTTTGCATGCTCGGGATCTGTTCTGCTACAGAGCAATAGAGGACACTGTTACAGAAAGTATATACGAGAGGGCAGTGAAGACCAAGAGTGACAGAAGGGAGAAGCAAATACTTCATGCTGAAGAATATCATACAAGTTCTCTGTCCTTGTTGAACTAAGGGAGCCAAGCATGGTGCTGGCCCTCTGTGGGATTCTGAAGAGCTCTGTTGGATAAGAACAAGCTAAAGTCTTCTAAAGAGGTACTGAAGCCAGAAGCCAGGATGACAACCTGTGATAGCTGATGTGTCAACTGTCATCTCAACATCTTCTATAATCACCAGGTAGATGGACTTTTGAGCATGACTGTGCGAGATTATCATGTATATATATATATATATATATAATTTTTATTGAGCTCTACATTTTTCTCTGCTCCCCTCCCTGCCTTTCCCCTCCCCTTCAACCTTCCCCAAAGGTCCCCATGCTCCCAATTTACTCAGAAGATCTTGTCTTTTACTATTTCCCATGTAGATCTATGTATGTGTCTCTTAGTGTCCTCATTGTCTAAGTTCTCTGGGATTCTGATTTGTAGGTTGGTTTTCTTTGCTTTATGTTTAAAAACTGCTAATGAGTGAGTACGTGTGATAATTGTCTTTCTGGGTTACCTCACTCAAAATAATGTTTTCTAGCTCCATCCATTTGCCTGCAAAAATCAAGATGTCGCTATTTTTCTCTGCTGTGTAGTACTCCAGTGTGTAAATGTAACATATTTTCCTTATCCATTCTTCGGTCCAAGGGCATTTAGGTTGTTTCTAGTTTCTGTCCATGACAAATAAAGCTGCTATGAACATAGTAAGCATATGTCCTTGTGGCACGATTGAGCATCCTTTGGATATATACTGAAAAGTGTTATTATTGGGTTTTGAGGAAGGTTGTTTCCTTAATTTTCTGAGAAATAACCACACTGACATCCAGAGGGGCTGTACCAGCTTGTAATCCCACCAGCAATGCAGAAGTGTTCCCTTTCCCCTACAACTTCTTCAGCATAAATTATCACCAGTGTTTTTGATCTTGGCCATTCTTACAGTTGTAAAATGAAATCTCAGAATTGCTTTAATTTGCATTTCTCTGATGACTAAGGATGTTGAACATTTACTTAAGTGTCTTTCAGCCATTTTAGAGTCCTCTGTTAAGAGTTCTATGTTTAGGTCTGTACTCCATGAACTGAAAATCTTCTGTAAAGCAAAGGACATGGTCAATAAGACAAAATAACAGCCTACGGAATGGGAAAAGATCTTCACTAACCCCACATCAGACAGAGCTTTGATCTCCAAAATATAAAAAGAACTCAAAAAATTAGTCACCCAAAGAACAAATAATCCAATAAAATGGAGTACAGACCTAAACAGGGAGATTATCTCAATGGCATTAATCGAAGCAGAAAGATTGGCCCACTGTTGGTGGCACCATTTCCTGGGCATGAGACCCTTATTCTATGAAATGGAGAAAGGTGATGAACTTAGACTCGAAAGTCCAAATATTCTGAATGTTTATCCAATAGTGAAGAATAAAATGTCACACTATATTAGCATCTTGCAAAATCCAAACTTTTTTATATGTAGCAATTCTAACCTCACAAAATAAAAATCAGAGGTTAAACTAAGCTTCAAGTCCTAAAGAGGATAGAGTGTTTTTAGGCCAACAGCAAGGAAGAGAGATTATTTTATAAATTATGGTTCCTTGTAGCTTCTTTCCCTTTGGAAAAGGGGTGGGCCACTCCCACCCCCACCCCCACTAGCACACAGACACACATTTGTTTCTTTTTAGAAGGTCTCATTCTGTGGTCTAGGCTAGTAGACTAAACTGGTGTTGAAATTATATTGATTGTCATAGCTCCACTTCCCAAGTCCTGTGATATGGGTGTGTTGGGAGCAGAGGGCTGTAAGAACCAGCTAATATTGAGATAACATGACCTTGATGTAGATGTCTGGATGAACCAGCTAAAGGGACCTGACACCGAGCATATGGAGGGCTACAAATCAGCATAAAATGGCTGATACTAGATGTCCAGAAATCCCCACAGTAAATAGCAATGTAATCTACTATGTAACCACTTCTGGCAGAGTGCCACTTTTATTTGGTTCTGTATAAATATAACTTTGAAGTCAAGGGCTAGAGCCTCCCTGCGTTGCTATCTGTAAGCCTGTGTGTCAATGCCTACTTGTAGGCAGGATTGGGTGATGACCTATGCCTAGGTGCCTGCCAGTGTCTGTTGGTCTTAGCAGCTTCCCCCCACAGTAAATAAAGTGGGTCTTATCATTCTATGAATCCTCATCCTCTCCTCAACTGTCTACCATCACATGAAGCTCAGTCTTTTCTAGCTTCTGAACACAGTCATGCCCAGCTTGAGTGAATTTTTTACTCTAAATGGAATGATGGGCTTGGAGGATTTGAGATGTAGTGCTTGCTTAGCATGCACTATGAATGTGTTCAATTTCCACATACAAAGAAATACAAGAAGACAGATAGAAAGGTAGTCAGACAGACAAATGGAAAGAAATGAAGGAAGGAAGGAAGGAAGAAGGGAAGAGATGAAGGGAGTTGGAGGGAAAAACATACAAAAGGAGAGGGTGTGGGACTAATGAGAGAGACAGAATCAGTGAGAGAGAGACATTTGAACACAGAAGGATTAGAAGGCTGGAGGCTGTTTCAGGCTTCAGGGGAAAGGAAGCCAATGTAGGTGCTTCTTGACACTGTGGCATTCTAAAATCTGATGCCTGAATATTTGTTTTCTCATTGTCTCCATTTCTCCCTGCTACTCTGACATGAACTATTGACAGAGTTTCACTAGGCTGAAGTATAATTCAGGGAAATTGAATTTGCAGTTTTGCAGAATTGCACAATGCCTTTGCAATTCTGTATCAAATAATTTGCTTAAATCTAGTTTATTCTACCTTCTTGGTACTTGATAACTTATCAGCTGAAATATTGATTATATCATTATATGTTTCCCTCATTCTATGAAAAAAATGTGCTGACCAATTATATATATATATATATATATATATATATATATATATATATATATATATGTATGTATTTGTATTTTAATTACTTAAGTGCCTGTGGAATGAGATTGCCTGTTTGGGTTAATTCTCTTTTTGACCATTTCTTACTTTGTTTTCTTTCTCCCCTTTACCAAAAAAGTTCTTATGCTAGTCACCATGAATGAACTAGCATATGTTGGAGACCACTTTAAGTTGTATTCTCCAGGTTACGTGTAGCCTTTTGAAAGACTTTGTAAGGATCACACATATAAATAAACACAACTTGTTCTCTACTACAGAAAGACCATACCCTCACCATGCACTAGAACCCTGAAAAGGAAGCCCAACACGGTCCTTCCTGTGACTCAGATCTTATATCTGAGTTTCCTTCTAAACATATGCATTATTGTATGTGGCATTCTCCCCCCAGTCTACTCCTCCTTGAGATCCTTCAGTCTGCACACAACTACTAAATATCCACTGTACTGTGAAGCAATAAACAATGCAAGGACATCTCTTACCTCAGAAAGAAGGATAATTTAACACACTGTGCTATTTTCTTTCAAGAAATTATCAATGTTACAACAGAAGAGAGAATATTCAGGTTAATCTGCGTAAGGAGGTAAATTGCTAAAGATTTCACTTAGTGGTTCTGTCATAGGAAGTCCCACTAGGGACTTGAATGCCGAGAGGGGACTTATTTTTGTTAATCTTGTTTCTCCATTACTATGGCCATAAATGCTTGTATTTTAGACCAGCTCTAATTCTTCTTTGCTTTTCATTCTGAGGCAGGGTTCCTTTATAAGAGTTGACTGAAGTAGTCCATAGAAATCGCTTACATACCAGTTGACACGTAACACTCAGCACATTAGTACTGTACATCCTGAGCTTTGGTAGTTTTATGATTACCATTCTTCATAATGTTTTTTTCTTTTTACTTTTATCTCATCTGCAGTCAGTATATTTGGGATCAATGTTTTTCTGGAATCCACCCCCAACTTTTCTACCCAACTTTTCTTGATATCCTATCCATTCTTCCCTTTTTTCCCCACCATCTTTATCTCTACCGGTGGAATGCCACCATAGATGGGACCAAGAAACTTGGCAAAAGATAATCTAAACTTTGTGAATCTTGGTATTCTGTTCATGCCAAAGAGCCATTTTCTTACACATTATTCACTTGGACAGATACTTCAATATGTCCTACATGGCTGGGGCAAAGCAATCAAAGCATAGAATAAGGGATTTAATAGCATAAATCACCCTGCTGTCTGCCTGAGGTCACCTTCAATTGCCATAATGCTAATCCCCTCAGAAGAGCTTCTAAAGGAAGTGCTGTCTCTACTGGGTTTGCCTATGAGTGTGTCTGTGGAGGAATGTTTTAGTTAAGTTATATAAGACCCAGCCCAGCATGGGTAGCGTCATACCTTATGCAGGGGTTCCTGAGTAAAGAAATTGATCTGAACACAAACAAGAATGTTAGCATTTTTTGAGAGCATTCATGCATTTATTTCTCTCTGTTCTTGACTATGGATGTGATGTTATTGGTTGTTTAAATTTTCTTTCCTGATCTCTCCTACAGTGATGGACTCTAGCCCGAAACTGTATGCTGAAATCACCCCTTTTCTCCTCTAAATTACTTTTTGTTTGTGTATCTTATGGTAGCAACAGAAATTAAACTAAGAAAGTTATTATTTCTCTGTTTCCCCATATTTACACATCCAAAATGCCAGGTCTATAAAATTAGGGTTTATTTATTCAAATAAACATATTGCTCTAATATATCCTCGCTCTTTTATTTCAAATATGCCTGTTCCAATACCCCTTCTACTGTGATATAGAATTATATATCCTTTGACATCACACTGACAACAATTTGTTTCATCTTTGAAATAATAAACCTGCAATGGAATTTTTGATGACAAGGAGCAATAACAAGCTTACGTCAGTTTCAAAGGAAATGAGAATTCATTGCTTCATGTAGCTGAAAATCCCAGTGGTGACTTGAGCTTAGGCACCAGTTCATAAGTGTCAGACTTGCTTCTTTGTTACTCCTGTGCTTTGCCTTCAAGCTTTACATCTTTGGCTCATTATTTTCCTCACATGATAGAAAATGGTTCAGAAAGACATCGGCAACCTGCTCCTATGCTATATGATCCATGTAGAGGAAGCCAAGCAGGTTAGGATGCTTGCATTGGCTTGTGGCTCTATTGCAGTTCTTTGCCCACAGTTTACCTATCTACTCTTGACCACTCACTGGATGTGCACAGAAATCAGGGACCTAATATTGAAATCTAAAACCCACTTCCAAGATGATCCATGGAAAGATGGGGGCATTCTTTCATCTGTCAGTTTTGGGGCATCAGAGGCAAAAACTAAGAGGATTTCTAGCCAAAGAAACGAGTCATTCTTCAGCAGTGCAATGGATGACGGGAAGGCAGTTGACAGTGTCCTTCACCCTGAGTATGTCATCCAAGGCCTGTCACTTTGAGGATGGCATCCAAGACTGGTCACAAATCTAGTTCCAACATAAAATTCAAGTTTTCCATCATTCCTTTTCTTACATTACTCTTGTCAGACTGAATTAGCTGCTCAAAATTTCCATTTCCGTGATTTAGCTCCAAATTAACTTTTTTTTTTGTCATTCCTTTGGAATACCATACTTCTGCTTCTGGTGTCTCCTCAAACTTTGTCTTCTCAGACTTAAGAAAACATATATACCTGGTCAGCAAGATTAAAAGGATAAAATGTTTTATTTCTTGTTGAGATGATTTGATATGCATTTACATTCTAGAGCTGCAATAGATCTATGTATGTATGTATGTATGTATGTATGTATGTATGTATCTATCTATCTATCTATCTATCTATCTATCTACCTATCTATTCATCTATCTATCAATCTATCATCTATCATCTATCTAATATTTATCTTTATATGTGTGAGTTCCCCTTCATTCTCTCTCTTCCTTTTAACACAATTAAAGAAACTTACACAGTTTCTCTACAAGTTAATGATCTCTTTTTAAAATAGCAAAAGCATTGCTGACATAGATTTTTGAGGTAAAGTTTTAGGATGTCTGCAAGGACACTTATTAGAATATTATTCACAAAACAATCCAATAATCTAGAAATTATTACTGAAGTGCATCAAAGTGAATGTAAGAAGTCTAGAAAGTTCAACATTCACTATAACCCTGGCATTAGGAATCCATATGTTCTGTCATTCACAACAAAAGTCTTGTTCTATATGCCATTTATACTTTTCCAAGAAAGCATATGTAAATAAAATTATTTCATGTTCTCATTTACAAATATTATAATTATACAGATAAAACGCATGGCGTTTTCAAAATTTAATGGTCTGCGGCACATCAATTCCTTGACAAATAAGCAATAAATTCATATTTGTCTTCATCTTTTCATACTAAATCTTAAAGAAACCTCCTAAACAGTGTATATATACTACTGCCTAGACAAGTTGTTTTAATGTACATTCAAAAGAGTGTTCTCTATTGTGTTTTCATGTCTTCGGGCTCATGCTACCTACACATATACCGGCTGCTTCTGGAAATCCTCATATTGATCAAGACATCATCACCATCAATACTAAGATACTCATTACAGAGCATGTAATCAAGACCCAGTGCAGGCCAAGATCAAGTTTTATTCTAATTTCCTTTTAGAATAAATAAGTCAAGTAAATAAATAATGACATAAAGGCATTAAAAACCAAATTTTGTCATGAGATATCAACTGTAATTTTGGAACAAATGCATTGTAAATACAATTACATTTTATGTTGATTTCAAATATTAATGAGTGGTGAACATCTTCAATCAAGCTTTTAGTGATATAAGAATTCATATGGCTTTAAGTGTTTTTCCTCCTGTAGAGAACCCTATTTTCAGCAGCATGAAGGTTACCACTGATTATACAAAGACAGTAGTGCATAAATTATGACTTAGAAGGCTGGAGTGATGGCTCAGAGGTTAAGAGCAATGACTGTTCTTCCAGATAAAGACTCAATCTCTAGCACCCATCTGGTGGCTCACAAGTGTCTGTAACGTCAATCCCAGTGGATCTGCCACCTTCTTCTGGCCTCTAGAGACACTGCATGCATATAGTGAACAGACATACATGAGGCAAAACACTCAAACACACAAAATAATAAAACTAAATAAGTTTAAACAAATTAAAATATGACTACAACAGAGTTAGGAATGGAAGCTCCAGAAGATAATTGCTCACCAAATAATGGAGATGTATTCAAAAGAAATAGGAGTTGATTTTATGGAATTCTTATTATTAAATCTAGGATGATTTGAGCAATGAAATGGAAAATAGTGGGTTAAATTATAATCCATAAAATAAGACTCTTTAAATTTATTAGCATGAGTAAGTAACGTAGGAATAAATGAACAACTCGATTAAGAAATGGAGGAAAATAGACACAATTCCTTATAATACAACTATTGGGCTGCCTTGTCTAGCCTCCATATGAGGGCCTTTGCCTTGCCTTGTTATATCTTATTTCATCATGTTTGGTTATTGTCTCTTGGAGACCTTCTCCTTTCTAAAGGGGGAATGAGTCTTGTGGGAAGTGCATGTTGCAAAGAGCTGAGAGGTGTACACTGAGGGGAAACTGTGGCTAGGATGTATTGTTTGAGAGAAGAATCTATTTTCAATTAAAAATGGATAAAAGGAAAAAAAATGTATTCTTTTCCATTTTATCAGATATAAGAATTATAAACATACATTATAAGTGTATAATAAATTATCACAACTGCAGTAGAATACATCATTTTTAAAACTTAAGATTTGCAATTCTAATGGTCAGAAATTTGAATAGATTTTACCAACCTAAATTAAAGGTCTTGGAAGGAATGTTATCCTTTCTGAAAAGTTCAAAGTAAAATCCATGTTCTTGTATACACGTTCCTGCATCCTCAGACTGTGGCTCCTTTTATCATCAGCATCAGAGATAACCTTGGAATGGTTCTGTCTCACTTTGACACAATTTATATTCTTCTCTCCTTCTACATTTGAAGGGTCTTCAATTATAATGGACATTCTGGATAGTTCAGAAGAATCTTTTCCTAGGTCAATTGCTTAGTGACCACATTGTGTCTGTAATCATAGATCTCCTTTACAATGAAACACACACACCCATATACAGGCACATACATGCACACACACACGCATGCACATACATACACACATGAACACACACACACACACTGCACACAAACATGTATTCATATTCTGGATTGTAGAATGTAACCTTTTGGAAAAAAATACAACTCTGTCTGTAATACAGACTTTTGTTTGATAAATATTAAGGAAACTATGTAAAAAAATCACCACTTGGCGTACATTTGTAATAATTATTGTTTGAATCAGGGGATTCTCCATTAGGAGTAATGGGTAGCAGGTCAGTTGAATAGTTTCAGTCTCAACCTATATGACAGTTACTAGTTGCAAATGAAATAATTGCCTTTCATACAGAGATATGATAGAAACTACCATAATCAAGTAATTAGCGAGCCATGGGACATCTAAAAACTATGAACCATGTGTGTAATTACAGTACACAAAGGAGAGCAAAGGGTAGAGGATAACAAAATAGAGTATATAAATAAATAATGACTTATAATTATCCACATTTGATGAGAATCATAAGACAGATATCCAAGAAGCACAATGCATTCCAAGCAAACAGAACACGAAGGCATAATGGAGTGGAACAATCTGAAAGGCACAGCATAATCAGATCTCTTATACTAGTGTTAAAATATTAAGATAAGATAAGACAGAACATACTATGCACCAAGAATCAGCAACAAGGATACAGAGAGGAGCCAGCCAGATAAACAGAACTGGAGGAACAAAAATTGAACATTTTCAGAGTACAGAAGAGAAGAATGCAGTAAAAAGCACAAGTAGTCCAGGCTGTAACTGTGTAACCTGGAAACACATACTAAAATTATGAGAAAAAAAAATGACTTATCTCCATTGCCCAGCTCAAGAAGAAAGATGTGCTTGGCATCTCAGGAGAACAAGATGGTGAGAACATTCATTGTAGAATAATAGTAAATTCAGAATTTTGAAGCAATGCAGAGGGTGTCTCTTAATGTTTTAGGTCAAAACTTAGGGTGTTGATTCTTTCAGACTTGCATTATATATGCTATACAATATTACAATCACCTCCTGGCAGGGATTTCTGTAAAAATGAACAGGAAGTTTCTGAAATTCTTTTGGCATGCACGGGGCCTCCAATAGTCAAAATCCATTCTAAAAATAAAATGTTATTCAATATGAAGGACACACACAATTTAATATTAGATTTATTTTAAAAGCTGACATCTTTTGAGAACATGAGTTTCAGGATGCAAATGTTTTTGATACTTTGTTCAGAGTTCACTTCTATTGAGCTCATGTGACCCAGGGACATGGAGACATCTGTTTCTCTTCAGAAAACTCTGCAGAAGAAGACAACTATTATGGAGTCACCCTCTGTGCTCCAAACACACACAACCTTCATCTATAATGAAACTTGTGTTTCTTAGTTTATTTTTCTTATTATTCAGAAAAATACTAACGAACACTATAGGTGTCTTCAAGATAAAAACACAGATATATAGAGATAAAGATGAAGAGTTAGAGCGATGGATAGATAGATAGAGGACAGCCAATGGATACCAGACAGATAAATAATAGATAGTAGCCAATATATATCGATACACTGATGCAGAGTATATAGATCTGCTTGAGGAAAACTGAAGAGACTGATTTGGAAAAAATATAATTTTTTTTCAGAGCTGAATAAGGATTTATGTCACTGAGTGTGGCAGCCTCTAGGATCTATTGATGTCAAATTAGCTCAAAATCTCCTCAATTATTTCTTGGAAATAGGATGAAATGGGAGTTCTGTATTTTCAATCACACTGCAGTGATAAAAGCTGTGTCTTGTATCCCCTTCAAAACTTTTTCTCTTGAATTATCAATATTTAAGCGTACTCTTGCTTTGTCTGCATGTTAGCATAATTCAAGTCCAATCTAGCAGTCAAAACATACAAATTCAAAAACTAATCTTGCTGTAAAGAAACAAAGCTAATTTATTACAGTTCCAAAAGGAATTATGATGTGCTGCTGAAGTTTGTAACCCAAAGTCACACACAAAAATTCATGTAACCATCTCCCATAAGAAAGGAACAGAATAAGAAAGAAATGTGAATATTTTCTTTTATTGTGATCTCTCCAGGCTTCAGATGTAACTGTGCAGCTCCTGCCAATTTCAGAAGGCTATAATAAGAATCAAAGTGGACCAAAACTAAAATAATAAATGAGTAGATCATCTTTTCTTGGATTAAAAACTGTATAATATGGAACAAGTCTTTGGAAAATGCAGTTCTGAGTTTGAATCTTAGATCCACATTTCCTAACCAAGGAATTCTGCCAATCCTTTCCCACTTTCTTGGCCTCTGTGCTTATTTCTGTAAAAGAAGGGTCACCCATAGTAATGTCACGGGATAGTCGTGAGGGTAAACTGTGATAATGAGTAATAAAGTCCCCATTCAGGGAAGGACACCTGGTTGTGTTTCAGTCAAACAAGTTCCCTCTCCACCAAGGGGAACAAGGGACCCAGAGGCTGCTGAACATCAAGAGTGGGGAGAAGGCTGTCAACAGTAGAACATAACAATTTATAAATTTCTATTTCACAACAAGCTCTGGAACATTCATCGTCTGTGGAAATACACAAGTGCCGAGCCCGGGGCTGGTTCCCAGCCACAGAGTCCGACGCAAATGCACCTGAATGACTAACGTGTGTTGTGTGACTCACTCGTCCCTAACTGCAATCTGGGCCCATCTGCTGAGCAGAGCCACCAAAACCAGGAGGAGCCAGTGAGGGTTGCTGAGGAGCTCGAAGAAGAGGGAGTTCTGCACATTCTCAAGGTGTGTTAGGGAAATGGCTCCTAACCATTTTTTATCAGGCTCCAAAAGAAGCCAGCAAGTTTTCTACACATAGTTACATGTCTTCCTGGGCCTGTTCCCATTTTAGCAGAAAAAAAGTCACATTCTGGCTAGGGAACCAGACAATTTCCCTGATCAACTGCAAACTTGGTTGATGCCAAGATTGGAAACTAACCTGAAATCTTGCCTTCCTGCAGTCCCCAGCCTTGCTCACCTCTATGCTCCTCACTGTGCAGTTTCAGAGGAACATGAGCCTCCAGTGCACATGTTCCCCTTTCAAAACAGGCTCACAAAAAGCTATCTCATATTAGTGCCAATCCTGAATCTAGAACTGTGGCACATAGCAGATCTCCAATTGAAATGGATTAATAAAAATGCTGCAGATCCCCAGTGGTGGTAGACAGCAGAAATGCTGGGAGGTCCCCAAGTGGTGGCAGTTGGCTATGTGGTGGCGGGCAGAGGGCCCAGAGAGCAGCCGGTTTCTGGCAGGAATGGCTGCAGTGGCTGGTCTAGGGCAGGGAGACATGTGGTGGCAGGCAAGAGACAGAGGCATAGATAGGCATGCCATGCAGAGTGAGGTAGGATATTTATTCAATGCATTATGGAGGGAGAAGGGAGAAGAGCGGGGGGGGGGGGGGGGAGAGACAGAAGGGGAAGGGAAGAAGTGGGGAGAGGAAGAAACTTCCTCTTTGAGGGGCAGATGGAAAAGAGAAGGAACTCAGGCTGGAAGGTGAAAATCAGCCTGCCTCAGCAGACAGGGGAGGGAATGGGCATGGCTTGTCTCTTAAAGAGACAGAACAGATCATTACACCAATAATAATTAGTTGAAAGATAGATCAACAATTCATAGAGAAACCTAACAAGGTCTTTATTTAGTGATCATAATGAATGTAAAATAATAATATTGGGGCTTTTTCTGTAGAAAGAAAATCATAGCTTCAGATATTTATCAAAGGTACAGTGGTATAAAATGTGGGGGGGATGTGGTTATGACGGAGGAAGGTCATTGGTTAATTATAATAAAGAAACTGCTTGGCCCTCATAGGTTAAAACATGGGTGGGAGGAGTAAACAGAACAGAATGCTGGGAGGAAGAGGAAGAGAGCTCAGACGCTATGCTTACTCTCTCTGGGCCAGATGCGATAAAGCAAGCCGCCAGGTCATACATGCTGAATCTTTCCTGGTAAGCGCACTTCGTGGTGCTACATAGATTATTAGAAATGGGTTAAGAAGCTGAAACTAATGGGCCAGGTAGTGTTTAAAAAAATAAAATTTGTGTGTTGTTATTTCGGGTAAAGCTAGCCATGCGGGAGCCAGGGCTGTCAGAATGCAGCCCTGCCGCTCCCTCAACGTGGTTGTATTTGTAGGAAACAATTGTGGTTTGCAAAAAGTTCAGATACAGCCAATGTCTGCTTTATAAGGTTCTTCCAGGAAGTCAAGGCTGCAGAAAAGACCCACAGGGGCAGCAGGTGTCTCAATTCCCCACCACATAGTCTTTTCTCAGGTTTGTCCAGCTTTGTTTCCAAAATTTATCTTCTTACAAATTTTTATTCTGGATGTCCAGACAGGAATAACAGATGTATTTCAGTGGTTTACCTAGAAGTACAAACTTAACACACTAAATTTAAAAGATTATTTTATGTTTAGTTATGTATGCTTGTGTGTTTTTGTCTGTACATGTCATTACATGTGTCTGTGGAGGCCAGAGGGCTGGATTCCCCAGAGTTGGAGTTATAGGTGACTATGAGCTCCCTGCAATGAGTGCTAGAAACTGAACTCAATCTTCTGTTACAATACTGTACATTACTAAGCTCTGAGCCATCTCTCCAGCCCTGCAAAAGAATGAGTTCTTAAGTGCGTGTCTTGAAACCCACTGGAAAGAGGGATAGTGACTTAGAAAGAGAACATATTCGGAATGCCATCAACTGTGGTTCTTGTCGAAGCTCAGACCATTCCTCATTGGTAATTTCTAACTTGTTAAGCACAGATCACAGAGTTCCCCAAAACCAATTAGGAAACTGAGTCCTGAATTGAAAAGCAAAGAGCCTTTATTCTTATTCAAGTTTGAACTCAGACTCTTTGTGTGTTCAGCGTATTGGCTCAGTTGGAGAGCTCTGAGCACAGTTGGGTGGGGTTTTTATAATAGCAGAGAGATTTATAAGGTTCAGGACCCCTCATTGGCTGACATTTGTTTAGTGGTACCCTGGCAAAAAGGGGATGGGTGTGTCCTGGGCTAAGGGACATCAAGTGATTCTATTTACAATAGTTGGAGCATGAAGAATTTCCTTCGCATGGTCTGTTCCTGGGTGGAGCATGGGTGATCTCAGTTTGTGGTCTTTTTTTGGAACCAGGTATTGCCTTAGGTAAACTGCTGAGACTCAAGGCTTTATTGAGCTTATCATGTTTTGGCCGTACATAACTCACCTAGTGCCTCTCTTTGTCTGTCTCTAAAAACCAAGGGACTTGATTCAAGCACTTCGAGTATTTGAAGCAGTTTGTGACAGAATTTCCTATAGCTAAACATATGTACATAGTAAGATCCAGCAATCTCTCTCCCCTCTGCATATCTCTCTCTCTCTCTCTCTCTCTCTCTCTCTCTCTCTCTCTCTCTCTCTCTCTCTCCCATTCTCTCTTTCCTTCCTGATTCCATTTATCTTAATAAACTCCATGCTCAGACTCTGTCTATATGGCCTAATTGTCTCCCATTCAGTGCCCTCATCCACTAAGGTCCCAACTCAACCTGTAATCAAAACAATTAATAAAACCAGCTTACAGTGAGAAAGTTGGTTTGGGGTTAGATAGATCTGAATTCTAATCTTGAACTTGCACATATAACTGTGGAGTTTAGAACAGATTAAATTGCCTCTTGAAGTTGTCAGGTTCTGTATGTGGCATATGAAACATTCAGTATGTCTCTTAATTAAACTACGTAGAAAATAGCAAATTTGGCTCCTGGTGTTGCAGACTTTGATATCAGTTCCCCTTTCAATAGTTCTGAGATCAGAAGGCATTCCTAACTTTACTTCTGTTGGTTTCTGTTTTTCTCACCTTCACACACATTTGGTTCTGCTTTGTTTGCTTTATGCCTCTTACTGCCCACTCTGTCCTCTTCCCTTCCTCCCTCCTCTCCTTTGTTTTACACTTCTCTCCATATTTCCTTCTTCTCCCTGTCTTCATCTTGTTTTGGGCTAGCCAAGGCTCCACTCCACATCAACAACTGTAAACTCTGCTCGTACTAAAAGAAGTTACAGATATTTCTTCACAGTCTCTCTTAGCAGAGACCTCATGATGACCATTGGTGTTTAACAAAGTTCCAGCATTTGGACAATGCAGATCACACTTCTCCAGCACCTTTTCACTTTTATTTTTATTTTAATTTTTGAGACAGGGTTTCTCTGTAGCTTTGGAGCCTGTCCTGGAAACTAGCTCTTGTAGACTAGGCTGGCCTTGAACTCACAGATATCCACCTGCCTCTGCCTCCCTAGTGCTATATTAAAGGAGTACACCTCTACTGCCCAGCTTTACTTTTATTTTTAATTATTATTTTTTTTTACTATTAATGCCTTTTCTTTTGGGAAATTTTGTATGGGCTTTGGTAAAAGACTAAAATGTGTACCATGGTAGCTTCTCTAAACAAAATAATTCTTTGGGAAAAAAAAAAAACCTGACACTGTGGAACCAGGAATTTCATTGTGCCCTCCCTCCTACTTACTAGACTACCTGTTCTCAAGAGTGAAATGCCTAAAATTCAGAGACTAAAACCATTAAAGGCAAGAGTTCAGATCATGAATACAAAGAAATTAGAATGGTGCAATATTATGGGAAAAACTGAGATAGCCGGACCTTCCCTTTGGGCAACATATGAGGGGAACTGGCCTATGTAGTAAGACTTAAAAAAGTAGTGTGTGCTCCCCAGGAGAACTCCTTTTTTCAAGGTCAGGCATTTGGATGAGGGTCTCTATTCCCTACTGGGCTTGTGGAATGTTCCTCCTTGCTAAAGCAGTCATTCCTATCTCTAGAGAAATTTATGACCCTTCATTAACATATGACTGCTGCAGACTGTCAATGTCAGTGTTGGCTGGCTTCCTCAGCCCCTAATCTCAATCTACACCTCAGCTCTCCCGTCTCCAGTTTAATCCTTTGCACAACTACTTAGTCTAAATGGAGTAATCCATTCTCAATTAAAGCTGCTGGCAGTCAACCTCAGATTATGTCTGTCTCCCTCTTCTCTCCCCACATAGACTTTATACATCCTCTTTGGGACCTGACACCCACCCCTATGCCCTGCTGACATGGATCTCCAGTATTCTCTCATGTGTGTCTCCCTCCCAAATCCCAAGTCTACAATTATGGATTAAGTCTATCATATTACTGGGTACACATGTACATTATATATGAGGTCATTCCTGAGTTCAAGACACAACTGTGTCAGGGCAGAAATTTGTAATACCTTGTGAGAGAGGAAATGGCATTGAATTAATCTGTGGTTCATTTGCCCTGAGTACATGAACTGCAGCAGCAAAAAGCCATAGCTCATCAACCAGCTACCTCACACACATAGCATAGGACTCCAAGGTTCCAAAATTAATGCCCACCCTCACATTACTGGTTGAAAATATTGTCCTCCATTTCCTCTGTTCCTCTGCTTTGATACATTTTCTCTACAGAGATAAGACCTTTTACCTCTTTGTTACAATCCCTCCAACAGTCGCATAATGTACATGGAATAAATTGAAGTCCTCAATATCACCCATCAGGATTATTAGGGGCATTTCTTATAGCACCTAACTGTCACTATCCTCTTCTTTCACTACAGTGACCTTACTTCAGCTTCTCAGACACACTACACTTTTATCATCTTAATGTCTACACAGTGCAAGCCTTTATCAGAATAGGCTCCAAGATTTCCTAGATAGCTCTTCCTCAGAAGTCTAAGTATCCCATATGGAGAGACTTCCCAACACTAGTCTTGCTAATGCAAATTTTGTTACACCCTAATTTACAGCATCATTCTATTTTAATTTTGTTACACTACTTTTTATTGGCCCAGTTATCTGCTATAGTTTTGTGTTGTTTATATGCTTGCTGGAGTCAGATGCTGCTAATATTATTGGCATAGTGTATGGTGAGTTCAGTAATATTCAGATTCACCATCTAGGTGCTCAGTACTCTTTCTCATGGTTAAATGCAGTATTTTCCTGATCCTCCTAAAAGCAGCTGTGTGTTACTTAGTAAAAGAATGTAGCCTAGGTGTCTCCTTCTCCTTGAAGTTCTCTTGCTGGGTATACTAGTTAGATTTTTGTCAACTTGACCCAAGTCAGGGAGAGGAAACCTTAGCTGAGTAACTTCCACCATTAAATTAGCCTGTGGAGCATTTCTGTTCAATGACTGAAGTAGGAGGGAGGTTCCTGTCCACTGTGAGCAGTGCCGCTCTGAGGCAAGTGGTCTTGGTTACGTAAGAAATCAGACTGAGCAAGCTGTGTAGAACCAGCCAGTCAGCAGCACTGTCCTCTGCTTTAGTTCCTACCTGCTGGTCCCTACTTTGAAGCCCTGTCCTTTTTTGCTGTTAGACCTGGGAATTGCAGGACAGACTAAACTCTTTCCTCCCCAAGTTGGTCTTGATCAGTATGCTATCACAGCAACAGAAAAGCAAACTAGCACACTCCGTCTAACCATTCCCAGACTTCACCTGACAGTGGAACACTGAATACAAATTTTTCCTTTCTTTACTTATCTTCTTATGATCTGAGAAATGGGTTTCCTACCAAGCAGGAATGGATGCTTATCTTATTTTAGAATACTGCATTAAAATTTTCAACAGCTAGGCTTCAGATGATTTACTTCTTGCTTACAAGTTGTGTTTAGGATAGAATAAACATGATTTTTGTATCTTTTTAAATCCCCATTTTTCATTTATCTACTAAAGAACTCAACTACTTATAGCAAAAACCTTGGTGAATTTGCTGTTTAGCTCTGCAGACAATGAACAGAAATGCCACGCTTGTGAACAAATGTTTTCCCCAAATTTGAACTCCCTTTAAGATGTTTTATTGTGGTATATGTTGAACATTTATTCTGCACACATACTTAAGCAAAGATTTGTTATGATCATCCCTCAAGACCTTTCCCCTTCCTTCAAATCCAGGGTGAGCATAGAAAAAAGAAGAAATTAAAGACATATCAAAAGAGATTGACAGTGAAATGTGACATAAATATTTTGGAATTTGATCTGTGGTTTAACACATAGTAGCTGTTTGACATTGACAAATTATTTAACCTCCTTAGCTGTAATTTTCTCAGTAGTGTGACATTTAACACCTGTTCTCTTCTTTGCTTGATTGTTGTTGTAGAATCTAAATGAGTTCACAAAATCCTTGAGTATTAAGAAAATGTCAGCTCCTGTCATCAACGATAAGTCACTGTAATTATGGTCTTCACTTGGGATGTAGTCAAGCAAAGGAGCTGGGTCGCTTTGGTGCTCCTTGAGGAAACCAACGGCCTTACCAGAAGGATTACAGCTCTTTTGTTTTTCCTTAGAAAAATTAATCTCAGCTGAGTACAGCCTCTGAGGAGGAGGATGGGTTTGTAAACAATTACACAGAAGTAGTCACATGCCTTTCTCCAGATCTGACCACCACATGAGCGAGGAATAATGTGGATGCTGTGGATGAACAAAGCATTTCATTTTGTTTGTCTTGAAAGCTAAGGATTCTTGTGTGATGTTGAAGGCCATTTCATCTTCAGGGTGAAGGTGAAGGGAGGATGGATTGTCTCTGTTCTCTTACAAGGACAATGTTGGGTTTTGGGAGAGGAGAATGCATCTGGGATTTTGTGAATACCTATTGTTCACAGGTAAATATTAATAGAAATACTCACCCTACATTATCTGCCAAAATTAGCCTTCTTCGTGCCCCATGGCTGTATTTTTATCTCTGAGATCACCATGAAAGAATGAGTCCTAAAAGGGATTATAAAACATTTCTACAGCTGTGAGGACTTTATTCACTGATCAAATAGGGTCAAGATAGGAGGGGTCATTTATATTTACATTCTAATACAATTTTATTTCTAACTACTGAGAAAATCTGATGAATTCATTTCTTACTTCCTAATAAGCCCCAGTTTTCTCATAGTCAATTTAATAATAAATTACATGAAATTTGTTATTTGTGTGGACTAGTTTTATGTCAACACAAGCTATTGTAACCTGAGAGGAGGGGACCTCAATTGAGAAAATGTTTCCATAAAATTGGGCTGCTGGCAAGTCAGTAAAGAATTTTCTTAATTAGTGATTGATGGGAGAACTTAGCATAGTGTGGGTGGGTCGATCCCTGGTCTGGTGGTCCTGGATACTATAATAAAGCAGGCTGAGCAAGTCATGAGGAACAATTCAGTACACAGCAACTCATGCATGGCCTCTATATCAGCTCCTGCTTGGAGGGCTCTGCCCTGTTTGAGTTCCTGCCCTGACTTTCTTCACTGATGAGCAGTAATGTGGAAGTCTAAGCTAAATAAACTCTTTCTTGCCTGACTTACATTTAGCCAAGGTGTTTTGTCACAGCAAGAGTAACCCTAACACACCCCAAAGGACAAAGTATTTTAAAATTTAAGATACTGATTTCACACCCTTTGTTCTATGAAAGACAAACCACTGTTCTAATTTTGTTTAGTTTCATTATTTTTGTATGTATGTAATTTGTTTGTATATTTACATGTAAGCACATACTATAAGGCTCTTTGGGGGAAAGTTGAAGAAGGTAAGGTTTCCAGAGAAAATATCTGAATCAACATTTAAGGTATTCAGCTCCTCTGAAAACTCCAAGATCTAAAACAAAGCATTAAACAGATATATTTAATTCATTGTTTCTTTGTGTGTATATATATTCTAATACCTTTAGGAAAATTAGAGTGCATTATTTTAAAGAAGAAATAATATTCCATCACTATGCCTTAAATAAGTGGTTTAAGATAAAATAAAAATCTAGCACTTCAAGAGAGTTATTTGTTTGGAACTCTCTCTGGGTATAAATCTCATAATATCTTCAGTGAAAACCAATCCAAGGTGTTCTTGCTCTCTCTGTCTCTGTCTCTTTCACTCTCTCTGTCTCTGACTGTGAAATTCGGATCGCATCTGGTCCCTTGATCTCAAAGATGATGGGTATTACTTAGTATAAAAATACACTTCAGACTATGTAAAAATACTGTATGAAAAGAAACAATAGGACTTGAGCCAGGTGGATCCTTGGGAGACAAACATCCTAGTGAATCATTCCCATAGATATCTCACATATATATAGTCAGTCTTTGTCTGTTCAAACATATCTTCTAGTCTACTGTTCTAAATATAGAAGTTCATCAATCTGACTACAGGGCAAGGCCAGTTTGGGCACCCTCTCCTCTATTGCTTAGGGACTTAGTTTAGGTTATCCTGGTGGATTCCTGGGAAAATATCTAGAGCCAGGTTTCTTGCTAACCCCATAATGGTTCCCTCAATCAAGAAATCTCTTTCTTTGCTCTCATCTCTGCCCATCCTCCATCTCTACTATCCCATTCTCTCAACTACTCCTCACCCCTCCAATTCTCCTAAATATCTTTTATTTATATTATTGATTTTTATTGAACTCTACATTTTTCTCTGCTCCCCTCCCTGCCTCTCCTCTTTCCCCTTCAACCCTCCCAAAGGGTCCCCATGCTCCTAGTTTACTCAGAAGATCTTGTCATTTTTCTGCTGTGTAGTACTCCATTGTGTAAATATACCAGATTTTCCTTATCCATTCTTTGGCCAAGGGACATTTAGGTTGTTTCCAGGTTCTGTCTATGACAAACAATGCTACTATGAACATAGTTGAGCACATGTCTTTGTGGCACGACTGAGCATCCTTTGGATATATACCTAAAAGTGGTATTATTGGTTCTTAAGGAAGGTTGTTTCCTACTTTTCTGAGAAATAGCCACACTGACATCCAAAAGGGCTGTACCAGCCTACATTCCCACCAGCAATGCAGAAGTGGTCCCTTTACCCTACAACCTTTCCAGCATAAGTTGTCATCAGTGTTTTTTATCTGGGCCATTCTTACAGCTGTAAGATGGAATCTCAGAGTTGTTTTGATTTGCATTTCTCTGATAACTAAGAATGTTGAACATTTCTTTAAGTGTCTTTCAGCCATATTAGATTCCTCTTTTGAGAGGTGTCTGTTTAGGTCTGTATTCCATTTTTTATTAAATTATTTGTTCTTTTCTTGACCAGTTTCTTGAGTTCTTTATATATTTTGGAGATCAGACGTCTGTCTGATGTGGGGTTATTGAAGATATTTTCCCATTCTGTAGGTTGTCATTTTGTCTTGATGACCGTGTCCTTTACTTTACAGAAGCTTTTCAGTTTTAGAAAGTCCCATTTATTAATTGTTTCTCTCAGAGTCTGTGATGCTGGGGTTATATTTAGGAAATGGACTCCTCTGCCAATGTGTTCAAGTGTACTTCCCACTTCTCTTCTATGAGATTTAGTGTGGTTGTCTTTATGTTGAGGTGTTTGATCCTTTTGGACTTGAATTTTTTGCATGGTGATAGATATGAATCTATTTTCATTCTTCTACATGTTGATATCCACTTATACAGCACCATTTTTTAAATATGCTTTCTTTTATTTCCATTTGATAATTTTTGCTTCTTTGTCAGAAGTCAGGTGGTCAAAGGTGTGTGGATTAACATCCAGGTCTTTAATTCAGGTTTTGTTTTTTTTTTTTTTTTTGGTTCTCCTATCTGTTCTTATGCCAATACCAGGCTGTTTTCAGTACTGTAGCTCTGTCGTAGAGTTTGAAGTCAGGGATTGTGATGCCTCCAGAAATTCTTTTATTGTACGGGATTGTTTTGGCTATCCTGAATTTCTTGCTTTTCCATATGAAGTTGAGTACTGTTCTTTCGAGGTCTGTGAAGATATATGCTGGGACTTTGATGGGCATTGCATATGAATCTGTAGATTGTTTTTGTTAAGATTACCATTTTTCTATGTCTATTCTACCTACCCAAGAACATGGGAGATCTTTCCACTTTGTGGTGTCTTCTTCAATTTCTTTTTTCAAACAGTTTAAGTTCTTGTCATACATGTCTTCCACTTGTTTGGTTTGAGTTACTCTAAGATATTTTATATTATTTGTGGTTATTGTGAAGGGTGTTATTTCTCTGATTTCTTTCCCAGCCCTTTTATCATCTGTGTACAGGAGGGCTACTCTTTTTTTGAGTTAATCTTGTATCCTGCTATATTACTGAAAGTGTTTATGAGTTGTAGAAGTTCCTTGATAAAATTTTGTGATCATTTATGTGATCTAGCATATTATTAGCCAACAGTGAGAGTTTGACTTCTTCTTTTCTGATTTATATCCCCTTGATCTCCTTTTGGTGTCTTATTGCTCTAGCTAGGACCTCAAGAACTATATTAAATAGATATGGAGAGAGTGGACAACCTTGTCTTTTCTTTGATTTCAATGGGATCACTGGGAGTCTCTCTCTATTTAGGTTGATGTTGGCTCTTGGCTTACTGCATTTTGTATTTATTATGTTTAGGTATGTTCCTTGTATCCTTGCTTTCTCCAAGACCTTTATCATGAAGGAGTGTTGTATTTTGTCGAAAGCTTTTTTGGCATCTAATGATATGATGACCATTTGGCTTTTATTTTTCAGTTTGTTTATATGATGGATTAAATTGACAGATTTTTGTATGTTGGATCATTCCTGCATTTCTGGGATGAAGCTGACTTCATCCATAGTGGATGATGGTTCTGATGTGTTCTGGGATTCAATTTGTCAGTATTTTATTCAGTATTTTTGCATCAATGTTCATGAGTGAGACTCTTCTGTAGTTCTCTTTCTTTGTATTGACTTTATGTGGTTTGGGTATCGGGATAATTGTAGTCTGATAAAAAGAGTTTGGCAATGTTCCTTCTGTTTCTATTGTGTGGAATAATTTGAGTATTGGTATTAGTACTTCTTTGAAAATCTTGTAGAATTCTGAGCTGAAACAATCTGGTCCTGGGCTTTTTTTGGTTCAGAGCCTTTTGATGACTGTTTCTATTTCTTCAACAGTTATAGGTCTGTTTAATTTGCTTATCTGCTTTTGATTTACTTTTGGTAAGTGATATTTATCCAGAAAGTTGTACATTTCCTTTAAGTTTTACAATTTTGAAGAGTACAGGTTTTGAAATATGACCTGATGATTCTCCGTATTTACTCCATGTCTCTTGTTATGTCACCTTTTTCATTTCAGATTTTGTAAAATTTGGATGTTTTCTCTCTACCTATTGGTTAGTTTGTTAAAGGTTTATCTATTTTGCTGGCTTTCTCAAAGAACCAACCCTTTGTCTCATTGATTCTTTGTATTGTTTTTTTTTGTTCCTATTTTGTTGATTTTAGCTCTTAATTTAGTTATTTATTGCCATCTAGTTCTCTTGGGTAAGTTTGCTTCTTTTTGTTCTAAAGTTTTCAAATGTTCTGTTAATTCACTTGTGTGGGATTTTTCCAGCTTCCTTATTTAGGCACTTAGTGCTAGATCTCTCCTCTTAATACTGCTTCATTGTGTCCCATAAATTTACACATGTTGTGTGGTCATTTTTAATTTCCATTGAATTTTAGGAAGTCTTTAATTTCTTCCTTTATTTCTTCCTTGACCCATTGATGATTCAGGTGAGCATTGTTTAATTTCCTTATGTTTGAGGACATTCTGGAATTAGTATTGCTGTTGACTTCTAGTTTTAAATTATGGTTATCTGATAAGATACATGGGGTTATCCCATTTTTTTAAATTTGCTGAGGTTTGTTTTGTTACCGAGTATATCATCAAATTTTTGAGACAGTTCTGTGCGGTGCTGAGAAGAAGGTATATTCCTTTCTGTTTGGATGGAATATTCTATAGATGTCTGTTCAGTCCATTTGAGTCATAACATTTGTTAGTTCCCTTATTTCTCTTTTAAATTTTTGCCTGACTGACCTGTCCAGTGGTGAGATAAAAGTGTTGAAGTCTCTCACTATTAGTGTGTGTGGTTTAATGTATGATTTAAGCTTTAGAAGTATTTCTTTTACATATGAGAGTGCCTTTTTATTTAGGGCATAGATGTTCAGTACTGAGATTTCCTCTTGATTGATTTTTCCTGTGACTAATATGAAATGTCCTTCTTTGTCTATTTTGTTTGATTTTAGTTTGAAGTCTATTTTATTAGATATTAGAATAGCTATGCCCGCTTGTTTCTTAGGTCCATTTGATTGGAATATTTTTTCCCAACCCTTTACTCTGAGATGATGTCTGTCTTTGAGGATGAGATATGTTTCTTGTATGCAGAAGGATGGATTCTGGTTTTGTTTCCAATTCATTAGCCTGTGCCTTTTTATAGGTGAGTTAAGTCCATTTATATTAAGGGATATTAATGACCAATGATTGCTATCTTCTGTTAATTTAGTTTTGATTGTTAGTGATGTTAATTTTGTGCATTTTTCCCTTTTTTGGGATTTTTGGTATAGGACCATCAATTGTGTTTTTGTTGGTGTGCCCAACTTCCTTGGTTTTGAGTTTTCCTTCTAAAATTTTGTGTAGCACTGGGTTTGTGGCTAAGTATTGGTTAAATCTGGTTTTGTCATGGAATATCTTGTTTTGTCTTTCTATGGTAATTGAAAGTTTTGCTGGATATAGTAGTCTGGGCTGGCATCCATGGTCTCTTAAAATCTGCATAATGCTTGACTACAACTTTCTGGCTTTCATGGTCTACAATGAAAAGTCAGATGTACTTCTCATAGGTCTGCCTTTATAAGTTACTTGGCCTTTTCCCTTTGCAGCTCTTAATATTCCTTCTTTACTCTGTATGTTTAGTGTTTTGATTATTATGTGGCAAGGTAACTTTTCTGATCCCATCTATTTGGTGTTCTGTAAGCTTCTTGTATTTTCATAGGCATATCTTTCTTTAGGTTGGGAAGTTTTCTTCTATGATTTTGTTAATAATATTTTCTGTGCTTTTGAGTTAAACTTCTTCTCCTTCTTCTATACATATTATTCTTATGTTTGCCCTTTTCATGGTATCCCTTATTTACTGGAAATTTTGGGTTAAGCTTTTGTTAGGTTTAATCTTTTCTTTGACTGATGAGTCTATTTCCTCTATTGTATCCTTAGCCATTGAGATTCTCTCTTCCATCTCTTGTATTCTGCTGTTCGTGCTTGCGTTTGTGGTTCTTGATTGTTTTCTCATGATTTCTGTTTCTATAATTCCCTTGGCTCTTGTTTTCTTTATTGTCTCTATTTCAGTTTTCAAGTCTTGAATAGCTTCTTTCATATGCTTGATTGCTTTTTCTTGGTGTCCTTTAAGTGATTTGCTGATTTCTTCTAATTTTTTTATTTGTCTTTTCCTTCATTTCCTTGAGGTACTTTCTCATTTTCTCTTTAAGAGTTTCATTCTCATGAAATTAATTTTTAGGTCATTTTCTTTTGCTTCATATATATTTGGTTCAAGTATTGCTGTCGTAGGGTCTTTAGGTTTTACTGGTGTCATGTTGCTCTTTGTGGTGTTGTGTGTGTTCTTACCTTTTCTACTCATCTTTTCCTGTATTAGTTGTTGTTGGGGCTGTCTGTGATTCTGTTGATTAATCTTCTAGGTGCCAGTGAATCCAAGGCTCAGATGGTTGTTCCTCATGTTAGTCAGTGCCAGGGTTCTAGTTACCTCATTGCTCATTCCACATTTCTGGAGATTGCTCAGTACCATGGGGCTTTGCTTCATTTGCTTGGAGTTTGCTGTATCGAGCCTACTGTAACCTACATTGTTGGCTCAGACCTATTTCTGTAAAAGTCCCTGGTCTGGATCTGTTCCAGAGTAGGGCCCTGGCTTGGAGTTGGTCCTGCAAATGTCTTTGGGTCTGGTCTACTCTCTTGGAGTTCCTAAGCTTGGGTGTTCCAAGACCTGCAGAGGACCTGTCTCAGGCTTACTCCCTCAGAGGTCCCAGACTCACACTCAGACCTGCAGAGTTTTCCGGTTCCTGTCTATTTCCTTTGAAGTCCTGGCTCAGGCCTAGTCTCTCTGAGGTCCCAGACTCATGCTTGGACCTTCAGAGATTTCTGGTTTCTGCCTACTCCCTCAGAGGTCCCAGATTCAGACTCAGACCATCAGAGGTTCTGGCTCAGGCCTAGTTGTTCAGAGGTCCTAGACTCATTCCCAGACCCACAGGGGTTCTAGCTTAGATCTACTCCCTTGAAGATGCCAGATTCACATCCGGACCCTCAGTGGTGTCTGGCTCTAGCTCGCTCATTCAGCAGTTACTCCCTTATACCTGTTCCAGTGGAGTTCACTGTCTCAGGTCTGCTCTGGACCAGGTCACTGGCTTAGTCCTTTCCACCAATGTTCCAGGACAGGATTAGCTTCTGCTCCTATGAAGCTTGCTTTCTCAGGTCCACTCAGGCCTGGGTAGGTACTTCTGAATATCTTAATATCACCATAGATCATTTATTCAGCAACTGATGGAAACAGAGACAGACTCCTGCATTGGAACAATGGACTGAGCTCCCAAAGTCCAGTTGAAAAGTGGGAAGAATGCGAATATGAGCAAAGAAGTCAAAACCATGATGGGGACACCCACTGAAACAGTCTACTTGAGCTAATGGGAGCTCACCAACTCCAGTCAGATTGGGAAGGAAATATCATAGGTCCAAACTAGTCCCTCTGAATGTGGATGACAGTTGTATGGCTGGGACAGACTGTAGGGCCACTGGCAGAGGCACCAGGATTTATCCCTACTGTTTGTATTGGCTTTTTAAAACCTATTCTCTTTGTGTTGATACCTTGCTCAGTCTAGATATAGTAAGGAGGGCCTTGGACCTTCCCCAAAGCAATGTGCTTTACCCTCCCTGAAGATTGGATGCAGGGTGGGGTGGGGGGTGATAGCTGGAGGGAGTGGGAGGAGAGGAGGAAGTAGGAACTGGGATTGGTATGTAACATAACAAAAGATTGTTTTCTTTTTAAAAAAATAATAAAAAGTTAAAAGAAAAAAATGTTAAAGTTACAATTGTCTACAGATCTTTAATAAGTTTCTTAGAAAAATGAGAATGTGTTGTCTAGACGTGGAAGAAACAGATGAATGTCCATGTGAAATCAGTTTGTCTTGTCCATTCTTTTGTTAAAATTGGTGCATGTCACGACAACGCTTGAAGTACAAGGCTTTCACAGAGTCATTCAATGATGAAGAAAATCAGCATTCAAAGATCCTTGGATAAGTTTTCAAGGCAGCTGACAAAAGATAATATAATTTAGAATAAATGCTATCAGCATTTATAAGTTCTTTGAAATTTAGCTTTATAAAAATACTTAGCAATGCTTTAGATATACTACTAACTTGGTTCATTTATGCAGCTCTTTAGAATTCAGGCTTTGGTGAAAGACTCATATATAATTATTGATGCTGTGTACATCTCTGGCATATGTCATTAACATACCACTTTCAAGCATAAATGGTAAAGTGACTAATGAATGTGACCTTATAGAGCAGTAATATTTGTGCATATGTGGTAAAAGAGTTATTGTGTCAATAGATTTTCCTGTTTTATCTGTGTGGGTCCTAAATATAATTACATATATATTGGCAGAAGTTGCTGTCCCACCTGGTGCTGCTGGTATTCAGTCCCAAATAAACACACAGAGGCTTATATTAATTATAATTATAGGCTTATATTAATATTAATTATAATGCTTGGTCTATGGCTCAAGATTATTACTAACTAGTTCTTACAAATTAAATTAACTCTTTTAGCCATGGCTTGGAACCTTTTCTCAGTAAGGCATTCTCATCTTGGTTACTCTTTGGCTGGTGGCTGCATCTCTGCCTTTCCTTTTCCTGGAATCCTCCTAGTCTGGGCTCACCACCTATACTGCCTGCCTTGCTACTGGCCAATCAGTGTTTTATTAAACCAATGAGTAACAAATATACTCTTATATACTCTTTACAGTATACAAGAGCATTATCCCCTAGCAATATGTACTTATAAGAGTACAGTATAGGGCATTTCACTACAGAGGCAGAAAGGAAGATGGCATAATGACAAAGTAGAGCAATTGTAACTTTGAAGATAAAAATTCTATGACAAAAATAAGCAAGAAGTAAAACTCTAGAAGTCCTATGGGAAAAAAAAATTAATTGGTTCTACCTTTAAAATTGTCCTAAAGAACAAGACATTTTGTAAACACAATTTAGACTCACTGAATTAAAAAACAATATATTTTTCTTTTTTTAAGTCATTGATATTTAGTAATTTGTTGCAATTCCAATCACATATTAATACTATGTAGACTTCAAGTCACTGATAGTATCACTTTCATTGTTAACAATCCTTAAGGCCACAACTGGGCTTGAGGCTTATTAATCTTAGAATCTCAAGAATATATGCCACATCTTCAACAGACTGAGGATGAAAACTCTTTAATGTGGAGGTAGATGAAACCAAGTTAACACCAAATATTAATCCAGAATGATGTAACTGTTTATACATTTCTTAATTTCTCTGCACCTTGATTATCTCATCAATAAGTGAAAGTTATTAACATTATCATTACTCTAAAGATTTAGGTCATGGTGAGAAAATAAAACATGTCTAATTCTTTATTTTTATTTGACTTCTCAGACAATCTTAAAGACAGAAGAAAAGAATCAAGTAGAAATAGCTGAGACAAAAATCTGCATCATAGCATAGAAGGAAGTAAATCCAAAGAAAAGGATGTCCTTTGGAAAATCTGTCTAGGTTTTCCCTGTGTTTATTTCTGTTCCTATATATGGCCCATACATACCAATTCAGAGTCCAGGTGAGAACACCTGATGACATCACCCTAGACAAAATTTCACTCTGTATTTGAAGTTGAGAAAACAATTAGACATTGAAGAATTATTTTTTAAAGTTTTTTTTACCATTTTTAAAACTTATTTTTAAAAAACCTGACTTTACTCATTTTACATGACATATCCATTTCTCACACCTTTCCCTCCTCATGCTCCCTCCCCCTTCCGACCATACCTCCCCTTCTAACTCCCACCCACTCCTCAGAGCCATAAGGGTTCTCATGGGGAATCAACAATGTCTAGCACATTGCTTTGAAGAAGGACAAAGCCCTCCCCTCTATTTCTAGGCAGAGCAAGGTATCCCTTCAGGGAGAATGGGTTCCAAAAAGCCAAAACAAGCAGTAGGGATAAACCCTGGTCTCTCTGCCAGTGGCTGCACAGTCTGCCTTAGCTATACAACTGTCACCCACATTCAGAGGGCCTAATTTGATCCTGTGCTTGTCCCCTCACTGCCAGATCGGATATAGAAGGCTTCCATTAGCTCAGGTTAAGCTGTTTTAGTGAGTATCCCCTTCATGGTGTCTTGATGTCTTTGCTCACATTCTCACTCTTACCTCTTTTCAACTAGACTTTGGGAGCTCAGCCCAATGCTCTGCTGTAGTTCTCTGCATTGGCTTCCATCAGTGGCTGGATGTAGGTTCTATGATGACATTTAAGGTAGTCATCAATATGACTACAAGGCAGTTCAGGCACCCTCTCCACTATTGCTTAGGGTCTTAGCTGAGGTCATTTTGTTGATTCCTGGGAAGTTCTATAGTGCCAGGTTTCTTGCTAGCCCCATAATGGCTCCTTCAATGAAGATAGCTCTTTCCTTGTTCTCCATATCTTTCCTTACCCCATCTTGACCATCCCATTTTCTCTAGATTTCCTCCTCCTCTCCTTCCTCCATCCTTCTCCCCTTCTGCCTTCCCTTTTCCTCCCACCCTCACACTCCCAATATTCCTAGGAGACCTTGTCTATTTCCCTTTCTCTGGAGGATTTATGTATGTTTCTCTTAGGGTTCTGCTTGTTACTTAGCTTCTTTGGGGTTGTGGACTATAGACTTCTTATCCCATGAACTCAGAGGAACTCTTAACGACAGGCTGCAGCTCCATAAAGAGGAATAAGATGTGAGTGATCAGTCAGCCAGCTGGACACTCCATCCTCTAGGTACTACAGATAAACCCCTGGTCTTTCCTCCACCTGCATCAGCTTCTCTAGCCAATCAGCTGGCAGGTTGGCTACTCCAACACCCCCTTGTGAACTCAGAGAAACTGAAACACAGGCTGCCACTACAAACAGAGGCCCAAGTGAGTGATAAGCCATTCAGCTGGATACTGGCTGGATACATTCTCTATTTTTTACGTTTAAAAAATTATTTGTTTATTGTTATGCTTGTTATTGTTTTATTTATTTATTTATTTATTTAATATCACGACCACAGTTTCCCTTTCCTCCTCTCCTCCCACATCCCTTATCCCCCACCCCATCCACAATTCCTCCATTTCTACTCAGAAAAAGGCAGGCATCCCATGTCTATCAACAAAACATAGCTTATCAAGTTGTAGTAGGACTAAGCACCTCTCCTTATATTAAGGTTGAATAAATCAACCCTGTATAAGGAATGAGTTGTAAGTCTGGCAGAAGCATAAGAGACAGCCTCTGTTAAGAATCCCACTCTTAGTAGTCCTACAGGAAGACCAAGCTACACAACTGTAATATATATGCAGAGGGCATAGTTCAGTCCCATGCAGGCTAATTGATTCTGTAAATTTTCTTTTGGCATAAAAGGCAGGCTAACAATCAAAAATACAATAACTTATTCTATTAAAATCCAGTGAGCTTCTATCCTTAAGTGGGTTGAAACCCTGACCCTTCATCTTTCTAATACTATGGAAGTATTAGCCATAGACACCTCTTGTATAGGAAAAAAAGTTTCAATCCCAAACAAAACTAGGGTAGTAACACACACATCTTAATTTGAATTCTAATTTTCATCAATAATTCCTGATTTATTTCTGAATTCCAGCTTATTTACAGTAGAATAAATTAGATTCGCCTATCAACTTTTTTCCCAAATGTCCTCGAATGATCAACTTGGAATTGGTTGAGATTGCAAACTGTATTTTTTCAGTTATGCAGTATGCATTTTAAGTCTTCAAAATCTGTAAATCTATGTGCTATTACATTGGGAAATGATGTTCTCTTGTTAAATAATTGGGTACCAAATTGTGAGTTCAATTTGAAGGTTTCCTATACTATAGTATTCCAATTCCATTTCAGAATAGGGCTGTGGGACCTACTGTACTGTATATGTTAAAGTGTTCTAAGCCCTGTAGAGATGTGAAAACTGCCTTGGAGATGTGATATTACATAGTTTAAATTTACAGGCTTAGGAGACACTTATTGGACTCTTTTGGGCCAGGGAAATGGCTGTGAAGCCTGATGACATGAGTTCCATCTCCCGAAGACACATGTTGGAAGGTGAGAAGTGACTCTAAAAAATATCCTTCCTCTTCCTTTCACCCATATGCTGTGACAGGTGCACACACACACACACACACACACACACACACACACACACACTAAATATTTTTCAAAATAAATGCTTATTTGAAGTAATTGTTTAAAAGAATGAAGTAACACAGAATAATTGGAAAATGAAGGCGAAAAATAAAGCCATGGGCAGGCAAATACATAATAAATAAAACATAGATAACCATCCACTGTTCTGTGGAATAACAAGATTTTAGCAAAGAGAAACCTAGACATAGCTTGGTGATGCCAATGATGATGTAACAGTCCTGGACCCAATTTTACAATTTTAACAATCATTCCCTGAGCTTTCAGACTTATTCTTACTCTGCATATGTTTAAATGCTGCTCAAAGATACTAATGATGATTCCTGTCCTGGAATTAGCTCTTGTAGACCAGGCTGGCCTTGAACTCAAAGAGATCCATCTGCCTCTGCCTCCCAAGTGCTGGGATTAAAGGCGTGCGCCACCACCCCTGTCTTGAAAAATCCCCAAAAAAAAATAGTAATGATGAAACTGTACTGACTGTGATGATCAGTCTTGGTTGATGCATTTGGATTCAACAACACTTTGACAGGTCTACGAAAGCATTATCAGGAAGAATTAACCATGGGGGCACTTTCTACCAGAAGCACCAAATAGAATGAAATCAAAGGACAAATCAGTATTTCTCAGTTGCCCACTTTTGCTTCATGTGGATAATTGCATTTGGCTCATAGTTGTTGGTTACTGCCATAAGAACTTTAGCTTTTCCATATGAAATGAAGACTAGAAGTTCTCTGATTATCATCCAGGTCTTCAGTGCCTGGTAGGTGCTGCTGCGACAGATGGCCTTAGAAACTGAACATCTACTGGGTTCTGAGCCTTTCAGGTATAAAAACTACAACTGTTGGAGTACTTAACCCTTACTGTGCAAGTCAATCTAGCATGTCTACTATTGCAATATATTTATTTATATATTCATCAGTGTTGTTCCTCAAGAGAGCCTTGACTAATATACAAGGTTCTAAAATTGAAATATGCACAGAAATTATGCCAGGAGACATAGGGACAGAGCTCAACTAAACATTTACATTTTCAAGCATACTCAGAGGGTCATTAGAAGTAGCAGATGGAAATCCTGTGTTTTAGTGGGACAGGAACTGTGGAACCCAAAGTAGAAGAGCTTACCTAGATTTTGAGTATAAAGCTGAGCTATTAAACATCACAAGATCTTTGAAATAAGAAGAAAAGAATCTGCATGCAAATACAGAAAGGTATCAAGAAAGCCATCTCCTTCTGGTAACTCATGGAAGAGAAAAACTTCTTTAGTGAAAATGGAAAGGTCTAGAGTGTGCCATAAAGCATGTCAGCTTAAAATTTGTTACTTGTATGGAGTAGGACACAAGAGAAAAACAATAATGCAAAAAATACCACCATAAGACCATTGGAAACTTCAAGATTGAGGCTTGTACTAATGACAAGAAACTACATAGTAAAGATAATTCTAAAATCAAGAGGATATGTGTTTCTCATTGACAGCAGGAGATGGTGTGGTGAGAAAAACCACCATGGAAAATAAACACATAATTCAAAGTAACAATTTACTTAAGGAAATGATCCACCACACGGGAGATAAACAGAAACAGAAAAGTACAAAATTAATATCCACAGAAATTGAAATTAGAGAACATGAGAAAGAAACTATCAAATATGTGCTTTTGAAATGATTAAAGGTAACTGAAAAAAAAACAAAATTAAATTCAAAAATAAAGAAATTAAAAAAAATATATGAATAACTTGAACTTGAAAAGGAATTGATGGCATAAAGAAAAAAAATTATGTAATCTTTCATCTGCTGGGCTATATAGTGGATTAGTCATAGCTGAAGAGAAGAGCAGAGATTTGGAAGATTACAAAAGGCACAGTTAAGCCGGGCGGTGGTGGCGCACGCCTTTAATCCCAGCACTCGGGAGGCAGAGGCAGGCGGATCTCTGTGAGTTCGAGACCAGCCTGGTCTACAAGAGGTAGTTCCAGGACAGGCTCCAAAACCACAGAGAAACCCTGTCTCAAAAAAACAAAAAAAAAGGCACAGTTGTCTGATCTAAGCAGAAAGACATAATTGTGCATAAAGACAGAGGAGCTGAAGAAGCATGGTGTAGAATATTAGCGTTTTTTCATATTTGATGATGTGTGTATGTGATAATGTATGGCACACAAGAGGTATTGTAAAAATAATTGTTGAAGAACTGAACAAATGAAGAGAAGAGAGGTAGAAGATACTTGGTAAACAAATAAAAATTAATTGCACCATGGCTATGAAGTTTTCATAATTCAACAACAATAACATGTCAGTGTTTTAAAAAACAATAGAGGAAATCAAAGAAAATATTCACTTACACAGTACACAGTGAAACTTCAGACAAGAGAAATTTCAGAAGCAAACAAAGGAAAACACAGACAATGACCAAATAAGAAATCAGAAAGGAGACAATGCTTCTTTGCCCTCTTGGGTGCAACCAGAGGCCAGGAGACTGAGGGCCAACAAAGACATGATGTTTCTTAGTCCTCAGAAGTGCAATCAGAAGCCAGGAGACAAAATAACAAAGTGATTTTGGCCAAATGACTTGTAATACTTTGGTGTAATTCACAATTGAGAGTAAAGCAAACATGTTTCCATCAAATACTAAAAATGTATTGACCATCACCAAAGTACTAATAGAACTCAGGAGAAAACTAGACTGAGAAGGGATTAGTTGGGTTCATTAAACACTGGTGGAGAAAACTTAGTGGACGCTGAGTATAAATGTACATGGGCAAAACAAATAATACCTAAATTATCGAAATTATAGGCCATATGGAATAAAGGGTTCCTGAGCAGTGCCATAAAAGACTGACACAACGCAAAGCGGAACAGTACAAATCTTAATCTCCTTAAGTGACTGGAAAGGTTAGAGACACTGACAGATTTCAGGTACTTTTTCATCTATGAATTCTAATGTCAAAATGCATAAATAGTACACAAACACACATTCTTGCACTTCCTTCAAAACTAGTAAAGAAGACAGAAAACTGTTTTAAAAGTCATTAGTCTAGATGAATCAAGGGAGGGAGGAAAAACTCAAAGGTAATATTTATTAAGCAGAAAAAGATAGAGTTGGATTATAAAATTAACTTGAAACATCAATAACCAATATCTATATGTTCATGTTCATTTTATTTACTTAAAGACAGAAATCTTCAGATTGAACTTGAGAATGTCAGTAAGTTTTATAGACAAGAGACTCAAATAAGACACAAAATAAAGGCTGGAGATGTAGCTCAGTGATAAGGTACTTGCCTGCCTATTGTGCACAGGACTCCTGTTCTGATCAGCAGTAATGCAAAATCAAATCAAAAGAGCTACAGAGAAGCAATAATAGTAATACAAGGATAGCATGAAATCGGTGTATACAAAACATCCTAAAATGCCAGAAGCAAAAATAACTTCACACAAAAGGGTCTTTTAAATTTACACACCACAGACAGACAGACAGACACACACACACACACACATGGGGACAGTCATTAAGAAGTTTAACAATTGGAACTAAAAAGATAATTCATCAGGTAAAAACATTTGTTGAACAATTATAAGTACCTAAGTTCAAATCCTTAGAATACAGACATGAGAAAAAGCTGGGCATGACCAAACATGTGCCTGTGACATTGGCCCACTGGAGAAAAGAGAAAGAAGATTCTGGGCCTTGTTGGATGCCATCCCAGAGATATGTTCAGTAGGAAACCCTTTCTCAAGGGAATAAAGGCAGAGAATAGTAGGTCAGGACACCTTATGTTCTTCTGTGCGCTAGGTACTCACACAGGAGTGTGGATCCTCTCATATGTTCATATAAACACACATACACACACACAGAGAAAATAGAAAAATGTTTGCCAGCATTTTTATGTTGTTTTAAATAATGAAATAATAATTACCTAGGATAGGATTTCTGAATATGTAAACTGTCAATATTAAGACATTAAGATATATCAAATGATTATTATTATTCAGAAAAACAAAATAACATATTTAGAAGTATACTATAAATCTTCTTTTTTAAAAAATTTATTTATTTATTAAAGATTTCGGTCTCTTCCCCGCCACCGCCTCCCATTTCCCTCCCCCTCCCCCAGTTAAGTCCTCCCCCCAGCCCGAAAAGCAATCAGGGTTCCCTGTCCTATGGGAAGTCCAAGGAACCCCCACCACCATCCAGGTCTAGTAAGTTGAGCATCCAAACTGCTTAGGCTCTGATGTGGGAGTGTCATATATCAATCTGTTGATTTCATTAGCTAAGCAATAAAGAAACTGCTAGGCCCATTTGATAGGCCCACCCTTAGGTGGGAGGAGTATACAGAACAGAACGCTGGGAGGAAGAGGAAGTGAGGTCAGACTCCACAGCTCTGCTCTCCTGAGCAGACGCTTCAGAGAGACGCCATGCTACCTGCTCCAGGGAAGACGCACGCTATGAAGCTCTGACCCAGGATGGACTTAGGCTAGAATCTTCCCGGTAAGACCGGTGCTCACAGATTGTTAGAGATGGTTGATAGGGATATCAGAATTAGCCAGTAAGGGCTAGAGCTAAGGGCCAAGCAGTGTTTAAAAGAATACAGTGTCTGTGTAATTATTTCGGGCATAAGCTAGCCGGGCAGGTGGCTGGGGTTTTGGGGACATAGCCCTGCCGCCGCCCCCTATTACTACAAATGACGCCCAGACGTGTGGCTAAATGAGTCCACAGAAAGCCTGAGAAAGCTTGGAAAAGAATAGAGTAAAGCATGTTTCTTATGGCAATTTCTTGGGTCTGCTCTGCTTGCTAGAGGCAAGCAAGCACCTCATCTAAGAGAGGCTTCCTGACTCAGCTTTAGCTGCAAAGCCTGCAGCTCATTAAGAGGTCCTGCCACGAAACACTTAAACGGTGTTGGCGAAAAGCTGAACGCATGCTATTCGGTTTTCAGCCATAGCAGGAAAAAAGCTGCACGTTTAAAAATGCCGGCTTTCTGGGCTGTCCTGCCAGGGCAAACTCTGACTGTTTGAGGCAGGAGGGCCGGCTACCAAGAGAGGACTTGAGTGTTGTCTGTTGTAGCTCGCTGGCTAGCAGGGACCTTGCAGCCAATACCTCAGCCATGAGGCTGGGAAGCTAAGGAATGGACTGGATCTAGCTGGCAAAGCCACGCCTTTAGTCCTACTGATATTGCTTGGTAATTTAAAGGCTCATGTGGTCAGAAAAAGAGAGATATACAGTAAAGAGAGCATCAAAGACAAAGCAAAATTTTAAATGATTTACTGTGTGTTAAAAATATATGCAAGCTGAAAGTTGAAGTTCTTAAAGCAAAAAACAAAAAAAAAGGAAGCGAGTTGTTGTGTGTCGTAGTACACACCTTTAATCCCAACACTTGGGAGGCAGAGGGAGATAGACCTCTGTGACTTCAAGGTGTGGTAGCACATGCCTTTAATCCCAGTGCCTAAAAGGCAGAGACAAACAGATCTCTGTGAGTTCAAGGTGTAGTAGCAAACGCCTTTAATCCCAATGCCTGGGAGGCAGAGACAGGCGGATCTCTGAGAGTTCAAAGACAGCCTGGTCTACAGATGTACGTCAAAAAGCAAAAAGTTAACCTAGGAATGTCACATCTTAGATTCTTAAGCGCCTAGTGATTTAAAGGCGCAAATCAAAAGTGCTCCTGGATAGTAAAAAATTGTAGATTCACAATAGGACAGATTCAGACCGCTAAACGAGTCACACTGTTGGATGAATGTACGTAGGCTTGGGAGAGAGAAGGAAAAGAATATAGAGAATAAAGTTAATGCTTAAAAAAAAAAGGTAAAGTCTTTAAAGAGACAGAGTACAGATAGTTATAGATATAAATAAAAATAAGCCGCGTAAAGATGGAAAATTCACAGAGAGTCTGGATTATGTACATTGTGTTTTCTTTAAAATTTTTGACTGTGAAGGAGCTAAGTACAGACAGACATTTCATTATATGGGCTGCCCAGTGGAACCAGAACGGATATCATGAGGGTATGATTTCAGAATTTGGATCTAAGGATATGATGCTTTGGAAAGGAGTTTCTTATTTTGTTTTCACAGAGGATGAGACCCTGTTCATTTCTTCAATTCCGATTTGGTATGATGGACCACGTCCTCCTGAAGGGTTGCTGTGAACATCTTCAGAAAATTGCTTTGCTCAACTGCCAACTGAGATGACCCTGGCACACAGGTTATACCATGAAAGACCTAATTAACGACGCCCTCATTCAGCAGGAAGCAGTTTGGAGAGAAAAAACTGTGCCCATGTTCCCAAAATATTGTTTATAAATGTTCTTTTACATTTAAAGGAGGATATGATATAGACATGAATAATTTGCATTAGTATAGATTTTGCTTTATTGATAGAGATTTAAGGTCAATTTTGTTATATGTATAAATGTTTCTGATGTAACTTTTACTTGATAACTGTTTTGTTATATGTAATTTTGCTATGTTAAGGTTAAAGCCTTCCTTTTTTTGTTTAAACAGAAAAAGGGGAAGTGATGTGGGAGTGTCATATATCAATCTGTTGATTTCATTAGCTAAGCAATAAAGAAACTGCTAGGCCCATTTGATAGGCCCACCCTTAGGTGGGAGGAGTATACAGAACAGAACGCTGGGAGGAAGAGGAAGTGAGGTCAGACTCCACAGCTCTGCTCTCCTGAGCAGATGCTTCAGAGAGACGCCATGCTACCTGCTCCAGGGAAGACGCACGCTATGAAGCTCTGACCCAGGATGGACTTAGGCTAGAATCTTCCCGGTAAGACCGGTGCTCACAGATTGTTAGAGATGGTTGATAGGGATATCAGAATTAGCCAGTAAGGGCTAGAGCTAAGGGCCAAGCAGTGTTTAAAAGAATACAGTGTCTGTGTAATTATTTCGGGCATAAGCTAGCCGGGCAGGTGGCTGGGGTTTTGGGGACATAGCCCTGCCGCCGCCCCCTATTACTACAAGGCTCCCACAAAGCCAGTGCGTGCAGTAGGATCAGAAACCCATTGCCATTGTTCTTGTTACATTTCTCAAAAACAGGAAGAAATAAAAAGATAAATAAGCACATGCAATATATTTTTCAATAGTTTCATAACTCAGACCTTAAGAGCTGTTAACACATTCCAAAAAATCTTTCATCTGTATGGAGGAGATAGCTTGGTAGCAAAGTGCACTTGCTACTCTTCCAGAGAACTCTTATTCGGTTCCCAGCACCCACTTGGGTCAGCTTAACCACCTGTACAGTTTCATAAGATCCAAAGCCAACTATATATGACCTCTATAAATACCCACATAAAAGTGGCATTCACTTACACTAACACATACAAATTCACATAAATAAAATATGGATAAAATTTTAAAAATCATTTTAAAATTTTTTTATCAATATTAAAACATTATAAACCACCAAAAATAACAAATATATTGGAAATCTTTCTCGTAGTTTGAACAATTAAAATAATTATGTAAATTTGAATCAAAATACATTATTAAATCTTCTCTGTTATGGCAAAATAATTATTAGAGATGGGAATACATGCCCTTAATAAAATAAAATAAGAGTGAAATAAACATTTAAAACTTGTAGAAGAGACATAATTAGAAAGGAATGTTGCTTGAAGAATGACAAAAAAACTGAAAACAATGAAATGTATAATAGAATTAAACCAATCCAAGAAGGAGGGGAAAGCATAAAACTCTAACCATTATAGGGCTGGATCGAATGCATGTCCATATGTAAACATGCACACACTTGAACTCAACCTAAATATTTGCAGAAAAATGTAGCAAATCTACAAAGCATGTGTAATGCTTATTTTATGTGGTAGTCCAACTCTGCTGTTTTGCTTTCCACGGTTTCAGTTACATGTGGTCACCCACAGTCCAAAAATATTACATGGAAAATTCCAGAAATAAGCAATTCATAAGTTTTAAATTGAGTGCTGTTTTGAGTAATATGATGAAATCTCACACTACCCTTCTCCATCCTCCTGGGGACATAAAATGTCTCCTTGTCCAATGTATCTAGTCTGTATGTACCGTGAACCTACCCATCGATCACTTAGCCTTCTTATTTAGGGTGCTACCTGATCTTCATTCCAAAGACAAAATACCTGAGCAAATTAACTTATATGAGAAAAGATTTGTTTTTATATGAAAAAAAATTACATACTACATTGTGGTGATGGCTTCCCCTCTTTAAATTCCTCAAAGATTCTTCCTAACTCCCCATCTACTGACTCCATAATTTATTTTGATTCATGGTTTTACAGTATTCATTGACATTGTCGAGTATGTAAAAACAACGGTGGTTCCATTGATTTAAGGTCTATGGCAAGGGAACAGCATCACAGCAGAAGGGCATGGTATAGGAAAGCTGCTCACCTATCACAGATAGAAAGCAAAACAGAAAGTAGAAGAAAGGAAGCAGGGCATATCCTTCATACTTCCTCCCATCAGATCCCATCTCCAAAGGGTGCATTTGTTTTGTACTCAAAGGGCTAACTCAGTGATGCAGTTTGAGCTCTTATAGTCTAGTCGCCTCTTAGTATCACCTGCTGATGACCACATTTCATCACCTGACCAGCCTTATGGGACACTTCACATTTCAACCAACACCGTACTGAGACAGTGTTAGGGTGCCAATCACAATGCTTGTGTTGAGTCCGATGCTGTGTCATGAGTCTGATATTTGCCTCTCTGTATCTTCCTATATCACCACTATCTTGGCTTATGTTACCACAGGAATAAGCTTCAGTGTAGTACAATGCAATTTTGGAAGAAAAAGCAACCAACATACTTCTACAATCACTAAAATAGTGTTTTTGTTTTTAAGACAGGATTTCTCTGTAGCTTTGGGACCTGTCATGGAACTAGCTCTTGTAGACCAGGCTGACCTCGAACTCACAGAGATCCTCCTGCCTCTGCCTCCCGAGTGCTGGGATTAAAGGCGTGCACCTCCACAGCCCGGCTACAATAGTGTTTTAACTTTTGTATTGTATGTTTATTGCTTCACATCTCTTCCAATGCCCAATTTATAATAACTTAAACTTTATCACAGAAATGTGTATGTGTGTGTATTGAATATACAATAAAAAGTTATTTAAAACACCATTTTAATGATTGTAGAAGTATTGTGGTTGCTTTCTCTTTCAAAACCGCATTGTAATACACTGAGATATATGTGTGTATACATATACATGTATTCTATACATACATATATGTATGTATATGTACACAGTTTGATACATACTAACAGTCGTTTAGAAAATGACTAGAAACAACTACCCTAAAGAAAAAGGAATAAATAGTATACTTCTCAATCATCCAAGACCAAGATAAAATGAAATAGTAAACAGATGAATCTATGGGGTACCTAGATCACACTCCCTCCTCCATAGGCTCAGGAATCAATGTGGAAGATGGGGCCAAAAGATGATAAAGCTCAGGGTGATGGATTACTGTAAGGAAACAGTATTTTCTGGACACAGTAGGGAAGTTGCAAGTGTGAATTCACAGCGGATACAGCATGTATGAAACTATACAAGCTAAAGTCAGACTAAGTTCAAACATGGAAAGGGAAGGTAGACACAATCCTCCTTCCTTTACTAAGATGGTATTGGCAATTGGTCCCTGCTAGGAGAAGGAGAGTTTCTTTTCTTTAACACTGCAGCCTCTGGTTGGCAGATTACAAGTACAAGGCTACCCTGGTCTATATAGTTGAGGGCCTGCTGTGTTATCGAAAGACTAGAAAACAGGATGGAGGTAGGGATACGTTAAGGGAAGGAAGAAGAGAATAATCTCTACTAACACTCCAATACGGGTCTAAATTGAGCACTCATCTAACATCAAGTGTCTCAAATATCCTCCTATCTAGAGATTATCTTCATATGATTTTTTTACAGCATGTAGGGATTGAGTAAAACATTTCTTTATTTTCACAAATCCATTCTTATTTAGTCTTCATACCTGCTATTTCTCATGTGCTGTTCAAGATTCATAGTATGAAAATGTAGACTTGCCATTACATGTCCTAAAGACCACTTTACACTCATGCAGATTTTTCTTGTGTGTCTCCTCCTCTTGGGTTTGTGAAACCTGTTGAAACCCAATATCTTCCTTCCTTTTTCCAGAATCACAAAATCTTCTGTCATTCCACATACAATCAGTTTCTAAAATCACCTGACTGTTGTGGAATTTCTTGCCCATCATACTTTAGCCTATTTTGATGGATACATCCTTTAGAATACACTTGGTTTAATGATCCCTCATTTCCAAAATTTCACACTTGTAAAACTGAAGATTTTCATTTTCATTTATGTGCAAACAACTGATAACCAGAGAACAGATCAGAAAGGGGTGCTGTAATATGGTGAAGTTCCAAGTTCCTTAAAGATACAAAAGCGGGACTGCAGTGAGGCTTTATTCGACATGCAAGCTCCCCATGTTCTTTCTTTGCCTGTGTTCTTCTATTTTATATTTCATTTTAGTTTTCCGTTTGTCTTCAAAAGTCTTCTCACATGCTAATCCAGATTTCTCTGACACATGGCCTTGGAGTGGGCAACATTTTTAATCATATATGACTTTTAAATTACTAACCAGCTGATTGATGTATCAATCAACAATGTGATCTTCAGTAAAGCATTTTGATTGCATTCTGAAGCTCCCGAGAATGACAATAAAGTTTGTTTTGAATCAGAGGGCAAAACAAGCAACTAACTGACCAAAATTAACTGTACAAATTTTGGAGGATTGAGGACAGATATGGAAGTAGTACAGATACAGGAAGACACAGGAAGTAGTGGGGCGAGACTAGAGAGGTCCTCAGCCCTTTTCAATGGAAGAACAAAAGAAATAGGAGGTCACTGGTCAGTTCTCCATCACTTCTCTGAGTTTTTATTGATAAAGAATAATTAGATAAAAAAAAAAACTTCATCTGGCATCCAACTCGGGCATGAAATCACGAGGTAGCCAGTTGCCCCTACTTTGCAGCCCTCAGAGGTGCTGTTTCTGGTTTGCTTTTCTTCCCTCTCATGCCAAGACCTCCGAGGGTGTCTGGGATTTTTCTGTTGTGTTGCTGTTTCTCTTACAACAGCCTCCGGCTGCTGCCCATTCCCAGCCCCAAACTCCACAGGACCCACACTTCGTCCTGGGCTGCAAATGCTGTCAGAGTTAGCTTACCACTGCCAGTCGCTCTGCCTTCAGAGGGCCCTGTGCCCTCACTTCCTGTCACATGGGCCTCTTTCACACATTTTTGTGTCCCCTTATTAGGTTGTTGGATTATTAGGTGGATTATGGGCTTCTCTTGGACCCCCTCATTGTTTTACTGCCATACCAGGTAAGCCTCCTCAAGACCCGCTCAGGCTTCTATTGTTGTTGCATCTGCCACACACTCCGAGCTCTCAGCTATGCAGCAGCCGCAACTGCAGCTGCCCTCGGCTAGTCTGTGCATTGCCTGTGTTTTCTGCCCAGCTGTGCTACACAGCCATAGCCAGCCTGGCACTTCACTGCCATCAGCAGCAGATCTAGTGAGACACCTGGGAATTCTTTTTTTTTATTTATTGTTTTTAGTTGTTGCAAAAAAAAATAATTTCCTCCTCCTCCCCATTTCCCTCCCCCTCCTCGCACACATAGCCCCCTGCCCCCACTCCCCTGTCCCTCTCCCCCTCCCCCCACTCCATTCCCCCTCCCTCTTGAGAATGAAGAGCAGTCCAGATTCCCTGCCCTGCGGGAGGTCCAAGGTCCTCCCACTTCTATCCAGGACCAGGAAGGTGAGCATCCAAACAGGCTAGGCTCCCACAAAGCCTGTTCATGTATTAGGATGGAAACCTAGGGAATTCTTAATGAGGGGGATAGTTTTCTAAAAAAAAAAGTCTTCCCCATGTTAAAAATGGGAAACAATATTATAATTAAGGTAGTTTTGTCTTTGTTCCACAATGGATGGTTTGAAAATGGAACGATCAAATAAAAAAATAATCAACATAGCTGAAATTGACACTTCAACTAGAATGACTATAATTCATGTTTTATTACTAAAAGAGTTGTTTAATAATGGTGCCAATCATGAAAAATTGATAAAAATTAATCCTTAGAAAGATATTATAATGAAAGTATGAAAAATACTCACACACTAACAGGAGTTTAGAATAGAAGCTATTGCATCATTACATTATGAAATTGAAGAGAAAAAGCCCAAGATTTTTAGAAAACTAACAATTATTTATCCAGTTACCACATAAGAATGATGACAGGCTCTACCAAGGTTATTAAGAAGTTAACTGGGGCCCTACGAAAGTGTTAGATTTATAAAGAATTTAAAAGTAATAGCTTCATATGGTATGCATTTGCCTTTGTAAAAATGTTAAATTCATGGGACACTCAGAACAGCCTGAAAGATTTAGTTACAACAGTATTGGGAGCTGTTCCTTAATTAAAATGGAAAACATGGTGCGGAGATGAAGACAGGGCCATAGAACGAGGTAGGGCTAGAGATTATGAAATTTCCCAAGATCTAATTTTTGGTGAGCGCCATTATGCTGATTTGGAAAGACAGATTACATTTGATGACCATACCTTGGCTCTATGCCATAGAGCAGTTTTGAATTCTTGAGGCAAGATTTAAGAATCGGAAAGAGGATTGAGTCATTTTCCAAAATTTTAAAAGGCCCCAAAAGCCTGTTTTTTTTTTGTAAAGATTGAATTCAACTGTAAATAGAATAACACACCTAGAAGTTAGACAAATATTAATTGAATCATTGGCTTTTGAAAAATGTTAATGTATAATGCAAAAGGATGATTAGACCTTTAAAGGAAAGAACAGAACCCATAGATAAATGATTAGAACTACATCTGATACTGGATTTCTTGCCTATGATGATATTTAGATAGGAAAAGTAATTTCTAAAAATTTTAAGAAAAATTAAAAGGATAAACGTTTTAATTGTGGGAAACCAGGTCATCTAACAACAGATTGTAGTTAAAGCATTCCTAGGAACAATAATTTTTTAGAGATAATTCAAACAGAAAGTCCCAGCCATCTGAAACTTGCAGATGGTATGGCAAAGGCTGACATTGTACTAATGAATGCAGATCAGTATGGAATAGCAAGGTAACCATTGCCACTGGAAAACAACTTTTGGGGCCTCTTATAAGCCCTCATGTCAAATTTGGTTCAATAATTCTGTGTCAACATTGGAGAACTCCTCCACAGAGCAATTAAAAGACTTCATGCCTATTGTGAAAAGCCTATACTGTTCTGGACATAGAAAACAAGAGAAAATATTTTATGAGAAACTATAAAGAAAATATATTGATGAATTTCTATAAACGATCAAGGACCAAAGTTAAAAATACCAATAAATCATATTGTATTTGAGGAGATGGTAGATACAGGGACAGATATAACAATAATTGCACTAAAATCTTGGCATCCAAATTAGCCTCCTCAGGAGGTAAACATTCAGCTTCCAGGGATTGGAACTTTATCTCAGGCAAAATATAGCACAAAATGGTATGAGTATATAGGGCCAGAAGAATAGAGAGGAAAATTAAAGCCATATGAGGCTAACATTGCAATGAATTTATGGGATGTGATCTGTTACAGCAACGAAATACCCAGATTAACAATCTTCCCATCTCAGAAACAAACCATAAACTAACACATGTTTCTGAGAAAAATATGTTCAATCTGAACTGTCATAAATAAGCAAAGCACAATAGCCACTAATATTTCAAAGGTACTAACAGCCTTACCCTTAAAAAGGTTGACTGGCAAACCAGGGTGCATCGAACGATGGCTTTTCACATCAGAAAAATTACAGGCATTTAGAACAACTGGTACAGGACTAATTAAATGTTCTATATGTTGAAGAGGTGATTTGACCTTGAAGTTTCCCTATATTTGTGACTAAAACGATATCTGGGGCCAGGCAGTGGTTGTGCTCACTTTTAATCCCAGCACCTGTGAGTTCAAGGCCAGCCTGGTGTACAACAGCTAGTTCCAGGACAGGCTCAAAAGCTACAGACAAACCCTGTCTCAAAAAAAAAAATAGAAAAAAAAGAAAAAAGAAATCTGGAAAATGGGTAATGGTAACACATCTAAGGACTATTAAGGTGATTCAGCCAATGGGCTATTTACAACCTGAAATTTTATTACCTTCTCTATTACCTAAAGGGTGTTCTATTATAATGGTAATTGATTTAAAAGACTGTTTTATTTTTTTTACTATACCTTTAAAAGAAAAAGATAGAGAAAAATGTTTCCTTCACAGTGTCTACTTATAATTCCCAGTCTGTAAAAAAAAAAAAAAAAAAAAAAAAAATCAGTGGAAACTTTGTTCACAGAGTCATTAAACAGCCCCAGTTTGTGCCAATATGTTCAACAGGCATTGTAAACAATAAATAGTTTCCTCAATCTATAATTTACCATGATATGGATGATATCTTCCTAAACTGATTCCGATGCACATACCTTCAAAAGTGTTTAAAGAAGTAAAGAAAATTTTGCCATTTTGGAAACTATGAATTTCTCCAGAAAGAACATAGAAATATTTTATTAATTACAGAGGATATGAGACATATTTAGAAAAAAATTCAACCACAAAAAGTGCAGATCAGGAGATACCAATTACAAAATCAATGATTTTCTAAAATTGGTGGGAGATATTAACTGGCTATGGCACACAATTGGAATGATAACTCCAGAACTAAGCAATTTATGTCAAACCTTACAAGGTGATAAGAACTTAAGTAGTCCAAAAAATTATCAGCTGAGTCTCAGAAAGAACTGGCTTTGTAAAAAAAAAAAAATCAGGATGCAAATATGAATCATTAAGATCCAGAGTTGATTGTATTCTGGTTATTTTACCTTCTATACATTCTCCTACAGGAACTCTAATTCAGAGAAAATATAATGTTAAAATGGATATTTTTTATCTTTTTTTTTATTGAGAAAAGGAAATAAAAAAAAACAAGTTTCCACCTCCTCCCAGCCTCCCATTTCCCTCCCCCTCCTCCCACCCTTCTCCCCCTCCTCCCACCCTTCTCCCCCTCCCCCCACTCCTTTCCCCCTCCCTCTCCAGTCCAAAGAGCAGTCAGGGTTTTCTGCTCTGTGGTAAGTCCTAGGTCCTCCCCACTCCGTCCATATCTAGGAAGGTGAACATCCAAACTGGCTAGGCTCCCACAAAGCCAGAACATTAAGTAGGATCAAAACCCCATGCCATTGTCCTTTGCGTCTCATCTGCCCTCATTGTTCGCCATGTTCAGAGAGTCCAGTTTTATCCCATGCTTTTTCAGTCACAGTCCAGCTGGCCTTGGTGAGCTCCCAATAGATCAGCTCCACTGTCTCAGTGGGTGGGTGCACCCCTCGTGGTCCCAACTTCTTTGCTCATGTTCTCCCTCCTTCTGCTCCTCATTGGGACCTTGGGAGCTCAGTCCAGTGCTCCAGTGTGGGTCTCTGTCTCTCTCTCCATCCATCACCAGATGAAGGTTCTATGATTGGGATAAAGGAAGGTTGGACAGGGGAGCACGGAACCACAATTCTTAGTTAAGGGAGCCACTTTAGGGTTGGCCAGAGACCTGACCCTAGAGGGGCTCCCAGGTGCCCAAGCTGAGGTCCCCAGTTAGTTCCTTGGGCAGCTGAGGATAGGGAACCTGAAATGACCCTATCCTAGAGCAATACTGATGAATATCTTGCATATCATCATAAAATGGATATTTTTACCACACACAGAGAGAAATATTAAAGACCTATCTAAAAAATATTTTTGTTTTTTTTTTATTTCTGTGAAGACACACCATGACCACTGTAACTTTTATAAAGAAAACATTTAATTGCTTACAGTTTCAGAGTTTCTGTCAATTATCATCATGGTAGGGAACATAGCAGTGTGCAAGCAGAGGTGGTGGTAGAACTAAGATTGTTACATATTTCAGGCAATAAGATACCAGCTGACACACTGGGCAGTATGCTGAGTATGTTAAATTAAACCTCAAAGCCCACTCCCACAGTGACACACTTTCTCCAACAAGGCCATACCCACTCCAACAAAGCCACACCTCCTAATAATGTCACTTTCCTATGAGATTATGACATTATCCACTTACAAGGGCCAGTTATGTTCAAACTACCACAGTTTCTAAATTGACTCTTAAGGAAAATTAAGACTTTGTCAATTAGCAGGAATAGACTCAGCAGGAACTGTGGTACCTTTTACTAATGTTAAAATTTCCTCATTATGGGAAGAAAATAAACATGGGCAAAGAGCTTGCAATAAGATTTTTTTTTTGGAGAGATACTCAACAAATACCTTCAAAATAAGAGACTTAAGTTTACAAAGAGAACTAATTGGATCGTTCCTCACATTGTATGGAAAACATCAATTTCTGGGGCTCTTACATTCTATACTGATGCAAATAAATCAATAAAGGTAGGTTGTAAGTCAAGAAAATTAAGTAAAGTGGCTCAAAACCCTTATCATTCTATTCAAAAGTCAGAATTATATAATATTTTCATGGTATTATTATTTTCCAGAACCTCTTAATATAGTTACTAATAATATACAGAAAGATTTGTTTTACATATTAAAACAGCTGAATGTACTCTATATGACTCAGAATTAGCTTCTTTATTCATTCAATTACAATAAATCAGAAATAGAAATTATCCCTTGTATCTAGTACAAATCAGATCCCATGCAGGTCTACCAGTGCCTTTATCTAGCACAAACTAATGATGAAACTGATCATCTCTTGATAGAGAATGTGCTAAAAGCCTCAGAATTTCAAAGGAAACACAATGTTAGTAGCAAAAATTTGAATTAAGAATTTTCTTTCTATTGGTAAAAAGCCAAGAAAATTATAAGGAAATATCCTACCTACTTGCTCTTTGTATAACCAAACTCCACTTCCTGCAAAAACTAACTCAAAGGGAACTGAAAAAAATAAAATTTGGCAAATGGGTGTGTTTCATTTTACAGAATTTGGAAAACTGAAATATGTATACCATACCATATATACATATTCAGGAATTCATTGGGCAACAGCTCTGAGTTCTGAAAAGCCTGATTGTGTAATTGCACAGTTATCAGAACATATGGCCATCATGGAGATACTTGTGCAAATTAAAACTGAAAATATTCCAAAATATGTATCTAGTAAAATGAAACAGTTTTTTTGCACATTACAACATAAAACATATTATAGGTATACCACAAAATCCTAGAGGGCAAGCAGTTACAGAAAGATCTAATCTCACTCTAAAAGATATGCTTAATGAACTGAATAGGGTATTAAAGACCCCCAGATAAAGATTACAGAATGCTTTACTAACATGAAGATTTTTAAATACTAATGAGAAAGGAAGGGAAGCTGCAGAGATGATGTGGGAGTGTCATATCAATCTGTTGATTTCATTGGCTAAGCAATAAAGGAACTGCCTCGGCCCATTTCATTGGTTAGAAGATAGGTGGGAGGAGTAGACAGAACAGAATGCCGGGAGGAAGAGGAAGTGAGGTCAGACTCGACAGCTCTCCTCTCCAGAGCAGACGCCTCAGGAGAGACGCCATGCTACCTGCTCCAGGGAAGACGCACACCATGCCCCAGCTCCGACCCAGGATGGACTTAGGCTAGAATCTTCCCGGTAAGCGCACCTAGGGGCGCTACACAGATGATTAGAAATGGGCCAGAGCAGTGTTTAAAAGAATACAGTGTCCGTGTAATTATTTGGGGCATAAGCTAGCCGGGCAGGGCGGCTGGGGTGTTTGGGGACGCAACCCTGCCGCCGCTCATACTACTACACAGAGAGACATTGTATAACAGGGGAAAAAAGCCTATCCTGTATGCGTTAAAGACATGTGGACCTCAAAATGGAAACAAGGATATGTGTTACAATGGGGAAGATGTTTTACTTTTGTTTCCACAGGAAAATAAAAGCTATGAAAACCATCAAAAGTGATAGAGATTCAAACAAGAGAGATCACTTGATTAGAAGAGATGATAGTTCATCCAAAAGCATAGACATTTGATTAAACTAACATATAAGATGAATAAATACTTTTCATTTGATCAGATATAACCTTCCCAAAAGGTAACTTCCCAAAGCTAGAGTTCTGACAGGGCTTTGTTTTTTCTTTGTAAAAGCAACCAACTAAGGAATCTGAAAGACCACTGAACAAATAAGACATCTGAAGAAAAAAGACAAATCATCCAGAAAAGATCCCAAGAAAAGAGTAAATTGGCCTAATGGTATAGCACTTTTCCAACAGGATACACGTTCATAAATCTTCCCAAGTGTTGGTTTCTGCTGTTCTCTACAAACATATAAGGCAAATGGTCTCTCTGTAGTACAAGTTCAATTAAAAATTAAAGCTGACTTTGGATTTTAAGCACGGCTTTCTTCTTCTTTAAACAGAGCATGCTTGTTAGAGAAAAATACAAAATCTGCCTCTGTCAGAAGATCCACCTGTAATGGTACAGAAGAAAAAAACAAAATTAAGGGACTACCTAATCTCATAATGTTTTGATTTTATTTTGACACATTAAAGCTTTCTTAAGATATAAATATTATTTTAAAATGTATAAGGTTAATGTATATATGTAAGGTATATATATTTTTGTTGTGATATTAATGGTTATATAGAATACTAATTCTAGAAAAGAGCTTAATATAACTCCCTGTACATGATTTGGGGCTTGAAGCATAATAAGGTAACTAGAAATTAAGTTTGTATCCTCTGGATGTACTTAACAAGTTTTGATCCTTTAACGCCTCCAAGATCTGCTTCATGTGACATTCTAAATGAATGTTTAATTTTTCTGCAGTGAACTATGCCCATTCTTAACAGTGACCTCTGAAGTCTCCAAAAGGAGGAAAAGCCCCACAACAATGATTCTACCCAGATTGTACTAATGCTACTAAGCTGACAAAGACCATCCAAAGATGAGCTTTGGACTACACATTTCTCAGGACAATTTTAAAGCTCCTAACTGAGATGGCCCAGCCTCATACATTACTCCAGCCAGGACTTCACATAAGCCTTACCTTTCCCATTACACAGAGATTGGACAACAAATTGTACAGCTAGCTCTTCCAGGACTTGGCCATTTTCTCAGTTTTCTCAGGGACCCCCTAGAGGTGTCATTGTGTACCATTCATGACAACAGGTAGCAATCTGGAGAACATGATACCCACATTCTCAAGAGGTGGAGTGGCTGTATAATTCAATGGGTTATGAACATATGTAATCATTTAGGAGATTTGGTTACAAGTTCTTATTGGTAATGGCCAGGAAAATGCCTGAACAAAAAAAAAAAGAATAGATTCAGGGCTCTCATTCTGAAAAGAAAAAAGGGGATATAGAAATTATAGGGTAAAGGCGTTGATTGTTGAATCCATATTTAAACTAAAAAAAAAGTAACTATTAGTCTTAAACATTTTTATCTGTACGGATTTTTATATATGAATACAAATTTAAGGTTATTTTTGTTAGGACACACTATACATACATTTTTACTTTTGTTTAATTTATTGTATTTATGCAGCTCATTTAAGAATGTAACATAAATTTCTAAGTTCTTGAAAGATATTGTTACAAATTAATTAGGGTAATAAAAAAATGCAGGTTAGTAGTAAATCAACTATTACAATCAAACTTGTAGTCCTGTTAGGTACGTTTTCAAGGTCAAACAGTGCTGCAGGAAAATCCTACAGCCAGTAGCATTTAAGTTACCCACCCACTGGGGTGTGGTCTCTTATGTTATTTGCGTCAATGTAAAGCGAGGGTCAGGCCTCTTTTCTGGCTGTGGAATTTGGTTGCTGTTCTCCATTCCAGCAGAGGATTCTGATTTGTGAGTCTACCCCTAAATAAATAACCATCTATTATTCTCAATCCTGAGCTAGTGTGGGTTTTCTTTTAAGTTTCTTTCTTCATCTGGTGCCCACGTGAATTCAGACTCCACACCTACCAGGTGGATGGCCTAAAGGCCTAGCCAGTCCAAAGCCCAGAAATTCTCCCAACCCTGCCCACTTGGCTTGCTTTTACCTAACCGGTTTTATGTAGAACCCCTGTCACAGCAGAGTTTACTGCATGTGGCAACTTGTGCACATGCATGACTGCTGCATTCCTTGGTGCAGTTCCTTGGCCGTGGTTCCTTGCAGCATTGCGACTTGTGCAGCTTCCAGTTTCTGCTCCCTGCCCATGAGTTCTGGGTTTCTTGATCCGTGTATGGAATTGATTTAATTGCTTTTAATTTGTCAAGCAAAGCATATTTCTCAGTATTTAACCAGCACCAAGGCGGGAAACTAAACTGGCTCAGGACCATTCCTGTCGCTACTGGTTGCACTGCTGCTAGTCGCAACTCTGAAACCACGACATCTGCTGGACAATAAAGATTATTACACCTAAAACAATTTACCTGATTTCATAACATGTAATTAACAAATCCATATGGCAAATTACATTAATATTGAAACTTTTAGAAACTTTTTTGCTAATACTATGGATTATATTCTGCGATATAATTGTGATACTTCAATTTATTGGATATTGGGACTCAGTTTTTTTTCTTCATATTATATCATTAAGAAAGAATGTGACTCTTTTAGGAATGATACAACCTTTACAGACTAATAATGAACAGCTAGAAGACAGGATTAATACCATCAAATATCAAAAGTTACTTGAAAATATTAATATTATTAAGAAGGGTAACATTATTTTGACAGACAAAATTGAATTCATATACAAAGGTACTGAGAAATTATCCAAAAGACTTCATAGTGTTGAATTTGACAATCAAAATTTGTTAAAATGTTATGATAGGTTAGCAGATAGGGTTTCTCTCCAGGATGGCAATCTGCATGCTATCCAAGTAATGTCCAAGGAGGAGATGTTATCTTTAAAGCAGAAATTTCAGACCTTGGAATCACATGTACAGAATGAGGACCAGAGGCTACGTGCCTCAATGAAATCACTAGAAATATATACAGGCCAGGAGATTCAGGCTTTACAAAAGACAATAGTGAAATGATTTGAAATGATTGAGGAAATCATTGAAGCTGATGAACAGGGAAAGAAGGCACAGGACAGGATTCAACATCGCCAGCAGCTGTCAGAGATGGCTTACTCAGGGTTTTAGCTTTCTACCCTGTACTCTACGCTGACAAAGCAAAGCATCAAGTTCTAAATGCCCAAAGGCTCCAAGGAAGGTAGATGAATATCTATAGGAGTGAATGGTCTAAAAGAAATTAAACAAGCTATTGTAACTTATGACTTGAATTCTGCATTTCTTAGGGAGATGAGAAAGACATGGGCTTCTAGCATTGAGGCAACACCACATGACTGGATTCATTTAGTTTTAGCAGTTCTGGATTATGTGCCCCAGTTGATGCTTAGATGTTATTTCAAAGAGGAGGCTAAAATTCTAGAACAACAGGGAAAAGCAAAAGGACTTGGGACTTCCCAAGATCAAATTCTTGGTAAGGGCACTTATGTTGACCCAAAGGTTTAAGCAGCTCTTTATAATGAACAAATATTGTCCCTATGCCACAAAGCAGCCTTAAATGCTTAGGACAGTATTCAAGAACTAGGAAAACTAATTGAATCATATACGAGGGTTAAACAGGGTCAGAGAGAACACTTTAGTGACTTTTTAAAAAGATTAACTAAGGCTGTACAAATAGGAGTAACAGACTCAGATGCTAGATGAGTACTTATTGAATATCTGGGTTTTGAAAAATGCCAACTTAGAATGCAAAAAATACTGGGGCCTTTAAAGTTTAGATCAGAACCTATAGATGAATGGATCCTACATACAATGAACATTGAGACATTTGACTATAATATTGAATCTTGGATAAAAGAAGCAATTTCCAAAGGAATGAGGAGACATAAAAATACCAAATCTTTTAATTGGTAGAATAGGACATCTGAGAAAGGGTTGTAGACAAGGAATTCCTAAGAATAATATCTCCTCTGGGAATGACATGAATAGGAGGACTTAGCCTTAAGGTATATGTAGAATATATGGCAAAGACTGACATTGGACCAACGAATGCAGACAAGGCAACCCAATACCATAAAGAAACTCCTTGAAGGGCCTCTTGCAGGCCCCAAAGCCAAAAGTGGCACAGTTATTCTCTGCCACTGTGGAGGACATGCCTCACTGAGAAAATTTTAAAAATCCAGAGCCTTTTGTAAAAGACCATACTGTTCTAGATAATGGCATAAACATGGAGGATAAATCAAAATTTCCAATAGGAAATAGGAAACATATATTCTGACAGACTTCTATAAATGATCAAAGACCAAAGTTAAGAGTGCTTATAAATGGCATTGTAATTGTGGGTTTGATAGACACAGGTGAGGAACTGAGTATCATTATTCCAGAATCTTAGCATCCAAATTGGCCTCTTCAGGAAACAGATGTTTAATTACTAACTTGGAACCATATCTGAAGTTAAACAAAGCATAATACGGGTTGACTGCATTGGTCCAGAAGGTCAGAGAGGGAAGCTGAGGCTATTATGTGGCTAATAATGCAGTAAATTTATGGGGTTCTGACCTGCTGAAGCAATGGAATACCCAGATTAATATTCCTGCACTCCCAAGATCTCAAAATTCTGGGAAGGATATTATAAGCTACTATATACAAAGGTCACCAGTCATTCAGGCTGTACAAGAACATAAAGCAACTATCAAACATTTAAAGGTACCACCATCCCTACTTTAAAATGGCTAATAGAAACAAATATGGGTTAAGCAATGACCACTAACTGAATAAAAGCTGCAGGCTTTAGAACAGCTAGTACAAGAGCAACTAGATGCTCACCACATTGAAGAATCAACCAGCCCTTGGAATTCTCCTATATTTGTTGTTAAAAAGAAATTTGATAAATGGAGAATGGTGACAGATCTAAGAGCTGTCAGGGTAATTCAACTATGTGCCCTCTACAATCTGGAATTCCTATGTCTTCTTTATTAAAAAAAAGGATTGCCTCTTATAGTTATTGATTTGAAATATTGTTTCTTCACTATACTTTTACAAGAAAAGGATAGAGAAAAATTTGCTTTTACAGGGACTACTTATAATATTCTCAGGCTACTAGGAGATATCAATGGAATATTTTCCCACGAAGAATTCTCAATAGCCCTACTCTGTGCCAATACTTTGTAAATCGGCTATTGGAAATAATACATAAACAATTTCCTAAGTCTATAATTTACCATTACATTGATGACATATAGCTATCTGATTTAAACATAGATACTTTAAAAAGAATGTTTGAAGAAGTAAAGAAAGTTTTGCCTAAATGGGAATTACAAATTGCTGCTGCAAAAATACAGAGAGGAGATTCTGTCAATTACCTAGGTTATAAAATAGGATTACAGAAAATTGGAATACAAAAGGCACAAATTGGGGAAGACTGGTTGCAGACTCTCAATGTCTTTCAAAGATTGTTAGGAGACATTTCCAGTTTATGACTGGCTTTTGGGATAAAACATGATCTAATAATTCTTTTAAACAAAACCTTAGATGATGATAAAGGTTTGAATAGTTCCAAAGAATCAATAGCTTAAAGCAGAAAAGGAATTGACAATTGTTGAGGAGAAATTACAGGAGGCACACATGGATAGGGTGAATCCAAATCTTAATTGTATTCTAGTAATATTGTTTTCCAGAATTTCTCCCACAGTAATTTTAATGCACAGGGATGAAATTATTTTAGAATGGATCTTTTTACCACATAAACCAAGAAAAATATTAAAAATTTATGTGGAAACAGTTTCTGAATTAGTTATAAAAGGTAAATTGAGACTTCATCAGTTAACAGAGATTATAGTGCCTTTCATTACTGATAAAATAAAAAGTTATGGGAAGACAACAAACCATGGCAAAGAGCTTGTGCTACTATTTTGGGAGAAATTAATAGCAATTATCCCCAAAATGATAAACTTAACCTTCTAAAGCGAACATCCTGGATTCTTCCCCAACTGTACTTGATGCTCCAATAACTGGAGCCCATAATTTTATACTGATACAAATATCAGGGAAGGAAGTTACAAATCAGAATAATTAAGTAAGGTAGAATAAAGCTCTTATAATTTTAGAATGCATAATTATATGCTATTTTCTTGCTGCTAAGGGATTTTAAAGAACCTCTTAATGTGGTTACTGATTCACAATATGCAGAAAGAGTTGTCTTGCATATTGAAACCACTGAATTTATGCCAGATGATACAGACTTGACTTCATTTTTCATCCAGGTATAAGACATAATCAATAATAGGAGTATCCAACACATGTCTGCCAGGTCCTCTAGCACAAGGTAATACAGAAATTAATTAATTATTGATTGGAAGCATGTTTCAGGCCTCAGAATTTGACCAAAAAACATTATGTCAATAGCAAAGGTTTAAAGAAAGAGTTTTCTATTACATAGCAACAATTTAAAGAGATTATAAAGAGATGCTTTACTTGCTCTTTCTTTTTTATTTTTATTTATTTATTTATTATTGAAAAAAAATTCCGCTTCTTCCCAGCCTCCCATTTCCCTCCTCCTCCTCCCACTCCTTTCCCCTTCCCCCCACTCCTCTCCCCCTCCCTCTCCAGTCTGAAGAGCAGTCAGGGTTCCCTGCCCTGTGGAAAGTCCAAGGTCCTCCTCCCTCCATCCAGGTCTAGGAAGGTGAGCATCCAAACTGGCTAGGCTCCCACGAAGCCAGAACATGAAGTAGGATCAAAACCTCTCATTGAATGTATATGTCTGTGTATGTCTATATCAATAATGTTTAAGTTTTCCACAATGAACAATGAATTTTCCTACAGTAATTTGAAGTTTCCAGGAATAAGATGGGGCCCCACAACAAGAACTCCACCTAAATGATATGACATCATGATGCTGATAGCACTACTATAAGACCTGTTTTGTGTATCAGCTGCTCAAGATAATTCCAACTTCGTTAGCTGAAATGGAGCACTTTTTTTTTTTACAATGTTCTGGCCAGACTTCCAAATAGGAACCTTAGAAAAACCCTACTGAATACTCAGAGACTATTTGCAATCATACCAGACAGTAATCTTGGAACTTAGCCATCACTTTACTTTCACAGGGTCCCATAGAAAGCTGGAAGTAATTCTAGAAGACGTCTTCCCCTCTCCCAACAAAGTTTGTCCTCAGGGTTAGGAACATCATTTAGAGGTTGATTGTAATTGGTATAGGATTGGGAGTTGGGGGGAATTTTGTACTCTCAGGGATCTCTTTGGGAAAAAAAGGAAATTTGGATGAGATAAAAGATTAGTGTGAGCTTACTCACATTAACAATATTAGTGAGTAATCCAGTGAATACTTGTGAGTTATTACTTATAGGCAATTCATTGGTATAGATTCTTGTATATTGGTAAAAACTTAAATAATATTTGAATATGTTCCTATTTTGTCTACAATATTTATATATCTAGGCAAAGTTATTTTGTCATATTGTAGGCATGCTTCTACATGTGCTTAAAACATTTTTGTATACTGATAAAATTTTACGACATTTCTCAGATTAAGATACTTATACATTGTTTACATTTGAGGTCATTGTCCTCATTTGTTGCACAGTTATTTATTGTATAATATTCTAATATGAAGTCTTAGTCTTTAAGTTATATAGGTATTAAAAACTATAGATCAATAGTCATCTTTGTTTGTCATACTTATAGTTAGACTAATCAGTTTTTTTTTTAGATACATAGAGAATTCTGCATAGATAGGTAATCTTCAACCACATCAAAGAGCTATAGAATATGGCATTTAAGTAACTTAGGATTCTGTTGAAGTGGGACACAATTGCTCCTGGCAGCACCGATCTATTCCTGAGAGAATGTTGAGCACCAAAGACACTCCACTTGGAGCTTGTTTTCTTCTTGGCAAAACTGGCCTGTGGGCAACACGCCTCAACCACTGACAAGGTACATGATATCTGTAAATGGATAAGAAGGACTGTCAACTCTTGCCAAGACAGGGCAAGACGGTTTTGAAATTTTTTCTGCCTCTGAAAATGGTCTGTCAGTTACTCTAGGCCTTAGCCAAAGTTGGTTGTTTCAACGTTGCAAATGAGACTTTGGGTGATTGCCCAAGTAACTAGTTGTCTCTGTCATTTGTTGCACATTTTGGAAGTTCCTTGATTGCACTTTCTGCTTACTCAAGTAATATTATTTCCCTTCTCGGATCTTTGATGGGGTTGAACACTAGATAGTTGTAGTTTGTTTCCTTTCATGACGTGGCCACATTATTTAGTATACAAGACTTAAACTCATTAGGATAGGATAATTATTGAATATATTGGTTCTTATTGTATATAATTTTGTATTAGACTCAGAACTCTCTTATTTAAACAAAATGGAGAGGTGCTATAGAAAATCCTACAGCCAGTAGCTTTTAAGTTAACTTCCTTCCCACTGTGGCGTGGCCTCTTATGCTATTCATGCTGATATCATGTGTCCAGCCTCTTTTTCTGCTGCAGGATTTGGTTGCTGTTCTCCATTACAGCAGAGTATTCTGATTTGTGAGTCTACCCCTAAATAAATAACCATCTATAATTCTCAATTCTGAGTTAGTGTGGTATTTCTTTTAAGCATCCTTCTTCAAAACAGAGATGTATTTTAGATAGATGATTTTCAAACAATTCAGAGATCATTAGAATATGACATTTAAGATGTTTTAATAACATAAGGCCTTTCATGACAATGAGACACATCTGCTCTAGGTATTACCAATCTACTTGAGATGAGATGATGGGCATTGAGGAACCTCCATATGAAGTGGCTTTTTTTGTGGCAAAGTTAGACACTGGTCAAGATAGTGCCCTTGCATTGACTGCTGATGGTATGCTGTCCAAACTGGAAAAGCAGGGCACAAAATAAAATGACTGCCAAAATTTGCTAAGACAGGGTATGATGATCCTTTAAAATTCCTGCTTCACAGAAGTCTGTCAGATATTCTGGGCCTGTAGATCAAAGATGGATGTCCCAACATTACAGAAAAGGTTTGGGTGATTGTTCAGACAGACAATTGTTTTTGTTATTTCTATAGTTTTGGAAGTTATTTGCTCTGTACTTCCTGTTTATTCAAGTAATATTTTATCCTTCTTTGGTCTCTTATGGAGACTGAAGACTATACAGTAGCTACAGTTTTCCTTTCTACCAAATACAGAAAAGAAATTTACAAAAGTGTATAAGGTATAAGTGTATAAGGTAGAGAGACCTAAAAGCTTAAATTGTTTATTTAAGGAAATGTTTCAAAGTCTTAAAAACAAGTTCTGAGTTAGTAATAAAAATTAAGATAGAATGTAAACTTTGAACTAACCAAGATAGGATAGATAATGATGTATTTATCTTAATTTTTCAAGTTCAAGTGAACTAGGCATTACAAATGTATTTCATACCTGATAGTTATTCTTATTGTGTAGTTACTCTGTGTCAGAGTTAAAACCACCCTTTTTTATTGAGACAAAAAGAAGAAAAACTGCATGATATTTTGATTGTTTTCTAACATTCCTGAGACTGACAATGAATTTTATTTTGAATCAAAGGGCAGAGCTAGCCACTAACCACAATTAACTATAGAGGTTTTGGAGATAGACAGATAGAGAGACCGGAAGTAATGGGGTTGGGATTAGAGAGGGTCTAGGCCCTTTGTATGGAGGAATGAAAGAGATAGATCACTGGTCACTTCCCTACTGCTTCTCTGATCATTCAGGGTCTTAGCCTGATATCTGACTTCTGAGTTTTTATTGATAAAGAATAATTAGACAAATGCTTCAATAGAGATATTGTATGTAAACCTTCTACCATTTTACCATGAGTGTAAATATCATTGTCCATGAAGTAAAGTATGCTGTGAGATGGTCTTTCTGTATGCTGTGAATATGTATTGTTTTCACTGGTTGATAAATAAAGCTACTTTGGCCTATAGCAAAGCAGGATAGAGACAGGTAGAAAATACAAGCAGAGATATAGGAAAAGAAGGGCACAGTCTGGTAAATGTTGGCAGTCACCAGAGAAGCAAGATGTGAGATAACACCACAGCCATGTGGCAATATATAAATTAATAGAAATGGGCTAATTATTTTAAGATGTAAAAACTAGTTAGTAATAAGCCTGAGTCATTGGTCAAACAATTTGTAATTAATAGTACCTTGGAGTGGATATTCTGCAACTGGTGAGCAGGAGAAAAACTTCCTGTTGCAAATATTCTATTAAATGCTTGATGGATACATTAAAAAAAACAAAAACACAGGTGGATCTTGGTGACAATTTGGTTAAATGTATTGATTTTTACTTTAGTGTCTGCCTGTTAATACAATACTAAAAGCATCACAGTGTTTATATTCTTCAAATCCACTATTAGAAGCAGTAATTTCACATGCAACTTCTGGAGGAATTGAAACTCAGTAAGAAAGGTGACTGAGACCATTGTGAGAGTCTATGTTATATACAGAGACATATATATCATACTATACAGTATTAGAGTTTAGGTCAAGAGCAATAATGAATTGTTGATATGTTGTGTTGTTTTTACATGATATGAAAGGATGTACTATCAACATGATATACCATTTAAGATGATACCTTTGTATCACAGATATTCATGTTTTCCAGGTTTCATTTAAAAAGCCAAGTATATTTAGCAACCCTCCTTGTTCCCAGCCTAGTGCTTGAATTATAAATGTACAAGGTTATACCTGGCTTTCATGTGTGTACTGATGATCTAATTTCAAGTATTTATGCTTGCACAAGTATTCTTATACACTGAATTAAATTTCCTCTATTATTAACTTCACTAATTTGATACATTAATTATATCCAAAGCACTTGCAGGTGCATTATGTAAACTAAATAAAGACCCCTATTTATATAAATTTCACCAGGCTTTTTAGCCTTGCCTAGCCCATAATGCCATCCAGGACACCATATTGTTTTTTTTTTTTTTTTTAATTTATTTATTTATTAAAGATTTCTGTCTCTTCCCCGCCACCGCCTCCCATTTCCCTCCCCCTCCCCTAATTAAGTCTCCCCCCCAGCCCGAAAAGCAATCAGGGTTCCCTGTCCTGTGGGAAGTCCAAGGAACCCCCACCTCCATCCAGGTCTAGTAAGTTGAGCATCCAAACTGCCTAGGCTCCCACAAAGCCAGTGCATGCAGTAGGATCAGAAACCCATTGCCATTGTTCTTGAGTTCTCAGTAGTCCTCATTGTCCGCTATGTTCAGAGAGTCCGGTTTTATCCCAGGCTTTTCCAGACCCAGGCCAGCTGGCCTTGGTGAGTTCCCAATAGAACATCCCCATTGTCTCAATGTGTGGGTGCACCCCTCGCGGTCCTGAGTTCCATGCTCTTGCTCTCTCTCTTTCTGCTCCTGATTTGGACCTTGAGATTTCAGTCCTGTGCTCCAATTTGGGTCTCTGTCTCTGTCTCCTTTCATCGCTTGCTGAAGGTTAATATTCAGGAGGATGCCTATATGTTTTTCTTTGGGTTCTCCTTCTTATTTAGCTTCTCTAGGATCACTAATTATAAGCTCAATGTCCTTGGTTTATGGCTAGAAACCAAATATGAGTGAGTACATCCCATGTTCCTCTTTTTGGGTCTGGCTTACCTCACTCAGGATAGTGTTTTCTATTTCCATCCATTTGTATGCAAAATTCATGAAGTCCTTGTTTTTTATTGCTGAGTAGTACTCTAATATGAATAAATTCCATACTTTCTTCATCCATTCTTCCATTGAAGGGCATCTAGGTTGTTTCCAGGTTCTGGCTATCACAAACAATGCTGCTATGAACATTGTAGAGCATATACTTTTGTTGTATGATAAGGCCTCTCTTGGGTATATTCCCAAGAGTGGTATTGCTGGGTCCAGGGGTAAGTTGATCCCGAATTTCCTGAGAAACCGCCATACTGCCTTCCAAAGTGGTTGCACAAGTTTGCATTCCCACCAGCAATGGATGAGTGTACCCCTTTCTCCACAACCTCTCCAACAAAGGCTATCATTGGTATTTTTGATTCTAGCCATCCTGACAGGTGTAAGATGGTATCTTAAAGTTGTCTTGATTTGCATTTCCCTGATCGCTAAGGAAGTTGAGCATGACCTTAAGTGTCTTTTGGCCATTTGAAGTTCTTCTGTTGAGAATTCTCTGTTCAGCTCAATGCCCCATTTTATAATTGGGTTGATTAGCCTTTTACGGTCTAGTTTCCTGAGTTCTTTATATATTTTGGAGATCAGACCTTTGTCAGTTGCGGGGTTGGTGAAGATCTTCTCCCAGTTGGTGGGTTGCCTTTGTGTCTTAGTGACAGTGTCCTTTGCTTTACAGAAGCTTCTCAATCTCAGGAGGTCCCATTTATTCAATGAGGTCCTTAATGTCTGTGCTACTGGGGTTATACGTAAGAAGTGGTCTCCTGTGCCCATGTGTTGTAGAGTACTTCCCACTTTCTCTTCTATCAGGTTTACTGTGTTCAAACTGATATTGAGGTCTTTAATCCATTTGGACTTGAGTTTTGTGCATGGTGATAGATATGGATCTATTTTCATTCTTCTACAGGTTGACATCCAGTTTTGCCAGCACAATTTGTTGAAGATGCTCTCTTTTTTCCATTGTATACTTTTAGCTCCTTTATCGAAAATCAGGTGTTCATAGGTTTGTGGGTTAATGTCAGGGTCTTCTATTCGATTCCATTGGTCGACTTCTCTGTTTTTATGCCAATACCAAGCTGTTTTCAATACTGTAGCTCTGTAGTAGAGTTTGAAGTCAGGGATGGTAATGCCTCCAGACGATCCTTTGTTGTATAAGATTGTTTTGGCTATCCTGGGTTTTTTGTTTTTCCATATAAAGTTGATTATTGTCTTCTCCAGATCTGTGAAGAATTTTGATGGGATTTTGATGGGGATTGCATTGAATCTATAGATTGCTTTTGGTAGAATTGCCATTTTTACTATGTTGATCCTCCCAATCCAGGAGCAAGGAAGATCTTTCCATTTTCTGGCAGGACACCATATTGTATTTGGTTAACAAATTCCTTTAAATGACTCTGTGCTGTAACATTTCCTCAGATTTGGTTTACCCAGGCAGTTTGTAGGATACCGCTAACTCTTGAGTTTCCCCTATTACATTTCCTGTGGTAAAATGGGTTGTGGAAGTACAGTGTTGTTCTCATCATCTGACAGGAAAGGACATGTCATCAGCTTTGTTGAAGGTACTCATTTGGTGTCCCTGACAAGTGCTTGCCAGATTGAAAGGGACTGTAAATGTTTGAAGCATTTTATCCCGTATAAGTTCTTATCTTGGTCCTGCTGTCGTTCTTGTGTATCACCTTATGTATTCACAATTTACCTATAACCTAAGCACTTAGGAATAAATGTAAAAATTAAAAAGAAAGTATTTGGCATCTTTTGTGTGTTTTTTTTATAGATGCCAAACAGTCTTTACTCAGGAGAACATAACAACTGATAATATGTGATAAAATTAAAGAATTTATTTTCTTTACAAAATAGTATGTACTATTGGTATTAGGTAATAAAAGGAAATAAATCATAATTCTCCGTTTTTTGGTATTTCTATTTTCTTAAATTTTTGAGATTATAATATAATTGTATCATTTCTTCCTTACTTTCTTCCCTCTAAATCCTTCTGTGTATAACTCCTTGTTCTTTTCAAATTTTTGTCCTCTTTTTTGTTAATAGTTTACACACACCTACACTTACATACACAATGTCAAAAATTTAGAAACACAGATTGATTGTAATGTTACTAGCATGTAAATGTAATGTTACTAGCATGTACATCTATGTATATATTTCTAGATCTGACCATTTGCTATTAGAGAACCATATGCTGTGCTTCTACCTAAAGAAGACTATTTCCACATCTCTTGGAATCCTTTAGTTGCCTGTAGGTCTTTGTCTAGGGTTGAAGCCTGATTAGCTTTCCCCTTGCATATTAGTATGTTTACTGTTATTACCCTTGTTCAGCTCTTGTTTAGGCAGTGATATTTGGGAGCCTTCATGGTTGTAGTTTCTCTGACGTTTCTAGGAGACATGCTCTCACAGTGAACCTCCTGCTCCTCTGTCTATTAAAATCTTGCCATCTTTTCTTCCCCAGTGCTTAAAGAGCCTTACTTTCAGGAGTTGTGTTGGAGATGGGGCAGTTGGGACTTCTCTTTACAACTTTTATGTTCTGTTTTTTTTTTTTAATCTCTTTATTGTTAATCAGAGTCCTGGGAGAAAGAAAAACAAGCAATACAAAGAATGAGGCAAAGAGATTTTAAGAAAGGGGAGGGGAGAGGCAGGAAGGAGAGCAGAGATAAAATGTAGATCTCAATAGAAATCAATTAAAAGAATGTTTGCCCACATGGCCAATAGCTACTTAAAAAAAAGAAAAGGAAGGTGAGGGTGGAGAGTAAGGGGACTCTAAGCTTGCATTCAAGATTTCTTAGTCTAGTTTGAGCAAAAGCCTACATCTCTTTAAGGACTGAAGAATTTAAAAAGAGACTCATGAGACAGACTCTTTGGGGAAAATGGCTTTCAGAAAGGGATTGAGACCTCATCCAATGATAGAGCCAGTCCAGGGCAAACCTGTAGGCAAGAAACCAACAGAGCAAATCTGTAACCTCATTTTACTGTTTCCCTGCAATCTGCAAGAATCCAACCAGGTGGAAAAGGCAGCTGTCATTTGGATGATAAATGTCCCCATAGGTTCATGTATTTGAGCACTTGGATTTCAGTTGCCAGTGTTCTTTGTGGAATTATGGAGGTGAAAACTTGCTGGAAGAAGTATATCACTAAGGCTGGATATGAGAATGACAACCTTGTCCCACTTCTAGGTTGCTCTCTCTGCTTTGTATTTATGGTTCAAGATGTGACCTCTTAGCTTCTTGTTCCTGCCACCATGCCTGGCTCTTGCTTTCATGTATCCCCTCAGGGATGTGTTCTTCTCCCTCCGAAAGAACAAGCCAAAATAAACTCTTTCTTTCTTGAGTTGACTTAGTTCATGGTATCTTATCACAGCAAGTGGAAAATAACTAATAAGAAATAGAGAAGGGTGAAAAAGTTCTTGGATTTTGATGAAGCCTTAGAATCACTAATTACATATAGTCTGGTAGAAAATAAGTCTACTGTGGGAAGATAGTTTGCACACACGCACTTTAAATACCATGAGTCACAAACAATTCAGTACTATTTATACCATTCCCACTGTAACCTAATACATTACTGGAATATTTGCAGAATTAGAGATCATGATGAGTTCCTAGACAACTTATATCTAATTCTAATAATTCTAATAATTAGACTCTACAAGCCATGTCTTTTAGCTTATTATGTCAGAGAACACTTCTGGTTTCTATTCCATAACTGGAAACACATGCAGATACTTATAATCTTCACTACACTCTCTAAATTTCCCATATCAAGCTAAATAATTCAAGTTTTTTTCAAGATTGAATAGTATGTGGATAGAAGTGCCTGATGCCTTTGCAGGGGAATGCAGTTCAGTTCTCAGGACCTAGGTGTGATGACTTATGATCTCTTGTGATCCAGAGGCAGGGAATCCAATGCCCTCTCCTAGCCTCCATGGCACCATTGCACATGTGTGCAAGTAGATACACCCTCACATGCATAAAAAAAGTAAAATCAGATTATTAAAGACTAAGTAGAAAATTGTCATTGGCTACCCTGATCATCCCCCCAAAGCTTTATAGATACAAAGCAATTCTCAGAAAGATTAATAGGAATAAGGTTCACTGATGTCATACTAAAGTCTTAAATAAATCACCATTAACAACGAGAATCTCATGACCCCAATAGGGCAGAATCAGAAGGCTGACTATCTTTATCAGAGTCACAGCAAACAAAATGTCCATCAATGTGGCATACGGGCACGTGTGAGTCTATGGAACAATTGCCCATTGTATAAAATGATTCCATTTCCAATGGAATTCAAGGAGGGAAATGTGAAAAGGGAAAGGCATTTTCCAATGTTCCTGACATTTGACAAATTTTGAATATGCTTTATGCCCTGGTATTGTGTCACAAAAATCATTAGGCCTATTTCAAGTACAAGTCCAGCTCCTAACACAGAGTCACACTGTCCTAGCAGTTTCGGGCACATATTGGACACTCAGCACACAAATCTGAAGGGATGACTTAAGTGCTGAACTAATCTTCTAGAAAGAACTGCCTGACCACTCTGTGCTTTCTGGCACAATTGCTGGGCATTGAGAAGAGTCAGCCAGGTCTCTATTTTCATCTTCCAGTCGGAAGGACTCATTTGGGCACCTGAATGAAAGTCATTTTATATTCTGTAATGCCTATAACTCACTTTCTATTAACTAAGAAATATGGGGAGTAAGAGAAGCCCTGCGAAGCCAGATAGCATTTGCAAATGGGGCAGTGTGTCTTGACAGATGGATTGGGAGCCAGAAGCAGGTACTGAGATGCAGAAATCTGCAGGTGTTGGCAGAAACCGACTCCCGAGTCATTCTTCTCTCTTTGGATTGTGATCAATGAAGATTTTTAGCTGATTGGAAAATATGAAATATGGTGCTGATTTGTTTAACCCTGCTTTGTCTATTGCTTGTATCATTTAAAGGATAGTGGTATTCAGTGTACTGTAGCATTTTCTTTCAGGAAACTGTAGAACTTCCTAAAACCCTTTCCGGGAAGCTGGGGGATTTAGAGGAAACCACCGTTTTTCTCATTTCATCTTATTTACTCTGTCAAACTTACAAGACAATTTCAGTCACTCAAAAAAAGGTAGCCTGGATTCCTGGAATACTTTGCTCAGGACAGTCTAACAGGAAAACCTGGGTTTTAAGCGAGAGATCCAGGTTGCATCTTGAATACATACCTTAGCAAAATTGGTCTGTTTGTTCTCCCTTTGTTTCCTGCCCATATTCTTAGGAACAGAGGAATATTCTAAGGGAGACTGTTGCAGAATTCACTTTTGAATGCAGAGATTCTTTGTCCTAACTGCTCATTAGAATTTCACAGAAAGCTTATAAAAATAAAGATGTACAGGTCCATGTCTATCTGTGGGACTTGGGTGTTTCAAATACAACACTAGTAAGAAGATAAGGTGTTAAAGTACCATTTGACTTAATCAGAGTGAAAGGTTCCAGTAAATGTTTCTAGGATTTATCTTGAACCTCCCATTGATTGAGAATTTAAAGCTAAGAGTTCCATGATCTTATACAGAATCAAACAATTTTTTTTGTGTGCAGAATTTAGGGCTCTAGAAATCTAGGTCATAATATTTCTTGTTATTAACTGTGACCCAAATTGCTCATAGGTTTTCAGAGAAGGCAACAGAATTTGAGAGACCTGCACCTTCATACAACAAACCAAAGACAAGTTAGTCTAAATCTCACCTTTATACTGACTTGCACTATGGTTACTAAAGTACAGCACCTTGGATTTGATTTAATTCGACAGGTAATCCTAAGAGAATTTGATAAAGGATATATTAAGAAAGGTAGTGTTGAGAATAGGGGTCTTTAAGTTGGTGTGCAATTTGTCTGGATCCTGTTTGAGTATGAGCCTGCATCCTAGCTAGACCAAAGAATTTAGAGAAGGAACCAGTGAGACAAATCTTTGAGGAAGCACCACTATGGGACCTGAAGTCAGATAGGCAACTAAATGGATCCAGTTGGAAGCTGAGATGGAATGAACAATTCTGTCCACTCCATGTCTTTAAATTCAAAACCAATAGATTTCAAAGAGAACACAACAGATTGACAAGTCGAATCATTTATTGCTGCTGGATAGCAATCCCCATGGCTTTAATCGCAAAGGACATATCAAAAAAAATCACGCTGGGTTAAGGAGATACCCTGGGTGATCTTATCAGGCCTTCTGCCACCTACCTGATACTCCACTAATGGCTTTCTATATCTAAATTCAAAGGCTGCACATAGTGAGTCCAGGAAAAAAAATTTACACTCACAGTGAGAACACCATGAGCAAACATTACTGAATCCCCTCTTTCATGCTTTACTAGTATTGCAAGACATAGACTCTAGAGGGAGACGGGGGTGGGGGGAAGAAAGGAAAGAGATGGAGGAAAGAATGGGGAGAGAGAAAGAAAGGGAGTGAGAGAGAGGGATGGAGGAAGGAAGAAAAAAGGAGAGAGAGGAAAGAAGGGAAGGGAGGGAAGGGAGAGAGGAAAGGAGATAGAACTAGGGAGGGAAGAAGGGAGGGAGAGAATGAGGAAGGAGAGGGAGAGAGAGAGGGAGGGAAGGAGTCAGATGGAGGGAAAGAGAGATTGAAAAGTGATGCTATTGCTGATTTGAGAGACTGAAGGCATGATCCATTCTCCTTAACAAGCTTTGGCTTTTTCCACTACAAAGATTAAAATGATAAGCAAGTTACTTCAAATTTTCTTAAAGTAAACTAAATAGCATAATGTATGGTGAATGTTTAGCTCAGTGCCAAGTACAGGGAGAACTCCTCTTAGGCGCTCCTGCTGTTTAGTCTTGTGGAGCTGCTTCCCTTCCCTAGGGAATGCCTTTGCTGAGTTTCTGAGCCTTCAAGAACTGCATTCTTGCAAATTTCTTCTGTCCTAGCAAACCAAGTCAGGGGAGGGCAAATCCCTGTGAATTCCTCATGTGGGAAAAGCCACCCCCCAGTAGTAACTTCTAAATTACAAGGTAGCTTTTGGAAGTCAGGCAACACAGGTTTGGAGCCAACTGGTGTGAACCTGAGCTTAGGAAACTGGTAGAGAGCCTTTCTGAGACATGAAAGGTCCTTTTTCAAATTGTATTCATGAGAGAAAATAAAAGTAGTTATAAGAGGAAAGTAAAGGTAGACAGAAGTTCAAAAATCTTCATGCCTCTGTATCTGGCAACAGTATATTCTCTTTTAGCTTAAGTGAGAGTAGGCTAGCCAAAAATCAACCAAAAAACTGTCTCCTTTCTGTGTCTGTCTCCACTGGTTTTCCCTGGCCTCATCCCATCTATCAAAGTCTAGTTGACTTATGGAAGGGCTTGTGACTATGGGGTGATGGGGTGGATACCTTTACCAAGCCACTGCAGTCTAAATTAGGTATTTTTCTTATTGTTGTGAGAGAATAATTGACAACATGCAACGTAAGTGGAGGAAGGTTTCTTTTACCTCAGCTTGACAGTACAGAGGTACGGTCCACTATGGCAGGAAGGACATGGCAACAGAAGCAAGTCTCAGTTCTAGAATCAGCAACAGGAGGCTACATGCATGCATCTGCACAGATCAGAGAGCAAAGATAGGAGCCTAGTGGTGCCTGCCTGAGTTTCTTCTTTTTCCTTTGTAACTCTCTTGAACAACCTACGCATGGGATGGCACCACTAACATTTACATTTAGGGTGACCTTTCCTCATTAGTAAATACAAGTGTATTCAAAGGCATGCTTATGGGTGTATCTCCTAGGTGATTCCAAATCCAGTCATCTTGACAATAAAGATTAACTCCCACGGAATCCCAAACTATCTCATAAGAGTTCACTTTAGGTGTTGCCAAAAGGACAAAAGAAAATAACCAGCAAAATATGCGTTGGAAATAAAACTCTTCCCTCCCCTCATTAGGACAGAGCTGCAGGGAGGGAAAGATCGTACCCTTGCATCTTTCCTTGGCCAGGATTTGACAAGGGCTGCAGTTAGAGTCCCTTTCTGCCCTGAGTGCATCCTTGTTGAAAACCACAAGGTGGCACCGCAGATTAAAGTGAAATTCGCAAACCTGCTTTCCTGTTCCCAGGTGAGGTTCTGTTCTTATGCCACACCTGGGAGTTAAGATGACATCTGTCTCCATCTGTCTGTTTTACAGATGGCAATTCTGTGGTTTGACACAAGGCACACACACAACTAAGGCGTATGTTGTATAGACCATAAATCTACTCCAAGCACCAATCAGAAAACAAAATACATTTTCCACTGTAATCTACCAGATTGTAGAAATTGTCCTTCAATGTAACAAAACTTATAACACACCTTGGTAATTTTTGATGAATAATTTTCTATACTGACAAGCATGTAATAAATTAAAATTTAAATGCCAGGGAGGCTGGCATTATGCCCATTTTGTTTGACCCATAGAAGGTTCTGGACTTGTTTTTACAAAGTGTGCATTTATGATTCCTAATATGTGAAAACAATTTTCTTACAAGAGGAAATTACTTCATTCTTTTCCTGATTTCCTTCACTGATGGACTTGTTAGTATTCAAAAGGTCCCATTAAGAGGCAAATTCTGCCTGTTCCTGCTCTCTCTTTCCCACTATCCTTCTGAGGATCGTTCTTTCCTTCCCCCACTACCTTCCCTCAATAAAACTCCCCACATAAGCTCTGTCTGCAACTATGTCTGTCTCTTACCTGCCGTTTGGTCCTTTGGCACACCAAGATTCCTCTCCTGCCAAATTATATCATTGATGCCATGTGACTCAGCAGGCTCTCCTGACATTTTGTCCTACCCTCTGGTAGTTTGAGGACCACCAGAACCCTGTAACCTTCAACCTGGCTACTCTTCCAACTAAAGGATTGCCAGAGTCCTCCACCCAACACCAGTAGAATTGGCAGTAACTGTAGGTCCTTCCCCCACCTCTGGCCATATTTCCATGAGTGAGGATTTGTCTTTCGGTTGTTGTTTCTTGCCTTCCAAATTCAAAGACTCAGCACTGGGTCTGCCATTTCTACAATGTCAATTTCAATATAGACAGTAGGATGTTAATGTGTCTAATACATATCTTTTTACACATTCAAAGAATTCTTGTAAGTCTCAGAAAGTAGACTTGAACAAGTCAGATGCACCCCACAATTACCAAGACCTAAACAACCTAAGCCTCGTCACCTTTCCCTGGTCTTGACATACCCTTCCCTCAACTAACAGAACCTAAGAAAAAAAATTTCCTAATTTTTATCCTCTGCTCTGTTGGCATCTTGCCAGGTCCAAGAGGTACCAGATAATTTCAAAGAGCCTGGATAGCAATGAAACAACCAGTTACCCCAGCACATAGCCAGCTCCCAGCTTTCTTAGGTCCACGATTTTGATGCCCACAAATTAGCAGGAAGCAGTCTTGAGAATGTGGCACTTCATCTCTGTCCCTCCTACTCTCCCCTTTCATTTCTCCTGGTTTTTACTACAACAAAAAGGTGGGGATGTTAAGGTTCAGGAATTATACTAGCCTGTCACCTGGCAGGCTGCACCCAGGCAGTACCCTGGCCAGCCCTGTGTTCTATGTCTGTTACATCACTATGTAGTTTGTATGCAGGTGCAAAAGGTCCCTGTAAGAGACAAACTCTACCCATGCTGCTCTCTCTTTCCTGCTATTCTTCTGAAGGACAAGAACATCCCACTGTAATGGTCCTTGCATTTCTTTGATAAACAGTGATTCTAAGCATCTTTTCATGTATTTATTATCATTTTGGTAGTGTAGTCTGTCATACGCATGGTCCGTCAGATATCTCTATATAGCCCCACACGTTTAGAATCACTTTATCACTTTCTATTCAAACTATGTGATTATATAGCAATTATTAATTTTCAAGAGTCACCAAAGAATTTGCTTTTCTTTTTCATTTTCAGTCTTTGTATTTCTCATGCCTTATTGTGCTGTGGGATATTTGATCACACTGTGTGAAGATATATCTGTCCTTCCTCCCCTACATAAGGCACCTTCTGATTGATTTAATAAAGAGCCGAATGATCAATAGGTAGGCAGGAGAGGATAGGCGAGACTTCTGGAAAGAGAGAGGAACTTGGGGGAAGAATCAGAGAGGTGGGGATTCGCCAGCCAGACATGGAGAAACTGGGATGTACAATATGGAAGAGAGGTAATGAGCCACGTGTGGAATGTAGATTAATATAAATGGGTTAATTTAAGTTTTAAGAGCTAGTTGGGAACAAGCTAAAGCTAAGGCCAAGCTTTTATACTTTTTAAAAATTTCTTTATTGATCTTTGGGGGTTTCACATTGCACTCCAATTCTTCTCACCTCCTGGTCCTGCCATATCTTTCCCTTTTCCCTGCTGCACCCCCCCCCCCATGAAAGAGAACAAAAGAAGGTAAATAAATGAGCAAGCAAAAGAAAGAACAACAGTAAAAAAGAAACAAACAAACAAACAAAAACTACACCAGGAGCAGAAAAAAATCCGCTTCTCCTTCTCCCCTGCCTCTCTATCAAAGCTTTTTTCAATAGCAAAAGTCTCCACATCATTATTCAGGAGCTGCCTGTTATATTATTGTGATGTCTGAATCCTTAGGTACGACACTAAACAGCTACAGTGATGACAAGTGTCCTTCCCGGATTAATAAAGTACCCAGTATGGCTTCACTAAACATAATATTGGCTATAGTTTTAGTAAGCTAAATAATACAAAATTGTCATTTTTCAGATCAAAATGCAATCACATAAAGCAAAATTTTTATATAGTTCAATGTGAAATAATTCTTTTACAATAAAGATGTTCCCTTCTAAAAAAATAAAAGAAAAGAAACTATTTGCCTCTCTTTCTTTCTCTGTTTGTCTCTCTTTTTCTTTCTCTCTCTCTCTTCCCTTTCCCCACTCCCTTTCTGTCAACAAATTTCCCCACATTAGCTCTATCTTCATTGAATGTCTCTCACCTGCCACAAGGTCCCATGGCATGCAAAGTCCCTCTTCTCTTGAATCAGAACAGGACTGCTGTGATGTGAAGGTGTAAATAAATAAAAGAAATAAACCCTTTTTTCCATGACTTGCTTTTGATCGTGGTGTTGTATCATACCAATAAAAATCATAACTAAGATAATTACTTAGATTCCCTAGCTTGGCAGTAACAAATCTTTGATCTCTGAAGAACTCACTATACAAAACCAAGGTGTGGAATGGTCAGGTAGGTACAGTGTTTGAAACAGAGTTTTAAGTAATTTTCCTATGAATGAGAAAGAAAACAATTAGCACATGTACCAGATACATTATCTCATTTGTATCAACCCATTCTTTGGTATTCTTATTCTCTCTCTAATGTGCCCTTATAAAGGATGTTGACATTCATTGTCAATCAATGTTGCCCAGTCAATGTTGGTCACATGAATATAAGAGGGAAATTATTTCCAGGGAGCCTTAAACTACTTATATTTCTATTTGTTCCCATCTTTTCCTCTTTTGTGTCAGGCAAATAAATATTTTATTTCATTAATCTCTCTCTCTCTCTCTCTCTCTCTCTCTCTCTCTCTCTCTCTCTCTCTCTCTCTCTCTCTCTGTGTGTGTGTGTGTGTGTGTGTGTGTGTGTGTGTGTGTGTGTATAGAGCTGAAATTTAGAAAGAGAATGGCATTCAGCTTATCCCAGGATGGTCTAAGAAGCTAGATTCTCTTGCATAGGCTTCTTCAATGGAAGACAGGCTTTTTCATTGCTTAAGGTGCTTGAGAAATCCTCAGGCTTTGAGATGTGGACTCTGGAGGTAGGGTGGGAACATAGTTTAATAAAATTTACCCTTGTTTTTTTTCATCTGTGCTCTGCTTTTGGCTTGTCAAGACATTTGTGACATGAGCTAGAATTTCCCACTTCTTTGAATATATCTTTACTTTTGTTTTAATTAGACTAGAACCCAGAACATGGGGCTGGTAATCAAGAAAATATATTTTTTTCTTTTCCTTCCTTTGTCTCACAACCCAGTGAGACAAATACCATACTTTTTATCCATGGAAACATAGCTTTTAAAGAGGAAAATGGTGGCTCCTAAGTAATACAACAGAGTCCAAAGATGTAGATGTTGAATATGGATTCAGAGAATTTGACCTTAATTCTTCTTATGATTCTTACTAACTCATATATTCTTCTAAGATATTCATATTAACATAAAATGTGACCATTTGTGAAGCTCTCTTAATGTAATTCTGTCTTACATAACTATTACGAGTGTTCTTATATCACAATCAAGGTTGATTGCCTTCTTAGTTTGTGTTCCAGAGCAATATGAGAATGATAAATTAATGGGTGGAGCTGCACAATAGTAAGCATGTGACAGTTTACATGTACACGTATGTCTAATCAACACGACTCCCCTCTGTAATTCAAGGAAAATCCAGTGGGGCAAAATTAGAATCAACTCCGTTCCATTTCCTCATCTTCGTTTCAGAAGAGTTCCCAACATTAAACATAATTCACATTGTATCAATAAAATCTAGCTTATGAGCAAAAACTAAAATTATGTGGTTTGTCAAGATGTTAAATATGTAAATCACTGTTTTACTCTCTCAGTTAACAATAATTTATGTTTACTTGTGAGATAAAATTGACCAAGAGCTATTGAATTTAATTTTGTATTTAATTCTTCCAGTAATCATACAAAGTAGATATTATCATCTCCATTTAACAAATGCAGAAAATAAGGTGTGGAGAAGATCTCAAATTACCCAACCACTGAGCGACAGAGTTAAGACATGCAGAAATCAGGTCTACATGACTAAACTACTATATACAATTCTTAGAATTTTCCACAAGGGACCATAGCTTCTTTTATGCTTTGAACATCAGAAAATACTTTTTTCTGCCAGCAATTGTCAAGTTCACAACAGATTTAGTTATCAACAGCTCTTAATTTAAAATATTAGTTGTTACACATGAGAAAGAAAATAAGAAATAAAAGAAAGACCTAGATGCTGTCATTCCAGTGTAGAAACATGTAGGAATTATAGACAGCATCTTGTTTCTCTGTGAATCTGTCACTAAATCTTACATGCAACGTTCACGTCTTTGCTGAAGTCACAGAAACTTGAGTTCTGATGTCTTGGTAAACAGTAATGATGAAGATCATTCAAAATGTTTTTTTTTGGGAGGGGCAGTTTTTAGGTTTCCCAGGAGACCCTATTTTTAGATCATATCTGGTCCTGGAGTTGGAATGGATTCTTTGAGTAACAACATAATAATCACTATGTACGGGACTGGAGAGATTGTTCAGTGGTTAAGAGCACTGACCACTCTTCTAGAGGACTCTGGTTCAATTCCCAGCACCCACATTGCAGCTCACAACTGTCTGTAAGTCCAAGATCTGACATTGTCACATAGGCATACATGCAGGCAAAACACCAATGCACATAAAATAAAAATAAACCACTAAGTATTTTATCCTGTAGTTTGAGCAATATTACCATTTTGATTAGATGTGATGTTAACCACCATCTGGATCAAACTAGTTAAATTGCTGGTAAAAATGTTCTGCCTAGAATTCTTTAGTACATCAGCTATGAAGCTGACCCTTGGACTCCTAACAAAAACTTTCTGTGTTACTCTGTGGAGCTTCAATAAACTCTCACATCAAATCTAGGCCCTGAATAATGATACTTAGAAAAAAAAAAGTCATAGACTTGCCCTTTAGATTTAGGAGGAAAACAGATCAGTTAATTTAATTAAAGTCCATGCCACAAAAGTTATGATATAAAATAATGACAATAATTTATTGAGAGAAATATTAAATCATGGAATTCCAAGAGGAGATGGTGTTCTTATTTTAAAGACATTAAAGGAAATAGTATTGCAGACACTGAGTAATAAGCCAAGGTTGTGATTGGCAAGCAATAAAATTTGAGAGAGAAGCCTAAGGAGGTAATTGACAGAGAAATGCCCTTCCTAGCTAAGGAAGGAAAAGTGATACCTCAGCAGAGTTACTGCAGAAAGGCAGAGACACGGATATTAAGACAGAACTGGAAAGCAGTGTTTTGGTTTCTCAGGAAATTCGGAATCAACCTACCCCTGGATCCAGCAATACCACTCTTGGGAATACACCCAAGAGAGGCCCTATCATACAACAAAAGTATATGCTCAACTATGTTCATGGCAGCATTGTTTGTAATAGCCAGAACCTGGAAACAACCTAGATGCCCTTCAACGGAAGAATGGATGAAGAAAGTATGGAATATATACATATTAGAGTATTACTCAGCAGTAAAAAACAAGGACTTCTTGAATTTTGCATACAAATGGATGGAAATAGAAAACACTATCCTGAGTGAGGTAAGCCAGACCCAAAAAGAGGAACATGGGATGTACTCACTCATATTTGGTTTCTAGCCATAAATAAAGGACATTGGGCTTATAATGCATGTTCCTAGAGAAGCTAAGTAAGAAGGTGAACCCAAAGACAAACACATAGGCATCCTCATGAATATTAACCTTCATCAGGCGATGAAAGGAGACAGAGACAGAGACCCACATTGGAGCACGGGACAGAAATCTCAAGGTCCAAATCAGGAGCAGAAGAAGAGAGAGTATGAGCAAGGAACTCAGGACCGCGTGGGGTGCACCCACACACTGAGACAATGGGGATGTTCTATCGGGAACTCACCAAGGCCAGCTGGCCTGGGTCTGAAAAAGCATGGGATAAATCCAGACTAGCTGAACATAGAGGGCAATGAGGAATACTGAGAACTCAGGAACAATCGCAGTGGGTTTTTGATCCTACTGCACATACTGGCTTTGGGGGAGCCAAGGCAGTTTGGATGCTCACCTTAGGAGACCTGGATAGAGGTGGGCGGTCCTTGGGCTTCCCACAAGTCAGGGAACCCTGATTGCTCTTCGAGCAGATGAGGGAGGGTGACTTGATCGGTGGAGGGGGAGGGAAATGGGAGGCGGTTGCGGGTAGGAGGCAGAAATCCTTAATAAATAAATAAATTTAAAAAAAAAGAATGTATGCACAGCTAAAGACATGTTAAACAGCTATTGGAGAACTGTTTATGTGAAGAACAATGAATTATCAGTGTAGTTGTGGTGTAGGAGATACTTCTGTTTGTGTTGCTTTCATTGGTTAATAAAGAAACTGCCTTGGCCTATTGATAGAGCAGAACTTATGTAGGTGGGAGAAACTGGACTGAATGCTGGGAGGAAGAAGGGTGGAGTAGGGGGTGCTATGGATCCACCACCAGAGGTAGATGTGCTGAAACTTTGCTGGTAGGCCATGACCTCATGGTCAGATACAGATTAGTAGAAATGGGTTAAATTAAGATGTAAGAGTTAGCCAATGAGAAGTTAGAACTAATGGGCCAAGCGGTGATTAAATTAATACAGTTTCTGTGTGGTTAATTGGGGCTAAGCTAGCAGGGCAACTGGGATGAACAAGCAGCCCCTACCTACTGCTCATTCGTTCCTGGCCACGCAGACCCAAAATAATCACACGGAAATAATATTAATTGCAATACTGTTTGTCCAATAGCTTAAATATATTTCTGGATAGCTCTTATATCTTAAATTAACCCATTTCTATTAATCTGTGTATCACCACATGATTGTGGCCTACCAGTAAGGTTGTGTCCAGCATCTGGGCATCTGTCTGCTGTGGTGGTTGTATAGTGTATCACTGACTCCACCTACTCTCTCTATGTTTATCTTTTCCAGCCTGGCTATATTTTGTTAAGCCACTGGCCAAAAACAGCTTCTTGATTAACCAATGGCAATAAAACATATTAACAGTATACAGAAGGGAATCCCACATCATATCAGCATTGATTGGAAAATTTTAGAAGTCTCAGATTCTGCAAGCTCTTGGTAAGATACTTCTGAAAAATATGACTATTACATTGAGGGAATGAGGAAAAAACTAGAATGCTTTGAGCAAAGGAAATGACTTAATCGGATTTTCATTTTGTATGAAAGCTTTTGTTTAATAAGAGTGGCTTGAAGCACTGTGAAAATAACCAGGTATCCCAAAACAAGGATTTAAAAGAGCCACCAATGTGCAAATATGAACACTAAGTGGTCGTTGAGGATCAAACTGTAACTTCAGCAACATCTCCATGAGTATACATATGTTCACATCTACTTAATGTGATATATGTATCATATGTGCTACATGGTGTGATATATGCATATGTAAATGCATATACACATACATATAATGTATGATAGATTAAAATGTCACTGTCATACATTCTACAATAAAATAAAAAAGGTAAGCATAGCCTAATTTCTCATCTCGCTCTAATGATTCAGTGCTATAGTTCCACATGCCCCTTGCTTTCTTAGCAGTTATAATTTCCTTCCCTCAGTATTCTCCACTCATCCTTCAGGACATTGCCCTAGCTGGGAAACAAGCTTCCACTACTAGCTGTATAAGCTAAGAGGTTCTGTCTACACAGTTCCAACATTACAGTACAGTTTTTTTTTTGCCCCAGAACCTATTGTATCATACCATAATTGCCTATTTCAGTCACTATCCATTTTCATATTCTTAGTTCAATGCTGCTTTTACTCTTTATGTCTGATTTTTTATTATATGTCCTTAAACAAAGTTTCATCCATGAGGCTTTTTGTGACATGTTATAGGCAATTAGCAAATATCTGTTGAAAGCATAAAAGAGCAAAATTATTAATAAGTAAATATGTAATGCATAAAATAAAAGAGAAGTATTAGGGTCAGCACAAACATCTCACCTATATTGTGTTTGTTTGAAGCCACTCTGATATGTCTGCACATGCTCCTTATACTGACTGACCACCAACTTTCCAAGTATACTTTCTGAAGCATGAAAGCCTCCACTATCAAATCTGTATTGAATCTTTGGAATTATGTGCTTGTCTACGCATCTGACCATGATGGGTTGAACTTAATAGCCTAAAATATGACAGGCACAGGAAAGGACACTGAAAAAGGTTCATTTTCTGGGTTTCATCTTACTAGTACTTTCTTGGGCTTTAACAGATTTTAGTGACTTCTCAAGTGGTGAATGTGAAGTAAATAGTTGATATTAGGAAAACTTACAAAACTAAAGTAGTTACAGAATGTTGAACCCATCTCACACACTGTTCTGCCATTCTTCGTCTCTCCTGTGCTTTTCAATCTTATGTTACTCCTATGTATTTCTATTTTATTTGATTCCAATCCATTCTATTCATTTCTACTCACATTTTGCAAGTGATACTTCAAGCTACAAACTATTAGCGATTGTGATACTAGCAGTAAATAATTTGTGATAAAAACATGTGTGCAGAAACCATCTCCACATGTTTCTGTGTCTGTTTTATTCACTCTGTGTGTTCATGTGTACAAAGAGGCATATCATCCATAATGATATTATGGGGTGAGTAAAAAAAATAAGTCCTGAATTAGAAAGATGAGTAGGAGTTAGAAAAGATTACAGATAACTTTATTCCACAAGTCAGAACAGAACAGAGACGCTGATGGATGGCTAGAGCAAAATGGTATCTTCAAGAATTTGTGGTTAATATTATTTTCTAGTCTAAACAAAAGAAAAAGGACCACTTCTCAATGATTTACCAGGCACTTTTCATTTCCTCAAGTTTCAATCAATCATATTAAAAAATAAGATGGGGTGGAAAGATTACAAGAGCCCTAGACAGTGGGTGACAGCAAGGAAACTGGTTTTCTGACTCTGCGCAGTAGCATACATGAACTACCAGCACTTATGACAGCAGGCATAAGACCTTTGCAAACGCAAACCAGCAGAATCCCAGTGTGGAAGCAAGGGGGCTAGCATAAAGGTCCACCCCTGACTAAGGCAGTTTTTGCCATTGAGAGCATTGGGAAAGGGAGTTGGTTTTCCTTAAGATTGTCACCTACATTCTAGTGAATGTCATACTTCTGAGCGTATAAGGGCAGTACTCGGTGGACTGGATGGGTTCTGCCTACAGAAAAAAAGAAAAGGACACAAAATTAGGTGAATACAAAAGGGTAACTGGGAGGATTTGGAGAAAGAGCAGTGAATATGATTAATGACATATACAAAATTCTCACAAAACTAATAAAAATAGAGAAAAGAAATAAAAATGGAAGTATCATTGCATACAATGGAAATCTTTACTTAAAGTAAATAATTCAAGATGAAAGTTATTTCTCATTACTCAAATTTTCCAAGTACTTTGATCATAACTTTTCAGTAAGCAAAGTCCTTGAGTACAGTTAATTGCCTTCAAAGCCATCATATGAAAACATAGTCGTACAACAAAACACTTTTACATATTTAAAATATCATTGTAAAGGAGCATCATGCTGTACATGTAACAAACACATGGTTATTAATGCATGAGCTTCAAGGTACACAGTCAATGACTGACAGATAAAAATAGACTATATAAATTCATACTAGAGATTTCAGCGCTTTTCCTTCAATAACTAATGGGACATATAGTCAGAAAAACATAAGAATGCAAGAAACTCAAACAACACTACTAATGAATTAGTTCCAACTGACATTTATACAACATGCCACCCAACTACAGAAAACATTTTTTGTGTGTATACTTGGCCTGTTTGCCAAGATAAACCATTTTTTGAACCACAAACAAAGGCCAATAAATTTAAAATGGCTGCAGGAGGTAAAAACAGGGACACATTGAGGCCTTATCTCAAATGTAAACTCACTTTATTTGCATTATGTCATTAAAATTTTTAAATTAATATTACAGAAGTATAAATCATTGTTATATTAACTCACTGTGTGGTTGCCAGCAAGATTCACTGTGTATTTAAAGTGTAGATCTCCCCCAAATAAGTGTATGTGTTTAAGCAGATGTTTCTTCAAACCTTTCTTGTTATTACTTGTGAAAGCAATACCTAATGTGTATATGTGTGTGTGTACACATTCAACACACATATACAACATATTCACATTAACAGATCTTAGATGTTCAAAATCTTAGATGAAGTTTAAAAAATCTGTCATATTTATGAAATAATTGATGACATCCTAGGGCACTTTATCTTTTATATTTCGAGCTGAAAAGTAGGCTTTCCTTCTACAAAATCTAGGGCTTTTGGAGTTAGACTTTCTTAACCCATGTAAATATTGGCATTTGGCTAGTTTAGTGAAATATAAGATGGGTTTATAGAGAGAGAGTTTTCAGTGATCTGAACTTTAGAGTGACATCTCAAGGTCATCAGGGAAGAAGCAGGATTAAGAGTACTTGGATTTGTAGCCATGAATACAAAACAGATATTTGAACTATATAAAACATTCGAGAATGTGAAATAGCAGAAGTGGAATTAATGTAAAATCAAGGTATTAGCTGACTTTTACATCTGAATGTATAAATATTTTAAGGTTATTATTTGAAGCCTCAATAATACCACAACAATTACTTAAAGTATGACCAAGTAATAAGACTGTAATTTTTGATGACCGAATTATAAGATTCAGGATATTTAATGCTGTGTCCTTCAAAGTGGCAGTAGTAGTTGGGACCTTTCAAAATCACAGTCACAGGGAGTAAAAGTACTAGGTGGATAAGACATAAAGAATCCTAGTTTTTAACTTATCTCAGAATCATTTACATGGCTAAACCCATGGCAATACGCTGATATTTAATATACTAATGCATAATATATCAATATACCTTTGATATGAACTTAAAACATTCCACTCCACCTCTGTTTTTATATTGACACATTTGGGGGTGAAGTAGAAACTCTTTTTTGCTCAATCTTAAAGGTACACTTATCGTATTTAGGGCAGACCTAGATTATCCGAACAGGATACCCTTCTGAAGTCATCACATTGTTTGGAATATAAAGTTTCACTTGTTTCTTTGTCACATACCATCAAGATTTTTAGGGTATAAATATGAACACAGAATTATGGAAGTGGCCATTTGGCCAACTATGTCAAATAGTCATTTGGTAGATAGTACCTTTTGCACCACTCAGACTTGTGTATCCCATGCACTCTTCTAGAAACAGGAGACTAAGTAACAATTACTTTTTAGGAATAAATATACCTATTTCTGTTGCTAGTGAATAAAAGCATTTTTGAAAAATGCTAAACATACACTAAAATATTTTAAAAGTTACATCATGAGTAAGTTTCAAGTTTATTTTGAGGTAGACTATTTTTCTATTTCTTACAGTTCTGGAAGGTACTTTGCACATGACCAGGCAAGTAAAGTATTTATCAAGATCATGCAGCTACAAATCATGCAACCAACAACACTGACCTACTTACAAGGTAACACAGAAAACTACAGATTAGAAAAAGTTAACAGAAAACATTGTGTATTGTTCTACATGGGCTATGAGATAAGGGAATGAAATAAGAATCCAACATCTTGCATTACAGGCAAAGGCTTGAATGAGCTATTATAAGGGGCAAATCTGGTTGTACTACTAAATAAGGCTGTTTGTGTATGAACTAGAGACTAAGAATTCTTGTAGCTGGGCTGCAGAGAAAGCCAAACACAGACCCATGACTGAATACACGCAAAGGTTATTCACACAGTATGTATAGTTGTGAAGTGACCTAATATCCATGTTGATTGCCAGAATCTGGGATAAATTATAAAGATGAAGAAATTATCGAGGATTTTCAGGGCTGTAGAATAATGAGGAAATATTATGACAACGTAGTTCCTATTTAATAAATTATGAAATAAAATGAATAGAATAAATAATGCAATTGCAATTTATTTATGCCAAACAAATGTAAAAGAAAGAACAAATGAAAGAAAGGTAGAAATGAAGAAGAAAAGCCAAGTCAGTTTTGGTTTTTTGTTTTTTTCTGCATTGAACAAATTCCCAGGGAGACATTAAATATAGTGATCAAGGTGATTTAAGAAAGGATGGGAATGATGTAAGGTTAAAAAGGAATATTAAATCAAAGATAAAGTGTTGGAAGATGTGTATTGGGTATTTAAGTCTTGAAATAATTTATGACAACATAAAATAAAGAGTGAGATTAGCTTAATTATGTCTCATCTGCGGTTATAAAACACAATATAAACATAAAGGATGAGTGTAAAATTAAACAATTAAGAATTAAAAACAAGCCGGGCAGTGGTGGCTCACGCCTTTAATCCCAGCACTCGGGAGGCAGAGGCAGGCAGATCTCTGTGAGTTTGAGGCCAGCCTGGTCTACATGAGCTAGTTCCAGGACAGGAACCAAAAGCTGTGGAGAAACCCTGTCTCAAAAAAATCCAAAAAAAAAAAGAATTAAAAACAAAATGAGAAATATGAAAGAAATAGATCAGCATATTGTGTGTGTGTGTGTGTGTGTGTGTGTGTGTGCCTGCTCATGAGTACATGAAAGTTTTGTACTGTTTTTAATTTTGTTGACATTTCTGCATTATACTTCTATCTCTCTCCTAATCAGAAGTGCTGTGGGACAATGGTCTTTTATAATATCTCAGGCTCTTCTTATTAACTATTTCTTACATCATACATTAACCCATTATTCTTGTCTGTGCTAGTCATGCTGCTCAGTACCTTACTCGGTGAGTCAGTCATATCTTGCTTCCTCTGTATCTGGGTCATGACTGCTGACTACAGAATCCTCTTCCCAGAAGTCTTCTGTTTTCATTTTCCCTCCTCTGCTTCCTGCCAGGTCACCCCACCTATACTTCCTGCCTGTCTACTGACCAATCAGCATTTTATTAAAAATGATACAAGTGACAGGATAAAAGATGATTGTCCCACAGCAATTCCCCCCAGCTTTTAAAAAAAAATAAGAACTCTGAATCTAATATTCTTTGTTTAGCTTTTTGCCTGATCATTATCCATAGCAACTTGTAACCAACACTCTAGACAAAGAAAAATATCCATAGTCTATTTTTTTGGTAACGTGGGTGCAGTTTTCCAGGCTACTTCCTGCTGTTTGGGGGCACTGATAATCTTATAGGAACTTAAAGAAAATTTAGAATTATGATCAAGTCCTGACTGGAGTATCCTGTGAGGCTTGATCATCTCAGGCAGCAGTCTTGAATCAATTCTGGATGTAGAACTCAGACATCTGGGCCATCCACGCCTATTGGGGATTTCTCAAGGGGTCTTCTTTGATCAAACCTGATTTTTCTTAACCCAGAATGAATCCATAGCCTCTCATTCCCTTCTATATACTATTATTATCTATATTCTTTCTTATTTTCACTATCTGCCTTCCCCAGTTCTATACTCTATGAATAAGAGGCCAGGCAGAGATGGCACACACCTTTAACCCCAGGACTTGAGAGACAGAGGCAAATGACTCTCTGTTAGTTCAAGGCCACCCTGGGCTGCACAAAATCGATCCAGTCTAAAAGAGAAACAAAGCTCACAAAAAGGTGATTTTAGGACTTGGGATTACATGCCTTTAATTCCAACATTAGGGGGGTAGAAATAGGAGTGATATGGTTGGGCAGAGAGAAGAATATAAAGCCAGAGGAGACAGCAGCTCAGTACAATCTGAAGCAGTCAGTCCGAGGATTCAATCTGAGGAAGCAGTCTGAGACAGGCTCACCCCTTTGGTCTGAGCATTGGTAGAGGTAAGGCCTCTAGTGGTGGGATGCTCTGCTTCTTTGATCCTTCAGTTTTCACCCCCAATAGCTGACTCTGAGTTTTTATTATTAAGAACAATTAGAATTTGTGCGACACCTAACCTCTATGGTTCTATGGATTACAGCTTGCTTATCATTGACTGAACAGCTAATATCCACATATTAGTGAGTATTCACCATATTTCTTTTTCTGGATGTGGGTTACCTCACTCAGAATGATTGTCCCAGTTATATTTATTTACATGCAAAGTTCATGATTTCATTTTTTTAATTTTTAAAGTTTTATTTTTATTAATTAAATTCACTAATTTATTTCATACCCAGACAGCCCTTCCTCTCCTCTCCCTCCTCTCTTTCCATTCCTTCCCCTCAGCTCCTCTCCACACACCCTCATCCACTCCTCCTCTGTTTTTGTTTAGAAAGGGAGAGGCCTCCCATGGATATCAACAAAGCACTGCATATCAAATTGAGGTAGGACTAAATTTTCCCTCCACCCTTCCATTAAGGCTGGGCAAGGAAACCCAGTATGAGGAATAGGTTCCTAAAGGCCAACCAAAGCATTAGAAACAGCACCTATTCCCACTGCTAGGAGTTCCACAAGTCGACCAAGCACCATGCTATAATCCACAGACTCAGAAAGACTAGGTTACATGGAGGCCTCAGAGGGTGGGGTGTACGGATCTCCCAGGGAAGAGGAAATAGAAGAGATCTCATGGGTAGAGAAGACAACATAAAGGATAGGGTTGAGGGTGGATGGATGGGGCAAGTACTAAAAGAGTTGACTGGGAGCAGGAGGGGGCCAGATTTTAGGGTCAGGTAGAAATCCGGTACAAGGGAAACTCCCAGGAATCCACAAGTATGACCTAAGCTAAGACATGTAACAATGTAGGATACATATTCTGAACTGGCCATTGCTTGTGACCAGATGGGATTTCCAGTGGAGGCTTTAAGATGCTGCCCCAACCACACAGCATTTGAACTACAGTCCATCCTGAGTATGGGAAGTGTAGGGATGCATGTGTTGAGGTGGAAAAGAGATTGTGGCAGTGACCAGTCAAGGACTGGCCCAGCCTTAGACCCATGCCACAAAAGTGACCCTACCCCAATACTTCCTGGAGTGGCAAGACCCAGTCACTGGATAGCCCAGAGACCTAGCATAGAATCAAAAACCAAACACGATTGGGGAAAACAATGTCAATATAGTGATGCCTAATGATATTCTGCTACACTGCCATACTCATAAATTGTTGACTACCCCTATGGTCATTAGAGAGACTTCACCCAGTATATAAATGAAACAGATACAAAGACTCATAGTCAAGCATGGGGCTGAGTTCAGGGAACCATGCTGAAGAGAGGAAGGAAGGATTGTACAAGCTGTGGGGAACACACAGAAATAACTGACCTGCGCTCACAGGAGCTCACAGAAACTGGACCAGAAGCCAGGAAACCTGCATGGGACCAGCCCAAGCCCTCTACATATGTGTAACAGTTTTGTAGCATGATTTCATTTTTTAATGTCCAGTATGTAAAAGTACCATATATTCTTTATCCATTCATCTATTTAAAATATATTTACTGAGCTTTTTTTTCTTTATAAAGAACATTGGAAAGCATTGTAAGCATTGGAAAATAATCTCTGCCTTATATAAAAATTTGAATCCAGGCAAGGATTTAATCCTAGCAGTTGAGAAGCAGAGACAAATTGCTTTCTGTGAGTCTGAAGCTAGTCTGTTCTATGTAGTAAGTTCTAGGACAACCAGGACTTCACAGATCCTGTCTCAAAAACAATCAAACAAATAATTTAAAACAGAAAAAAAAAATCATTGACTCTCAAATGGAACATGGCCCATGACGTGTAAATATAAGCTGAAGGGAATGTGTTAGAATAGCAAAGCAGTCCCACACCATGCGGAATCTGTGGAATGCAGGGGGGGTTGTCTGGAGAAGACAATGGTGATGAGTGTAAGTCCTGAGAGAAATCCATCTGTTCAATGAGGAGAAAAATCCCCTAAAAGAGTTACATGAGCAAAGACTTGAGATTAAGGCACACATGGAGAAATTCTGATGGTAATTCTGATGGCGTTCTCTTGCCCGAGGCTGCTGAGAAAGCAGGATGGTGAGTGGAGGTGGAAAGACTGTGTAATCAACACTGAGGATGCAGGACTGAAATCTCTGGGTTGTGGAGTAGAAGGGAATGGTGATGACATAATGATTATGAGAACTTGGTCAGCAATATCCTCCTTTTCTACTGTATGAAGAAGTTAAGTTCCAGGAAAGGAATGTGACTTTCCCCGAGTCCCACATCTATGCAGTTAGCAGAAATAGTTACTGTACTTTTCAATATTTTAAAATGCTTACCATGGTGTAGAATCTAGTGGAAGACACAATGATCTACTCTCTTCAATTTATCAGCCAATGTGCTATTAAGTAGCTGCCACTTAATGTTTAACCCTTAGCTCTCATAATTCCTTTTCTCCACTGGTGACTGAGCCTGAAAGAGCAGGGTACCTGTGTGTCTACTTCATTGGTGATTTCAGTGCTTGTTCTTGCACCTACTAAGAGTTTAATACATATTTCTAAATAAAGAAATCACCGTTTGAAGTGGACACTTCTGTTGTCTCTATTTATTAATTAGTATGAAAAAACTGCACTGACTTGTGTGCTGGTGTTCCTGATTCTGCATTTGTCTTTCCTGATTTCATTTCCCATTCCACTTCATTCTCTGGGGAGCTGGAGAAACAGCTGCAAATAGAATCACATTTTAAAAGCCTTGATCTTTCTTCCCAAGCCTCTGACATAATCCCCAGATGTGAGGGGGACCAAATGTGTGTTCCAGAAGCCTCTTGCAGAGAGGACAGAGTGGTCTCGCAGAATGACTGTGCAGGTGGTCCCCATCCTAACATCAGGAGGCTTGGAGGGGATGTTCCATCTTGTGACAACATGGCAAAGGCCTGTGGAACAGATCCTTAGTGGGGGTGATCAGTCTGCTCCTCATTGGAAGCTGAGAACTTGATTTGGAGCCTGAGAGGATTGTTTACAGCTAAGCATACACTGTGTAACTGTCCCTGGGTACATGCCACTGTCTAAACCCTCTACAGGTTTCATCTGAGACCCAATGCCGCTCTCAGGACTCCTGTGCACACTGGGACTTTTGGACCTGACCTTCCCCAACTCACCCGGTATCACTTTCTGCAACTTCTCTGTCTCTGCCAATTTTTTCTCATCTGAGTTCACTTCACATTAAATGTGATAACTGCAATAATAATCGTGCATTTGGAGTCTTATGTAGTCTGATAAATTATGGATGTATCTAAGAGGTTACTGAGTTCAAAGTCCCACTAAATTTAGAAAAACAATAAGAATTTTCAAAATGTTTTAAAAAATTGAATGTTAAATTTATGGAACAAAAATCAGTAATGTTGCAGAAATGTTTAAATTTTATCCCCACAATTCAGAAAGTATACCTCTGGCCATCAGCTTGAGAGCAAGGGCAGATTCCATTAAGTCACAAACATACAGAGTGATTCACAGTGTTGGGAGGGGAGCTTTAGCAAACAAGCATCGACTGGGACAGCAGTCTTTAATTTGACTCTGCATTGAGCTGCTGAGTGAATAATTTACAGAGTAATTGAGTAAGGTTTCACAAATAAGTGGAGAACTAGAAACAAAATCTCAGTGTTCTCTGAGGACTTTCAACACCAGAGAGGCATAAGTTTGTTAAAGTGACCAAAAGACACCACATTCAGTATTATTACATCTCATAAATTATAGCAAAATTATATGCCAGATTTTGTCAACTTTATGTATGTAAAGTGGTCCACCAAATGTTTTAATAGTGTTGTACTTGTCTATTCTTCTTTAGTTTTTCATTGACTTTTGATTTTTTTCCCCAAATTACCAGTGAAGTGGAGCAGGTTTTTATAATTTATAGACTATAGATTTTACCCTCAATGTTGGTCAAACTTTTTCTATTGTATAGATTAATTTAAAAAATTGTATGTCCATGTGTCTGCCTAAGTGTATACATGGGCACCATATGTGATTAAGTGCCCATTCCTATGGGGATCAGAATAAAGTATCATTAGATCCCCCCAAGTCAGGCAGTTGTAAACTGCTGTATGTGGGTGCAAGAAACCAAACTCAGCCCTTCTGTACAAACAGAAAGAGCTCTTAATCACGGAGCCATCTCTCTAACCTAACCTATGCCCCTTTTAATTTACCTATTTTCAGTTTATATATATATATTAAAGAATTTTTTCTTTTCTTTCTTTTTTCCCCCCATAAAACCCTCACTTCTTTTCTGTATCTTAAATTATCTTTCCTGTTCGTTTTTCCTTTAGCAGGTTTAGAGTTTCATATCTTACAGTAAGATTTTTGGTCCATTGTGGGTTGGCTTTTAGACAGGATGAGAGATATGGGCTGATTTCATTTTTTTAGTATATGAGTATCCACTTTTTCTCGTAACATTCAAAGAGTTTTACTTCCTTAGCTGTATGTTTTGGACAATGTTGTCAAAGATTAAGGGGCTGTAGCTATGTGTTTAATTTGGGTTGTTTTATGGTATTGCCTTAGAATGCATATCGTGGTGCAATTGCATGGAGTACTTCTTACTACATAACAAAATCAAGCATTATGACCCCTCCATCCTTGTTCTATTTACTCAGAGATGCTTTGGTGGGTTAGGGGTATTTTTTTTGCTTTGATATGAGAATCAGTGCTGTGCTTTCTATTTCTGGGAAGAATATTTTAGAAGTTTGGTAAGGAATGAATTAAATAAAAACATGTATACTATTTTTGTTATTATGATGATTTCCACAATATTAACTATTCAAATGTATAAGTTGGAGAATCTCTTTATCTTCTAGTGCTTTCTTCAATTTCTGTATTAATGATGATATAGTATCTTCTTATGTATATGTGTTGCTTTTACTGGTTGATGAATAAAACTGTTTTGGCCAATAGCTTAGCAGAGTAAAGCCAGGTAAGAATTCTAAATAGAGATATATAGAGAGAAGGGAGAGCCAAAGAGATGCCATGTAGCCAAAGAGTAACATGCCAGCACCAGTATGTAACAGCCTGGTGACAATACACAGATTAATAGAAATGGTTTACTCAATATTTAAAAGCTAGCAAGAAATATGACTAAGCCACTGGCCAAACAGTGTTTTAATTAATGTAGTGTGTGTGTGTGTGTGATTTTTCGGGTCTGGGTGGCTGGGAAACCAAAGCACAGTCTCAGTTGGCACTCAAACATTTGGCAAGAATATTCACATAAAGCCTACAAAGGCTTTAAAAAGAAAAGAATTCTATACCACAGAAAAAGAACTCAATTGGAGCTTTTGATAGCTGGATATTTTCAGATAAGCTTTGTTTGCTGGCAGTGAGTAGAGCTGTGGCTCCTTTAAGAGAAGGCTTCCTAAGAGCAGTCAGGGTTCCCTGCCCTGTGGGAAGTCCAAGGTCTTCCCCCCACCATCCAAGTCTGGACTGGAGAGGGAGGGGAGTGGGAGGAGGGGAAGGGAAATGGAAGGAGGGGAGGAGGTGGAAATTTTTAATAAAAATAAAAAAATAATACTGAAGATTTAAAAAAAGAGAGAGAAGGCTTCCTGACTCAGGAGCAAAAACTGTGTCGTTTCTTTAAGAGAAAGCCTCCTGGTTCATTGATGGTGGCAAGAATGGGTGGCTCTGGCTCTTTCAGGAAGTCCCTCTATTGAGCGCTTGAATGGGGTTTGTGGGCAGCATGCTGTAAGTTACTTGGTGGCTGCATGGGCCAACTGCTTCCCAGAGTTGGGTTGGTAAACATGGCTCCCAGAGCTGCTGGTAAATGCACCTTTGCCCTGTTGAAAAGCCAAGCAGGGTGGAACCAACAGTAAAGTGGCCGCTCCGATCCTAGCCATGTCTGCGTAACAGTTTAAGGCAATGATCAGAAAAGGAATTACAGATACACAATAAAGACAGATTCAGACAAAAATAAACCTCTATAGTGGTCATAATATGTTTAAAAATATGTGCATACGCTTAAGAAAAAAATGGGTAAAGGCAATTATATGAAGAAATAGTTTTTAAAAAGAGAACAAAATTTTAAAGTGATGGTAAAAGTAATATAAAAGAGTACAGACAATCATAGATTAAAGTAGTAAAGATAATAAAATAAATATTAAAAAGTAATAGAGTATAAAATAAGCCAGGTAAAGGTGGAATATATACAAATAGTCTGGGATATATATAAAATTGTGCTTTCTTTAACTTTTTTGTCTGTTATGAGTTAACTGTAAGAGACATTTGATTCTGAGGGCTGCTAAACTAAACCAACATAAAGGAATCTTGACTTCAAAATTTGAGTCCAAGGATATGTTATTTTAGAAAAGAGATTCTGCTTTTGTTTCCACAGAGGATTGAGACCTGTGGATTGCTTTCTGCTTAATGTGGTTTGATGGGACAAGATCCACGAAAAAGATTTCTGTCAACCATAAAAATATTTTACTCAACAAATAGCAGGAATCAGTTTAAAGAAAACTATGCCAAAATTCCCAAAATGATTGTTTATAAATGTTTGGTTTCTTTTAAAAGGGGTTGACTATGAATGGTTAATGGTCACAGTTAATTTACAAAAAAAGGGGTGGGAGATATGTTATAGAGATGAATACTTTGCATTGGTATGGACCTTGGTCTATTGATACAATTTGAGGTCAATTTTTGGTTCACTGTGTATTTGTTTCTGCTCTTTTTTATGGTATTGTGTTTGTGCAGTTTATTTAAAATTGTAATCTATAGTTAAGAAATACAGATTAATAGGTAGTCATCTATGATGATCAAACTTTTAATTCTATTAATTAGGTTTTCTAGATATACAGAGATATATTTCAGTTAGATAGGTAATCTTCAATACTTCAGAGACCTACAGAGTAGGATATTTAAAATGTTTTAGGAACTTAAACTTTTTCAACAGTAAGACATGTCTGCTTCTGGGAGCACAAACTACTTCAGAGAAGTGATGGGCATTGAAGAAACTATTTATGGAATTTGCTTTCAATGTGGCAAGGCTATCCATTTGTGGGAAAACTGTACTTATCTGGACTGCTTGTTGGTATGCTGTATGAACTGGACATGCAGGACCCACAGAAACATGACTGCTGAACTTACCTAAAAAAGGTGAGATAGTCCTTCAGGGTTCCTGCTTCATAAAAGAAACTGCCAGACATTCTGCAGGACACAGAAGAAAGCAACTGACAAACTTTGCCATGACAAGGTGGAACATATCTTCACATTTCCTGCTTTACTGAAAAGTCTGACAGATATTTTGTGCCTGTAGGCTGAAGATGGATGCCCCAACATTACAGAAGCCCCAACATTACAGAAGCATTTTGGGTGGCTGTCCATGCAGTGAAATGTCTCTGTCATTTCTAGAACTTTGGAAATTTCTATCACTTTCTGTTTACTTAGGTAATATTGTATTCTTCTGGGGTCTTTAATGGAATTGAAGACAAACAGTTATAGTTACAGTTTTCCTTAATTATAGTAAAAGATCATAAATTAGATATGAAGCTTTAGACTCACATAGATAAGATAGATGATAGAATATTTTCTTTAAGTTTTAGCTAGTAAAAATATACTAAATGTTGTAACTGTAATTCTGCTTGTTGGGGATTCTGTCCTGCCCGATTCCCACATTCGTTAAGTCCGAAGGAAAATCACACAGAGATCTCCATAAGTTATAAAGATTAGCTCAGGCTTCTTATTAACTCTTGTAACTTATGTTAACCCATTATTCTAGTATATGTTAGCCACATGGCTTGGTACCTTTTTCAGCAGGGGCAGGTCACATCCTGCTTCTTCTGTGTCTGGACAGGACTGCAGAAGGAGCTTCCTTCTTCCCAGAATTCTCCTGTTCTCCCTGCCCTGCCTCTACTTCCTGTCTGGTTGTCCCACCTATACTTCCTGCCTGGCTACTGGCAAATCAGTGTTTATTTAAAACATAATTGACAGAATACCGAACTGTCCTACCCCACAATTCTTGCTTGACAACTGTTTTATATGTGTGATTTCACTGTGTTAACGTAAAAACCTTCTTTTTAATTAGACAGAAGGGGGGAAATGGTATAGGATGCCCTTCTGTATATATGTTGCTTTTATTGGTTGATGAATAAAGTTGTTTCAGTCAATGGCTTAGAAGAGTAAAGCCAGAGGAGGGATCTGAACAGAGGTATGTAGAGAAAGCAGTGGGAGTCAGAGACACCACGCAGCTGCCAAAGGAGTAACATGCTGGCATTGGTAAGACACAGCCTGGTAGCAATATACAGATTAATAGAAATTGGTTAATTTAAGGTGTAACAGCTAGCTAGGAATATGCCTAAATCATTGACCAAACAATGTTTCAATTAACATAGATTTTGTGTGATTATTCGGGTATGGGTGGCCCAGAAACTAAAGCAGTCTCCATTTACATAATGGTTTTAAATTTTTCATTACTTCCACCTCCTTAATTATTTTTAGCATTAGTTTTAGTTTGAAGCTATAGCGAGTGATTTTTTTCCTGATATCTTACTTCAATATGTTTATTGTTGGGATATGAAAGGTACTAAATATTTAATGTTGATTTCTATACCCTACTACTTTGATGAAATTGTTGATAGATTTAAATATTTTCTGGTGCATGTTGTAAGGCCTTTCAAGTATATCCTCAAAAAAGATAGTTTGACTTTTTATTTTCTCAGAAAATTAGGGAACAACCTTCCTCAAGACCCAGCAGTACCAAAGGATGCTCAATTGTGTCACAATGACATGTGCTCAACTATGTTAATAGGATGTGTTTTTTTTTTGCTTCCACAAAAACACTGTAAACATTTTATTAAATATTGTATTAAACTTTAGATTGTTTGAGGGTGACATAGGCATTTTAGAAGTTAAAATTATTTACATGTCTGTTCTATGAACATTAAATTCTTTTCATTTATTTCTGTTTCTTGCAGTACCTTAAATTGATGTCCTAGTTTTCAGTTTGAAGATCTTTCTTATCCTTGCCTGAGTTTATTCATTCAAAAGTATTTTATTTGTTTTATTATGCCATAAATGGAATTGTTTTTTCTTTCAGTAGTTTGCCACCAGTATATAAAAATGCAGCTGAGCTTTGTTAGCATCTCTTCATTGGTATGCTAATGAGGAGTCTGAAGAACTGAAGAAAGAATAACCACAAGATCACAAATCATTTCAATGCAAACTGAGAATGATAATCTGCCAAATCCTGGTAACATGGAGATTACCACATTGAATATTCTAGTTTCTGTCTGGGTGCAAGCTCATAAGGTAGAGAGGGGACATGAAGGTAGGAGAGTTTCTGTGTTCCTACAGCTAATGTGTGAGCAGGACTAAGGTTCATAATTTTTGTCTTAGGTCCTTTGTCTGCCACTTGAGAACAAAAGCTCTGCTTTGATGAAGAGTGGTGTTCCATGCCTCCATCCATCACTAAAACAGATTGTGCAGTGCAAATGCTCTGTCCTGTTGAAATTGCTTTTACCTGTCAAATGGTAAAAGTAAAAAAAAAAAAAAAAAAAAAAAGACCAAAAAATATAAGAAAAAGTATAGGCAAACTGGTTCAGATGTAAACTTCTTTTATTTTTCTGGTAAATGATTATTGAATATATTTATACAAAAATTCCCTCTTTGGCACAGCAGCCACAAAGATTATTGCCTCATTATAATGTCGTTTTACTGTCTTCTTTACTAACCAATACCTGTATATAAGGCACAAAGTACTATTTACTTTCCTAGCAGATTGTTGTGATGTGTGTATGTTTTCCCTTAGATGTTCCTTTAGTCCTTTAAATTGTCCAAAATTTGCTTCTGTTGTATATTAGTCAACATATGTTGACCTTTGTTTTGCTGTGTTCTCAGAAACCATTTCTCTGCATATGGTCCTTGGAGACTTCCCTGTAATTTTGCCTACAAGAACCTGAATAAAGTCTGATGCTCAGCTACTGGTTCCCAAAACCTTTTCTACCAGTTGCTATCTTCCATTGATTAAATGTGTCCTCCTTTAAATACATGGAACACATCCCTTCCTTCTCATTTCTACTAAGGGAAATGCTCCAGTAGGTCTTGGCTTGAATGACAAGATAAAGCCAAGCCCTTTCCAATTATTATTTCTTTTCTGTTGCATATAAAATGCCACTCACATTTATTGCAGCTGGTCATTCTCAAAACTCCTTGTGCAGGCTTTGTCTGCCCTGGAGAATCCTCGAGAAAAGGAAATGATTTTAGAGCCAGCTTGTGCTGCATACATGTGAACCTGTTGACTACTTTAAAATAAACAATGCTAGCACAAGGGAACTCTTTCCTATAAGGCTCTAAATGGCCAGTGATAGCCACATGGTACCATAGTCTTCCTGTTAGTCCAGTCAGAAACACTGATTTCAAAGGAAACAATGATAGAGCACTCAGGAATATGAGTGGTGAGTGAAGTCTTGTGTTAATGTATAATTTTGATATCAGGATAGCTATTGATATCAGGATCCCAATTTCTCAGAGCCATGGGAATAGCAAGACTATTCCGTGGTCAGACTCAGGGGAATGGCAAGGTATTCCCCTGATCCAAGTATGGATGTTACCTGTATGTGCAGAAAGCATCAACCAAATTTCCTTTTCTCAGAGGGCTGCAGCCTGAAATTACTTCTCTATATAGATTCCCCACTCAGTTGTATATAATAAACTCACCTCGTCAGTTACTTGTATATAATAATTCAATAAGTTGTAGGCTGCACGTACATCTCTCAGAACACACAGTTCACCTGGCCCCAGATTTTCTGGACATGTGTTTGTGGATTCTTCATTTTCGTTTCCTCAGTCAGATCAATCCCAAAGCCATGCAGATCATAGCACAGGAAGAACAGATAGAGTATCTGGTCATCCAACTAACCTATCAAATATCCTGGACGTGCCAGACTGTTGTGTGGGCTGGGAATTGTGGGGAGAGGAGCAAGAAGACTCTAGGACTCTAGAAATAGAAATTTACTATGACGTGTCATCATCAGATAGTAAACCAATTGGACTATGTCACAAATGGAATGTAAGAAGTGTTACACAGGGAAAGTGAGAGACAGATATAGAGAGAAAGAAAAACAGGAAGGGGCAGAGCCAGAAACACAGAGACATAAGGAAAGGCAGAAAGATGAAGTAGCCATGTCAAGCAAAGGTTCAAGATATGCCTTGTCAAGAAACCATGTGAAGCAATGGTGTGAGGATGTAAGTATGATGGTCTGGGCATGTGTAAACTATGTTGTGTTTAGGAAAAGCAATGCAAAGTGCAGATGCCCCAAGAGGAGACAATGTAGACGGTATTGACAGAGAAGCGTGGAATCCAACATATCTGTGATGGCATGCGAGAAAAGAAAGATACTGTAATGATGGGAGGTTAGTGTTTAAGATCCTGGGGGTCATTTTCAGGACTGATTTCGACACTAAGATGCAAAATTTGAGATTTTTTTTTTCTGGTAAGGGAAAATGCCATCTGATTTGCTTTTTAAGGAATAGTTTATTTTGCAGGGTTGAAAATAGTGGCAACAGTGTGCCTAAGAGGAAAGACACTGCTGCCATCGGCCTGCAGAAGACAATGACACTTGGACACAAGGTACAGTGGGGAAGGAGGAAGAATGGAATGATCAATTCAAGAACTTTGAAATGGTCAAAGGAGGGAAAGAAAAAATTGTCATCATTAATGCTAGAAATAAATGTGTTGAAACTGTCATCTCCTGGGTTGCGGAAATTGCTAGTGAGAAAGTATATTTCGTTGCTTGTTCAATATACTTTGAGAAAGAGAAGAGGTTGCATTCACTATTGTAAAATTTAGAGTGTAGATTGGATACTTATACAGGTCAGGCACTTGCTTTATTAAGTACAAGAAATAGATCTAGGTTAGAGAAATGTGTCTGAAATTTACTGTTTGGGGGACTATTGTTTTCACTAAGTGTCCAAAGACTGATGTTTATTAATTTCAATATAAAAATGATCCAAGACAAGTATGAGTAGAGATTATAGAAAATTTAGTGAACAGATACTGCTCTTGAAGTGAAGAGAGTGTTTCAAGGGAAATCCATTGTGAGGGAGTGTGTTAACAAGGTGGTCACAGCTTCTAAAATAAGCCTAGCTGATTGCTTGGTCAGTCAAGGACTTCCAGAAAAGCCACATAATTGCATGACATCTACGAACACCCTGTCAAAACAGATAGAAAAAAAATATATAAAACAATCTATCTAGTACTTTTCTCATTTCAAATTTTTCATTGATAAAAGCTTTCTCATATACAGTGAGGCTGGGTCACAAGGGTCAACTTATCTATAGAGCTGGAATCTCCATGAATTCTATCATATGTGGAGTTTATATGGATCTCCTTATGTCAGAAAAGATGGAATAGAAAGACCAAAAAAATGAACAAAACAACAATGATGACAAAAAGTCAGAACCCTTACTTGGAGAGGATGATAGGTAAACTTTGTAATTAACTACAAGGCGGTTTGAAGGATTTGAAGTCTCATTTTGGATGAGAAGCAAGTAGCTGGGTTTCAGGAGGAGCTTAGCACTGCACAGTGTGAAGTATGATCAGTGTCAGTGCACTCTGTGGGAAGGGGGGCTACACAGTTTACCACTGTCACTGTGTTCCCCCAAGCAAGTTAAGCTCTCACCTTCTTCTATATCTTATCTGTATATCTTCTCTTCCCCAGAGCCTCCCCAACTATTTCTCCCAGTGCCTACACTGATCAATCAAGAAACCGAGTTAGGATTTAAATGTTCTGAGATCCCAGGTTTGACTTTACAAGCTATCAGCCTACTGGATCTAAGTAGACCATCTGTATCAGCTTAATCACGCACAGGTTGCAAACAATTCTACTCACTAAGTGTCACCTGAGCAGATCTAAGTAGGTCACAGAGCATGGCAATATTTGGGAGGCTATAGTGTGGGGTGCATCTGAATCATCACTATCGATATCCATCTTTGTTTCTTGTAATTGAGTTTGTAAGACTAAGGATAATGATTCTTTTGTCTGCCCTACATATTTTAATGCAGTAATAAGCCATTCAGTAAAATCTTTTATCTTGTGTGCATGTGTGAACTCAGCTATTTATAAGTAAATAAACAACTATATAAAAATCAGCTACAAATCCAAGTCATCAGGAACTACAAACGCAAGGATAAACAGCAGAATACAAGAGATGGAAGAGAGAATCTCAATTGCTGAAGATACAATAGAGAAAATAGATTTATCAGTCAAAGAAAACATTAAGTCTAACAAAGGCTTAACCCAAAATATCCAGGGAATATGGGACACAATAAAAAGACCAAATCTAAGAATAATAGGTATAGAAGGAGAAGTTTAACTCAAAAGCACAGAAATATATTTAACAAAATCATAGAAATCTAAGTCATGCCTCACCTTAACCTTGTGCTTGAGATTAAAAGTCAAGCCCTTACTCTTTTAAAACTGAAATATGAAACATTGTGAGTGATTGTTTTTCCCTTCTAAAGACATAACCATGGTTGCAGAAATAATTTCACATACTTCAATGCCTTTCATGTGCCAATCCTGATCACGTTTCCAAATTCTGCTGTTGCTCTTTTTTCATTACCTGTCCAAGGAGTTAAGTAGCTTGTCTCCTCTCTTTCTCTGTCTCTCTGTCTCTGTCTCTCTCTCTGTCTCTGTCTCTCTCTGTCTCTCTGTCCTTCTCTCTCTCTGTCTCTGTCTCTCTCTGTCTCTGTCTCTGTCTCTCTCTGTCTCTGTCTCTCTCTGTCTCTGTCTCTCTCTCTCTCTCTCTCTCTCTCTCTCTCTCTCTCTCTCGTCAGCACCTTTCAGTACTCTGGAGTCTTATGAACTCCCAAGCGGTGGGGTAAGAGCCAAAAAATGGAGGTAGAAGTTGCACTAGCCAAACAAGACACCAGGCAAAAAGCCTGAAGGAGATTTAATAAAAGATCTAATTTTTTTCTACTTTGCTTTTGTCAGGTATTTCATGGCAGTGGCCACTTGGGAGGTATACAGAGCCAACCTAGGGCATAGCCAGTCACAGGCAGTGAACCAAGGCTTTTGCATGTTCAGTCCTGGTTTATAGAAATAAAAGCAAAAGGAGTGAAGACCTCTGTCCTCTCTGGCCAGGGACTGTTTGCGACAGTGTGGGAATGGCCACCAGAAAATGTAGTAAGCACAGAAACTGAAAATCAAATTGCAGTGCAACCTCTATCAACTATTACCCTGGACAATCTGTTTTCTTCTGTGCATCTCAGCATTCCCATCTGAGCACCAAGGAACTCACATCACTTTTAATAATTCTCATTCATAATGTGGAGTGCTGTAATAGAATGTTGTGTGCATAGGGGTAAATGGAGTCTATTTGGTATATTCAATACTGAGCTCTCGTCTGCTATATAGCCTTTGTTCTCTTGTGACTGTAGAACTTTACTCAACTTGTCCAATCTTAGCCTTGTTGTCTCCAATATAACATGGAAAAAAGACCTGGACATATTTACTAAGCTTTATGTGGTATTCCAGAATTCTAGTTTAGTCTACTCATTGGTGTAGAAGGCAAAGAAGGGTGTACCTGTTACCATATCATTTGCCATATGATGAGAATTTACATGGGACATTTGGAGTTGATCTTCAAATCCCCTCCTCTTAGAAGGGCTCCAGAGACAATCTACCCTCAGTTCTACTTCTGGTAAATTCTTATTCATGAAAGGCTAAGGTTAAGATTGAGCTGTACATATGGAGGGACAGGGCTGCCTTAAGATGAACTGAAATGTGTTCCACCCTGTATTTTTGATGAAACCCCCTAGTGGAGCATGAAGAGTATAAGGGAAAGTCAATTTTTCCTTCCTGAATCTTCTTTTCTGTGGTGCATACAATAATACATATTTTCAGTACTTCAACTACATCTTGGATTGTAGAACAAAATATTTATATAGGTTGTTTCTATTTCCTAGATCTTTGCACACTTTTTTTGCTCAATACTCTCTGATACCAGATACCTAAAGTCATTCTGTTACTGCAGTTTTTAATGTGGGATTCCAGGTGTGAAAATTTCTCCATCCTTCACCCTGCCTTGAATATGCTAGGTATGCATAGTGTGGCTTATCTAACTTAACTATCATACTGGAATGAAGAAGAGATGTTTAAAAAAGTTAAGATCTCAAGGTCACACAGCTAAAAAATATCAGAGTTGAGATTCTAACAGGTGTCTGTAATATTAGACATTTCCTGAAATTAAGTACTTGTATAAAACTCCCTCCCTCTCCTTCTCTCTCTCCCTACTCCCCCCCCCCCCCGTGTGTGTGTGTGTGTGTGTGTGTGTGTGTGTGTGTGTGAGAGAGAGAGAGAGAGAGAGAGAGAGAGAGAGAGAGAGAGAGAGAGAGAGTGTGTTTATAAGCGAGAAAGAACATTAAATTGGGTATTTAGAGAGGGGATCTTTAGGAAGATCCGTAGGAGGAGAATGAATATTATTAAAAAAAAATCTTAAGACAAATTCAAAAATTCAAAGAAAAAGACAATGATTAAATATATATAGAGGTGTATGTATGTATGTCTGTATGTATGTTTGTATGTATGTATGTATATAGCCTTTGGAGAAAAGGCATGAGGTTATAAGGAGGGTATACTAACATGTCAGACTGGTAAGAACAACCTGAACTGAAGGTCTCCCCAAGTTTCTGTTTACATGATTCCTTTCTGAGACTGGAGAGACTACAGGACTGTAATAAAAGAGTTTCTGGCAGAGAATCCTCTGCTGTTTCACTCAAAAGACTTTTCTCTCTTAAGTATTCATTGATTAGGATCTAAATAACCTTAACTCTATTCTTAGACCTGTACCTTAATTACAATGGATTCTCAGTAAAACCTGATGTCTCAGCCTCTCCCTATTCTTTCCCTTCCCTGGTTTAAAATTCAGAACAAAACAATGCATCAGAATGATGTCCATTAAAAGCATGATTTGCAAGCAAGATATTAATGGTATTATAGTCACACTGATGTTTCGACGTTAGGGACATTAAAGAGCAGTTTTAGATTGTATTCAATGTTTAATTTTAAAGATACAGTTTATAACATTCACAATTGTATTTTGATATGTTAATGAGAACAAAAGAAATATAATAATAATGATCACAATTAAACATTCACTATATGCCTTACACCGCAGGAAGTACTATTTCATTAAATAGAATAACCACACAAATACTATTATTCATACTTGACAAAATTTGGATTCTGAGAATTGTAGAAATTAGAACAGCTTCACTCAGTTAATGGCAAAAATCTAGAATCCTTCTGGATCTCCAGGCTGAGGTTTAAGTTATTAAAATAAATGGAGTCACCCAGTGAAAGGCAGGGATATGACCTGGAGATCCTTCAGTCCTTTGAGAAGAGCAACTGTGTATCCACGGTGTTCTTAATGGATTAAAGAAATGGGACTACTTCATGTGCCACAGAGCTGCAAAGAGGCAATAGACCTCAGTTACATCACCAACAAGTGCCCATACTTCTTTAATGTGGTTTTTTAATTCACTGGAAAAGAGAAATCTCATTACTCAAACATGATCTCCTAAGATCTCCTGGAGTATCATAATCAAACCAAGAAAAAGCAAGCAGAGAATACTTAAATGTCTGGTCTCAGGCCATACAGATAATAAAAAGAACCCATTGTCACGTCTCTCTCTCCATGAGCTAGATATAGTTCTCTTCGTTACACATGAGGAAAAAGTGTAGGAATTTTAAGTTTCTTGGTTAAAAGTTGCAAATATTTGATTAGATAGTTGAAAGTACTGTTAAAAGGCACTAATAAATATTACAGAGATCAAACTGTATCAGGGTAACTCATCAGAATGCTAGGTTTTGTTAATCCAATTTGTTCTTTTTAAAATCATATATTTATATAATGCATGCTGATTATTCTCAATCCTCACACTTTATTTTTAAATTTTTCTCTAATGTTGAGAATTTCATATGTATATATAATTAAATATGATCATATCTGCTCCTTCCTATCCCTGCAAATCACCTATATTTCTCCAAATGTTCACCTGTCCCAATTTCATGTCTTTTATTTTTATTAAATTTTGTTATTCCTTTAGTTTTCAAATTACAATATAATTATGTAAGTTTTTTTATCCCTTCCTCTAATATTCCCATATACCCATCCTTACTGTCATTCAAATTTATGGCCTCCTTTTTCATTAATTTTGATTGTATACATATTTATATAATTCATTACTAAATATAACCTGCTCAGTTGGTATAATGTAACCCATACATCTGTTTCAGAGATGACCATTTGGAATTGGATACACAGTTTGTGTTCACTTTTAAGAAAGACTATTTCTCCCACTCTCCGCATTCCTTCGTTGTCTGTAGTGTTTTGGGTAGGGTTGAGGCCTCGTGGGTTTCCCTCATCCATGTTCAAATGTCTGTTATTATCCTCATTCAGTTCATGCTGAGGCTTTGTAGGTCTGGCTTCTGACATTACTTGTAGTCAGAATCTTATAGCAAATATCTTGATTTTCTGGCTCTTACACCACCTCCACACAATGTTCCCTGAGTTTAGGGTGCAGGAATTGTTTTGTAAGTGTAACCATTAGGACTGTACTCCACAAATCTGAATTCTGATTGGTTGTGTTACTGATCCCCTTCTATTGCAAAGAGATCATTCCTTAATGAGGGGTGAGGACTACACTTCCCTATTGATAAAACAACAAATATTTAAAGTGTATTTAGGGATTATGCTCATATTATTAAAGCTGTGGTTGTAGGTCCTCCTTCATGACCCATGGTCTCACTAAACATGGGTCGCCAACTTTGTTATTGCCTTCCTATACCTTTCAATAACCCCTTCTTCATATAGTCTCCCTTTGCATGTGGATGCCTTTGTTGTTTTGTTTTTGTTTTGTTATCCACTGAGTTTATCTGTGGACATCCATGTGGCCAAGAATATGGAACCATCTGACTGATCCTGGTAGTGTCTGCACATCTGAATGAACTCATAGCTAATAATTCAGCAAGAAAGGAGAGGATCCCATGAGTTCTTCTTCCATCAATGTCTGACCAGTCTTGTTCTGGGAAACATAGCTGCTCTGAGTTCACGGTTGCAATGACCTCTCCATCCTCCGAAGACAGGGTCCCTCAGGCCTCTCCTTCCTTTGTACTCTCCATCCTCTGAAGACAGGGTCCCACAGGCCTCTCCTTCCTTTGTGCTCTCCATAATCTGAAGACAGGGTCCCTCAGGCCTCTCCTTCCTTTGTGCTCTCCATCCTCTGAAGACAGGGTCCCTCAGGCCTCTCCTTCCTTTGTACTCTCCATCCTCTGAAGACAGGGTCCCTCAGGCCTCTCCTTCCTTTGTGCTCTCCACAATCTGAAGACAGGGTCCCTCAGGCCTCTCCTTCCTTTGTGCTCTCCATCCTCTGAAGACAGGGTCCCACAGGCCTCTCCTTCCTTTGTACTCTCCATCCTCTGAAGACAGGGTCCCTCAGGCCTCTCCTTCCTTTGTGCTCTCCATCCTCCTAAGACAGGGTCCCTCAGGCCTCTCCTTCCTTTGTGCTCTCCATCCTCTGAAGACAGGGTCCCTCAGGCCTCTCCTTCCTTTGTACTCTCCATCCTCTGAAGACAGGGTCCCTCAGGCCTCTCCTTCCTTTGTGCTCTCCATCCTCCGAAGACAGGGTCCCTCAGGCCTCTCCTTCCTTTGTACTCTCCATCCTCCTAAGACAGGGTCCCTCAGGCCTCTCCTTCCTTTGTACTCTCCATCCTCCTAAGACAGGGTCCCTCAGGCCTCTCCTTCCTTTGTACTCTCCATCCTCTGAAGACAGGGTCCCTCAGGCCTCTCCTTCCTTTGTACTCTCCATCCTCTGAAGACAGGGTCCCTCAGGCCTCTCCTTCCTTTGTACTCTCCATCCTCTGAAGACAGGGTCCCTCAGGCCTCTCCTTCCTTTGTGCTCTCCATCCTCTGAAGACAGGGTCCCTCAGGCCTCTCCTTCCTTTGTGCTCTCCACAATCTGAAGACAGGGTCCCTCAGGCCTCTCCTTCATTTGTACTCTCCATCCTCTGAAGACAGGGTCCCTCAGGCCTCTCCTTCCTTTGTACTCTCCATCCTCTGAAGACAGGGTCCCTCAGGCCTCTCCTTCCTTTGTGCTCTCCACAATCTGAAGACAGGGTCCCTCAGGCCTCTCCTTCATTTGTACTCTCCATCCTCCGAAGACAGGGTCCCTCAGGCCTCTCCTTCATTTGTACTCTCCATCCTCTGAAGACAGGGTCCCACAGGCCTCTCCTTCCTTTGTACTCTCCATCCTCTGAAGACAGGGTCCCTCAGGCCTCTCCTTCCTTTGTACTCTCCATCCTCTGAAGACAGGGTCCCTCAGGCCTCTCCTTCCTTTGTACTCTCCATCCTCTGAAGACAGGGTCCCTCAGGCCTCTCCTTCCTTTGTGCTCTCCACACTCTGAAGACAGGGTCCCTCAGGCCTCTCTTTGTGCTCTCCATCCTCCGAAGACAGGGTCCCTCAGGCCTCTCCTTCCTTTGTGCTCTCCATCCTCTGAAGACAGGGTCCCTCAGGCCTCTCCTTCCTTTGTACTCTCCATCCTCTGAAGACAGGGTCCCTCAGGCCTCTCCTTCCTTTGTGCTCTCCACACTCTGAAGACAGGGTCCCTTAGGCCTCTCCTTCCTCTGTACTCTCCATCCTCTGAAGACAGGGTCCCTCAGGCCTCTCCTTCCTCTGTACTCTCCACACTCTGAAGACAGGGTCCCTTAGGCCTCTCCTTCCTCTGTACTCTCCATCCTCTGAAGACAGGGTCCCTCAGGCCTCTCCTTCCTTTGTACTCTCCATCCTCTGAAGACAGGGTCCCTCAGGCCTCTCCTTCCTTTGTGCTCTCCACACTCTGAAGACAGGGTCCCTCAGGCCTCTCCTTCCTTTGTGCTCTCCATCCTCTGAAGACAGGGTCCCTCAGGCCTCTCCCTAGCTTTGTACTCTCCATCCTCCTAAGACAGGGTCCCTCAGGCCTCTCCTTCCTTTGTACTCTCCATCCTCTGAAGACAGGGTCCCTCAGGCCTCTCCTTCCTTTGTACTCTCCACACTCTGAAGACAGGGTCCCTCAGGCCTCTCCTTCCTTTGTACTCTCCATCCTCCTAAGACAGGGTCCCTCAGGCCTCTCCTTCCTTTGTACTCTCCACACTCTGAAGACAGGGTCCCTCAGGCCTCTCCCTAGCTTTGTGCTCTTCCAGTTCTTTCGCCCTTTTTCCCAAGATAATTCATGAGCCTCAGAGGCTGAACACTCAACAGTATCTTTTACTCAGACCTTGAAACCAAGATTCTTTGCATTTGCCAATGTTCACCTTAAAGAGAAGCTTCTCCAATTAAAACTGAGAGTAATATCAGTCGATAGGTGTACATGTAGATGTTTAGAAGCCTGGTGCCAAAGAACATATAGCTAAAGAACAATAGTACCTTTTCCCGTATGGCTTCCTTGGTCACGGCTTTTGGATCAGGCTTACAGTACCAGGTATGAAATATCTTCTATGCAAAGCCCTACAAACCAAGAAGAGAGAAGTTAGTTGCTCTCCAATCAACCATCTCACTACTGTAATAATGGGCATCTCTTTCCTGATGGGATGGTGTTGTAATTCATAGAGAGGAGTGAGACCAAAGATGATTTTTCCCCCAGCTTCTTACATAATGCTTTCCAGCTTTCAGGCTGCTTAAGGGAAATTAACCAGCAAAGAGGAAGAGTCCATCTCAAGTGTAGCATGATTTCCATATAGCCTCCAATGACAGTATGTGGTATCTTTAGCAATGTGTCTTTATAATCTAGTTATGCAGAACAACAGGGGAATGATAAGAGGCTGTATCTTTGCAGGAACCTCTGGCTCCTATCTGATCAACAATTCTTAAGAAAGTAACCAATACTTGGCTCTAGGATTTTTGTTTAATAGCCCTGGGATTCTAGGAGCAGTTTTTATCTGGTCATGTATGATATCTCCATATTTTATTTTAATTTTGTATCAAGTTTTTTAAATTGACTTGCAAAATAGTTTGATTTTAATGTGGCTTTTTCATATATCCTTCATTTTGATTAACTCTCTCTTACCCTGTTTTCTCTTCCACTGCATCCCACAACCCTATAAAACATTCCCACCCCCAGTTTGGCCCTGCCTTGTCATGCCTTCTATGTTATACTAAACGCCCTTTCTTAAAGTCATCACCCTAATGGACACTTTTTAATTTTTTAATGAAGCATTTACAGGTAGTTAAACACAGATCTAAATATCATATGTCTCAATATTGTCCACATTTAAGTTAGATAGATAGATAGATAGATAGATAGATAGATAGATAGATAGATAGATAGATAGATAGATAGATAGATAGAGAATGGGGTGTTTGTCTTTCTGTGCTTGAGTTACTTCACTCAGATTAACTTTTCTATTTCTATCAGCTTACCTTCAAATTGCATTTTATTTAAAGATTAACAAAATTACTCTGTCAACACATATTAAATTTTCATTACTTATTCATGGACAATTGTATTAAATTCTGGAATCACAGTGGTGAGACAACCATGATTGTTTTCCCTTTTTACATAGCTTCTTTGAAAACCTTAGTTTGAAGCACTGGATTGACAGTTTTCTCATCCAGCAAGAAACTGCCTGTGAAGTTTTCTGTGTTTGAAAAGCAAGACTATGTATTCATTGACTGAAATGCTGTAGTACCAGAGAATCAGCGGAGTTTAAAAGTAGCTGAGTCCTCATCTGGTTCCTAGTGTGGAAGGCAAATCTCTAACTGCTGCGCGTTGAAGCCTCCCAAGAAGCTTGTAAACATTTCCATTCTTGGTCTTAGTATGGTACCCAGAGTTTACTCTTTCCTGATTTTTATGTTAATGATTTTCCTGATACTTAAAGAAAAATATGAGACTTGAAGATGATATAAACATGCATCACTTGGTCTAAACTTTTGATGCAGTCAATAATATGCAGGGCTTTGTAGAAGCTGAAACAGGGAACCACATGGAAAGTGGCAAATTCCTTTGGTGCACAATCCATAGTATATGTTATGTATTATGTGCTCTAACAGTAATCACTCTATTACAACTGACTTCTAAGATTCACTAAGATTAATTATATATGAGCCGCTGTCGGCCAACAAAGGCAATTAAATATATGTAGTTCTTCTCGAAAGCTTAATTAAAGCTAACTAAGACTCACCATTTTCCTTTCATTTATTTACCTGTTTGTTATAATATTTAATCAAATCCTTCATTCATTGAATATTTCACATTAAATATCTATTAAATAACATGTGTCATATCACAATAGTAAGAATATATGTTTGTTACATCAATTAGTTCAGTCCTTCATTAATTGATTACTATATGGAAAATATCCACTAAAGGACATGCACCATCACAACAGCAAAGAAATACAGTATAATTACTTATGTGGAAGAAACAGCTGCCTAACCTGAGATGGCTGACACTTGGCCTATGTGTATCTCTCAGTAGTTAAGTCTTGGTTAATATGAATGTGTTCCACGGCTATCCATTTGAATAGGGTGTTCATCACTATGAGGACACATGCAAATGGGTCAGTCTAATGCCTGTTAGTTCACAAATCTGTGAATATGGTATGGTGGAAATAGTTTTGGGTTAACTAACTCAATTGAACCATATTTAAATTTGAAGAATCTCGTAATCACTTTTCAGACTGGCCTGTACGAGCCATCTTCTACATTTCTAAAAAAATTTCTGGTATGTGTTACAATGTAGAAATATTCCAGCAAAAAAAAAGAGAGTAAATGAATGATTGTAATCTCTGTGAGTGAATCACGTGAGAAGGGAGGGCTGCAAGGTGTCAGGGAACTGAATGGTGTGTTTGTAGGAACTGTCAGATACATGACAGGTGCTGCTGTCTGCCTTTGTCTCTCACCTGCCAGAGGCAGGCAACATCAATCAGTCCTCTGTACAGACCACTCTGGAACCTGAGAACACTTCTCAAAACACCGATTTCAGACAATAGAGTTACTATGAAACATGCTTTCTCCATTTCATTCCTGGTGCTTGCCTTTTCATTAGAGTATGAAGATCGAGAATTTCCATCTGATTCTCTATCCCCTGAAGATGTTCCACTACCTTAGTGTAACTGGATGTAAGTTAACAGATTCTCTAATATCTATCTAGTATCTAACTGCTTGCATGTGTTTACCAAGAGAGGGAGAGATTGTATGATCAACCTTGAATAATGCATGTGGGAAGATTCAGATGGGTTGTATTGTAAGACTTTATTTGGCATAGCTCCTAGTTCACTTAACCCTATGCTGCCTGTCTCCTCTGCTTCTTCTGCCTACCTGTCATCTACTTTTTGGTTATTCAGCATGTCTATCATTTCTTCAATGTCTTCTAACTGTATCATTTAACTGTTGCAATGCATGCTGCTCCCTCTTCCTGGGTAAACTTGTCTCTATTCTCTTCATCTGTTTCTTTGCTCCTTGTCTAGTGTTAGGATAGTTCTTATGTGTTTACATGACTCCAATTTATCTTTAATATTAATGATTCTGTCTTTTACAGATTTTCTTTGATGAGTCCAGGGTTTTTTTGGCATTCTTGACACTTGCCTTTGAAGAGACTTCCCCATCTCCATGTTCCCTCTACTGTCCCACATGTTGTTAGTACACAGTAGATGCTCATTACATACTTTCTGTTGGGTAAATATGGTGAACAAGTATTATTGAATTACTAATAATGATGAATTTGATTGTCATTATTATCTTTCTACAACTCTTTCAAACTGTTCTCTGCTTGGACTCTTATTCTTATGTTACATAATTTATGTAAAAAATCACATATTTTAATAAGTTAGAGATTATTAAAATAATACTCATGAAATAACAGAAGTTTGGTCATATGTTTATCCTATTATCATATACTAAGCAATTTTGTGCCAAAATATGACTCAGATATTCCACTTCTGGAATATACCCAAATGTTCCTGCATATCCATGTTCATTTCTGACATATTCATAGTGGCCTGGAAGTAAAGGCACACTAGATACCCAACAGCAGATAGGTGGATAATGCAGGCAGGCACAATATTATATTACTGAGCTATAAAAAAGGTAAAATAATTAAGATTTCAGAGAAATGGGTAAAATTGAAAAAACAATATTCTAAGTGAGGTAATCCATGCACAAAATGTCAAATGCCACACTTTTCCTTATAGAAGGATATGAAGATGCTAGCTTGATGTTTTAGGATGGTGTCTCTAATATGAAGTAGTTTTGAAAACCAGAAAATGAGGAAGGTGAAGAGGTTGCCTTAGGTCCCTTAAGGATGGTGGAGTGTAGTTAAAAAGAAAGTAAAGGGGAAATATTATGAGTAGAAAAGCTTAGGCAAGAAGGGAATGAGGGGAAATTGGGAAGAATGCATGTAAAGGATAGAGAAAGATTTATAAGGGTAAAGGGAGTATAAAGAAACTGGAAGACAAGAAATGCTTACCTATGCAATAACAGATGAATTTTGAAACTGGGTGTCCAACTTCACTCTGAAATGATTCAAAACTCATAAAGGCAAGAGAGAGACAAGTGCCTGGTACCATAAGCTTAGCTAACGCCCATGTATGGGGAGTTAGGAGGCCCATTTAGAAGTACAATTCTCATGGTTAAGTAAATAGACACAGCAGTAAACCACCTTCTGCATAGCCAAGCTCATACTCATTGACAAAAACATCTTTCAGCCTTCTTAATCCCAGAAGTCTCTCCTTACAATGAATAATGGTGAGGGTAGAGATTCATGGCTTTCCAAGATGCAAAAAGTAAGTGATAAGTAAAAGCCCAGCCTTCAAAACGTCACTTACACAATACACATTAAAGATCTAGGATATTGTGTGTGTGAGGAGAGAAGTATAGAAAAAACAGAAGATAGGGTGAAGGAATACAAAATGCCATTTCTCAGGCCAATACAGTGATTGTAACCATCAAACTTACATCAAGTGTATTTAGCTACACTGGGCCCATACAAGACTGACCTGATCAACAGTCAGTTGAGGAAGGGGTCTTATGGGACCCTACCATTTACCTCACTGGCTAAAGGTTAAACTATAAAACCTTTGATAATCCTTTGTCAATGTCAATTAGTGTCTCCTGTCTTAGTCCATTGAAACTGCTCTAAGAAAATGATTTAGAGTATTAATTAAAAATAAACAATTTATTGCTGACAGTTCTTGGCAAGTGGAAGTCTATGGTTGGGTTTCCAATGGAGTCCACATTTTCTGAGGGCCTATGCCTTGTAACTGACACCCATGACCTTATACAACAGAAGGGACAAAACTTTTTTAGCTTTTGTAATAAGAGCACTAACCCCACTTGTGAACAAGGAGCCATGCCAACTTAGTGACTTCCTACAGAACCCAACCTTTTATAATCTCATATTGGGCATTACATGTTGTAACAAATGAATTTGCAGAGGGAAGGGACGTGGGCATTCAAGTTATAGTGCATCCAATGTTTCAGGCACTGTAGCAGTCTTCAGTTGTCTAAATGAACAAAACTAAATAGTATATTCAGTAAGGTTCAACGAAAGAGTGGAAAGTGAGGAAAATTTGAGAAACCATGAAGCATGCAGATGTAAAGAGTTCTATTCTGTCTAGATGGAGGATAGAGAAACAAATGATCAAGCCAAATGAAAAAAAAAGAAGCTTTTTATCTCATTGGTTTTAATGAAAATATATTTTTATACAATATATTATGATTACGGCTTCCCTTCCTCCAACTGCTCCCAGATGCCCTTCTCTTTACTACTCACCCAAATCTACATCCTTTCCTTCCCTCATCAGAATACAAAAACATATTTAAATAATAATGATAAAATAAAAACAAACAAATCAGAATAAAGACAAAGAAATAGAAGAAAAAGCTAAGGAAAAATAGCTCAAGAAACAGTTTTTTTCTTTGTATGGGTGTTTTGCCTGCATGTGTATCTATCTACCATATATGTGCCTAGTAAGAGGAGGCAGTCAGATACTCTGAAACTGGAGTTGCAGATGGCTATGAGGCTCCATGGAGCTTGGAATTGAACCTGGATCTTTTGCATGATCAACAAGTGCTCTTAACTGAGCTATGTCTTCAGCCCAGATGAAGTAATTCTTGTTACAGAACACCTAATGCATGAAGAGGGGCAAAGTTATATAACACCTGATGTAGGGGCAGAGTTCCAGGTACAGGTTGAAATCTCAATCCATCTCATTTGTAGATAAATAACCCAAATGCAAAGGTGAGTACACACTTCTCAGAAGTCTGTTTTCCAGAGGTCAGGCATTTTAGTGGATGAATGAAGAGATATAATGTAATGGAAGAGAAAGCAGCCAATGGTGGAGCTGACACTGTGGCGCTCAAGTGCTCCACCTTCTTCTACCTGTCTTCTGATTATCCTCTGACCCTCGGCTACACCTTCTTCTACCTGTCTTCTGATTATCCTCTGACCCTCAGCTCCACCTTCTTCTACCTGTCTTCTGATTATCCACTAACTCTCGGCTCCTCTTCTAAAAACTTGACCTCTTCTTGGGTGTTCTAAATTTTCTGGTTTATCTGTTCTCTTTGTTGGGTGCTCCACCTTGGCCTCTACCCAAGGGCCTCCTGCAAGTGTTTATTTTTATAAATGTTGCATATCCATGGCAGGAGATAGAAGAGGGGGTGAGCCAGAGTCATTTACGAAAACACTTTGGCACTCTGCTCTGGAAGTCATTTCCGCAGGAGGCTGCCCTGGACAGAGTGCACTTACTCTAGACCTCCCATTCCCACTTCCAAGCAGAAATCATTGCTCTGGTTATTTACAGTCAGAAACCCTGTGCAGTTCTGGCCAAGGCTCCTTTCCTGAAAAGCTGATGGTGGCCTCCAGTATCCGGGCCTCACTTTAGGAGGGACAATATTCTTTACTCTCCAGAGAAAGAACCTGAACTACAAATGGAATTGGAGTTAAAAACTACAAGCTCTATTAAACATAGATAACATGATCAGCTTGTGCAAAGCCTGTCCCAGCTACTGGGGCCACAGTCTCCTTGTACAAAGGGGCAGGGCGGGGGGTCATGAGCTCTTTACCTGAAACATATGAATCATAAAATCCTGATGAAATAGAACATGATACCACTTTAATTACCAAGGGAAGAAAAAGGGTGAACAAGGAATAGGGTGGGTAGAAGAAGTGGAAAGAGAAGGGATAAACTTCCATAATTTGTGTGGAGGAGTTGTAGAATAGCCTCTGGATTCATTTTATCCTCATCCCTTTCAATCTAGCTTTCACCTCCATCTTCCCACCAAAATAATTGCTAGCAAGGGGATCATTGTCACTCAAGTGGCAACATCACCATTTTCCCAGTATCATTTTGCCATATCTGTTTATCCTTCCTTCATTCTTGGAACATTCTTTTCACTTACATCAAGACATCCTGCATGTTCATGGTAAATTTGAGAATCAGAGCTTCTGATGAGGTTAAGGTGCTGGACCATTCCAAAGCTCAGCCTTGGACAACTTCCCTATCTCAGTCCACTTCCACTTTGCTTCAAAGACTTCCTGCATACCCTTTCTTACCCATCCAGGGAAACTTCTCAAAAGTCCAGATTGATACCTCTTCTTAGATGCCTCTTGCTTGCCATTTTCAAAATTAAACGTCCCATCTTTGATCCAGTTTGCGTGTGTGTGACATTCTGATTTCAGTTATATTCATCTTCATCCTTTCTGCTACGAAACACCCATCTTCATCTCCCACTATATCCCCTTTGTCTCACACACCAGCCATGGCAGACATCTTTAGGGTACTTCCAGAATATATGCTGTTTCTACTTTCTGTTTGATACCTTCATTATTACTAGCTTGAAGGTATCATTGTTACTATCCAACTTTTCTCCCCCAATTGTTTCTTGCTATCCCTGCCTTTAGACTCCCCCAGTGCAGCATAATCTCTCCTCACTGGCCAATTAATTCTGATAAACAGATCAGATCATGTTGCTTCACAGTTGAGAGTTCTCCTAAGGCAACTAAGAACAGAGAAAAATCGAAAGCCTTTGAAGCATCAGATAGGGCCACACTCAATCTGGCCATTTCCATACCTGACATCTCTGTTAATCTTCTGCACTACCTTCTTTCCTCTGCTCTGATCACACTAGCTTCTTTCGAGGCTGAAATTCTGACCTCTACCTCATTTTCTCTCCTCTAGGCCTCTGAACAAGATCCAAATGGAACTTTCTCCTTGAGACCTAGCTCATCAATCATTATACTTAAAATATAACTATAGCATCCATTTTCTGTTTTTTCACTGCTTTATTTTTCTCAGCAGCACCTACCTGAATTATTAACTCTATAATTTCTCTTTCCAATATTTCTGTCTCTTCATATTAAAATTAAGACCTCTTTGCTGCTTTTCTCACTGATATTTATCTGCCTATTGTCTGTCTGTTTATTTATTCTCTATGTATCTATCATTTGTATATCTATCATGGAAACTATATAATAACATGCAATTTATGTGTATTAATTGCAGGTTAATTATTACAATACATACATCATTGTTAAGTATACACCATATATTATATTTAAAACAAATATTTATCAGTTAAATGATGATGTATTGAGTAAATAAATACAAAAGGAAAGAGTAAGGGAGGTTTCATAAAGATTTGGTACAGTCAAGGACCTTTTCATAAATAAATAAAATAAAAATACTATGTTCTAGGTGCTATGCATGCCAATTGTCATATAAACATCATTCCATTGGACTTTAATGACATTGTGAAGTAAGTTCATGAAATGTATAGACTAGAAAATTTCTGTACTTTAATTCATTTTCTCAAAATCAATGCAGTAATTTTTAAACCAGCCCCAAAGGGAACTGTTTTCTATCTGGTTCCTGATTATGGGATGCCATTTCACAAGTCTCTGCCTTAGGAAGGGCTATTCCACTACAAATAAATAAAAAAGCAAATCAAAATAGGTTCTATCCAAAAGCACGGTCAGTTGTTTGTGAATGTATTTCTTTAATAATTTAGAAACTAGTAATAGTTACTAAAATTTCTATTATATGTTACGCTATATCCACAAGAGGAAAGGAATGAAACTTTCCATACTTTTAGTAAGCTCACCAGCTATCACAGCTACTATTGTTCTAAACCTACTATGCTTTCTTCTTTAGGTTCACAGAGAAGGGAAGACATTATTTTATTAGGGGCAGATCATCTTAAACAAGGAAGTTCTAAGAGGTGTCTTATTTAACAGTCCTGTAAGATGGCTCAAGACCACACAGAGGAAGTCCATTCCAGGAAAAAGGAGCAGCAGGAGCTAAGGATAGAATTGGGGCATGGTAGGATCCATTCAAGGAAAAGAGCTGTGCAGGTGTTATAATTAGATGAATGAAGGGGAAGTGTGAACTTTAAGGGCAGTAAGAAACCATGCTGTGGCCTGATTAGATCTGCTTTACTGAAATCATTTCTGAGAGCTAGCAGGAAGGATAGATGGTCAGAGACAGTAAAAGGGACAGGATGTTAGGTTAAGAATCTTGCACTATCTGGGAAAAGATTATGAAACTAGTCCTTGGGCAAGGAAAGTAGGGGTGAGGTCTCAGGTGGACACCTGAGAAAATTTATCAGCTCTTCTCAAATATGGCTCGCCATTAAAATGCCTGGGAAGCTTTAAAACACTCTAATACCCAGAATGTAGCTTGAATCCATTTAATTGGTGTTTCTGGAGAAGCACAAAGCAGGGTCCATGGGTGAATGTGCTGTTCATTCAAATTTGAGAGCCACTGGTTTATGAATTAGCTTATCTGAAAGATTCAAGTTTTTCTGGAAAAAAAAAATGGACTTTGAGAAAATTTCAGCCCATGTGAATTACTTTAGTGTTTTATGCCCAAATCAGAATTTCTACAATGGGGCTTTTTTAATTTCTTGAGACAAATGATATTTTGCACAGCTAGATACTATGGTAAACCATTGGTAAAGTTAAATGAGATAGTGCCCATAAGCAAGTGATAAATCACAAAATGAATATTCAAAAATTGCCAAATGAAGTACATTTGGTTTTATGATTACTTAATTTGTTTAGTTAAGCCTAAATCTATAAGTAAAAGAGGACATGCTCAGGAAGTTTGGTCCTGAGGGTGACTAACATAATTCGAGGAATTAACCTGGAAATAACCATTGGTTGTCTGAGAAATAGTTCACATCATTGCTGATAAAAATTTGATCTTGCTCATTGTCAATGTGGTTGTTTAAATTACATAAATTACGTAAACAAATCAAGTCACCAAGGGAAAGGTTATAGCCCAAACCTGGAAGCGAGACTAAGATGTCATTTACAGTTTGTTCTACTCCACCATTTTCTTTATCCTAAGGGAAACATAACAGTAAATCTTGCTTTAGAATGTTTGTGGAAGAGTTAAATGCCATGATAATGCAAGAAAACACATCACAGTGTGAATATAGGAATCACTCAGAGTGCAAGTAGCTAGACGATAAGAAGCAGAAAGGACTGGCAGAGACAGTCAGGAACAGGGAGTTCTAGAGCTGAAGAATGCACTGCAACCATTGCTCAGAATATGTCAGCTGGGGCCTTAATGTTCTTGTTGGTCTAATGAGCCCTTGAATTGAAGAATATTTACATAAGTGGTAATTAATTGCTGGCCTTCGAATTTAAGTTTCCTAGTACTACAAATAAACAGAACTTAGCCAATCACAGCATTTCTCAAGAAGAAACATCTCACAGCTGGTTTGAAGACTGGAGAGCTTTACTTCCTGGCTCCCAACTGAAAGAAGAGCAAGCCACATAACATTCCAAGTGGTATCTTCTTCCGTAACCCCAAACCATTCTCTAAAGTTAGTTTTATGAGGCTAACCCTCATAAAATTCCATTATACCACTCCATAAATGAATATTTGCTAGAGAGCAGATGACAATAAACTCTCATATTTCCATAAACATGAAACCAGCCATCATTTCCGTATGTGTCAATCTCTATACAATGTGTCTTGTTTATGGGCTTTTTTCTGTGTCCCAAAAAGGAATGTGACATATCATTACCCATATTTTTCATATGGAAAACTGTGAATCCTAACAGCCAGTGACTCCTCAAGGTCAGACGGCCAATATGTATGTAGCGTGACCTGGAGTTTAAATTCCATGGTCTGTGCTTTCTATTTGCAGCTTAACTGACTGGTTTTGAACATGGTGACCAGTGGGACTGATTAAGGGAGGTAGCAATTGATTTTATATGTAAGAAAAGGGGAAAAACCTGTTCTATGAATCTTTTCATGTCAATTTTCATACATTCAGGCCTTTCAAATTAAAATTCAGTCAGGCTCTGTCCCGTCAGATATACTACCAGCTGATAACAGGGTTTAATGGAGGTTCTTAGATTTGTGGCCACTTACACAAAGTAGATATTTTCAAAAGAGCACAGGAAGCATCAGACAGATCAGATGAGTTATGTCCACTACTTTTTGAACAATGAAAAACATACTCTTAGCTACCTGTACAAAACCTACATGGGGTAAGGAGAGATTTCAGAGACAACACAAAGAACCAAGGAGTACTGGCAACTGACAGCTTCACCAGAGGAAAGAAATCCACCGGCGGTTTGCCTCTGCTTGTGATGATTTGGAGCTGTGCAGGGATACACAGTGAAGAGCAGCTTGTAGGGAGCTGCAAGGAGGGAGAGGAAATGTACATGATAAAGATGTATTTCACATGTCTATGAAATTTTCAAAAGTTAATAAATAAGAATATCTCATTTTATGTTTAAAAGGTGATTTTAAAGAATGTTGATAGTTAATGAAGTTGAACCATTACATGCTATTTTTCTAATTTTACATTTGACAATTTTTACAAATAAACTTCTAAAAATAAAAATACCTATTTATTATTACTGCAAGCATAAGAGTTAATTGCCAGTGGGAGAAATTTTTATATGGAAGTTTCCACACTGCTCATGTGGCTACGTGTTACAAGAAGTGGACGCTGGCTACCAGACGCAGCCTCAAGAACCACTGTCCTAAGTCACTTTCTCCTTGAGCTTTCAGTTCAGTTTATCCCATTCCAGGGAAAAACAAAGTCCTGCCTGCGCCCAGTCTACAAAGACACGCTATAGACTCTGCCATCATCAATCTCCTTTTAGCTGCCAGCAGCATTAGCCCATAGATAAAGACGATAAATTCATTAATCACCATCAATACATTTCCGTTTTAGTGAATGCAGGCCATGAATATCTAAGCAGAAACAACACAATACAGATGATTGGCCAGGCCTACAGGACCTGATTTTAAAATCAGTACCAGCCTGAAAACCTAACTCAAGGTCTTTACTCAATTATTTTATTTTATCCTTCCAAAGAATAGAATTTAATGGTGTCAATTCCCAGAGTATGCCGATATTTTCATGGGCAGAGGTTTTTTAATTTCTCTTTCCTCTTCCTGTAAAAAAAATTACTCTGAATAAAGCAACTTAAGAGGGAATATGTGCCAGGCAGTGGTGACACACATTTTAATCCCAATACTTGGGAGGCAAAGGCAGGTAGATCTCTATGAGTTGGAGGCCAACCTGGTCTAATGAAGCTAGTTCCAGGACAGACCCCAAAGCTACAGAGAAACCCTGTCTCGAAACAGGAGACAGCCCATTATGGTATAGAAGTCAAGGCAACAGGAACTTCACAAATCTGGTCACATGGCATCCATAATTGCAGTCAGAGGCTGCTCATTCATTTCCTGGTAACCCAGACCCAAAATATAATCACACAGAAACTGTATTATTACAACACTGCTTGACCTATTAGCTTATGCATATTTCTAGCTAGCTCTTATATCTTAAATTAGCTCATTCCTAATAATCTGTATATTGCTATGTGTTTGTGGCCTACCAGTAAGGTTCCATTCAATGTTGTCTCCTGCACCTGCTATCTGCCTATTTTCTCTATATATCTGATTATATTCTGCCTGATTTTATTCTACCCTGTCATAGGCCCAAGCAGCTTATTTATTCACCAATGGCAATCACAGCATACATCACCTCACATATCGAATAATCAGCAAGGAGAGAGAGAGAGATTAATGTATGTTGTTCTCAATTTCCTTTCTTTATTTATATGGTTCAGGTTCCCAGCCAGAGAATGTTTCCAATGGGCAGGACTTTAGACCTTAATGAGCTCAGGCAAGATAATGTCCCACAGACATGCCTAGGTTGGTCTCCATGATGATTCTAGTGTCTCTCAAACTGACTACACTCTTAACAATTGAGTATACCCAAATACTTCCAAGTTTTTTCATACACCGGTTACTTACTTGGTGTAAGAGACTTTGATACGAATAGCTCAATATCATCCTTTCTTCTTTAGAATCAATCTTTGAGAACTTGTACTCTCGTGTGACTTCTATGCAGAAATCCAGAAAGTAAAGTCTCCACTAGTAGCAGAGAGAGACACTGGGAGGCTGTTCCTGGATGGGAGCTGCAGCTCCTTCAGTAATATAGCCAACATTTTAATTTCTGTCTACTCAATTTATTTGTATAACTTGGTTCAAAGCTTCTGATGGAGGAAGGCCATTGGCTAATAAAAAGAAACTGCTTGGCTCTCATTGGTTAGGAGATAGTTGGGAGGAGTTATCAGAACAAAACGCTGGGAGGAAGAGGAAGTGGGGTCAGACTCGACAGCTCTTCTCTCGGGAGCAGACACCTCAGCAGAGATGCCATGCCCCGCTCCTGGGCAGATGCACGCAATGAAGCTCCGACCCAGGATGGACATAGGCTAGAATCTTCCCGGTAAGCACACCTAGGGGCACTACACAGATGATTAGAAATGGGCTAAATTAATATGTGAGAATTAGCTTAGAAGAGGCTAGATAGGAATGGGCCAAAGCAGTGATTAAATGAATACAGTGTCTGTGTAATTATTTCGGGGCATAAGCTAGCCGAGCAGGCAGCTGGGGTGTTGGGGACGCAGCCCAGCCGCCCATATTACTACAAGCTTCAAAGTTTTAGAGTCTTCCTAAAATCTCCACAGCATTTAAACAGAAACAAATGATTGCAGGATGCTTCTTGTTCTGTCCAGAGATACATTTACAGGTGTTTTTTTTTCTTGTGATGTACATTGACTGATGTATATAGTCTTCATTATTAGTAAGTAATAATTAACTTTTAAGTGTTTTCAAGATCAAAGCATAAGTGTAAAAGATGAAAAAGAGTGGCCTCATCTCTGGGACTTGCCAGGTTTGCAGTGAAAATATGTGCATGTGTATTTATAGAGCCAAACAGAAACCCTAAACCTGAGCAAACAAACAAGCAAACAAACAAATACATCAGATGTATCAGATAAACTACTATCAAAAACTCATAGGCAGTGATTAGAATTAACTACCTTATTCAGCAAGGAAACATTTTGTGTCTTTTTTGAGGTGGGGTCTTAAGATGTAGCTAGTCATGACTGGCATGAACTCAGAGTTCCACCTGACTCTGCCTCCCGACACTGTGGTTAAGTCTGTGTACCAGCATGTTAGCTTGCTTCCATTTTTGTCATGAATAATGAACTTTCAAGTAAGCTACAGTCCTTCTTTGTGTCTTGGTTTATGCCTGAAGAAAAAACGGGGTCATTAAGTGTCAGGAGCTATTAAGGTCTTCTCAGAGTTGGCATATACTGATAGGTTCACTTTTACTTCTGTGGGTTTTATAAAGATAAAAAAATGCAAGAAATGTATCATTAAGGCTGAAAGATCTTTGTACCTGAAGGGCTGAGAGGCCAAATGAGAAAGATCTCTGCCTCACAGTAAACACTGAGCTTCTGAACAATTTCATTTTGTCCCAGAAAAGCACCAAGAAAGAAACATACTCTGTCCTGGTGGCATGTTCTATTAACATCTTCCTAGATACTACATACATTCTGTCTCTAGACAACATTAAGACTAGCTTCCAAAGTCTGTGACATGTCCTTGGTCTCACACAGGTGAATAATGGAGGAAAACATAGCTTTTGCTTCCATTTGTATATAAACAATGACTTGTGAACAGATCCAAAAGAAGCCCCATATGGAACAATATTTTGACTCACACTGGAAGAAGTAACATTGAAATGAAAGGAGCTCCCAATAGAACACCCCCATTGTCTCAGTGTGTGGGTGCACCCCTCGCGGTCCTGAGTTCCTTGTTCATGCTCTCTCTCCTTCTGCTCCTGATTTGGACCTTGAGATTTCTGTCCTGTGCTCCAATGTGGGTCTCTGTCTCTGTCTCCTTTCATCGCTTGATGAAGGTTATTATTCAGGAGGATGCTTATATGTTTTTCTTTGGGTTCACCTTCTTATTTAGCTTCTCTAGGATCACGAATTATAGGCTCAATGTCCTTTATTTATGGCTAGAAACCAAATATGAGTGAGTACATCCCATGTTCCTCTTTTTGGGTCTGGCTTACCTCACTCAGGATAGTGTTTTCTATTTCCATCCATTTGCATGCAAAATTCAAGAAGTCGCTGTTTTTTACTGCTGAGTAGTACTCTAATATGTATATATTCCATACTTTCTTCATCCATTCTTCCATTGAAGGGCATCTAGGTTGGGAACTCACCAAGGCCAGCTGGTCTGGGTCTGAAATAGCATGGGATAAAACCGGACTTGCTGAACATAGCGGACAATGAGGACTACTGAGAACTCAAGAACAATGGCAATGGGTTTTTGATCCTACTGCCCTTACTGGCTTTGTGGGAGCCTAGGCAGTTTGGATGCTCAACTTACTAGATCTGGATGGAGGTGGGGGTTCCTTGGACTTCCCACAGGGCAGGGAACCCTGATTGCTCTTCGGGCTGATGAGGGAAGGAGACTTGATTAAGGGAGGGGAAGGAAAATGGGAGGCGGTGGCGGGGAGGAGGCAGAAATCTTAAATAAATAAATAAATAAAAGAAATGAAAAAAGCTAAAAATGTTTTTGAAATTTCTGTTTCAGATTTTAGCCATTCTGACAGGTGTAAGATGGTATCTCAAAGTTGTTTTTAATTTGCATTTCGCTGATAGCCAAGGAGGTTGAGCATGACCTTAAGTGTCTTTTGGCCATTTGAATTTCTTCTGTTGAGACTTCTCTGTTCAGTTCAGTGCCCCATTTTGTAATTGGGTTAATTAGCATTTTAAAGTCTAGTTTCTTGAGTTCTTTATATATTTTTGAGATCAGACCTTTGTCTGTTGCAGGGTTGGTGAAGATCTTCTCCCAGTCAGTGGGTTGCCTTTTTGTCTTAGTGACAGTGTCTTTTGCTTTACAGAAGCTTCTCAGTTTCAGGAGGTCCCATTTATTCAATGAGACCCTCAATGTCTGTGCTGCTGGGGATATATGTAGGACGTGGTATCCTGTGCCCATATGTTGTAGGGTACTTCCCACTTTCTCTTCTATCAGGTTCAGTTTGTTCAGCCTGATACTGAGGTCTTTAATCCATTTGGACTTGAGTTTTGTGCATGGCAATATGTGACAGTGGAACTGATCTATTGGGAGCTCAACAAGGACTGGGAGTGAATAAGCCTGGGATGAAACCGAGCTTTCTGAACATGGCAGACAATGAAGGCTGATGAGAAGCCAAGGACAATGGCACTAGGTTTCGATCCTAATACATAAACTGGCTTTGTGGGAGCCTAGCCTGTTTGGATGCTCACCTTCCTGGACCTGGATAGAAGTGGGAGGACCTTGGACTTCCTGCAGGGCAGGGAATCTGGACTGCTCTTTATTCTGGAGAAGGAGAGGGAATAGAGTGGGGAGAGGAGGAGAGGGGGAGGGGAGTGGGGGAAGGGAGCAATGTGTGGGAGGAGGGGGACGGAAATGGGGAGGAGGCAGAAATTTTTTTCAACAACTAAAAAAAAAATAAAAAAATAAAGAAAGAAAAAAAGAAATTTCTGTTTCAGTGTCACAGAATATAATATTTATTTCAGTATCATGAAAACTTGACTAAGAAGATTGGGAGTACAGCCAACATCCCTCTCTAGTTTCTGTAACTGTAAATGGTAAAAAAAAAAATCAAAAACTCACTTTCTTATCTCTCATATTTGAGGCATTAAGTCAGGGAACGAGAATATAGACTGAGTGATTTTTTATGTGTTAGACATATATCTTTTTCCATTTAGTAATATTATAAGAGAGCTACAATATTAATCTGTTATCCTGATATTATACCTTGAGAGATTGAGGTATAGAGCACTGTAATAATTCACCACAGCTCCCACATCTCATAAGTAGCTAGGTGAGACTGAATCCTTGCCTATCTCTCAAATCTCTGCTCTAAATCACAGTGCTAATGGCACCCAACCTCTGTGGTACTACATGTATGACAAGGCTGCTCTCCAGCTTCCTTGTTGAAAAATAACTCTTTAAGATCTCCCTTCTTATCTCCACTGTGCCCACATTACCACAATCCAGGGCATCCCTGCTGTCAGAATTCTGGCTTCATTTTTTTAAACATCACCTGGCCTAGGTATTTTCACCTCATTTTACCTGAACACTGTGATATTTTCTCATACTAATGTATCCTCCATCTTCCCCAACACCAGCAACAGGTCTAACCCTTACTTAACTTCTTCAGGTACTCCATTGACATGTCCTAGTTACAATGTAAAACAACCCTTTCATATTCCAGTTTTGACTTCATCCTCAATTTTTGTCTCTCTTTTCTGCTGTTGTTAATTTTTACTTTGTTTTCTCCTTACAGCAACACTCTGTTGCCTCCAAGAAGAGACAACACATTTTCAGTCACATTGTTTCCTCTACATTGTTTTCAAATAACTTGTCTTTAACCTTCAACTGCCCAGAAGCTGACACAGATGTCACCTCTCCAGTGCCTCACTTTAGCCACTCTTCATCTAGGTTAGCCATCCTTCCTGTGTGCCCTCCCTCTCTGTTGCTCAAACATTTGTCACATTCTGTCTCCCAAATCTCTGTGTGCCTCCGCAGACTGGCTACACTATTAGAACAAAGACCGTGCCTTGTTTATCATTGTGTTCCATTTATTACATTTGTGTCTCCATCTATTACAACTGTTGCACAAATAAAGTAATAAATAAAAGAACAAATGAAAGAAGTTTGTGTTAGAAATCCGAGAAACCAGATCCCTCTCCTTTGTTTCCCTTGATCTCAAAAGATTCTTGGAAACTTGAAATGCAAAAGTGACTAACAAAGAGGGAGCTATGGTGGCATTAAAGTCATTAACACTATTAGTGATTCTTTGTATGAAAAACTTACATCCTGGAAAATGGGAGAGTTGCACACTCAGCAAATGTGCTCTAAACATTTTGCACATCTGTCTGGAAGAATAGCAGCTGGGGGATTAATGTTTCATTAACCTTTGCACTAAAAGATACTGTATTTTAGATAACTTGTTTATCTTTGGATGACTTTGATGTTCACAGAGACAACAAAAGTCTAGCAAAAGCAAGGGAAAGGGAGAATCTTCAAAGTTTCTTCCTGCAAGAACACTGAAATTTTAAAATTTCACTTCACTAAGGCTACCATAAAATTCCATGTCCCCAAAGACCTTTCAAACTTATTGACTCGAATGCAGATTGAATTAAGTCAGAAACTGAGGAGTGGTTCTTTTGTTTTTGTTCATTTTTTAGAAGAATTTAAGGAGATCTGAGAGTTCTAATATCTTGAGATGATGAAAAATTTAGATGCTGGCTATTCTTGAGGAAAAAAATGGGTGAAAGAAATTCCAATCAGTTTTTGTTTGGTTGTAGTTATACTCAGTCCACAGACAAGCTACTCGGAAGAACCTTAATCTTTTAATCTGTAAACTGGAGGTACTGGTTCTTATTTTGAGTTTATCATAAGTTTATGATGAAAATTAAACCTTTATTTACCTAAATTTTAATTTATTACCACCCAAAGCTCATCACCATTTCTCAAAAACCTTATGATCAATGTGGAAAGCTCAGCTCTCTTTCTGTCTCCCTTTTTCTTGCATGTTTATTCTAGGATGAATGATTTTCCTTTCTTTGATTTGTCATTCTGGGTTAATGTTATAAAATGATTTTTTTCCATTTGTTTTTTTAAATTGATTTTTATGGAGCTCTACATTTTTCTCTGCTCCCCCCCCCCCCGCCTCTCCCCTTCAGCCCTCCCCTAGGTCCCCATGCTCCCAATTTACTCAGGAGATCTTGTCTTTTTCTACTTCCTGTAGAGATGGCTCACCCCATTTTCTAGTTTGGCCCAACTGAAAGAATAGACTCAAGCGTCACCTAAGTTGTCCTCTACCTACTCCATTAGAATTCATGATATGAATATAACCAAGGAAAGCATGTCTATCCACAGTGAACAGGTTTATTTAAAAGTGAGGGATTTGCTCTACAAATGAGAAAGTGATTTTTAACACCCACATAATCCAATAGGCTAACAGTAATTCACAGCTATGTGAAATAATTCAGTGTTTCAGGCAATTTGCAGTTTTATCAGCTACGGAGCTGAGATGAGAAAGGGAGGTGTGTTTCTCTTCCTTCCATGAATCTGCAATAAACCAGAAGGGTTAGTTTCCAATCAAGACATTTCTACATCTCAGCCTCATGTTGTACAACATGTAGAAGTAAGATGGAGTATGGGAATTAGCACATATTTGGGAAATGAGAAGAGTTTTTATTTCCCAGAGAAGAAATCATGTGATCTTTCTAAATCATTTACTTTTTGGAACTTTAGTTATTGTTAAAAGATTAATATAAGAGAACACCATAACATTCTCCACAAATATGTTGATCCATCTGAAATACTCCCTTCTGAGAGTAATTTTGTGTGCATGCAGCCCAGCCCTTAGGTCATGTGATCAAATGTAGAGATTTTGATTGTTACTCAGAAAGTGCTTCTGACATCCATGCTAGATGCCAAGGATCTACTCCTATCAACAATACACAAAGCATTCCCTTTTCTCTCCTTAATGAAGAATTGTTTAAGCGCAAGTGCAGGACAGTTGAATCTGAAAAGCATTGATTTAAAAGTTGTACATTAGCGAAGTTTGAAGCTGATATCTGAATAATAATATTAAAGAAACGTTTTTCTTCAGTCAATCAGCAGCAACCAATAGGAGTTACACTTATCTCCTAGTGAGGGTTGGCAAGGGTAGAAGGGAGATGGGAGAAGGACTGAGCAGTTAGAATATGAAATGTGTGCGTGAATGTGAAAGGACAAATTCAATTATAAAAAGGGTACACTTCATAAGAAAATTTACATTTTTAAGAGGAAAAATGATTTCCTAGTTTAAAAACCTTTTATTCTGGCTTTACTGGGGTATTACTAACAAATAGGAATTGTCTTTATCACCTCACACAGTTGTCTGTGTATGTGGTATGGATATTTAAGAGAAGATACTTTCTCTTAGAAAATCTGAAGAGGAATTTATTATAGCCCCCATACTGTATATTAAATCTTCAGAGCTTATTTATTTTATATAATTGAAACTTCATACTCTCCAGCCAACATCTATTCTCTTTTAGCCCTCAGCAACCCTGACTGTGTTCTCTACTTTCCTTCCAGTTGACTTTCTATTATTCCAGAGCACTCATTGACAGAAATATAGTTTTGAATAAACAGTGTTGAGAAAAATAGACACCCTTTGCAGAAAAAAAATTAGACTCTACTCTCATGTCTTGTAAAATTCCAATCAGATGAATTAAAAAGTCATGTGTTAAGACCTGCGTTCATCAACAATACAGAAGATAACACAGGAGAAAGCTGGGCAACAGTCTGGGCAACAGTTTGTCAGGTAACACCTTACAATTCCAGTCACCTAGCAAAAATAACCAATGTGAGAGTGTATCCACAGAGAAGAGGGTTAAAGCATAGGCTAGACAGAGGTTTTTACACACCATGCATCTCATAAAGGGTTAATCCAATAATACTTAAAGAATTCAAGAAACTCAACAGCAAGATTTTAAAGTGAGCAGATGATCTTGAGTTACTGATTCCAAAAGAACACATAAATAACCATCAGGTGTATGAGAAGATTCCCATCACTAACCATAAAGGATACGGAATAAAAAACCCCAAGAGACGTCACTGTAGGCTTGTTAGAATGGCTATTGTAAAATAATGAGAGAATGTAAGTGTTGGTGAGATTAGACAGCAAAGCGAATCTTTTTTCTTGGCTGGTTAAGACTATAAGTTGGCATAGCCACTGTGAAAAACATTGTACTCAAAAACATGTACTCCCATGTGAATACAATATGTCTTTTGGGTTTGTATCCAAAGGAAATGACGTCAGTGTATGAATTCTACAGCTCTACTTACATGTGCATTCCACTATTAATTGTCATAGCCAATGTATGGCACTGACCAGTTCCCATCAGTAAATGAATAGATATAGCATAGAAACATAAGAAAGTTGATGATTCTCAAAGTGAGAAATCCTGTTCTTTATGAGGCCATGGATAATCCTGCTTTCTTTGGATTCATCCTTTATGGAAGGAAGGATAATCCCCTGAGGTAATGTTTTGTTCAAAAGAATACACACTCCAAAGATCTACACAATAAAAAGTTTATGTGGCTAGGCATTCAAATTAGTACAATATGAGCTGGTAGAGACACCTATTTGGGCAAAGATTTAGTTTTTTAAATCTTTCAGATAAAATCAATTAGCATGTAATAAGTGTTGACAGCAGGTTTGGGATATGCAAATGGCACAATAGTTTTTTCTTTAAATCACAAACATTTGTATGTATTTTGCATATGCAATTTTGTTGAGGAAAAGTTTGTTGATTTTTTTAATTACTGCAAGGAACAGATGTTCAAATAAATTTTTTAGGAAAATAAGTCATCCTATGAAACTTAATTAAATAGTTAATATAAATAATTAACTCCTTCTAACATAACATATGTTGCATAGTCAAATATGCCTGCATCTTCCAATATTTCTTATAGTCCCCCAGATAGATTTTTTTAAGTACCCAAGAAATAGTAACTCTTATATTCTGCTTAGGACAATAGCTGGCATATAATTTAATAAAAATGCTTAGAAGGGGTGGCGCTGAATAAATTTACTGTAAAGATGGACAAGAAACCTGAGAAAGATTACACTGATAGAATAATAATTATCTTTAAAATTATAATGAGGGACTAGAGAGATGCTTCAGTGGTTAAGAGTGCTTTTTGTTCTTTCAAAAATCCAGAATTTGGTCTCCAGCCCCATTTCTGGTGGTTCACAAGCACTTGTAACTCCATTTTCAGGGGATCTGACTCCATTTTCAGGTGTTTAACATACTCACATACCCATACAGATACAATACTTACGTACTCACCCATACAGATACAATACTTACACAAAAAATAAAATAATTATTAAAATTAAACATGTAATAGGATATACTTCCAATGGGTTTTCTAAGATTAACATTGTCCTTCCAAATAGAACTTGTTCTTTTCATTAAATCACATGTATATTCCCATATATGAAAACATTGTCAGTGTGGAAGGTGGGGTGTGAAACACATCAGTTTGAGTCTCAGGGTTGTACTTTATAATTGAAGGCTCTCATAATCCCCTTGACATCTCATTCTTCTGTGCTCTGGTATAATGGAATGTGTTCTTCCACTGTTTCATTGTAGGGCATTAGAGTTAAAAATGAAGAACATTTTTGTATACACTGAACCACAAGTATTTTGAGTACCCCAAGACAGATTAACTTTCCCTCAAGTGTCAGAAAATTAAATTTTTCCCAGAATTAATAAATCCATTCATGAGCAATAAAACAGTTTTAGTAAGTACTTCCTAAACAGAAGAAGCATATAAACAAGATGGTGGGAAGAGAATGGATAGAAGAGTGGGCAGGACTGGGAAAGAAACACTTCCAAGGCTTCCACCTCTCAATGTTTCTGTGACAGTGACGCTCAGACTTCACTTCTTCTCAGACCATAGATTCTTGGTGACCACTTTAAGCACTCTATGTTTGGTGACACATATCTCTCGTCCCAGTGCTCTGTAGGCTAAAGGACTGATTGCTTGAATGCATGAATTTGAGACATGCCTGAATACATATAAGGACCAGCCTACAAAGGATAAAACTAGTAAAATAACATAATAGAAAATACTTTACCAGTACAATATTGACTCTGATGTCACAAGGATTAAATGGAGAATTCTGGAAATAAATAAATACCCACACATAGACTTTGACAAGGTTTAATTTACCAAGAATTTTTTTCTTCCTGCGAAACAGACATTAAGTTTAATTAAAAAAAAAACAAACAAACATTGTTTACTCCCTGTGCAGAACTGCCGTCATTGCCACCATTGCACCAGGGAGCATATCGTTCCTGGTAGATTGTATTGTAGCATGAAGGGTTTACAGCTTGGAGAGACCAGATGTATCTTCTCTATCTCAGTTGAATGAGAACAGCTGCACCCTCCATTACTATGCTGATAATTTTAACTTTTTAATTTTCCTTTTATTTATAAATGTTCTCTGGTTTATACAATAGCAGTTTCCCTACATATTTTTTAATTATTTTTACCCCACCTCCATCTTTGCCCATCTCTCCACACCCATCTCCAATAAAACCTTTCTGTGCCTAACACCACCACTCCACTTTCACGTCATATGTGTTTGCTTTCCTCCTAAATATATTTCCCTGTCTCTCTCAAGGCTCCTTTATTACATTATGGCCTTAGCAGAGGAGGCAACAATCCCTAAGGTTTTGATCAATGGACGTATATCTAACCTTTGTTCTGAATGATTGCTGCTATACCTTCATGCACTGCTATCAGTGTGAGTCAGTGAGGGCTTCTTTTTACAGAGGGTGACAGTTAATTGATGGAGGAAGGTCATTGGCTAATAAAAGAACTGCCTTGGCCCATTTTATTGGTTAGAGCATAGGCAGGTGGAGTAAACAGAACAGAACGCTGGGAGGAAGAGGAAGTGAGCTCGGACTCCACAGCTCTCCTCTCCGGAGCGGAAGCCTCAGAGAGCGACCAGCTCCGACCCAGGATGGACTTAGGCTAGAATCTTCCCGGTAAGACCAGTGCTCACATATTATTAGAGATGGGTTGATCGGGATATCAGAATTAGCCAGTAAGGGCTAGAGCTAAAGGGCCAAGCAGTGATTAAAAGAATACAGTGTCCACATAATTATTTCTGGGCAATAGCTAGCTGAGCAGGTGGCTGGGGTGTTGGGGACGCAGCCCCGCCGCCCTTATTACTAAAGTTAATGAAGAGATAGCTAACTGGTTAGAATTTGAACAATAAATGGTTGTTGAATGCTCACCTCTAAGTAAAACACCTAAAATGCCCAGAAAATACCACAGAGAAGACCGATGGATAGTAAGCAGAGGATAGAGGGGAGAGCTGTCATCTGCAATCTTCTGCATATGACTTGGGTGTCACTGTCCTCAACACACAGCAGCCATGGCTACCTAAACAAAAAAAATGTAAGACTAAGAATGAGCTCATTAAAATGATAGATAGATAGATAGATAGATAGATAGATAGATAGATAGATAGATGATAGATAGGTAGATAGATAGATAGATAGATAGATAGATAGATAGATAAAAAATAGAATCATGGGGAAGATAGGTTACATCAGGAGTTGGGGAGAATAATAATGTGACTGTGATTACATTATTATTTACTTTATATAAAATGTTTGAACTTGCAAAAATAATAAAGTAAAAAATAATTTGAGGAAATAAATCAGCCAGAATTTTAAGTTCTATACCATTTTGATTAGGGTCATGAAATCTTGTATCACCTCCCTTTGACCATTTCCTTTCTCAGTGTTTTCACACACAATGTGCACTACCTGCCTGTGAATAGCTGCACAGCCACCTCAGTTGCCACATCCAAGAAGCAGACTCTCCTTGTCTGTGTTCCAATAACACTCCACTTAACAGTGATATTGAAGGGCAGGATCTCAGGTGCCGGCAATGTATTCAAGAATGGTGCTGGATCCTAAAGGATCTAAATCCTGGCCTATGCTACAGGTGACAATAAATCTTCTCCACCTGAAATTCTGGGGGAGAAGAGACTTTTCACCTCAAATGTTTTAAGGCATGGCTGCAAAGAGTGACAGGTGTTTGGCTGAGATAGAAAGTAGATTAAATATCTCGCTTATTTGAGTTCATTGGCTCCAGTTCTGTCTGGAAGCCGCAGCCATTTTCTCTTGGCTCACCAGGGATATGCAGCCTTTAAAGAGAACCTAGCCCTGGAGAATTTCCCCACTATCCCTGCAACCCTTTAAGGTGAGTTGCATTCCCACCCACCCACATTTGCCTCTCTGCTGTAACTGGCAGGTAGTGCCCCTTTCCATTGACATACTCGTCCTTCACTGTTCCAGGGAACTTCTCCAGAAGTTTCTCTTTCAGATATCTCCTCCTTGTTGTATACCATTAGCTCTGATCCTGTGTATTCCATCTACTGGTCCCGGATTAACTGCAGGTAAAACTCACTCCATGTCCTCTTGCACTAACATCCATACCTGTTTCTTCTCTTTGCAGCCAGATTTCAATAAGAATTTCCTAGACTCCCCAATTCTGACTTCTCGTCTCCATTATCCAAACCAGCCCATTAATATCTACCTTTCTTCATTTCATTCACACCTCATCTTAATGGTGTGTGTGGTAGTTTGAATGTAATTGGCCACCATAATTTCATATGGAGTGGCACTATTAGGAGGTGTGGCTTTGTTGGAGTGGGTATGGCCTTCTTTGGGAATTGTGTCACTGTGGTCACTGTGAGGGTTGCTTTGAGGTTTCCTACACTCAGGGTACTGCCCAGTTGCCAGTTGACTTCCTGTTACCTGCCAGATGTAGCACTCTTGGCTCTAGTACCATGTCCGCCTGCAAGCCACCAGGCTCCCCTGGCCAAAACGATAATGGACTGAACCATTGAAACTATAGGCAAAGTATACCAATTAAATGAATTTTATTTTAAATAAGAATTGTCATGGTCATGGCGTCTTTTCACAGCAATGAAGACCCTAATTAAGACAGTGTGTACTATTTGCCTTCATAAGCATGCATTGAATACTTTAAATTTGCTTTGTCCCAACTCTTCACTGTCTTTATCCAGGTTTACCAAAGACCTTTCTGTTTCTAAGTAAAAATAGGCTCTCTCATTCCTCACCTAGGGAACTTACTCATAATGTACAAAACTGCGGTCACCACAACTTCTGGGTTTCTGATTTTTTTTTCTGCAAAAGCTGTATTAAGATATAGTTCAAATGCCAAAAACTTCACCTTTTAAAATTCAGTGGTTTGGATGTAGTCACAGACTTGTGTAAGGCTAACCACTGTGGAATTCCTAAATATTTACATCACATCAAAGAAACCCAAATCTAATAAGAGTCACTCCCATTTTTTCCTCTTCCACCCTGGCAACCACTAACCTACTTTCAGTCTCTATGGATTTGGCTATCTTTAACATTTTATATACGTGGAATCATCCAAAATGTGGTCTTGGTAACTGGCTACTTTCACTTAGTAAAATGTTTCCAGATTTTTTCATGGTCTTTCAGATATTAATGCAAAGTCCTTTTTACAGTTGAATAGTATTTCATTTCTTGATATGCCTTACTTTTTATGCACTTACATGCCCATAAATGTTTGACTTAGAACAATTCTGGGCTACTTTAAGGAATGATGCTATCAATATTCATATTTAAAATTGTGCAAGAAGGACACTTTCATTTGGAAAGTATACTATACTTAAAACAAGAATTAACTTTTCAAGAGCAATGAAATTGATTTTCAAGTATGTGCGTGATTTAACAATTCAATTATTGGAATACGGGAGTATTTTATCTACCATTTTCATGTTTTTCAAGCCTGTTATTGGATCTTAAGTTTTCATTATCTTTTAAGGTATAAAATCCTGTGATCTTTAAAATTTTATTAGTTACTATTGATATTTTGGGCGTGTGTGTTTGTGTATATGTGTGAAGTCTGTGTGAGTCAACAGAGGGTAGAAGAGGGCATTGCATTCTTCAGAGCTGAAAGTATGTATACTTGGTTGCGAGTTGCCCATACTGGGTGCTGAGGACCAAACTCAGGACCTCTGGAAGAGCAGAAAGTATTGTTCTCACTGAGCCATCTTTTCTAACCTCACTGTGATTTGGATTTACTTTTTCTCATGATAGACAGCATTGGATTTATTTTCATGGATTATTGGCCATTTTTGTATCAGCCTTATGGAGAATTGAATAAGCAAACTCTTTTTTTTTTTGTCAACTCAACATAAGCAAGAGTTATCTAGGAAGAAGAATCTCGATTGAGAAAATACCTCCAGCAGTTTACCTGAGGGCCAATCTGTCTGTAGATAATTTTTTTGATTAATAATAGATATGGCTCCAGCCCAGGGAAATGGCTCTGTGTGGTTTAAAAACACAGGCTGAGTAAGTGATGGAGAGGCAGGAAGTAGCATTTCTCCATAACTTCTTACTCTGTTCTTTTCTTCAGGTTCCTGCCTTAGCTCCTGCCTTAGCTCCCTCTGAGGATGGATGGTAACTTGCAAATCAATGTGTGTTCCTCCCCGTTTTACTTTTGGTGATGGTGTTTAGGTACAGCAATAGAAAGTAAAATAATGCATAAGCATTGTTTTTTTTAATTACTTCACTCTTATAATTGAGTTGTAATTCTTTATAAATTCTGGGTGCAAGTCTCTGATGAAAGTCAAACTTTTCAAATATTTTTCTCCCATTTTCTGCATCTGCTTTTCATTTCATTTATGCCATTCTATAAAGGACAATTTTACTTGTTTGAAACTTATTCTGTTTCACATATGCTTTTTGAGTCTATCTTAGAAAGCTTTACCTTTTAAAATATTGTCTCCATCCATTTTCTCTCATTTAATTGTAGGGCTCATTTGTGTGTTTACTTCATAGCATCCCAATGGGTCTCTATTACTCTCTTGTTTTTATTATTTTATCATTCTGTTGCTATCTGTATAATTTTCTTTGATCTATTTTCAAACCCAGTGAATTTTCTGCTATCCTCCCACTGATATTGAGCATATCTATCTAATAAATTCTCAATTGTTGTTAGCTCTAAATTTTCCATTTCATTTATTTTTCAATTATATGCGTGGTGTAGGAGGTCCTTCTGTCTATGTATTGCTTTCATTGGTTGAATAAAGAAACTGCCTTAGCCTTTTGATAGGGCAGAACTTAGGTAGGCAGGGAAGAAAGAACTGAATTCTGGGAAAAAGAAAGCAGAGTCAGAGAGAACCACCATGGAGCTGCCAGAATCAGACATGCAAATCTTTCCCAATAAGCCATGACCTCATGGTGTTACACAGATTAAGAGAAATGGGTTAAATTAAGATGTAAGAATTAGCCAATAAGAGGTTAGAACTAATCAGACAGTGATTTAATTATTACAATTTCTGTGTGATTATTTTGGGTATATTTCAAGTGTAATCAAGCCAGGACAACAAGCAGCCCACTCCTCCTGTTACATATGTGTATGCATGCCTATGTGTGGAGTTCAGAGGAGGGTGTCAGATGGCATTGAGGTGGAATTACAAGCATATTTGATCTCAAAGGGAGTATTAGGAACCAAACCCAGGTTCTCTAGAAGAACAAGAAATAATCTTAATCACTTAGTCTCCTCCTTCATGTCATTTAAACATTATATAGACCCTTATTGAGGAAACTCGTTTTATTAGACAGATTACTGCATTCCATTTTTATTACAATATAATTTCCTTTTGTTCCTTAAATATATTTAAAGTATGATTTTACAACTCTCACTTAGTCTAGTATTTGGACTTACTCAAGCACAATATCTGTTGATTTAAAACAAATACATACACACATATCTGTACCCTATATTCCTGTATATTGGTATTCTTGCTAAAACTGGACATTTTCAGTAATATAATTCATCAACTCAAATTAAAATTCCTTATTTTTATTTCCTTAGGTACTTATATGGCTGCTATTGGTTGCTCTTTCTATTAGCATTGAGCTTTGCTTGCTGGTGACTTCCTTTAGCTAATTTATTTTTCTGAAAAGTCTTTACTGTACATTGTTACCGAAGTCCAAGACTAAACAGTTAGCTTGATTTTCAGAAAAGATAAGGCTTTCTTTAAGTAACTTGAGCAAACAAGTCTTTTACATTTTTTAAGGGGTTTCTAATTGTGTGTGAGAGTTGTATTTCAATATCTTTGTGTAGCCTCACATTCCCTCTTATGCAGAGGCTTGGATCAGCTGGAATAAGACAGTTTGTCTCAGTCTGTACAATGCATATTCAGGGCCCTGAGTATGCACATTTTCTTTGAAGCCCCTAAAACATGTTAAATTAATTGCAGAATTGATAGGAGCATATCAATCTTTAGGCTTTTGTTTGTGGTAGAGCAGGGTGTAACCATTGGTCTGTGCATAAAGAGACCAGAGGTCAACATCAGGTGTTGTTCTTTAGGAACTGCCCACCTTCGTTTCTGATAAAGAACGCATCACTGGTGTGGGGCTTGCCCAATAGGCAAGACAGAGAGACCCAAGATATTCCTGTCTCCATCGCTACAGTGCTGGAATGACAGGCATGTGCCACCATGCTCAACCTTTTAGATAGGTGATGAAGATCAAACTCTTGTCCTCCCACTTGCCAACAAGTGCTTTCTTTACCCAGAGTGCTACTGAATTTCTGCTAGCCTCTTATTTGTTTATTGATACTACTGCCTCAGGCAGCTTCAGATGAAATAGTGGAGAGCCAGGCCTCTTGGCATCGTTGGGTAGGTAGTCCAACTACTCAAGGACTGTGAGGCAAGAGGAGCAGATTCCAAAGCCTACCTGAGACACAACACTGGTTCAAAGCCACTCTGACAATTAGTAGTACTCTCTAGAAATAAAAATTTGAGCTTGTTATGGGGATATACTAATGCACAAAACAATCCCACACCAGTTCTGAGTCAAAGGGTTATTTATTTGAGGGGAAAAAAACTTACAGAACACCATCCTACTTGACAGCCAGGAAAGGAGTGTAGTTGCTGGAGCAAGAGAGTGAGCAGAGGGCTGCTGCGGCTTTCAAAGAGAGAGAGAGACCACGCCCCAATGGGCTGGTATCTCAGCGGCTATTGGCTGAAGGAGCGGAAGGAGCTTCCGCAGCACTGTACCTCAGTTGTACAGCCCTTGGTGAATCACATTTGAAACTCTAATCAATCCCCAGACCCTCAAATAAATTAATTAATGGTCACTAATTGTGCAATGGTTTGAGTGAGAAGTATCTTCTGTAGATTTATGTATCTGAACACATAACCCCAAGTTGGCTCTACTGTCTGGGGAGATAATAGACTTACCTGTTACTACTGTTACCTGCTGGAGAAGGCAGAGCTGTGAGGCTGTGCCACCCTGTTACACTTTCAGTCTTCTCTTTCTGCTTGCTGTGTATGGTGAAAATGTGATCCCCCAGCTTTCTGATGTCACTCTTCCCTGCTCCACTGAGGCTGGACCGCATCTGTGACACCATAAGCCAAGACAAACTCTCTTTCATAAGCTGCCTTTGCTCATGATATTTTGTCACATTAACAAAATGCAACTAATTTGCATAGATTATGAAAAACACCATATACTTTGAGTAACCACCACCTAACTTCCCCCATGTCAAATACTGACAAACTATATGAGTAAATGTTTTAGAGACACTAGACAGATACTATTCTATCAAGTCTCTGAGAACAGAACTTTGGGGAAATCTATAAGGATTTTCTGCCCTCTCCCAACCCCCGCCATGTAAGCAAGGCTGCTTCTCAAAGCTATCAGTAGCTCTAAGCTTCTGGCTTTCATAACTATTATCTGGGAAAAAGGGAATCCAATTGTGTGAGTTAAAATAACACAATGTTTTCTATTTTAAGACTTACCTATTCATATTTAATAAACACTCTTTAGACTATACAAATCATTCATTAAAATTTAGAGTTCTGAAAAACAAAAAGAAGATAATTTTTACCATTTTTTCGGTGTCCTCTTTTCTCACCCGAACGGTTGATTTTCAGAGGTATTTGCTTAGTATTTCAAAATCTCTCCTTTTCTTAAGACTTTATTTTTAGTTATTCTGTGTGTCTTTCAAGTAATGCATCTCAATCCCATTCTTTTCCTATCCCTTCACACACACCCCTCTGCCCTTGCAACATCCCTCCCCCAAATAAAATAAAATAAAATTTAAGAAAAAAAGGAAAAGGAAATTACATCTCAACATGGAAGCTGTAGTGTGAATAGTGAGTCACACAGTAAACCCTTTTGTCCATATATCTTTATGTGCAAGTGTTCATTGCAAAGAGTCATTGGTCTGGTTCAAAGACTCCGGTTTCTGCTACACTATCGATGCTGGGCCCTCAATGGCTCACTGGGACTCTTCTTGGATATCCTGTTGTCCTGTCTTTGAGTCTGCAGGACCTGCCCCTTTATGTGCTGCAACAAATCATAGATAGGGTAGAGATTGGGGTGGGCCAACTCATAACTCTAGTTCTGGTTCTGGTATTTGCAGGGTTGTTCACCCCACCAGCTCTCCTCTGTCTTCACCACCAGGGTGAGTTCTCCAGCATTGCCCTGGTTACTTCATCACTGGCAGCGATGAGCAAGGGGTGATGCCACTTCTCTTGCTTTCAAGCCCTCGGGGTCAGTTCTCCCACACCTATAACTTCAGAGCCAGCTTCAGGACCAGCTCCACTGTATTGTCCAGACAAGTGTAGAAGCCACTGTACTGAGTGCGGAAACTGGTGAGGGGCAGGGCAGTTCTCCTGACCTCAGAGCCAGCACTCCCACCTGCCACTGAGAGGGGCAAGGGGTCCTCTCTCTCCTGCTCCCGCCACCATTTGGCAGATAAGGGGTGGGGCCAGGTCTCCCATGCTTATTTTCTGGTTCACCCACGCCTCTGTTGATAGTGTCATATCTTCTATGTTGCCCAGGCAAGGAGCAGGGCCTGCTCTTCCAAGTGCTGCAGCTAGTGAGAGGCAGGAGCAGTTCTCCTGCTTTTGTGACCTCAGGGACAGCTTTGCCCCTGCCTCACCCATAAAGGGGCAAGGGTGACCTTTCCCCTATTCATGCTGCTCTGTGACAGACAAGGTTGAGGTATGAGCAGATGTTCTCAGGGTAGTTCATCTGCTACTATCAACAGAGTCAGCTCTGCTGTGCTGCCAAGACGAGGTGCAGGACCCACTTATTTGAGGGTTGCAGATGGTGAAGGGGAGGGTCAGCTGGAGGCAACAGGGACAAAGGGAGGGCATTGTTTACCTCACCTCCACTACCACACTGCAGACAAGGAAGGTGACACCTATATTGTCCCTTTTCTTAATGTCCTCTTGTTTCTCAGGCTACTTTTGTGAATGTGAAGGAGTTTGTTCTTGACATGTGTGACATCCTTTGTTTTCTTTGTTTCTATTTTATTGATTTCAGCCTCAATTTGATTATTTCCTGTTGTCTACTCCTCCTGGTTGAATTTATTTCTTTTTGTTCTAGAGCTTTGGGGTGGACTGTTAAGTTACTAATGTGAGACCTCTCCCAATTTATTAACTGGGAGAGCTATACTGGCCAGACTGCTGGGACATTAATATATACATTGTCTATCAGCTATACTGGCCAGACTTCTGGGACATTAATATATACATTGTCTATCAGCTATACTGGCCAGACTGCTGTGATACTTTCTTTTGCTCATACTCTTCAGGTCTGTCTTCTTGCCCTGATTTTTTTTTTGCCAGATAATTTCAGAATAGTGTCTTCTCATATCATACCATGACAAGAGACTGACCCTAAGTATTAATTTAACTCCTGAGGAAAATTTTTCTCCTCTTCTCATAAAAATAAGTTCCCTTTCTGATTATTTCTAATGGGAGAAAAATGCCTATGCTAAAAAGTTTAAATTAGTACATTTACTTATAGTCCTAGAAGCACATCTCATTTGCCAATTTTATCTCTTCTGTATATAAGACCTGGGCATTATATAACATTTGAATCCTGCAAGAACTGTATACAATAATTATGACTGTTTTTTAATACAGGAGGCTATCTTACAATTTTATCATTATTTATTAGCCATGGGGGAAGCACAAGGTAAGATATGGCTTTTTAATCTGACAAAACATGTGCTGTAAACTTCTTTCTTATTTGTGTGTGTATATGTATGTACGTATGCGAGCTCCAGATTTGAGATAATTACAATACTACTCAATGTCAGGTTTTTTCTTCAATTTATAAGATGTGGAAAGTGCTATGTCAGGTTTGTATGGAGAATTGGCATGAAGGGCTGTAAAAGCCCACCCCTCAGTCTTATCAATGATTTTGCACAGCGGATGACAGCTGAGTCTCTTGCCATCCCATAGTGGTAGTTATTTACTCTCCCTCTCACTAACAAACTTCAGTTTGTAATCTCTTGTTTCCTTGTCCTAATCCTTCACTTCCCTTGACTGTTTCATTTTGGTTCCCAGCAAGCAGGCCACTTATGTCTGCATCTGGCTAATTCTGAAAGCTGCCTTTGAGTTTATCAGGCAAGTTGAGGCATGCACGGACATGTCTACAAGTCCCTCAGAAGGCTGACTCTGCCAAAGCCTAGTACCGGCTCCCCCTCCCTTCACACACAGTCCTGTGCTCCAAGCTGTTTGACACGAGTTCATGCTTTCGAAACTTCAGTATTTATAAAAGTCTATGCCTCCAACTCACTCAGTGTCCAGCTGCTGAGATTTATCTTGAAATTTCTAAGTGCAAGGCTGCAATCAAAGTCTGAGGGCACAAAAATGAACAAATAAAGATGTTTGGGGACTGCCTGTTTTTCTCATGTGATTTGCACATTTTTCTTGGCTTGCGTAATGTGAGGTGGCTGGGACCATTGGCCCCCTCATTTCTTGGCCCTGTAGTACACAGTACATGGCAGTGTTACAAATACAGGAGCTGGACATGCAGAAGGAGGCTTCACCCCTGCTAGGAAGGCAGCCACCTCTGTGCCTCCCAGACAGTGTTGACGCATTCAGACAAGCTGGACAAAGAACGTACAGTCTACATTCCCTGGCCTTTGAAGGGAAGATGTTGCAATGTACAGGCAATTGGAGCATTTTCCTAATTCATCAAAACATTCCCATTTGCTAGTAATACAATGCAGCTATGATGAGAAGGACTCAGGGGGAGTTCTGTGGATTCAGGGTAAAACAGCTCATGTCTACTAATTTCTACCATCCTGCTAAGCTTTGAAGCAGCTTTCCCCTCATTCATAAAAGTGTTACAGGGCTGAATATATATTTTAAAAAAATCATGGGTTTGGCCACCAGATGGATCTAAGGCACAACTTTGCTAGCTGCAGGGATTTGGGGAAGATATACTTTCTAAAGCTTCTACTCTCATCTGAAGAGAAAAGGCAGTACAGATGAGCTCTTTAGAGATTTTATAGGGATTCTTTGAGATGATGTGTAGTGCTTACAGTGGAACGGATTCAATAAGTGCTATAAATAGACTCTACCATCATCTACTTTTAAGTAAAGACAATGTGCAAGATTTTATCTAGGCATTTTGCCTTTCTTTGTATCTTGGAGTTGGTTGCACATTAGTTTGGGAGTTGAGAAACAAGGAGAAGCATATTTTTTATTTTTTTTTGTTATGAAGTGTATAGGTATTTTACTTGTGTGTATGTATACCATGTGTGTGCAGTACCCACAAAGGTCAGAAGCAGGCATCAGAGTCTTTGGGACTCTGATTCTCTGGAAAAGCAAGTAATGCTCTTAATCACTGAGCCATCTCTCCAACAATGTGAAACATATTTTGAAGGGGGCAAAAAAAGCTTGAATTTATACTCTGGGTTACCTCTGACTAATACACATGGCTAAGGGCAAGAACTGTCTCTTCAGATCTGTTTTCCCCCAGTTACAAAACAAATTATTTCTATTTCAAAGAGAAGATTGGAATATTTAATAATAATTACAGGAGATTTCTTTAATATAGAGTTTATTTGTTTCCAAATACTTTTCAGTAGCTTTCATTTTACAGAATCATTTAATCATCACACAACAACCTTGGGAAATTCTTACACATATTTAACTAATGGAGAAAGGAGGAAGAGAGGAACTAGATCATTTGTCCAGCTATGAACAAGAGACCAGGTAGTTTTTCTGGAGCTTTCGTCAATCATCTTACTTTGTACCTGTTGGACTATAAAGCCTGTGTAAATATGGAGCCATAGTACCACCCTGGAAACTTCTACCTAATTCTATCTAATGAGGTAGTATTTGGTTCATCATTGTACATTCTGATATGATTGATTTAAAGGGAATGGAAACAATTTTCTTACAAATATTTTATTTTAAATCTTTTCAGACAATGTAAGATGATTGCTTTATATCCACTCTAGTGCTTGTCAGATACCTAACTATCCATCTTATTTATCATGCACTTCACAGTAAGTTGTAGGTATCAGTGTGCTTTACCTAGATCATCCAGAATTCATATGAATAATTGTGATTTAATTTAGTTTGTAATTTTTTTTATTTCTGAAATGCATTTTAGAGACTTCAAATAAATGAAGCTTTGGTAAATTCAGAACACCGGTAGGCATCAAGCCATGGTCAGTCTGCCTGCAATATTATTTCATTATTATCATTGTTGTCACTGCTGTTGTTGACATTTTATGCCTGACTTCTTAATCCTTTAAGTCAGTCTTCTACTCAACTCCTCTCTTCCTTGTTCAGTCCTTCCACTTCATCCCAGACTTAATGACTCCTGCTCAGTTTTCCCACTCCCACCCTCACCCTCTTATGCCCAAATTCAACCACAGGTTGTACTCTGCCAGACCTCTATATATCCAGTGACATTCCAGTACTGCCACAGAATTCCACATGGTATCCAAATCTCTGTCTGACCCAGCCAGTTAGTACAATAGCACCTTATATTTAGTTGGTGATGGTTCATTATTTCATTCGGTAAGTATTTTTCAAAAGCTTATTTAGCCAGGTGATCAGGAGACAGAAAGGGCAGAGAGAAAGCCAGGAGTCCTGAACAACAGAACCACTAAATCAGTCAGCACAGGTTTATTGCATAACTTCTGTGTACAAAGCATTGTCAGCAAGGACTTTATAGTCTAGTTGGGAGAAGAAAGCAAATGCACAAGAAATAATTGGATCCAGTTGTAGAGGAAGAACCAAAAGAGAGCTCTATGTGGTCACACTGGCTGGTAAGATGCACACTTGCCAGGGCTATGTATAAGAAGGCTGCTTATAGGATTCAAGTGAGAGGTCTGTAAATTAGTGAGACTATGCATGAGCAAGAAATAGATCTAGGATTATGCCCTAATAGAGGGAATAAATAGGGCTGATGTTAAAGGCAATACTGAATTTTAGTGAGCATTTTTGCAATCATTGTAGCATATGTACAGGAATTCCAGGCAGCCAAGGAGGCTAGAACACTAAAGCATCACCCTCAGAATGGATTCAACAGAATAAAAAATATGGCTCTTTTCTTGATGGATGGTGATATTCTCCTGAATCAGTGAAACAACAATAAGGAATGAGCACAATGGGAAACAATGGAATGAATGAAACCACCAAGGGAAGCCCACCTGAGGAGGCCAAATTATGCAGCCTTAATTTTTTGTTTGTTTTTAAACAAGCTCTCACTATGCTGTCCTGGATGCCCTTGAACTTGGTATCTTGACATTCTGGTCTTTAACTAACAGATCCACTTGCCTCTATCCCTGAGTACTAGATTAAAGACATGATCAGCCCTGAAAGCTAAATTAAGATAGAAAATGGGATAAGCATAAATTAGAATTGGGTTCTTGTACTTTACTAGGAAAACAAAACAAAAATCATCTCATTTTCTGAACTTAGGTTTCCTACATTCAAAAACTGATATATAATAGATTCTCGAGAATTACAGTGAAGATTAAAAAGGTGTCAAGTGTCTAGAGAGGTAGCATGAGGATTGGGAGTACTGATGCACAGTCAAAAGAAGAAAAGTTCAGATCCCACAAATGTCTAACTCCAGCTCCAAGAGATATAATGCCTTCTTCTGCCCTGCACTTGCAGAGAGGCATCCACCTACTCCCCCCACAAAGACATAAACACACACATAGATAAGTTATATTTTTTAACAAGGGGAAGCTGCTTAATTGGTGACCTAATACCATGTGTCCAGGCCTTAAGTCATATGAATACAAATACTACTAAGCAGACTGAATGAGTTGTATTTATATATTTTGGTGTGTGTGTGTGTGTGTGTGTGTGTGTGTGTGTGTGTGTGTGTAAGAGACAATAACAATTAAAGGAAGAGAGGTTATACATTACAGAGAAAGCAGCGTGTAAGTTCCACGTGAAAGACTGGAAGGAGGAAAGGGAAGGGGAAAACTAGGTAATTATATTTCAATTTTAACTTTTTAATTTTTAAAAATAAAAATAGCCATAAAATATACTGAGTAAAACATGTCTAACATACTACCTGACTCAGAGAACTTCATTAGGGCTTCGTTTCCCGCCCTTGAGTCCTTTCAAACTTAAGAGCATGGAATTGCGGAAACTCCAATCGAAACTCATAAGCCTCTGCAATGGACAGAATTATTAATCACTAGATTTCATCAGCTCTGAAAGTAAGAATGTTGTAAGATCACATTCAGAACCTATATCTCTTCTGCCATAACCCGTCTGCCCTATGTCTTCACTGACATACTTGATAAATGCATGCTTTTTAACATTCTTTTGTTCAGTTACTATTGATGGTCATGTAGCCTCTTCCATAAAGAAACTTTTCATTCATATAGCCAGAAGTTATGCGTCCAGGCCATGGTTATACATGTTTGGTTTTACACAAGAACTGTGTCTTTCTCTGGTAACTTGAGTTCATGTTCATGTAGTTCAGATTCCCTATCTGCTTCCTTCTTTATCCCATTTATTTCTCTGTGACATTATCTGGTGATTAATTTACTTGGAGAGGAACTCTCACCACAACTAATAACATTATTTGTTCAGAAGATTACCAAAACTGGCACTTCCAAATATTCTGCATTCTTGGGTATCCAGAAAATGTCAAAATTTGAATGTTCTGTGTGCCAGAGTAAACCAGAGCTTACTGGCATCCATCTGTGTAGTGCTTCATCTCCTGTTGCTAAGATGTCTCTTAGAACTTTTGTTCCTCTAGAGACTCTTGGATAAATAACCTTTGCCAACTATGTCCCTGGACCTGCCAGACTTACAGTATGTATCTGGTTGATTTTGGTATTCTCCTCTCCTCTTCCTCCAGCCTTTACCATCTACACTCCAATGTTGGCAAAGCTGAAGAGAAATATAAACATATACCTGGCTAGTTTCCCAAGCATATATGGATGCCAGTGGTAACCACTGTTTGAGCTCACACTACCACCAAGTGAATCAATCAGGAGCATTTCTGAAAGTGTCACACAAGCTATCTGTCTTAGGGTTTTTATTGCGGAGAAGAGACACTATGACCACGGCAACTCTTATAAAGGGAAACATTTAATTGGGCTGGCTTACAGTTCAGAGTTTAGTCCATTGTCATGGAGGGAAGCATGGAAGCTACAGGCAGACATGGTGCTGAAGAAGTATCCGTGAGTTCTCCGCTCACATCAGCAGGCAACAAGAAGAGAGTGAGACACTGCGCCTAGCTTGAGCATCTGAGACCTCGACAGAGGACAGACGTCTCAGACGTGCCTAGTGACATAGTTCCCCCAACAAGGTCACACATACTCCAACAAAACCACCTATCCTTATTATGCCACTCCCTATGGGCCTGTAAGGGCCTTTTTTATTCAAACCACCACATTATCTACATTAACTGAGTTCCTGAAATCACTTTACTCAGGAAATCAGCAGATGGACCTTGTGATGCAAAAGTTCAGTCAGATAAGGAAGTTTTATCTTTTAAGTATACTTAAATACCATTTTATCTTTTAAGTATATTTAAATGTAATTTTAAGTGTTCTTAACAATTCAAATAAACCTAAAATTTTGGAGGAGAAAGAAAAAAGGGTAGGAGACAGGAATGAAAGAGAAACAAAGAAGACAAGGAGGAATTAGAGGAAGAGGAGAAGAAGGAGGGGGGAATTTCTCATTTAAAATGCCACAACCTGAGAAAGTACTGATGCTATTTTTTAGAAGATCCTTATCAGTGAAGGGCTTTGATCTACCAACACAACTAGAGCTGTTGACCAGTGGATTTCACTGCATTTGCTCTGTCATTTCACTTTTAAAATCAGAAAATATCCTTTTTATATGAATGTGAAAACTGTATAAAAACATATGTGCCACACAGCTTACATTTTAACAAACGGGGCTTTTCAATTATAGTTACATCTCAAGCCCTGTTGCAAATGAGAAACAAATATATGAGCCAATCATTTACCAAATATAAACTAATGGCAAAGATGTCAAGTTTGATGGTGGTCACATAAATACCAGATGATAAGAATTTGACCTTGGGTAGCTTGATATAATTTCCTTTTCCACACCCCACCCCATATTTCTCTTACACAGCCAACTTTGTGCTCTTCTAAAATAAGAATAACAAGACCAATTTGTGCTGCCCAAATATTTTTGGATATGTGGTCTTCCACTGGAGTGTGGTGGATTCCCTAGAATCTATTCTCTTAAGACAAAAGTGACTCTCTCTCCCAGCTGCTAACTGTCATTAGCTCCCAGGCTAAGAGTGGGACTTCACGCTCACCTCCCTTATCTGTGCTGGAATGGAGTGGACTTGTCCAGGTCCTCTGCATGTGTCACAACTGCTGTTATTGATCAGAGGGGAAAAAAGCACTGGTTAGGGGGAACATACAGTGTTTAGATATATGCAGGAAATAAGACAGGAAAAGTAAAACGGGAAAATTTATCAATTTTAAAGAAGTGAAAAGATATATATGTAAGCATAAATACCTGTAAAGAAGCCCAGAATTGGCCCTGTCTCATGAAGCCAAGTGGATTCATGTAGTCACAGAGCAGAACACTATCTGGACTTTGGCCTCAGCACTAGCAGAGACTGAGCATCTGAGGAAGAGGATATTCAACAGCTTCATAGCAATACAAGAGGAGATGAGGGTCACATTTCACCATATTTCCTGCCTTGCTTTATATCACAACTTTTCCATCTTCTTATTACTCTATCTCATCCTACCCTATCTGCATAGATGAAAGAAATCCTTGTTTCAGAACTATTATCTGCCACCTCTTTAACTTGATTCTTCTTTGCACCAAATTCACATGGAACAACAAGGCTTCAAAGCCTTATTTGAAATGTGCATTGTTTTTTGGAAAGCCTGGTCTGGACCAGCTGAAGAAAGGATGGCTTCAGACTCTGCTTTGAGTTTGCCAATTGAGTATTTCAGTTTGGATGGATCACACACCACACTTCAAATTGTTTTTGTTTCAGCATCCAAACATTTGGGATTTTATCTATACTCATTTCAAAATTTGTAAAGTTGCTGAAAGTTTATTGGTAAAAATTCATACATACTTGAAAAGGACACAACTTAAATATATTTCTACTTATTGAGTAGGGCCAGGGTATGACTTCCAGAAAGAAATATGTTGGTAGAATTATGAAAATATTTCTTCCCTGGAAACAGGGTTGTTTTCTTTTTCTCGTTTTTTGTTTTGTTTTGTTTTCTTTTTTTTTTTAAGCTAGGAAAAACATAAACAATTATCTAGTCTGGAGATGAACAGTCGGTTTTAGTAGGAGCTGTTCTCTCTTGGCTCTTACTAAGATGGATTTCAAAACAGTTCTCTTACAAAGCAAGAGAGTCTGAGGAGATTGATGATGTCTGCTGCAGGCATGGAAAGTGTGACTGACCCCCCGTCTGACCTAATACAGTCCTTTTCTAATGACAAATGGTGGCAGTGGCTAGACAGATTCTGCTTACAGGTGCAGAGCCTGGGTCACACGGCTTCACTTCCATCCATGACTTTTACAGTTCAAGCACAACTTCAAGTCTAGCATGTTCTGAAGACTCTCTACAATAGCTGGCAGTTTCTTCAAGTGTGTGTGTGTGTGTGTGTGTGTGTGTGTCTGTGTCTGTCTGTCTGTCTGTCTATCTCTCTCTCTCTATGTGTGTGTATTTATTTCTTTTGGAAAAAAGACAATTGATGTAATAAAGTTTCTTCCTATTTAAAAAGAAAGATACTGTGAGGCTCTTGGATGCCTGTGTGCTCTAGTAATGAAATTCAGAACCCTCCAGAAAAATCTGTGGGTTCCATGTGAGCATTTTCCAATTAGAAAGCAAAGCCCAAGCCTTTCTGCTTTCTCAAATACATGTTTGTTCTCAATGAGTAAGCAAATACCTGGTCTTTCATGTCACTGAGGATATTAGGATATGAGTAGTTGTTTGATTGTAGTTGTTAGACGGCTTTTTGTCCTGATGGAGCCTTTTTATATAGTCCTGACTAGCATGCCATTCACTGAATAGGCAATGCAAACCTCAGTTTTAAGCAGTTCCTGCTTTGGCTTTCCAAGTGCTGAGATTACAGGTATGAACTATCTTCCAAACTTTGGCAAGTTATTTTTTTTCTCAAACCTGTCAAGTTCCATGTTATATAGCGTTTTTTTTTTGTTTTTTTTATTATTCACAATCAAGCTTTAAAAAATAAAAGATGATTGAATTTGACATGAGCCATCTCATATTATAACTCTTATATAGACCACTTACATATGATGATCATTAAGTCATAAACATTCTTCTTTCACTAAATATTTTGTTATTGCCTTTATTTTTTTAAATTTATTTATTTAAGGATTTCTGCCTCCTCCCCGCCACCGCCTCCCATTTCCCTCCCCCTCCCCCGATCAAGTCCCCCTCCCTCATCAGCTCAAAGAGCAATCTAAGAGCAATCAGGGTTCCCTGACCTGTGGGCGGTCCTTGGGTTTCCCACAGGTCAGGGAACCCTGATTGCTCTTATATAGCATTTTAGAGCTGTGAATGCTTCCTTAATCCAAGGAGGAACTAAATGTGGCCAATGTGCTTCTTTCATATGGGAGGACTCTATCACAAGTGTGTGTGGCTTTCCACAAATGAGCAAATATAAGAAAGGGGAGGAAGAGGGCCCTCTGCTTTTCATATCCCATTTGCTTACCCTACCAAAGCAAATGGTTCTTAGCTAGCTAGCACTTCAAATATCCAGCTGAACAGAAAGCTCCCTATTCTTTTTGCCTCTCAAAGTCTCATTTTCCTCTGACTGACTAGAAAATCAATCAACCAGCTCTGAGGTTTTCAAGCACTAATATTCATAGCAAAATTTAAGCTTTTTACCCCCTTTGAAGCTCATGTACAAAATAAATACCATATACAAAAAGTAAAAGATCAGAAAAAGGCTGGGGTTTTATTTTAATTTTGAGTTCCCTGAATGTTTTCCAGTGACATAATCCAAGGCTAGAGTACAGCAATTCCAAAATGCTATGTTTTTATATTTAAGTGGTAGAAAGTGTGCAGCAGTATTGTACCACACGAACTGAACATGATACAGAAAACCTAAACACTAGCCCTGAATTCCACACACTGAAAAGCTGCAAGATCTCAGATGAACTCTTACCTTTTCTGAAGTTGAGTTCCTTTTCTATACTTTCTTTCTTCCTTCCTTTCTTCCTTCCTTTCTTCCTTCCTTCCTTCCTTCCTTCCTTCCTTCCTTCCTTCCTTCCTTCCTTCCTTTCTTTCTTTCTTTCTTTCTTTCTTTCTTTCTTTCTTTCTTTCTTTCTTTCTTTCTTTCTTCCATTCAAAAATTTACACTTTCTCCCCTCCTCCCATTTCCCTCCTGCTCCCCCACTCACCCTCCACCCTCCCCCTCCTTCCTTAACAGGGAACCCTGCCCTGTGGGAAGTCCAAGGCCCGCCCCCCTACATCCAGGTCTAGGAAGCTTTGCATCCAAATAGATTAGGGTCCCAAAAGCCAGTGCATGCAGTAGAAATAAGTCCCAGTGCCTTTATCAATGGCTTCTCAGCCCCCATTGTCAGCTACATTCAGAGTCCGGTTTGATGGCATGCTCATTCAGTCCCGGTACAGCTGGATTTGGTGAGCTTCCATGAGAACAGGTGCACTGTCTCAGTGGGTGGACCGACCCCTCGTGGTCCAGACTTCCTTGCTCATCTTCTCCCTTCTTCTGATCTTCAACTGGACCTTGGGAGCTCAGTCCGTTGCTCTGATGAGGGTCTCTGTCTCTATCTCCATCCATAGCCAGATGAAGATTCCATGGTGATATTCGTGATAAACATCAGTGTGATAGTGGGGCAAAGCCAGTTCAGGCACCTTCTTCTCTGCTGCCTAAGGACCTAGCTGGCGTCATCCCCGTGGACACCTGGGATCCCCTTAAGAGCCAAGTCTCTTGTCAACCCTAAAATGGCTCTCTTAAAGTAGATATCTTCTTTTCTGCTCCTATATCTGCCGTTCCTCCATCTCCACCCTCCCACTCCCCCAAGCTCTTTCCTTTGTCCCTTCTCTCTCCCCCTCTCCCCTTCCCCCACCCCATGCTCCCAACTTTTGCCTGGCATCTTGTTTGCTTCCAATTTCCAGGAGGATCTATATATGTTTTTCTTTGGGCTCACCTTGTTATTTGGCTTCTCTAGGCTTGCGAACTATAGCCTCCCCATTCTTCCTAATTTTCAAGTAATAGATTTACATAAGCAGAAATATGGTCTGTGTCCATTGTTCTGGCAATAATGGTCAGTGAGCATGTGCTATGTCTACACTGTGAGAAAGAGAGACTCTGGCCTTTAAAAGAGAATCACATCGGCTTTCCAACCCTATCCTCCAAGTCTATGCCCATGAGGAAATCATTGACAACCATTTGGTGTGAAGGGAAGAAAATTAAGTGACTAGAATTCCAATACTCACCAAAAGTAAAAAAGAAAATATGAGATTTCCCAGGTGATAATGGACTCTATAAAATATTCTCACACTGGCTCAGAATCATAAAGGGTTATTTGTAGGGGTAGACTCACAGATCATAGTCCTCTGCATAAATGGGGAACAGAAAACAAATCTAGAAGCCAGGAGAGTGAGCAAACATGCACTTTATGTTGACACTAATAGTATAAGAGTCCATGCCCAAGTGGGCTTGTATCTTAAAGGCTACTGGCTATAGGAATTCCCATAGCACCTCCCCCTTTTGCTTAAATAAAAGTTCTAAGCCTAATACAAAACCATATAAAATAAAAACAAATATCAACTATGAAAATTAGAATTAAACCAGCATAAATAATAGCAAGCAAGAAACATATGATAAATGTTTCAATAATTATCCTGTCCTAAGGCATCTAAATTTTATATTGGAAACAGCTTAGTCAAGTGATGAGAGGAAAGTAACTATGACTATCTAGTCTTCAACCCCATTGAAGACTTGAGAAGGGAAACAATATTACTTGAGCAGACAGAAAGCACAATCAAGCAACTTGCAAAATGGACAATAACTGATAGAAACAACTGGCTACCTGGGCAATCACCCGAAGTCTCATTTGCAACATTGGAGTAACCAACTTTGGCTAATGCCTAGAGTAACTGACAGACCATTTTCAGAGGCAAGAAAATTTTCAGAACCATTTTACTCTATCTTGGCATGGTTTGGGGGTCTATTTTTTGTATCCTCCTTGTCCTGTCCAGACACCATGCATTTTGTCAGTAGTCAAGGCCTGGTCAGTTCCTTGCTGGAAGGCCAGTTTTGCCAAGAAGAAAATAAGTTCCAAGTGGAGTATTTTCATTGCTCAACATTCTCTCAGGAATAGATCGATGCTATCAGGACCAATTTTGTCTTACGTCAACAGAACCATATATTATGTAAATGACATATTCTACAGTTCTTTGGAGTGGTTGAAGATTACCTATCTATGTGGAATACAATCTCTATGTATCTAAAGAACCTGATTAGTCTAACTATAAGTGTGACAAACATAGATGACTATTGACATAAAATTCTTAAAAATTACATAGCTTAAAGAGTAAGGCCTTATATTAGAATATTAAACAATCTTTAAACAACTGTGCAGCAAATAATGACAATTATCTCAAAATGTAAACAATGTATAACTTTATCAGAGGTAGAAATGTATAGTGAAATATCCTAAAATTGTATCAATATACAAAATGTTTTAAGCAGAGGTGGGAGCATGCATAAACACAGTATGACAAAATAACTTCATCTATGTATATAATTTTTATAAACAGAAATAGGAGCATATTCAATATAACAAATATAATTTGAATTTGTATCAGTATACTAGAATCTATACAATGTAAATTGCCTATAAATAATAGCTTACAAATACTCACTATTATTATTAGTGTGAGTAAACTCACACCAATCTATGTATTATCCCATCCAATTTCCTTTTTTTTTCCAAAGAGATCCCTGAGCCTACATAATTTCCATCTCAATCCCAACCCTTTAACAGTTATAATCAACCCCTAATTGATGTCCCTAATGCTGAGGTCAAACTTTGTTGGTAGAGGGAATGTTGTTTTCTAGAATTGCTTCCAGCTGTCATGGTGGCAAATGTTTTTTTCTATGGGATCCTGTAAAAGTAAAATGATGGTTAAAGTTTCAAGATTACTGTCTGGTATAATTGCAAATAATCTCTGAGTACTCGGTACGGTTTTTCTGAAGTTTTTTTTTTTTTTTTGAAAAAAATTTCCGCCTCCTCCCAGCCTCCCATTTCCCTTCCCCTCCCCCTACTTCTCTCCCCCTTTCTCTCCAGTCCCAAAAGCAGTCAGGGTTCCCTGCTCTGTGGGAAGTCCAAGGTCCTCCCCACTTCATCCAGGTCTAGGAAGGTGAGCATCCAAACTGGCTAGGCTTCCAAAAGCCAGTACATGGAGTAGAATCAAAACCCAGTGCCTTTGTCTTCTCAGTCAGCCCTCCATGTCAGCCACATTTAGAGAGTCTGGTTTGATCACATGCTCCATCAGTCCCATTCCAGCTGGCCTTGGTGAGCTCCCAATAGATCAGTCCCACTGTCTCAGTGGATGGATACACCCCTGGCAGTCCTGACTTCCTTGCTCATGTTCTCCCTCCTTCTGCTCCTCATTTGGACCTTGGGAACTTAGTCCTGTACTCCAATGTGGGTCTCTGTCATTATCTCCATTCAGCACCAGATGAAGGTTCTATGGTGATATGCAAGATATTCATCAGTATGGCTATAGGTTAGGGCTATTTCAAGTTCCCTCTCCTCAGCTGCCCAAGGAACTAACTAGGGACATCTCCCTGGACACCTGGGGGCCCCTCTAGGGTCAAGTCTCTTGCCAACCCTAAGATGGCTACCTTAATTATGATATATACTTCCCTGCTCCCCTAACCAACCTTCCTTTATCCCAACCATCCCATTCCCCCAAGTTTTCCCCATTCTCCCCTTCTCACTTTTCTCTCCCCATCTCCCCTTACCACCGTCCTACCCCACCCCCAAGATCCCAATTTTTGCCCGTCAATCTTGTCTACTTCCAATATCCAGGAGGATAACTACATGATTTTCTTTGGGTTCACCTTCTTATTTAGCTTCTCTAGGATCACAAATTATAGGCTCAATGTCCTTTATTTATGGCTAGAAGCCAATTATGAGTGAGTACATCCCATGTTCTTCTTTTTCAGTCTGGCTTACCTCACTCAGGATAGTGTTTTCTATTTCCATCCATTTGCATGCAAAATTCAAGAAGTCTTTGTTTTTTACCGCTGAGTAGTACTCTAATATGTATATATGCCATACTTTCTTCATCCATTCTTCCATTGAAGGGCATCTAGGTTGTTTTCAAGTTCTGACTATTACAAATAATGCTGCTATGAACATAGTTGAACAAATGCTTTTTTAATGTAATAGAGCATCTCTTGGGTATATTCCCAAGAGTGGTATTGCTGGGTCCTGGGGTAGGTTGATCCCAAATTGCCTGAGAAACCACCACACTGATTTCCAAAGTGGTTTCACAAGTTTGCATTCCCACCAGCAATGGATGAGTGTACCCCTTACTCCACAACCTCTCCAGCAAAGGCTATCATTGGTGTTTTTGATTTTAGCCATTCTGACAAGTGTAAGATGGTATCTCAAAGTTGTTTTGATTTATTTAAAATTCTGGCCAGAATATTCTAAGAAGGTGCACCATTTCATCTAAACAAGTTGAAAATATTTTGAGCAACTGGTACCCAAATTCAGTCTTAAAGTAGCATTATCAACATCATGACATCATATCAACCAGGTGGAGTCATTGTTGTGAAACTTCATCTTTTCCCTGGAAACTTCAAATATTACTGCAGGAAAACACTGTTCATTGTGGAAAACACAAACATTATTTACATAGATAAATATTCAATAAAAGGTAGATAGAGACAAAAAGAGGTATGGAGAAAACTAAAATCTTTCCTGTCCCATAACAGATGGCTCCTAACATGAGACAGAATCTCTGAATTTTTCTTCTACCAACATGCTTGGATTTAGAGAAAAATAGCCATCATCCAACTCTTAAGTCGTCTTTTAAAGTAGAGTTGTTTACATGTTCAGATAATCAAATTTTACCATGCAGAGGATACAGCATCATAAATCAGATTTCTCTTTGCTTGGTGATTCTTTCTGGATAGTTATCTTTTCATTGTTAGGCATCTAGATTTCCAAGATTCTTTGAGTTTTTGAAGATGAATATTTCCTGCAAAGACAATAACAGAACCCTGCCTCATCCCCTATGAGGTTTCCTTACACCTGTGTGATTGTCACCTCTGTGAATGTGCTGTCATTTCTCTTTCTCAATAAGTTTCTCTTTTTCAAACCAAATCTTTCTTAATTTGGATGGTATCACTAGCTTTTCTTCTCCTGTGGAAAAAAGAGCAAAACCCCTTCTTCGATATAGGACATCTTCTAGTTTCCGTCCTGAGGTCAAAACATCCTTGAAATATACCAGTTGATTTAAGTTGGAAGTTTTTTCTATTATCCAATGTCTCTCTGCTGCCATTGTTCCTTTCTCATTAGCATTAAGAAATTCAAGATTAACAAAGCATTATGCAATCTATTTATGGGGATATTTTCATCCCTTTCTGTTTGTTCAACATATTCTGTACAGTTCAATGTGATTTTTCTATAACTGCTTGACTTGTAGGATTGTTTGGTATACCTATATCATGAGAATAACTAATAATTCTGCTTTAATTAAAATTTCTGCAGGGGAAATACTGGTAGGCACTATGACTAAAATTAAATGGGAATTATTCCATTTTACTTAAACTTTCTGATTTGTAACCTGCCTTTCCTAATTTATTTGCATCAATATAGAATGTACAGGTTTCATTTATTGCTGTGTCATGTGTAATGTGGGGAAGCATCCAAGTAGTTCTCTTTATAAGGTTATTATATCCCCTTTGGGATAATTGCTATTAATCTCTCCTAAAAAAAAATAGCACAAGCTTTTTCTCTCCTAAAAAAATAGCACAAGCTTTTTGCCAGGGTTTATTGTCTTCCTTTTTTTTTAAAAAATTTCATTAGTAGTAAAAGGCATTACAGTCTCTGCTGGGTATATTCCTGCAGGTTGATGAAGTCTTAATTTTTGTTTTATAATTAATTCAGCAATCTTTTCCACATAAGTTTTTAATTTTTTACTTGGTTTATGTGGAAAAATATCCATTCTATGATATCTTCCCTCTGCATTAAAATTTCTGTAGGGGAAATCCTGGTGGGCAAAATGAGAAGAATGCAATTAAGATTTGGATTTACTTGATCCACATGTGCCTCCTGTAATTTCACTTCAAACATAGTTTCTGCTTCAACTATTAATTCCCTGGGACTATTTAAGTCCTTGTCACCATCTAAGTTTTGTTTAATTAAATCAATGGATCAGGAGTTATCCCCACAACCAGGCATAGATTGAAAATGTCTCATAACAATCTTTGAAATTCATTAAAAGTCCACAATCACTCCTTCTTAATTTGTGCCTTTTGTGTTTCAATTTTCTGTAAACCTATTTTATAACACAGGTAATTGATAGTATATCCTCTTTGATTTTTTTCAGGTAAACCCCATTTAGGCAAACCATTCTTTACTTCTTCAAACATTCTTTCTAAAGTACCTATGTTTGAATCAGATAGACAATGTCATCCAGGTAATAATAAATAATAAATTTAGGTAATTGTTTATGTATTATTTCCACTGGCTAATGCACAAAGTATTGGTACAGGGTGGGGCTATTGATATTCCCTGTGGGAGTACGGTCCACTGATATCTCCTAGTAGTAGGCTGAGAATTATTATAAAAAGTCACTGTGAAGGTAAATTTTTCACTGTCCTTTACTTATAAAGCTACAGTGAAGAAACAATATTTTAAATCAATAAATATAAGAGGCCATCCTTAAGATAATACAGAAGGCAAAAAAATTCCAGATTGTAGAGGTCCCATAGGTTGAATTACATTATTGACAGCTTTTTTTTTTTTTTTTTTTTTGATTTTCGAGACAGGGTTTCTCCGTAGCTTTTGGTTCCTGTCCTGGAACTAGCTCTTGTAGTCCAGGCTGGCCTTGAACTCACAGAGATCCGCCTGCCTCTGCCTCCCGAGTGCTGGGATTAAAGGCGTGCACCACCACCACCCGGCCTTATTGACAGCTCTTAGATCTATCACCATTCTCCATTTCCCACATTTCTTTTTAACCATAAATGAAGGAGAATTCCAAAGTCTGGTTGATATATAATGTCCTTTCCCAGAAATGTTAATCTTGGTATTCCAATACCACAGCATGTCACAAACCCATAAATTTACTGCTATATTAGCCACATATGGCCTCAGTCTTTCTCTTTGTCTTTCTAGCCCTATGCATTCAACCCATCTCATGATTGAGATATGCAGAATGAAGGCCTGCTTTTTGGAGTTTCTGTCTTGCCAAGTTCCCACAGCCAGTAAGCCACAAAACAATTACACAGAGTTCTATATTAATGAAAAACTGATTGGCCCATTATCTCAAGCTTCTTATTAACTCTTGTAACATATATTAATTCATTATTCTTATCTATGTTAGCCAAATGGCTTGGTACCTTTCTGAGGAGAGCAGGTAACATCCTGCTTAATCAGTGTCTGGGATAGGATTACTGGGAGAGTTTCCTTCTTCCCAGAATACTCCTGTCCTCATTGCCCTGCCTCTACTTCCTGTCTGGTTGTCCCACCTATACTTCCCACATGGCTACTGGCCAATCAGCATTTATTTAAAACATAATTGACAGAATACAATTGTCCTGCACCATTTCTCCCTCCTTTTTTTTTGAAACAAGAGCATCCTTAGTTCATTTTTTGGGGGAAGGTGGGTGAAGTATTTCAGGCTACTTCCTACTGGTTGGGAGTGCTGATAATCTCATGGGAACCTAAAGAAAATTTAGAATTATGATCAAGTCCTGACTAGAGTATCCTGTAAGTCTTGATCATCTCAGGAAACAGTCTTGAATCTGTTCTGGATGTAGAACTCAGACATCTGGGTCATCTGTTCCTACTGGAGATTTCTTAGGTCTTCTTTAATCAAACCTGATTTTTCTAAACTCAGAATGAATCCACAGAGATAGGGTTCCAATTCCTAGGAAATGAACATTTGCCTCTTAAAGAACCAATTTGGATGCCAAGATTCTGGAGTAAAGATAGTCACATCCACGCGCTTATCTAGTAATCCCTCAATTACATTGTTACTTATATATGCTCTTAGCTTCGGACTTTATTGATAGAACTGTGCCCATATATATATGCTTCCTATTAAAGTTTTTATTCATCCTCTATGTTTATTCCATCATCCAGAACAGTATGGGTTTTTATAGCAGGCAATGGATTTTTAACTTTCCTGGTGAGACATGTCCTCCATGGACACTGGAATGATTGGACCACGTTTGATTTGGGGTCCTGTAAGAGGTCCCCCAAGGAGTTTCCTGATGGTATCAGGTTGCCTTATCTGTCTTTTGTTGATCTAATTTCATTGAACCAGTGTCAGGCTTTGACACATTTTCTACATAATACTAATACAGAAATTTGAGACCTTCTATTTTGCCATTCCCAGAGGAGACATTATTTCTACGAATTCCTTGTCCACAATCCCTTCTCAGATGTCCTATTCTACCACAAATAAAAACATCTTGGTATTTTGGTGTCTTCTCATACCTTTGAAAATTGCTGCTTCTACCCAAGCCAGAGTATTATAGTCAAATGTCTCAACATTCTTTGAATGCAGGATCCATTCATCTATTGATACTGATATAACATTTAAATATCTAAGTATCAGTTTTGCACTCTAAGTTGGCATTTTCAAAAGCCAGAGAGTCAATAAGTATTGTTACTCCTGTTTTTACAGCCTTAGTGCATCTTTGTAAAATGCCAATAAAGGGCTCTCTATGGTCCTCTTTAACCCTGGTATATGATTCAATTTATTTTCCTAGTTCTTGAATCCTATCCAATCATTTAAGGCTGCTGTGTGGCATAGGGATAAGATGTGTTCATCATAAGAGCTTGATCTTGTGGGTCAGCAAAATTGTCCTTACCAAGAATTTGATCTTGGGAAGCCTCAAGTCCTTTGGCTTTTCCCTATTGTGTTAAAATTTTTACCTCTTCTCATATATAACATTTCTACAGTAGTTGCAGCCCATCTTCCAGGACCACAAAAACCAATTGAAGTCAAACATATGGGGTAGCCTTATTGCTGGAAGCCCATGTCTTTACCATCTCCCTAACAAATGGTAAATGCAACTCATAAGATACTACTGCTTGCTTAATTTCTTTTAGATCATTCATACCTATAGCTATCCATCTACATTCTTAGGCTCATTTTGGGCATGTAGAACTTGATGCTTTTTAAGAGGTTGTTACATGGTAGAAAGCTAAAATCCTGGGTAAGTCATCTCTGACTCTGACACATACTGGCTATGTTAAATCCCGCTCCTGTACCTTCTCTCCTGCTCATCAGCTCTGATAATTTTCTCAATTGTTTCAAATCTTTTTACTACTGCCTTTTATAAAGCCTGAATATTCGGGCCTATACATATGTCTAGTGATTTCACTGAGACACCTAGTCTCTGGTTTTCATTCTACACATGTGATTCTAAGGTATAAAGTTTTTCCTGTAAAGATAACATTTCTTCCTTGGACATTATTTGTATTGTGTGCAGAGTGCCTTCTTAGAGAGGTACTCTATTTGCTAACTTATCATAAATTTTAACAGATTTTGAATATCAAATTCAACAGTATGAATTCTTTTAGATAATTTCTCAGTACCCTTTGGCATGGGTTGAGTTTGTTTATCAAATTAATGTTATCCTGTTTAATGTTATTAATTTTTTCAGTTAGCTGTTCATTATTAGTCTGTAAATACTATCATTTCTAAAAGTGTCTCAATCTTGGCTTTGCTATCAACCCATTTTACTAAGAATACAAGATGAAAAACAAAGCTAAGTCCCAATACCCAATAAAAGGATATATCAGAGAAACATTATGTAAGCCTTGCAGAATACCATCCATAAAATAAGCAAAAGGTTATTAAATTCCTGAATGATAAGATTGTCAGCAATTTTACAACTTTCAAATTTATTAATTTACTTACCACCATTAGATTTCAGAAAATTGTTGTAGGTGTAGTAATCTTTATAGACCAGTAGGTATCACAGTTGAAGACATGTGGTAAGGAGATGCAACCAGTGGTAGTGCAGCTTTGGTTCTGCACATTGGTGCCTGGTTAAATATTGACAAATATGTTGTTCTTGACCAATTTAGAACAATTAAATCAATTTCATACACAGAGTTTTTTGATGGCTGGAATAGCCAGGAGGCCAGAGATCATGAGCAGGAAACACAATCCAGAAGCTGGCCAAGTCACTATATGGCAGGGAAAGTGGCAGGAGAAGGGAAGCATGCACAAGCCTGCCACATGGTAGCTCTGCTGTGGTGGAGTTTTGGCAAAACACTACTTAGCAGGTGAAATCAAGCCAGGTAGGCGGGGGATGGGAGACTTTCAGGGCTGTCAACCTTTAGAACCTTTTTGGCCGGTACTGATAGGTGTGGAGTTGGGATTCACATGTGTGCCAGATGATGATGGATGCTATTAAATAATCCCACATTAGCTCACAATTGAGTATAATAAAGGGTCATTTATTTAAGGGTAGACTCACAGATCATAGTCCTCTGCAAAAGCAGGGGGCAGGAACTGAATCTAGAAGCCAGGAGAGAGAGTGAACATGTGCTTTATGTTGGCATTTATAGTATAAGAGGCCATGCCCAAGTGGGATGTACCCTAAAGGTTACTGGCTGAAGGATTTCCTTTAGCACTAAGTATTTTCATTCTCAAGATTCATTAAAACTTTATATTTCTTTAATAATGGAAGGAAGGCTTATTCTGCAAATTCTAGTTAGAAGCAAACATTGAAAGAAAAGAAAGTGAAAGAATTAACAAAAACAGAAAGATGAGAAATAGATAAGAGGGAAAAGAGCCAGGGTATCAATGCAAAAATCACAAGCTATATGTGACTCAAAAGAGCTGAGACTGTGGCCTAAAAGAAAATAGTAAACTTATTTAAAACATTATGGCTTGTTTTGTAGTGTATGTGTGTGCTTGTGGGAGAGAGACTTCAGCATACTGTTCTTGACTGTGAGCCCTGTAGATAACAATGTGACCGACCCAGAGAAGCAAAAAGGGAAGATACACTTGGTAAAACAGAAGTAAAAGAAAAGATGAAGAGAGAAAAGAAGAAACAGAAGGAAGAATTACATTGAAAGAAAGAAAAGCTACTCTCTACCATGCCCTCCCCATTATCAAATAATGTTCTCAGATGAAATATCTGACATATTTGTGTTTTTCAATAAGTCTGAAAGCAGATATTAGCATTTTAGGCATTTTCATTTCTTATCCGAAGATGAGTATCTTTAAAGTGATATTAGATACATACTTTCCATTGTTTTAGTCTATATGGGTTCAATGAAGTGCTGATGAAATTTAAAGTATTAAAGTGCTTTTTAAATATGGTAACAGTTCTGATGACTGAGAAAAGGCTGTGATGTTGGCATGAGTCTGGGACCTCTAAGGGAGTGGACCTGAGCCCGGTCCTCTATGGATCTGGGCACACCCTAGTGTGGCAACTCCGAGGGAGTACGTCTGAGCCAGGGACATCTACAGGAGTGGATTCAGACCAGGGTTTATAAAAACAGGTCAGAGCCGGCAACCTAGGCCAGAATGTAGGCCTGAGGCAACAAACTCCACTCCCTGGGAGCTGGTCTGAGTCAGCAATCTTGAACTGGAGCAGTGCTGAGGCATCAAATTCCACAGGAGTGTGACTGAGCCAGAAACCTGGGTCCAGAACAGCTGTGAGGTAATGATCTCCAAAAAAGCAGGGCTGAACCAACTACTTAGGCCAGACCAGGCCACAGACAGTGAAATCCATGAGAGAGCAAGAGTGGATCCAGACCAAGATTATTTGTGGAAGCAGGACTGAGCCAGTGATTTAAGCCAGAGCAGGCCTGAGGCAGTGAGCTCCAAAGGCACAGGAGTGGATCCAGACCAGGGACATTTGCAGAGACAGGACTGAGCCAGCAACCTTGGCCAGAGCAGACCTGACACAGTGAACTCCACAGAAGCAGGCACAGGGGAGCAACTGCTGAGCAAGTGGGGGAGAGACAGAGACCATTGAGGGTCCAGGCATGAAACTGGGACCTTCAAAAAGTAGACCTAAGCCAGGATCCCTGTGGGTCTGGGTGTGAGTCTAGGACCTCCTAAGACCTCTGAGGAACTAGGCATGAGACAGAACTTCTGTGGGTCTGGGCATCAGTCTGGGATCTATGAGGGAGTAGGCAGAAACCAGAAAAGAATGAGGGTCCAGGTGTGAGTCTAGGACCTCTAAGGAAGTGGGCCTGAACCAGCCTGGGAACGCCAAGAAAGTAGATGGAGCTAGAGTCCTTTACAGGGCCAACCCCAAGCCAGGGACCTATGAGGGAATGGATCCAGACAAAGGACATTTACAGAAACAGGTCTGAGTGGACAACCTAGGCTAGAGCCTTTCTGAGAAAGCAAACTCAAAGGGAGCAAAGCTAAGTCTGAGAGTGCTGAGAGACGAGACCTACAGTAACATAGAGTGACCAACAGAGTAACTAGAACCGTGGAATTGACTGTACCATGAGGAACAACCATCTGAGCCTTGGATTCACTGGCACCTAGATTACCCAGAAGAATCAAAGAAAGCCTCAACCACACCAATCAGGGGAAAAGATGAGTAGAAAAGTTAAGAACACACTCAAAACTAAAAAGAGGACATGACACCAGCAAAACCTAAAGACTTTTACAACAGCAAGACTTGAACAACCAAATATAGATGGGAGAGGAAAATGACTTGAAAAATAACTTCAGGAGAATATTTGAAACTCTTAAAGAGGAAATGAGAAATTTCTACAAAGAAATGTAGGAAAAGGTAAACAAAAACATGAAAAACATCAACAAATTCCTTAAAGAAAACTAAGAAAAAGCAACCAAGTATATGAAATAAACTATTCAAGACTTAAAAACTGAAATAGAGACAATAAAGAAAACACAAGCTGAGGGAGTTATAGAAACAGAAATAATGACAACACAATCAGGAACACAGCAGAATACAAGAGATGGAAGAATCTCAGGTACTGATGATACAATAGAGGAAATAAACTTACCAGCCAAGAAAAACATTAATCTCACAAAAGATTAACACAAAATATCCAGAAACATGGGATACCATGAAAAGACCAAACTTAAGAATAATAGGTATAGAAGTTCAACTCAAAAGCACATAAAATATATTTGACAAAATCATAGAAGAAAACTTTCCCAACATAAAGAAAGATATGCCTATAAAGATAAAAGAAGCTTACAGAACACCAAACAGACTAGATGAAAAAAAGTCCCCTCACCACTTAATAATAAAAACACTAAACATACAGAATAAAGAAAGAATATTAAGAGCTCCAAAGGAAATAGGCAGACCTATCAGCATTTATACCTGATTTTTCATTGGAGACAATGAAAACCAGATGGTCTTGGTCAAGAATTATGCAGACATTAAGAGACCATGGATGCCAGCTCAGACTACTATACCCAGCAAAATTTTCAATCACCAAAGAAGGACAAAACAAGATATTCCAGAACAAAATCAGATATAACCAATACCTATCTACAAACCCAGCGCTACACAAACTATTAGCAGAAAAACTCCAACTTAAAGAAGTTGGCTACATCAACAAAAACACAGACAATTGAGGATCTCATACCAGCAAATCCCAAAGAAAGGGAAAATGCACACCTTAACATCACAAACAATGAAAACTAAATTAACAGATGATAGCAATCACTTGTCATTAATATCCCTTAATATAAAAGTACTCAACTCACCTATAAAATGTCACAGACTAACAGATTGGATGCAAAAACATAATTCATCTTCTACATACAAGAAACATACCTCAACCTCAAAGACAGACATTGTCTCGGAGTAAAGGGTTGGGATAGAATTTTCCAATCAAATACAACTAAGAAACAAGCTGGTGTAGCTATCCTAATATCTAAAAAAACAGACTTCAAACTAAAATCAATCAAAAGAGACAAAGAAGGACGTTTCATATTAGTCACAAGAAAAGTCCATCAAAAGAAAATCTCAATAGTGAACATCTATGCCGTAAATACAAGGACACCCTCATATGTAAAAGAAACACTTGTAAAGCTTAAATCATGCATCAAATCCCCCACAGACTTCAACACTCCCCTCTCTCCACTGGACAGGTCAGTCAGACAAAAAATTAACAGAGATTCCTCCAACAACCTGAAAGGCAACATGACATCACCAGAATCCAGGGATCCCGAAATAAGAATTGTACCCAGAAGAATTAGAAGAAATCGACTCAAAAGTGAATTATATGAAAATAATAGAAGACCTTAAACAGGAGGTGAAAAACTGCCATAAACAATTAGAGATTACAAACAAAAAGGTAGAGGAAATGAATAAATCACTCAAAGATACCCAAGAAAACCAAGAGATACAAGAAAAAGCAATAAAACAGGTAAGGGAAGCGGTGCAAGACTTGAAGAATGAAATGGAAGTAATGAAGAAAACACAAACCGAAGGAAGGATAAAGATGGAAAATCTGGGTAAACGAACAGGAACTACAGAGACAAGTACTACCAACAGATTACAAGAGATAGAAGAAAGAATGTCAGACACTGAAGACACCATAGAGAAAATAAACACACTGATCAAATAAAACAGCAACACCAACAAATTCTCATTACAAAACATTCAGGAAATCTGGGACACAATAAAAAGACCAAACCTAAAAATAATTGGGATAGAAGAAAGAGAAGAAGTACAGCTCAACGGTCCAGAAAATATATTTCATAAAATTATAGAAGAAAACTTTCCCAACTTAAAGAAAGATATTCCTTTGGAGGTTCAAGAAGCATACAGAAAACCGAATGGACAGGACAAAAAAAAATCTCGCCGTATAATAATCAAAACAAAAACACATACAGAATAAAGAAAGAATATTAAGAGCTGCAAAGGAAAAAGGTCAAGTAACTTATAAAGGTAAACCTATCGGACTTACACCTGACTTCTCTATGGAAACCATGAAAGCCAGAAGGTCCTGGGTAGATGTACTTCAGAAACTAAGAGAACATGGATGCAAGCCCAGACTACTATACCCAGCCAAGCTTTCATTCACTATAAATGGAGAAAACAATATTTTCCAGCATAAAAACAAATTTAAACAATATGTAACCACAAATCCAGCCTTACAGAAAGTAATAGAAGGAAAATCACAAACCAAGGAGTCCAACAATGACCACAATAACTCAAACATCTAGAGACCTGTCACCAGCACAACTCAAAGAAGAGAAACACACAAACTCTACTACTAAAAAAGGGACCAGAGTTAACAATCACTGGTCATTAATATCACTTAATGTCAATGGACTCAACTCACCTATAAAAAGGCACAGCCTAAGAGATTGGATACGAAAACAGGATCCAACATTCTGCTGTTTACAAGAAACACACCTCAACCACAAAGACAGGCACCTACTCAGAGTAAAGGGATGGGAAAAGGTTTATCAAGCAAATGGACCTAAGAAACAAGCAGGTATGGCCATACTAATTTCTAACAAAGTTGACTTAAAACTTAAATCAATCAGAAGAGATGGTGAGGGATATTTTATACTCATAACAGGAACAATTCATTGGGTTGAAGTCTCAATCCTGAATATCTATGCCTCTAATATAAAAGCACCCACGTACGTAAAAGAAACATTACTAAAACTCAAGGCTGCCATCAAACCGCACACACTAATGGTAGGAGATTTCAACACTCCTCTCTCACCAATGGACAGGTCAATCAGACAGAAACCTAACAGAGAAATAAGAGAATTAATGGAGGTAATGAATCAAATGGACTTAACAGAAATCTATAGAACATTCCACCCAAATAGGAAAGAATATACGTTCTTCTCTGCAGCTCATGGAACCTTCTCGAAAATTGACCACATACTCGGTAACAAAGCAAACTTCCCCAGTTACAAACAAACATTCGTATCCTCCTGTGTCTTATTAGATCACCATGGATTAAAGTTAGAATTCAACAACAATGCTACCCCCAGAAAGCCTACAAACTCATGGAAACTGAACAGTCAACTACTGAAACATACCTGGATTAAGGAAGAAATAAAGAAAGAAATTAAAGTCTTTCTTGAATTCAATGAAAATAAAGTAACAACCTACTCAAACTTATGGGACACTATGAAATCAGTCCTAGGAGGAAAGTTCATAGCACTAAGTGCCCACTTAAAGAAAACAGAGAATGCACACATTGGAGACTTAACAGCCCACCTGAAAGCTCTAGAAAAAAAAAGAAGCAGACTCACCTAGGAGTAGTAGAAGACTGGAAATAATCAAACTGAGGGCAGAAATAAACAAAATAGAAACACAGAAAACAATCCAAAAAACCAATGAAACAAAAAGCTGTCTCCTGGAGAAAATCAACAAGATTGATAAACCCGTATCCAAACTAATCAAATGGCAGAGAGAGAATATGCAAATTAATAAGATCAGAAATAGAAAGGGAGACATAACCACAAACACAGAGGAATTCAAAGAATCATTAGATCTTACTACAAAAGCCTGTATGCCACAAAACTGGAAAATACAAAAGAAATGGACACTTTTTAGATAAATACCATATACTAAAGTTAAACCAGGACCAGGTGAACAATCTAAATAGACCTGTTAGTTGTGAAGAATTAGAAGCTGTTATCAAAAAACTCCCTACCAAAAAAAGCCCAGGACAAGATGGTTTCAATGCAGAATTCTACCAGAACTTCCAAGAAGACCTAATACCTATACTCCTTTTGTATTTCACAATATAGAAACAGAAGAGTCATTGCCAAATTCCTTTTATGAAGCTACAGTTACTCTGATACCAAAACCACACAGAGACTCAACCAAGAAAGAGAATTACAGGCCTATCTCACTCATGAACATCGACACAAAAATCCTCAACAAAATATTGGCAAACTGTATCCAAGAACACATTAGAAAAATTATCCATTATGATCAAGTAAGCTTCATCCCAGAGATGCAGGGCTGGCTCAACATATGAAAATCTATCAATATAATCCATCATATAAATAAACTGAAAGAAAAAAACCCATATGATCATTTCATTAGATGCTGAAAAAGCATTCGACAAAATTCAACATCCCTTTATGATAAAAGTATTGGAGAGATTAGGAATACAAGGGTCATACCTAAATATAATAAAAAGCAATTTACAGCAAGCCGACAGCTAACATCAAACTAAACGGAGAGAAACTCAAAGCCATCCCACTAAAATCAGGAACTCGACAAGGCTGTCCACTCTCTCCATACCTCTTCAATATAGTGCTTGAAGTTTTAGCAATAGCAATAAGACAATATAAGGGGATCAAGGGGATTCAGATTGGAAAGGAAGAGGTTAAATTTTCATTATTTGCAGATGATATGATAGTGTACATAAGCGACCCCAAAAATTCCCCCAAAGAACTTCTACAACTGACAAACACCTTTAGTAATGTGGCAGGATACAAGATCAACTCCAAAAAAACAGTCACCCTCCTATACACAAAGGATATGGAAGCAGAGAGGGAAATCAGAGAAGCATCACCTTTCATGATAGCCACAAATAGCATAAAATATCTTGGGGTAACTCTAACCAAGGAAGTGAAAGATCTATTTGACAAGAACTTTAAGGCATTGAAGAAAGAAATTGAAGAGGATACCAGAAAAAGGAAGGATCTCCCTTGCTCTTGGATTGGGAGGATCAACGTAGTAAAAATGGCAATTCTACCCAAGGCAATTTATAGATTCAATGCAATCCCCATCAAGGTCCCATCAAAATTCTTCACAGATCTGGAGAGGACAATAATCAACTTTATATGGAAAAACAAAAAACCCAGGATAGCCAAAACAATCTTATACAATAAAGGATTGTCTGGAGGCATTACCATCCCTGACTTCAAACTCTATTACAGAGCTACAGTAATGAAAACAGTATCGTATTGGCATAAAAACAGAGAAGTCGACCAATGGAATTGTATAGAAGACCCGGATTTTAACCCACAAACCTATGAACACCTCATTTTCGATAAAGGAGCTAAAAGTATACAATGGAAGAAAGAAAGCATCTTCAGCAAATGGTGCTGGCACAACTGGATGCCAACCTGTAGAAGAATGAAAAAGGACCCATATCTATCACCATGCACAAAACTCAAGTCCCAATGGATCAAAGACCTCAATATCAATCTGAACACACTGAACCTGATAGAAGAGAAAGTGGGGAGTGCCCTACAACATATGGGCACAGGCGATCACTTCCTAGGTATAACCCCAGCAGCACAGACATTAAGGGCAACATTGAAGAAATGGGACCTACTAAAACTGAGAAGCTTCTGTAAAGCAAAGGACACTGTCACTAAGACAAAAAGGCAACCCACTGGCTGGGAGAAGATCTTCACCAACCCCGCAACAGACAAAGGTCTGATCTCCAAAATATATAAAGAACACAAGAAACTAGACTTTAAAATGCTAATTAACCCAATTATAAAATGGGGCACTGATCTGAACAGAGAATTCTCAACACAAGAATTTCAAATGGCCAAAAGACACTTAAGGTCATGCTCAACCCACTTAGCCATCAGGGAAATGCAAATCAAAACAACTTTGAGATATCATCTTACACCTGTCAGAATGGCTAAAATCAAAAACACCAATGATAGCCTTTGCTGGAGAGGTTGTGGAGGAATGGGTACCCTCATCCATTGCTGGTGGGAAAGCAAACTTGTGCAACCACTTTGGAAAGCAGTGTGGCGGTTTCTCAGGAAATTCGGAATCAACCTTCCTGGACCCAGCAATGCCACTCTTGGAAATATACCCAAGAGATGTCCGATCATATGACAAGGGCATATGTTCAACTATGTTCATATCAGCATTATTTGTAATATCCAGAACCTGGAAACAACCTAGATGTCCTTCAATGGAAGAATGGATGAAGAAAGTGTGGAATATATACACATTAGAGTACTACTCAGCGGTAAAAAAACAATGACTTCTCGAATTTTGCATGCAAATGGATGGAAATAGAAAACACTATCCTGAGTGAGGTAAGCCAGACCCAAAAAGAGGAAACATGGGATGTACTCACTCATAATTGGTTTCTAGCCATAAATAAAGAACCTTCATCTGGCGATGGATGGACATAGAGACAGAGACCCACACTGGAGCACCGGACTGAGCTCCCAATGTCCCAATGAGGAGCAGAAGGAGGGAGAACATGTTCAAAGAAGTCAGGACCACGAGGGGCGCACCCACCCACTGAGACAATGGGGATGATCTATTGGGAGCTCACCAAGCCCAGCTGGACTGTGACTGAAAAAGCATGGGATAAAACCGGACTCTCTGAATATGGCGGACAATGAGGGCTGCTGAGAAGCTAAGGACAATGGCACTGGGTTTTGATCCTACTTCATGTTTTGGCTTTGTTGGAGCCTAGCCAGTTTGGATGTTCACCTTCCTAGACCAGGATGGAGGGTTGAGGTCTTTGGACTTTCCACAGGGCAGGGAACCCTGACTGCTCTTCAGACTAGAGAGGGAGGGGGAGAGTAGTGGGGGGAGGGGGAGAGGAGTTGGAGGAGGGGGAGGGAAATGGGAGGCTGGGAGGAGGTGGAAATTTTTTTTCAATAAAAAAAATTAACAGAGAAATAAGGGAACTAATAGATGTTATGACTCAAATGGACTTAACAGACATCTATAGAATACTCCATTCAAACAGAAAAATATATACATATACCTTCTTCTCAGTACTTTATGGAACTTTCTCAAAAATTGACCACATACTTGGTAACAAAGCAAGCCTCAACAAATACATAAAAAATTGGAATAACACCATGTATGTAATCAGATAACCATGGCTTAAAACTAGAAGTCAACAGCAGTATTAATTCCAGAAAGCCCCAAAACACATGGAAATTAAACAATACTCACCTGAATCATCAATGGGTCAAGGAAGAAATAAAGGTAGAAATTAAAGACTTACTAAAATTCAGTTAAAATGACCACACAACATACCCAAATTTATGGGATACAATGAAAGCAATGTTAAGAGGCAAGTTCATAGCACTAAATGCTTACAGAAAGAAGCTGGAAAAATCCTACACTAGTGAGTTAATAGAACATTTGAAAACATTAGAATAAAATGAAGCAAACTCACCAAAGAGAACTAGATGGCAAGAAATAACCAAATTGAGAGCTGAAATCAACAAAATAGAAATAAAAAAATGATATAAAAAAATCAATGAGACGGAGTTGGTTCTTAGAAAAAATCAACAAAATAGACAAACCTTTAAAACATAAATGCTTTCAATAATATATCAGGATACAAGATTAACTCAAAAAAAATCAGTAGTCCTCCTGTACACAGATGATAAATGGGCTGAGAAAGAAATCAGAGAAACATCACCCTTCACAATAGCAACAAATAGCATAAAATATCTCGGAGTAACTCTAACTAACCAAACAAGTGTAAGACTTGTATGGCAAGAACTTTAAATCTTTGAAGAAAGAAATTGAATAAGACACCAGAAAGTGGGAAGATCTTCCATGCTCTTGGGTAGGTAGAATTAACATAGTAAAAATGGCAGTCTTACCTAAAGCAATCTGTAGTTTCAATGCAATACCCATGAAAATCCCAGTAAAATTCTTCACACACCTTGAAAGAATAATACTCAAATTCATATGGAAGAGCAAAAAAAAAAAAAAAAACAAAAAAAAACAGGATAGCCAAAGCAATTCTGTACAATAAAAGAACTTCTGGAGGGATCACAGTCCCTGACCTCAAACTCTACAGAGCTACAATACTGAAAACAGCCTGGTACTGACATAAGAACAGACAGGATAATGAAAGAAACCAAATTGATGACCCTGATATTAATCCACACTCCTTTGAACACCTGATTTTTGTAAGAAGCGAAAATATCAAATGGAAGAAAGAAAGTATATTTAACAAGTGGTGCTGGCATAACTGGATATCAACATGTAGAAGAATGAAAATAGACCCATATATGCACAAAACTCAAGTCCAAATGGATCAAAGACCTCAACACAAAGCCAGCCACACTGAACCTCATAGGAGAGAAAGTGGGAATTATATTTGAATGCATTGGCACAGGAGGCCACTTCCTAACTATAACCCCAGTAGCACAAACACTGAGAGAAACAATTAATAAATGGGACCTCCTGAAACTGAAAAGCTTCTTTAAAGGAAGGGACATGGTCAACAAGACAAAATGACAGTTTAAAGAATGGGAAAAGATCTTCACTAACCCCACATCAGACAGAGGTCTGATCTCCAAAGTACACAAAGAACTCAAGAAATTGTCATCAAAAGAATAAATAATCTAATAAAGAAAATGGAGTACAGACCTAAACAGAAAACTCTCAACAGAGAAATCTAAAATGACTGAAAGACACTTAAGGAAATGCTCAACATCCTTAGCCATTAGAGAAATGCAGAAATGCGAATCAAAACAACTCTGAGATTCCACATTACACCTGTAACAATGGCTAAGATAAAAAATTCTGATGACAACTTATGCTGGAAAGGTTTTGGGGAAAATAGAATACTCCTGCCTTGCTGGTGGGAATGCAAGCTGATACAGCCTCTTTGGATGTCAGTGTGGCGATTTCTCAGAAAATTTGGAAGCAACCTTCCTCAAGACCCAGTAATGCCACTTTTAGGTATATATACAAAGGATGCTCAATTGTGCCACAAGGATATGTGCTCAATTATAGCAGCATTGTTTGTCATAGCCAGAACCTGGAAAGAACCTAAATGCCCCTTGACCGCATATAGATAAGGAAAATGTGGTATATTTACACAATGGAGTACTACACAGCAAAAAATATTAATAAATAAATAAAAATAATGACATCTTGAATTTTGCAGGTAAATGGATGGAGGTAGAAAACATCATTTTGAGTGAGGTAACCCAGACCCAGAAAGACAATTATCACATATACTCACTCATAAGTGGTTTTTAAAAATAAAGCAAAGAAAACCAGCCCAAACATCACAATCCCAGAGAACCTAGACAACAATGAGGACCCTAAGAGAGACATACATAGATCTAATCTACATTGGAAGTAGAAAAATACAAGATCTCCTGAGTAATTTGGGAGCATGGGTACCTTTGAAGAGGGCTGAAGAGGAGGGGAGAAGCAGTGGAGTAGGGAAAAATGTAGAGCTCAATAAAAATAAAAAATAAATAAGATAAAGGATGTGATGTTGGTAACACTGCTGGTCTCAAGGCCTCATTTATGTAACCTAATACCCTGTGGAGTTAGGACTCCATATGGGAAAAGCAGCTTAGATATAGAGGAGCTGAAATAAATATGACAAGACTCTATGCACAATTTACAATGAAAAAAGAAAGCTGAATAGTGAATTATAAAAAAGGAATATAGCATGGTTTGCAGAACAATTATTGGAAAAGAATGTTATCATAACAGCAAGATAATAAGGGGACAAAGAACTGGGTAGAGTGGAAAGAACTGTCAAACTGATATATGTATCACCTAGAGAGTCAGGGACACAACCCTTCTCTAGGACTTCCCCAGAAGGAAGAAAGATGTCTGTTCTCATTTTAGGAGACGACCAGTTGTCATGTCAGACTCAGGATATCTATACTTCAGTCAATGAATGTAAGCCAGTGTTTAGATCAAAGGAACATCTGGAGGGCATTTGTCTGTATAGGCAACTTTGCTATACATCTACACCTAGAAGCAGGAGTTCATGATTTTGCCATTAGGGTAGATACTGGAACTTCATGCTAAGGTAGCCTGCACTGATTAGGAGGCACATGGAACAGCTCTTAAGAGAGCCAAGCCAGGCAGTGGTGGCACGGCACTGGCCTTTATTCCCAGCACTTGGAGGCAGACAGGCAGATCTCTGAGTTTGAGGCCAGCCTGGTCTACAAGAGCTAGTTCCAGGACAGCAAGGGCTGTTACAGAGGGAAACTGTCTCAAAGAAAACAAAAATAAAAACTAAAAAATGAGGTGAGGGGGGAGAACTTGAAGTGAGAGAGGTGGCACACAAGTGAGAGCACTTGCCATCCTTCCAGAGGACTGGAACTCAGTTCCCAGCACTGAGGTCAGGCAGCACGCAACTGTCTGTAACTCCAGTTCCACAGGATCCAATGCCCTCTCCTGGTTTCCAGAGGAACCTGCACATGTGTGAGCACACACATGTACAGGCGTACATGTTCAGACATAACTTTGTCACCTATTGTTCACATATACTTAAGTAAAATTCGTATTTTAAAAAGCTGAAAATTTATCTGGAAGTGAAAAGAATATTGAGAAAAAGGTAGACTAGACTTGACATCCTTTTAGGTATGTTTTATATTAAAGCACAGTTTTTAAAATCACCGTATCTTTTATTATCTAAAGTGGGAGAATTGGGTTATAGGAAATAATGTATGTGAAGTGAATTGATGAGTTGTCTAATACAAACTCAACCTGATAGTCTTTGCACTTCTCTTAAGACTTTCAGCCAGGCTGTGTGGTTTTCCAGGCCAGAGTTAATTTTCCTAAGTATAACATACAGCGTGTGAAATCCAGTAAAATGAATGTGGATAGGCAAGAGACTTCTACCGCTAGTCCAGGCACTGAAGCATGTATTTGGGTTCCATGAAAAGACCTCAGATAGGAATGCTGTGCACTATTTTTGGTGGCAGACAGTGATCTCTAATATCCATATTTCATTAAGAATACATGAAGTAAAATATAAAAATAATTAGATGTATTATAGCTGTTAGCATGGTGTTGTGTGGGACCCCTAACTGTTGAAGCAGGTGGATCCTTGCCTCTTTTTCCTGCTCTTAAGACTACTTTCCCCTTGTTGGGTTGCTTAGTCCAAACTTGGTGGGAAGTCTTATTGTATCTTGGTAAGGTCATGTTTGGCTATTCTCTCTTGGGTGCCTTCTTTTTTCAGATGGGATAGGGAGGAGGAAAGGATCTAGGGGAGAGGAGACATAGGGGGAACTGTGGGGTGTGCAGGGAGGGAAGCGGTGGTCAGAATTATTGTACATGAGAATATTCTATTTTTGATAATAAAAATAATTGGACCAATGAGTAGGAATATGAATTATCAACAAACATTGCCTCAGTTCAACTCAATGAAATCTAGATTCTGCTAATATTGATGAGGCATAATAAACTGTGACAGTTATTGAAAAATTCTTGCTCTTTAATTACGGAAGTTTTAATTTAATCAGGTGAATAAAGATATTAACAAAACTATGTAAGACAGAGGAAAGTAATTACAACAAGTGGTACTAAGAACTGTTTTAATCACCCAAAGCATGGGATCATATCATCTGATGGGCAGATTTGGACAGACTTCATAAAATATGGAGTTTTGAATATCCCTTGAAGAAGTCACAGAGTTTGGATAAATGCCGGTATCAATAATAAGAAGAGGGTATTTCAGTTTTGAAATGCAAAAGGGCAAAGATACATAAGATGGTTTATAGGGCAAAAGGGATAAACAATAAAGCTGAATACATTGGTGAGGGAAACAGAGCAGGCCTTAGAAGAGCCTCAACTTGCTAGACGTTGGAACACATGCCATAGCTTTCTTGAGTCTCTAAGGACAGCATACTTAAAATATCTCAAGATCATAGCAAAATGACCAGGGGCCAGTATAAAATCGTTGTTTAATTAAATAACAAGAAGTGGATGAACAAGTGAGGCATGTGTGTACAGATGGAGGAAGGGATATATGGATGGAAGGATGCAGGGATAAGCAAAGAACAATGGTTATTCCTCCTCCTATCTTATACTCATCTGCCTGTTTCTTCACTTGTAGTATATTGTAAATATTAAATAAATTGATAGTTTGGGAAGTATTTTGCAAAATATTTATACTTTAAACTTGAAAATAATTTTCTTCCTCTTGTCCTAATAAGTTTGGAGGATTATGACACTATTCACAATGAGTAGAGACTGATTTTCTATGTTTGCACCTTAGCTACTGAAAGTCACGAATTTTATTTTCTTCTATCATTTTTTTGCTGAATCATTTACTTTGTTTTGATAAGAAGGAGGACAGTTCTTTAAAATTTAGATCTTTAAAGCCAATTTTTATGTTTCCCCAAGCATTATGATTGAGGCTATTCTGCCTGACTATTAATACTCTAATGGAGCAGAGGGGAAATCAAACATTGTGCTGAGTTGATTAGAAGTGATGGCATGGGGCGCCTTCCTGAGAGCGGAAGTCCTGTAACCTCAAATACCAGGGGCTATAAATCTCAGTGATATATAATGGTAATTGGTTTGAAAAGCCTAATCGACACAGAACGGAAGCCAACTGCAGAATGCTCAAGGCTGGAAACTCCAGGCCCCCGCCTCCTTCCAGAAGGAGATGTGTCATTTTCTCCTTCAGTTCTGGGAATAGCAATAAAGTCTATCAAAAGTCTGGCCTTAATAAATATCCATGCTGGAATCTTTGAATAGTGGCCACTGGAGTCTACTTGCATTACCTTAAACTAAAAGCTAGTAAAGCCGTAGTTTCTGTGTTATTTTGTATTGAGTGATGTATGGACAGAGAATGGGAAAACTAGTACTATAGACCGTTCTTTTATGATTGTTGTGAATAATGATGCTTAAATATCACTATAAGCAATGTCAGTCCGCATCTGTCCCAGGAGGCATTTCTCAGTTCTCTGCTGTTTTGTTAAACTGATACATCCTCTGACCTTGGATTTAGCCAGTGTTGTCTAAACATCAAACCTGCTATCTGTCTAATAAGTAACATTTAGGAAATCTCTGAGTTTTTTTCTTTTAAGTATTCCTTTAATTTTTAGGCTGAAGGGGACAGTATCTATGAGAGTATGTTCTCATAAGGATCAAAGAGACATATGAAGACATAGTGCCATGCCACTGTATGAGGGATAGTGCTCCAAGGTGTGAAGCATTCACAAATTGTTTATTCACTTCTCATGTTAGAATAGCAAAATCAAACCTTTTTGGTATAATGTATTATAATTAACAAACACAGACTCACATGAGGGTCTTTCTCCTCATCTCCATTCCTTTGGAGTCCACAAAACTGCAATGTGGTGTGAGGGAATGGATACAAGCTTCCTGGTTCTCATAATAACACTGGATTAAATACGTTTATTAGTATAATTGGCACAAGAGGATGCTAATACATAAAGCCAGTTAGGTTGTCACAAGACAGCTTATTGTAGGACTACTGTAGACTCTCAAAGCCGTTAGCTGCACTTCCACCATTAGCCACTAAACAACTTGAATTTTCTCCATCAGATCTAAAGCTCCATCCAAGACAAGGTTTATGCATATTTTTTCCTTTAGTTTGTTTATTTGATGCATTACATCTATTTTTTCTTATGCTGGTAATTGATAGATTTAGATGTTAAATAGATAGCTGTAATAAAATATTATATCTGATTTAGCCTGAATTATTTTACCTAATTTATTGAGTTTCTATTACATGAAAAAGACCTTTTTTTATTTCCAGACATTGCACAGAATTTTGGAAAAGTAGGTATTAAGATTTAAATCACTATATAATTGGTTGTTAAAAGTATAATTGTGATGTTCCTTGAAGGACAAATACAGAAGACTGAGGAATTTATACCTAAAAGACTAATCCATGTTATGAGTTCAAGGATGTCTTTTCTAAACACAAAAATGCATGGCAAATGGCCAAGTCAAAACTGGGGAGCAGGTTTTTAAAAGAAAGAATGGATGAGAACGTCTCACTAACTCAATCCTTGGTATACTTCAGCTTGGATGGAAGAAGCACTGGAATGTTCTAAAATATCACTTGCTAAAAATATAAATTAAAAAGGCATTCTGATAAGCATTTCTACTGGGAGCACTTGCAAGTTACAAGGGACACATGCCATCCAAATCCTTCAATAGGCCCCAAGGACAAAATATTATATTTTCATCCAAATACAAATGCCCTTCTTTCTTTCTACTTTGGAATCTTCAATGTTTGTTTGTTTTTTTTGATTTTTATTGAATTCTACATTTTTATCTCCTCCCATTCCTGCTTCTTCCCCCCCTTCAACCCTCCCCCAAGGTCCCCCATGCTCCTAATTTACTCAGGAGACCTTGTCTTTTTCTACTTCCCATGTAAATTAGATTTATATAAGTCTTTCTTAGTGTCCTCATTGTTGTCTAAGTTCTGTGGGATTGTGGTTTGTAGGCTGGCTTTCTTCATGTTTAAAAACCACCTATGAGTGAGTACATGTGATAACTGTCTTTCTGTGTCTGGGTTACCTCATTCAAAATAATGTTTGTTTGTTTGTTTGTTTTATCTATAACTTTCTTAAGCCCACTTCCAGCTCATGAACTTGTTTGAAGTAGAATTATATCTTTGATTTAAACTGCCCTTGGATGAATTTTCAATTCTGAGGAGTTCCATATCAGTTATCAAAATGTAGATATGGTGTTTACATGTGAATTCTGAGCACACACTGCCACACAGATGGATCTCTTCAGAAAAGAGAAGTTATAGACAGAACTAAATAGACATAAGAAAGACAGTCTGTGGCTCTGCCATTTGTTGCTCATGCAATATGTGTGCCTTAGTATGCTATCCAGATCAACATCTGGCAGCTTAGCTCCTTCTCCCTTCATGTGCCCTCTGTTAACATCAGAAAAAAATGTCTCCCAATCCCAGGCATTTCCCCTATACATTAAATTTACTTATGTACGAAGTAGACATCTACTACCTGAGAAAAGACCCATGTCATCATTTTCTACCACATTTAAAATCATACCCAGCTCTATTGGATTCAGTCTTGAAATGAATCTCAATCTGTTTCAAAGTCATCCTTTGTTCTTTTTTATTCCTATATACAGCACCAGGAAGCATCAGGCATATGTTCTCCCTATTTATTTCACTTATTTTAATCTCTAATTATATATGTGCCTTTCTTTCAGTTACTTTTATAAATACTGCAGCATTGATGCATGGTATACCTCTGAATCTATGATATATGATATATGAAGATCACTCAATATTTGACTGTTACTCCAGGACCTTTTTAAGTCATGTGTCCAACTTGAGCCTCCATAGTTCCACCTATTGAAATAATAAAAAAATTACTGTCCTAAGGTCATCTATTGCTGTAGGACAATGGTTTTGAACCCTGTAAAGATTTATCACTTGTACTGGTTTAATAAAATGCTGATCAGTCAATAGCCAGGCAAGAAGTATAGGCAGGGTGCACAGAATAGGAGAATTCTGGGAAGAGAAAAGGCTCAGTCTGCAGTCATCACTGAGACACAGAGGAAGCAAGATGAGAATGCCTCACTGATAAAAGGTACCAAGCTACATGGCTAACACAGACAAAAATTATGGGTTAATTTAAGATGGAAGAATAAAAAGCCTGAGATAATAGGCCAAGTAGTTTACAATTAATGTAGGCTTCTGTGTGTTTCTTTGGGAGTGAATGGCTGCAGGACAGGGTGGGACAGAAACCTCTGTCAACAATCTATGGTCTTACTACATAAGGAAATACCTTTAGAGGTTTTGGCAAATAGTATGCAACACAGGAAGTATGAGACAATAAAAATTGAGTGCTAAATATGTGAATATACAGATACTTTGAAAATGATCAAATCTATAAAAGAAAAGTCATGCATTAAATAAATCATTATAATTTTCTCACTGTTAAGACAAGTGCATGTATTTCTGTCTGTCTAATTAGAAAAATGGTAGTAAAATGACCCTGTTCATGTTTGAAGAATCATGAGTAAGTAATACAAAACGTGTTAATACAAGAACTCCAAGCAAGACATAGTATGCTACACTTAACTAGTCGTAAATTCAAGGGCCTGTGACTTTAATACATTTTATATCATAGCAAATGTTTGTTCTACTCCCAAGGAAGATTAAAAATAAAAAATTCCTGTGTTTGGCTCAGGAGCTTCTTTCTCTGCTGGCAATATGTATCAGACTAAATGTCACAAGAATATTTCAGCATATGTGGGTAAATATTTATACCCACTTTAAGCAGAAATTCCAAATTCCTTGTTGTTTTTCAGAAGAACCAAACCTAGTGGTAAAAGTCATGAATAGAAATTTTTCATTCTCCCTAAATGAAAAGGGGGTTTTCAAGGATTGTTTCCTCCAGGGTGCCCTATTTTTCTCATTCCATTCTCTTTGGGTTGAAATGTTGGAAGGAAGGGCTGGCTGGCTGCCACAGAATTCTGTACCTAGTCTCTTCAAGTTATTGCTGCTTGGTCCCTGAGAGCCAGTAGACAATTCAAGTGTGGTAACAGAAAGCGAAAGTATTAAACAAGAAAAGGGAAGAACTCTAGGAGGTATACGATGAATAAGGAACTCTTGTGGTGCCTTACACTATGGCCTTGGAATGCAAGAAGTAGAGAAGAACTTTCTGATTTCAAGGGGAGTGAGAAACCACTGGTCTTTGTTGCCTACCTCAACCAGTACATAAAACCCCACAGCTGAAGAAATTTTGGATATAGAACATAAAAATGTCAAACTGAAACTGAAAATGAATCTCCTCCCCACTTCTTAGCATTCACACCAGTAGAAGGTGCCTGATGTGGGCAGGTCATTGGTTAATTAATAAAGAAACTGCTTGGCCTGATAGGTCAGAACATGGGTGGATGGAGTAGGCAGAACAGAATGCTGGGAGGAAGAGGAAGTGAGGCAGACATCATGCCTCTCCTCTCCAGGGCAGATGCAATGAAGCAAGCCACCAGGTCAGACATGCTAGATCTTTCCCGGTAAGACTGGTGCTACACAGATTACTAAATATGGGTTAGGCAAGATGTGAGAATTAGCCATTAAGAGGCTAGAACTAATGGGCCAAGCAGTGTTTAAAAGAATACAGTTTTTGTGTAATTATTTCTGGGTATAAGGTAGCCAGGTGACCGGGAGCCGGGTGGCAGGAACACAGCCTGTAGCTCCTACAACAGGTGCCGTCCAAGATTTGGGGGAGAAGAATCATCAATTATCTCATATATAAATGGACCCTGTATGCTGTGCTGTGATACTGACAGGATATAGTCACTGGTACAATGTTAAGCATATGCTTCCCATTTGGATCTGAAACCCATTTCGTGGGAGTGAATACTTGTCTGGTCCTGTAAACCTTGTCATATATGACTAAGGTCATCAGCCTCATGAGGAAATCTACTACTGACATTTTACTAAATGGACATGCAATTAAATTACCTTCAAATTATTAATGTTTGTACCTATTAGATATTTTTGGCAATAGGCAATGATCAAAGCCAAGATGAATGACTAGCCGAAGTCATGAAATAAATGGCAATGTGCTCATGTCTGGATGAGACATCTATGCCATTCATTTGTCTCTGAGAAACATCATAGAAGAGTGGTTCGAAAGACCATAAGATGCAGAGAATCAGGGAAATGGTATGAAATGCTTCCTTTTGCATATGGTATGGCTGCTGCTGTCAGGTATGCCACAGAAACAGCACAAAAAAGAGACAAAAGTAGGAAGTCAGCAGGAATGGGAAGGAGATGTGAGAAGGCAATGTGAGTGACTTTGATTATAATGCATCCTGTACAAGTATGGGATTCTCAAAATTAAATAGAAAACATTCAAATTTCTGACCCATACAGGACGAGTCACACAGGAGCACACATTTACAGAGGAAAGAGTATGCTCAATCGGTGAGTGATTTAAGTAAAAGGTTATGAGAAAAACGGTTTCCCATGCGAATTAGTTGTATTTTAGTTTAAAAATAAATATCTCAATGGTTTAAAAATATGTAAAATACTCCAACCAATATATAAATTATCTGATCTATTGCCACTTGTTTGTTCTTTAGAATCTATTTAAACATAGAGGTCCCCTGCCCTCTCTTCATGTGGAGCCTTTCCATATGCTTTCAACTGCTAGGAACTTGTCCTTTAATCTTTACATTTTTATTACAACTCAAAAGTTGATGGCTGCTCATCATACTATGACATGAGTCAAAATAAATAATATAATACTGAGCCACTTAGGTCAAGGTGCTCCTTATAGCAACCAATTATTTTCTCTAGTATGTTTATACATTTTTTTAAAAAAGCGAAAATATCTTAGGAACCAAATTATTTCTTCTGTTGTATCTAGTTTCTTCTGCTTAGAAAATATCTGACTAACAGGAGATAGGAAGGAAAAACTGACTAATCACATGTTCTCACTGCAAATTATTTTATAATGGACATGAGATAATGTCCAAGAATAGAGTTTTATTCATCCATATAGAATTAAATTATCTTTTCAGGAAAATGAATGGAATTGAAGATGATCATTTCAATAAAAATGAGTCATTCCCATGCACACAAAAATGCTGGTTGTTATCTCTGATATTATAATTTGGGGTGAAAAATGTCATGAAAGTCACAAGGGAACATATAGGTATAAAGAGAAGGGGGAATGGGAGGTAGGAGAGGGCATTACAGTAGGTGAATATCATCAGTGTTCATTGTATGCACATAAGCAAGTAACATCATGAAATCTATTGCTTTATCTGATTAACATACTAATTAAAAATAAGGAAAATGTAAAAGGGAATAAAAGAAAAAATGTTGCCCTGAAAAATAGGATGGTCTTTCTTTCATTTTTTTGATACATATTTTATAATCTTTTTTTCTCAGTTTCAGTGACAAAGATCAAGAAAAGAAATACTGTGCTCTTAGCCAAACACTATAGTTATCAGAGATTAATGCAAGGAAAATATGGCAAACATAATCCCAGGGAATTAAATACAGAGGAGTAGATGTGATTGTGAAGGGCTATGTATGCTGGCCACTGCCATATGCTCACACATGAAGAGACACAATTGTATCATGAGATATGGTTCGACTTGATTGCAAGAGCCATTCCAAAACAATATAAAAAAAACACCTCAGTACCATCCTAGTAAGAGGAAGGAGAGCTATTTCTCTGTTTCTGATCTGCACAATTAGTACTCCATAATTATGAACCTCTGTGCTTTCTCCTTTCTAGAGCGGTTTGGGAGACCCAGTGGCCCACTGTGATACATTCTGTGTATTTTCTTATCTATTAAAATGAGAAAAGGGACAAACCCTGACTCTATCTCTGTATGTCTGCTGTGTCTCTGTCTCTGACTTTGTCTCTCTCCATCTGGCTCTCTGGCTCTCTCTCTTGCTTTCTCTCTCTCTCTCTGCATGTATGTATCTGTCTGTCTATGTACAACATTTATTGTAGAAATTGGCTCCAGATAGATACAAAGATAAAGAAATCCCACATACACACATACTTCTCTCTATAAATGAAAAAGCTTAGAAGCCTCGTAGTATAATTCAATCTGATAGCTAAATGAGTCTAAAGAGAAACAGTGAGACAATGGATGCTATAATTCCCAGTTTGTGTATGTGGTGAGGTATCCCCATTGGTATCATTTCTAGAGTCCATTAGGAACGCTCACACACAAACACACACACACACACACACACACACACACACACACACACACAAGCAGATAATCCTGTAACTAGAGGTTTTTCTCCCACCCACCAGTTCCTGGAAAACCAGTGTGAGACTTAGTATTAATTTCAAACTGTTTGGCCTATTAGCTCAACGTTATATTAACTAGCTCTTAGAACTTAATTAACCAATTTCTATTATTCTATAATTTACCATAAGGCTCATGGCTTGCTACCTCACACCTTGCTTCCCCAGGAGTGGCTGGCATATCCCTGACTTTGCTTTCTTTGCCCCTGTCTCTCTGCTTGGATTTCACGCCTAGCAATATTCTTCCGGGCTATTTGCCAAATCAGCTTCTTTATTAACCAATGATAATAAGACATATTCAGAGTATGCAGAAGGACATCAAAAGAAGCTAAAGCTTCACTTTATTCTACTTTTTCCCACTAGCAGGCTGTTACAGTATGAATGTAAGATCTCCTCTATAGGCTCACGTGTTTGAATACTTGGTCACCAGCTGATGTTGCTGCTTTGGAGGATTGTGGAAACTGTAGGAGGTCAAGCCTCATGAAGGATATGGGTAAATGGTGATGGAGCTTGAGTTTTACAGTGTGGTCTTATTCTGTCCATCATCAGTACTGACAGTAGATTTAACACGACCTCACACTCCTGCCCTTTACTTCCCCTGCCATTGTGGACTTTACCCCTTCTTAAACGAACACAGCATAATTCCTTTCATCATTAAGCATCTTTTCTATGCATTTTGTAGCAATGACAAAAGTAAATACTGCCCAGACTTTCAGTATGTTGGTGACGGTTACTCCCAATAGCGCGAAGGATCTCCTTTATCCAGTCTGCTGCTCAATGCGGGATTTTATTATTTGTGCCTTTTTCAGTAAGTCAAGTAGACAAGATTGACTTAAAGTTGGCTTAGAATAGTATTTTTCAACCTTCCTAATGCTGTGACTACCTTTAATACAATTCCTCATGTTGTAGTGACCATTAACAATAAAATTATTTTCATTGGTACTTCATAAATGTAATTTTGCTACTGTTATGAAATGTAATGTAAATATCTGATATGCAGGATTTCTTATATGCGATCCCTGTGAACAGGTTCTACTACCTACCAAAATGTTAATACACACCAGTAGAGAACCTCAGCCTTAGAGGCTACATTGTGGGTTTTTTTTTCTGAAGCTGAGGACCGAACCCAGGGCCTTGCGCTTGCTAGGCAAGCGCTCTACCACTGAGCTAAATCCCCAACCCCTAGAGGCTACATTGTGAACAATAGGACAAAGAATGAGGAAGATGATGTGGTATGAGCATTTGAGCTCCAGGGCACAGTGACAACAGGAGAATTTAATATGGCAGGGAAGGTATGTCCAATGCATGTGTACAAGTACACACACACCACTTAAAATTAGATACTATTTTCTGTTCTGTTATATAGCTTAGGCATTCCAAATTATAATATGAGCAAAGTTTCTTTTGCAGAATGTGAGCACTGATACAGAGATTAAGGACTGTTCGAAGTGCTAAGAATAAGTGACTGTTCGATGCTCAGCCTTAAGTGGGGTATCTGTATCATGCTGTCCAAAGATTAGGGAGCATCATAGAAGAGATGCAAGAGGCAGAATATAAAGCAGTGTGCTTTGAGACACTCTTCTGGGTAGCATGTGGCCACTGTACTCAAAGCCCAAATCAGCCGTAACTACTTGCACAAGACCTGCACAAGACCATCAGTGCTCCATCTCTGATAAAAGGAGGGGCTCAAGAGACCACACTCTTCCTCAAGGAGCTACTGGTAGTTAGTAAATTCCCAGGGTTAGGAACTAACTTTCACACATTGAGTTAAGTTGTCCAAACTCCAGCAAATTGCACCCCCTCCATTCTCAGGAAAACAACACTAATTGAACTCATTGGGTCACACATACAAAAAATACATTCAAGTAGGGAGGAAAGTAGAAAAATGAAAGGGGGCTCAGCAAAGACGGCATACAGCATAACAGAAATGTAAAGTGTATCTGCTAAAAACATACTGCACATATATATGAAATTGTCAAAAACTAGGGGCCTGAGACGGCTCAGAATTTAAGAAAACACTTCATGGTCTTCCAGAGTTCCTGAGTTTAGTTCTCAGTATCCACATAAGAAATCTCATAGCTGCTTATAACTTTAGTTCAAGGGGATCTGACACTTCTGGGCTCTTTGGGTACCTACACACACGCAAATACTGGAATACAAACAAATATATACACAAAGACACATAATTTAAAGTTATAAATACTTTTTAAATTGTCAAAAATAAATAATTAAAGTACTATTTTTATCCTGGACAATACAAATTGAAGAGAAAAGCCTAAGAGAAAACAATGTGTTAAGGAATTATATATTTGGTTACTATGAATTATTTTAGTAATTTTTGTTTTATTTGTATCAGTCAGTGCTTTGTTTTCATGTATCCTTGTGCACCATGTGTCTGTCTTGTATCTATGGAGTTTATAGAGAGGCCAATCCTTACAAGAGAAGACAATGTGTTAGGGAATTATATATTTGGTTGCTGTGAATTATTCTAGTAATTTTTGTTTTATTTGTATCAGTCAGTGCTTTGTTTTCATGTGTCCTTGTACACCATGTGTCTGTCTTGTATCTACGGAGTTTGTAAAGGAGCATCAGATCTACTGGAATTTCAGTTCCAGACAACTGTAAACTGTCATGTGCAGCTGGGAACTGAACCAGCGCCCTTTAGAAGAGCAGCAAACCTCCGAGCCATCTCTCTGGCCCCAGTTACAAATTCTTGTCTGTGCACACTGCTGAATTCACTTCATGGTATACAGAAAGGACTGAACAACAAACAGAAGGCTTTACTTGAAATGTTTGTTGAAGGGCGGGGTAAAGAAATAATGAAAGTTAACCTTCAACAAGCATAGAAATTTTGGAACATTGGGGCAAGAAAGTCTTAGCCACTGAATATTTGGAGCTTTGTTATAGGAGACATTTGGGACCCATAGAGGTAAAATAAAATTTCTAACTTCCAACAATGAGTTAACAACCAGAAATTCGTTATTAATTTATTAATGCTTTTGTCAAATTTCCTACTGATAATTCCCTATTGATAATACTCTGATATTTATTTGTGTTTTTTCAAAATTTACTTTATTTCTTGTATCTCTCAGTGTGTGAGTGTGTACAACTGAGTGGAAGACCTGATGTTTTCTGTGAGAGCAACAGCTGCTCTGTACCCCCTGAGCACTCCTACCCCCCTCACCCTAGTGATTATAATAATAAGGGTTGTTGTTTACTACTCAAAATGTGTCAATTACTTGACACCTGAATGAGATATTTACTATTCTCACTGCACACTTGGAGAAACAGTGTGCGATGATCAATCTCAATTGTCAACTTGATGAAATGAGAATTTCCTGGGATGAGATTCTGACCCCCAGACATGTTGTAGCGGACTGTCTTGATCATACTAATTGGAGCAAGAAACTCCTTTCATTGTGAGTAGTACCATTTTCTAGACAGAATTTTTGGTCTTATTTTAAAAGACCCTAAGCAATAGTGGAGAAGGTGCCTGAACTGGACTTCCCCTATAATCATAGTGATGATCACCTTAATTGTCTCCATAGAACTTTCATTTAGCAACTGATGGAAGCAGATGCAGAGATCTAGAGTTAAGAGTGAGTCAAGCTTCCTGAGACCAGAAGAAGAGAGGGAGGAAAAATAATATGAGCAAGGGAGTCAAGACCATGATGGGGATACCCACAGAAACAGCTGACCCGAGCTCACTGACTCTGAACTGACAGTGAGGGAGCCAACATAGGACGCAATTAGACCCTCTGAATGTGGGAGACGGATGTGTGATTGGGGCCGTCTCTAGGCCACTGGCAGTGGGATCAGGATTTAGCCCTAGTGGTTGAACTCTCTTTTTGGAGCAGATTCTTTTCGGAGGGATACCTTGTTCAGACTAAATACAGCAGGGAGGGCCTCTGTCCTGCCTCAAAGTGATGTGTCAGACTTTGTTGATTCTCCACAGGAAGCCTTAACTTCTCTGAGGAGTGGATGGGGGGCAGGATAGGGGAATGTGGAGAGAGTGGGAAGAGGGGAGGAGGAAAAACTGGGTTATGTATGTAATATGAGAAAATATAGTTTTTTTTCTTGATAAAGTCTTTTAATGGAAAATGTAAAACCCCTTTCAACTGTAATGTACAAAGCCATATGTAACACTTGCACTTTAACAACCTTATTTAAAATTGTCTCATTTTAGAAAATATAGTTTTTAAAAATTAATTAATTTAAATAAATAAATATTAAAAAGAAGAAGAAAGTGAGCTGAGAACACACTTCCATGACTTTTTGCTTCCTAACTATGGACACAATGTGACTAGATGCCCCAGCTTCTCACTGGTGTTGGTCCTCAGCCTTGATGGATCACAGTCTTGCACCATGAGTCAACCTAATCCCTTTCTCTCAAATTGCTTTGTCAGAGTGCATCTTACCACCGTGACAGTAAAAACAGCTAAGTCGTGGTTTTACCAGAGTCCTGCATAGCCAAGGAAAAATAGATTCAGAGGTCAATGGTGCACCTTGCTGTGTTCGACACCCCACTGCTGTCACTGTGCTGCACTCCTGGTGCCTGGTTATGGAATATTCCTTCCTTGAACTTCTGCAAGACTTGTGCAAAGGGTTGCATTATGGGAACGCCATAACAAATTAGGAGATGGCGGCACAGAAGAGAGCTAGAATGAGTGAAACCGGACCTACAGACCAGCAGAAAATTAAAAACCAAGGTTGTTCTCTCCATCTGCTGAATTTGCCATTTTCTATATTAAAAAAAAAAGTTCCTTCTGGAAAAGACTCAGTCAGCTCCAATCACTTTTCCAAGATATTCTTGGAGCTGAGGCTAGAATATCCAGTTTGGCATGTGAAGTGTGGTTTTAATTAGGCCACTTCCCTCCAGGAGCTGGGGGCTCTGCTAGAGTCTGTGTGTGGGCAGTATGCAAGGAGCACAGAGGTAAGGGCCAGTCAGGACGAGTCTCTCAGAGAAGATTGGCTGTCATTTTGTGAAATTTCCTCTATTCCTTCCTTTTCTTAAAGTAATTGAAATCACTGAATCATTGTACCCAGGGAGCACTCTGGCCTCCCTTGGATAGGAAAGGGCTTTGGAGCTCTTGGGTCAGAGGCAGCTCATAAGCAGGACACTTGTTTTCCAGCCACAAGACCCCTGTGTGACTCAGCTCAGACAGGTGTCTACCATGCATGCTTTATGAAATCCCTTCTGGGACTAGAGAGACTTTATGCTACTACCCAAGTGAAAAGTCGGTGATCCTCCTGCCCACGCTTCTCTAGAGTGCCTCATGATTTAAGATTTTTTTATTTCTATACTGCAAAGCCATACACAGATATATTACTGGCTGCTGACTGGGTCTCCTCAAGCTGGAGAAAGCCAGTCATGAAGCTAGGTTTGTGGGTGGGCCCACTCAGAGGAGTCTGCATAAAGCATTCCACAGATGAGAAACCAAGTAGTCCTCTGGGAATCTTACATTCAAATGAGGATCCAAGGAGCATATCTCTTGCAAATTGTCTCACCCTCTTCATTCCCCCTTGAAAATTGGAATATGCTTCTTAATTTAAGAAACGGCAAGAAATCTTCTAAAATGGAAATTTAGTTACACCATGCTTCTACTTTAAAATATGCCTGCCTTCTTCCTCCAGAATTCTGTTCTGTCTACTCCACCCACCTAAGGGCTGCGGTATCAAAAGGCCAAGGCAGCTTCTTTATTCAACCAATGAAAGCAACACACAAACAGAACCTCCTACACCACTTATTGAATTAACAAACGAGACAACAGAGAACATCCTGTTAAACTTTAATGCTCTGTCATCTCCTGCGGGTTGACATGTCTCTTGAAAACATACAACATAAGAAAGACAGGTGTAAATTTTCATTAATAACCTACAAATAGACTGTAGACATTGCTGATAAAAGAGTTTGGGGCAGGTTTATAGTAAGCACTGAGCACAGAGAACCTTTTGAAACAATGGAATGAAGAACAGCAAGATCAAACGTGGGCATGTTATGGTAGATAAGGAGTCCCTTCTGTGTGCTTTGTTTAAAGAATACACAGAAGCATATTATTTGTTTGGACTCATTTACATCTGTGCTACACAGCTAAAGGTGTAGAACAAATAAATGCCATCCATTGGGCAGAAACAAAAGTCATGAAACCTAGCCGAGAAGAGTGTCTTTGCTTCTCTTTGCTTTTCCAGACAAGAAAGTGATAAACTGACTTCACCAAATAATCAGCAATAAGAACCATAGAACTGTCAAAAAATCATGCCAGAGGATAACACATTTGCAGTTGAAATGAAGCAAAATAAATAAATAAATAAATAACGGGAGATAGAAGATTTCTTCACAAATAAATTTCATACATAGTGTGTTTCCACTCTATGCAGCGTCCTAAGTCTTATAGACCACAGTCAGCTATGGATATGCTAGTTCAAAGCTGACTCATGGATAGGTCATCATTCACTGAGAAGGCTCACCATGTTCTTAAGAAGGCAGTTATAGAATTTCAGATCTCATACAGGAATTTCTAGCCATCAAAGTGCAGACATGTTATTTCTTCTCATGTCAGAGTTCTTCAGATAGAACTAATACAATGCCAATGGATGATAGGTAGATCCCATATATATGATAGACAGACTGATAAAGCATAGATGATAAGTAATAGATGATAATAGATATTAATAAATATAAAATGGATAAAAGATAGATGATAGATAAGTAGTTGTTTGAGAAAGATATTTAAATTATATAAATGCCAGAGACTTAAAGATATATTAATAGATAAACATACGATATATAGATAGGGAAGATGTCCATAGGCCTGCCTGTTACCACTCAGCCCAGGCAAGTGAAAGATACCCACCAGCCAGCGTATGTCCTAAAATTTCAGGCTGGTTGAAGTCAGCCATAAACCCACCCTAAATGTACAATGAAGATGAACTAATATATGGTGGAGGAATTGAAGAGAAAGAGAAACAGACTAGTTCATAGGCCATGGAAAGAGACAGAACTGAATAATCAAAAGCTGTGCTGTTTGGGGTCTGGCTGCTGCCAAGTGCCATGTCTGGGTCCATGGTCCTACCACAGCCGGGTCTATGTTAACATCTATAACCCATGTTGCCACCAAAGGCCACAAAGATTCCTCGAGGCTGGTTTGCCACCTGTAGCCATGCCGGTGTCTGAGGGATGTGCCGTTGCTGGGGCTGTATTTATCTGGGTGACCTGCACTGCCACCACGACCGTGGTGACATCCATGGTGCTGTTGCAGTTGGCCATTTTGTGTCTATGGTCCTGCTGTAGCTGAGGTCTGTGTTGATGTCCATGACCCATGTTATCACAAGGAACCATAGGAACCAAGCATGTTGAAATCTGAGGGCTGGGCTGAGCCTGCCCCAGCCTTCACTGTCTCTGGCCTAATTGACCATGCCCCTCACTGGACACTGCAGCAGGAAAGTTGAACCCATCCCCGATTGGAGAATTGGCCCCTGCACTAGGAAGAGATGGTCCCACTCTTCACCATGGCCATAGGAGGGCTGACTCTGCCCCTTGCCTGATGGGGGTGGTTCTAGCAGTCCAGAACAAGCAGCTCAGCTACTACCCAAGCACACATCCTGGGTTTTGGATTTGCCCACCCTAGTAACTACCCTATCTATGACCTACTGGAGCATAGGAAGGGATTGGTCTTGAAGGATGTTAGCCTCTATGACTCAGGGCAGGATTGTCCAAGAGCAGTTTGAGTGAGGGTACAGTGATGATGGTGTGTCAAGAAGCCAGAAGCCATGAGCCAGACTAATGACTCATTGCAATGAGTCATTTGCAGATGGGACTGTTTGAACAAAAGATTATACTACATGACATATACTGCAGTTCCCAATGTCACTAGGACAAATAAAGTGATGTTTGAGAGGCAGGAAAGAGAGGACCAAGAGTTTTTTGTTTGATTTGATTTTAATTAATTTGAGGTGTTCATTTGGGGAGATCCTGAAGGGATGAGGGGCTAATAAGGAGGGACTGGAAAGTAGGTAGTACTGGGGTGCACAATGTGAAATTCCCAAAGAATCAATAAGGAATTATGTTATTTAAAAACATAGACTATCATAAATGTTATCATGGAAGCTACATGCAGCAACTGATGGAAGCAGATGCAGAAAACCACATTAGAGCATTGGACTGAGCTCCCAAAGTCCAGTGGAAGAGAGGGAGGAGGGAGAATACAAAAAGGTCAAGACCATGATGGGGATACCCACTGAAACAGCTTGCCTGAGCTAATGAAAGCTTTTGAAGTCTGGCCGGAAGTGAGGAAACCAGCACTAGACCAAACTAGGCCCTCTGAATGTGGGAGACAATTGTGTGAGTGGGGCAGACAGGGGTGACTGGCATTGAGACCAGGATTTATTCATACTGCTTGTACTGGCTTTGTGGAAACCATTCTCTCTGGAGGGATGCCTTGCTCAGCCTGGATTTGGGGGAGGGCTTTGTCTTGCCTCAAAGCAAAGTACTAGACTTTGTTGACTCTCCATGGGAAGCCTTACCCTCTCTGAGGAGTGGATTGGGGTGGGATGGGGAGTGGGAAGGGGGGATAGTGAAGAAAGCAGAAGGAGAGGGAGTGGGAAATGTATTTGGCATATATAATGAGAAAAGATAGTTTTTTTAAAAAAAATTCCCAGAAGGCAGAATTATATGCCATTCTTATGGTGCTAAGGGATTTTAAAGAACCTATTAATATACTTACTGATTCACAATACATAGAAAGAGTTATTTTACATATTGAAACTGCTGAATTTATACCTGATGATACAGAACTAACCTCATTGTTTCTCTAGGTTCAAGATTTGATCAGGAACAGGCTTTGCCCTATGTATATAACACACATCCAATCCCATACGGGTCTGCCAGGTCCTCTAGCACAAGGTAATGCAGAAATTGATCAATTATTGATTGGTAGTGTGCTACAAGCCTCTGAATTTCATTAAAAAAAACATCATGTTAATAGCAAAGGTTTGAAGAAAGAGTTTTCTATTACATGGCAACAAGCTAAGGAGATTGTAAAGAAATGCCCTACTTGCTCTTTCTATAACCAAATGCCACTGCCTGCAGGGGCTAATCAAAAGGGCACCAAAAGGAATGAAATCTGGCAGATGGATGTGTTTCACTTTGCAGAATTTGGCAAATTAAAATATGCTCATCACACCATTGACACTTATTCAGGCTTTCAGTGGGCAACTGCTTTAAGTTCAGAAAAAGCTGATTCAGTAATCACTCATTTATTAGAAGTCATGGCTATCATGGGTATAACTACACAAATAAAGATGGATAATGGTCCTTATGTCTCTAGGAAAATGAAACGGATTTCTGATTATTACAATATCAAGCATGTTTCAGGTATACCATACAATCCTACAGGTCAAGCAGTCATAGAAAGATCAAATTGAACTATAAAGGATATGTTGAACAAACAGAAAGGGATGGAAAACACCCCCAGAAATTGGTTACATAATGCTTTCTTAACCTTGAATTTTCTCAACGCTAATGAGAAGGGAACAATGGTTGCAGAAAGACATTGGATAATGGAAAAGTCTACTGAACTAAATCAACCAGTTTATTTCAAGGATGTGCTGACCTCACAATGGAAGCCAGGAGATGTGCTGCGTTGGGGAAGGGGTTTTGCTCTTATCTCCACAGGTGAGGAAAAATTGTGGATACCGTCAAAATTAATAAAGGTTCGGTTTGAAGAAGAGAAGCCACTTGGAAAAGATAAATAACAATTCATTCACAAGGATGGTGAGCATACTGATGGTAAGAAATACAGATAGGTTGGGGGCAGGGTTCTTTTCTTATCTGCACAGGAACATACTCATCTTCAAAGAAATTAAGGAACCCTGAATATTTAATTACTGATGGATGGACACATTTTGTAAGTATTAATTTATATATATATATATGCCTTATTAAACATTTATTTATAAATATGTAGAGCTGGTTTTGAAGTGGGACTCTGGCTCAGTCCCTCTACAATTCCAAGCCTGTTGGTAAGAGAAAAACCCAAAGTTTCTGGAGTTTCTGTCTCATGTCAAGAGCCATGATATGGGAAAGAAAGAAATATGAGTTTAGAAAACATCTTTGCTTTTCTTCATGTCTATCATACTTTTCATTGAATATATCTATCATGCCTTTCATTGAATATATAAATGTATGCCTATATATGTCTATATGATTAATGTTTAAGTTTTTCCTGAAGTGACATTTGAAGTTTCCAGAAAGAAGATGGGGCCTCACAACAACAACTCTACCTGGTTGATATGATGTCATGATACTGATAGCACTACTACAAGACCTGTTTTGGGTACCAGCTGCACAAGATGATCCCAACTTGGTTAGCTGAAATAGTGCACATCTTGTACAACATTCTGGCCAGACCTCCACAAAATACTCAGAGACTATTTGCAATTTTAAAAGACATTGATCTTGAAATTTAACCATCATTTTACTTTTACAGGATTCCCCAGAAAGAACGTCGCCCCCATGACAGCTGGAAGTAATTCTAGAGGACAACGTCCCCTCTCCCAGTAAAATTTACCCCTGGGTTTAGGGATATCATTTAGGGGTTGGGAGGTTGGGGGAGGAATTTTATAAGCTCAGGGATCATTTTGAAAAAAAAAGAGGGAATGATGGGATAATAGATTTATAATTGTGAGTTACTATTTTTAGACAAATATATTGGTATCGATTCTTGTATATTGATACAAAGTTGAATTATATTGACTATTGTATGCATGCATGTTTCTACCTCTGTTTAAAACATTTTTTATGTATTGACATATATATATATATATATATTGTATATATTTACCATATTGCAGTGTACATTTCTACCTCTGATTAAGATACTTATATAATGTTTGTGTATTGATATATATTTACCATATTGCAATGTATATTTGTACAGTGTTTATATTTGGAGGTCATTATCCTAATTTGTTACACAGTTGTTTATTATCTTAGTCTTTAATTTAGATAGATATTGAGAATTATATAGATTAATAGTCATATAAGTTTGTCATTTATAATTAGACTAATCTGGTTCTTTAGATATATAGAGATTATACTCAGTATAGATAGATAGTCTTCAACCTCTTCAAAGAGCTGTAGAAAATGTCCTTTAATCTAACTCAGAGTTTCGTGATAGTGAGACACAATTGCTCCTGGCAACACCGCTTTATTCCTGATAGAATGTTGAACACCAAAGACACTCCACCTGGAGCCTTTCTTTTTGGCAGAACTGGCCTTTGGGCAAAGAAATGCACATACCTCAACCACTGACAGAGATACAGAGCATGCATCAATGGATAAAACAGGACTGTCATATCCTGCCAAGACAGGGTAAGATGGTTTTGAAACGTTCCTTGCCTTTAATAATGGTATGTCAGTTATATTAGGCCTTAGCCAAAGTTGGTTGACTCAACATTGCAAACGAGACTTTGGGTGATTGCCCAGGTAGTCAGTTGTCTCTGTCAATTGTTGCACATTTTGGATATATCTCGTTTGTTAAGTAATATTTATTCCCTTCTCGGATCTTTGATGGAGTTGAAGATTATATAATTGTAGTTACTCTCTACATTATTTAGACTCCTTGAGATAGAATGTTTAGCAAAACTTTTGTTCTCAATATTGTTTGTTATATTTATTATTTGTTATTATTGTATATAGTTGTATTTGGTTTAGTTCTGTCTTATTTAGACAAAATGGGGAGATGTAGGGATAAGTCCCGCCCCTTAGTGGGCATGTTCGCCTCGGGCTAATGTTTACCTATAAATCTGGCAAGTGTGCTCACAGCGCTGGCTTCTGCTTTCCTGGTCTCTGTGGGAATGGTGGTTTTGTAAGTCTATTTCTCCATTAAAGTTGTATATATTTTTACAATCTGTCTGCATTCGTTTATGCCGTTACATTTTGGCGCCCAAAGTGGGTAGAAAAACAGAAGCATAATGGGTGATAAATAAAAGTAATTTACTAGAAAAATTGACTCACTATAGAAGGAGGCTGATACATTGGCTGATACTACAGGCTACAAAACCATGGACTCTCCTATAATATGGTTCAGTCCCATTGCAAAAACCTTAGAACCAAGGAATCTGAGAGTGTAGTGCTTATTTTAAGTTTCAAAGACCAAGTGCTAAGTAGCCTACTGGTGACAGTTTTGGGCCCAAAGTTTTAATATGTAAGGGTAGGAGATAAGAGACTTGTGAGTTCACACAAAGAAAACAGAAGTTAGCTTTTACTTTGTCTTGGTTCCATCCTTAGTTCATCTTCTGGGATGGTGACTGTTTGAACTAAGGGTAGCCATCCCCTTGATTCAAGTGTCATATCCCTCCATAACCTTCCTTTAAGCCTCCCAACCACTCTATTTGAATGTTAAACTCTTGGATATTTCTGTTTAGAAGAAAAACAATAGTCTTACTGCTTACTGGAAGATGGGAATAGCTAATGCTGCTCAGTCAAGTTGATGTTCAAAATTAGCAATTCCAGTTTCTAAGCTCAGCTGTTCATGATGGCTCAAGTAATCTCCTCTGTTTTTCTTCTTTAGCCTTTTAACGTTTTTTCTTTATGTACTTTTCTGTACCTCTACCCAACCTCCTTTGTGTAGGATGAGTAAAAAAGTGATTGACAGGCACTCATAGTTTTCATAACATTCAATCAATTTTGATGGAAAGAGTAAGAGCCAAGATAAATTTACATTTCCTTCTTAAAAGACCCTATATTGTGGACTTAGGGATGGAGAGATAGCTCAGCTGTTAAGAGACCATGCCATTGTTAAAAATGCCCTGAGTTCAGTTCCCAGCATCTGTGATGTGCAGCTCCAGTTCTAAGGGAATCTGGTACCTTCTTCCAAATTCCATAGAAACCTGAGCTAAAATGTGCATGGACACACACATACATACATATTTAAAAATAAAAATAGATATTTAAAAAGCACACACATGACAAAAGGCTTTCAAAAAGACCGCTTTACATATTGAAAGGAATATAAGGTGAGAAGATGAAACCAGGAAGAAACTGATATAAAATTATGTATTAAAGGTGGTGATCGGGGGCTGGAGAGATAACTCAATGGTTAAGAACATTGGGTACTCCTCCAGAAGATAGAGGTTCAGTTCCCAGCATCCACATGGAGGTTCACAACTTTCTGTATCTCTAGTTCAAAGGGATCCTACATCCTTTTCTGGCATCCATCAAAAAACACATATGCTGTGCACAAACTTGTATTTCAGACAAAACAACCACACACAGAAAACAAACTTTCAAAAGGATGGTGACATCGAAGGCACTTAGATCAGTCATCAACTAAACAATAGGAAAAGATTATTGAAACCTGACTAGAATGCAAATAACTGCAATTAATTTAAATGTTATCTAAAATTAAATATTTTTCAGTTTCTGGAAGGAACTCAGCTTACAACAGGGGTCGAAATTGTGTTAGACCTTTTAAGTGGGGCTTGGGGGATAGTTTATAGTTGTTTTGTAAAAGCCCTTTAACGACTTGAAAGTAAGCAATGTAGACATATTAGTTCACTCTAAACACCTGTTTCTACATTTTTAAAGCAGTAACAGTAATGACAATAATAATGGTAATATTTGATGGTCTTCTTTTGGGAATGATGACTAAAGCTTCAGTGTGCTACCCACAGATCTAGTTTTGTCTAGCTGCTCACTAGAGGATCTCCGATTGTCTCTTTTCTACCTCTGTTTTCAACAAAAAGATTCACCTTTTGGTACATAAAACCACTTTTATGTTTATATCCTTGTTGTTGTTGTGGGTTTCTTTTATTTGTTTTCTTCAGGACAAGGTTTCTCTGTAGCTTTGGAGGCTGTCCTGGAACTAGCTCTTGTAGAACACACTAGCCTTGAACTCACAGAGATCTGTCTGCCTCTGCCTCCCGAATGTTGGGATTAAAAGCATGCACCACCACCACCCAGCTCTGTGTTTATACCATCCAGCTCTGTGCTATACCATCTCATTTCTTATGTCTCATTTCTCAATGTTTTTTTCAGAAATGGTTTGCAGTATATTTTTAATGACTAAAATAATTAATTCCCAAAAGGAAGTTCTATCTATTGTATCAGGGGAAGCAATTGTCACACTGTCCCCTGAATTATAGCAAAACCATGTATAACTTTTGATCCTAGAATTGGACAGAGATTTCTCAGGAACTGTAACATCCAAACTATATCCATATTTGGAAAGGAACTTCTTTCAGACATAAGGCTGCTATGAGCAAGAGTCATAAGCTATCACATTTTGATGACTCACAAATATCTTATGCATCAGCCAGTTTGAGAAGAAAATAGCTTTAATTCATGAAAAAATTAATTTCATCAGAGAAGAGATGTAAACTAGAGTAGAATGCAGCATCTTGGAATTCACAGAGACTCTACAGATATATTAAATAAAGAAAAAAATGTATTATCATACAAAGCTAGGTCTATTTTTCTCCTTCGAGAGTATAAGTCATTATCTAATAAACCTTTTATTTATTTGAGAAATTGGATATCCATAACTAACACAATGGAAATATGATTTGCAAGTTCTGGTCTTGTACAAATCAAGTCTACTTCTTTCTCTCTAGTGATCTTATAGCTCATGCTAGCAAGACAGACAGTTGGTGGCTGACTTCTGATCTCCATTAGGGTTCTCACATCATGGTAAGTGATAGATGAATGAACAGATCATGACTAGGGATAGAGAGGGGAAGTGTCTACTTCTAGTGCAATCATACTAAAGCTGAAATTATAGTCATTTTCCATTTCTGTAGTATAAAGATTATTTTCTGAGAGGCAGAGATTTTGTGAACTACAAGCTTCTAGTAATCAATCACATCCCTATTAGCTAGATGAGAACTACAGTTAGAAAATTTACTCCTTCTATAATGAAAAAAAATGTCTATTTTAGAAAAGGGTTAATGCATTGAGTGTTGTTTGTATTATGTATTTTAAGTCTAAATAGAAAGCATAAAGAAAAGAAATATCTAGCTTTGGATAGGGAAATAAGCAGTGTTAACATTATCTCTTTTGATTTAAAGATTTATTATATTCTTTAATCACTTTCTAATTTTCAAAAACTATACTCTATGTGTCTAAAGTTCCAAGCAATTGAAACAGAAGCATATCCCATCATGTTACTCTAAATCTTTATTCTGATAAAGATACTCACTTTCCATCATTCCTCATGACTCAAAGTATAGTTTATTTGAGGGTTGTAACATTTTATTTTGAGTTCTTATTTATAAAAAAAGAGCCTTTTATGGTTCCTGTTGGACAATCAGTGGATATGAATCACTCAAATGCTGGAGTTCAAAGTGCTTTACTCTACTGAATAATGCTTGAAGAAACATCCAGATAATATTTGGCCAAACACATGGGAACACTCTGATTCAGTTAACTGACAACATAAAATCAACCAGTATATAGTTTTTTTTTAAATTTTTACTTTCTCATTCTCTGAATATTCTTCTTTCATGTAATTCTCTAGTTTATTTAATACTGTTATTAGATTTTTATTAACATGATGACATAGTATCTTAGTTCTCTAAGGATATCATTTTTATTTACCTCTTTTTAATCACTCCTTCCTTGGAGTACCTATGTAATTTCTGTGTAGGTCTTACTGCTGGTTGCTCATATTTAATTTTTGTCAGTATTTTTAATATGGATTAGAGGATTCAGTTCATTCACAAGTAATTGTGGTAATGAATTACTATGACAATCTCAGGTTGTATAAGTAGGATTTTGTGATTGGTTATACACTATTGGTAATTTTATTGTATTTAAATTTATTTTTAAAAACTTGCTTTTCTCATTCTACATAACAATCCCAGTTCCCACTCCCTCCCCTCCTCCCACTCCTTCCACCTTGCCCCCTCCCACCCCCATCTACTCTTCAGAAAGGGTAAGGCTTCCCATGGGAAGTCACCAAAGTCTAGTACATTGCTTTGAGGCAGGAATATAGATATAGTGGGGAGGGCGTTATCCATCCAAAAAGAATGACTTCCAAAAAGCCAGTACAAACATAGGGATTAATCCTGGTCTCACTGCCAGTGGCCTCCCAGTCTACCCCAGCTGTGCAGCTTCACCACATTCAGAGGGACTATTTGGTCCTATGCTTGTTTCCCTGCTGTCAGGCTGTAGTCAGTGGGCTCCCATTAGCTCAGTTAAGCTGGCTCAGTGGATGTCCCCTTCTAGTTCTTAACCCCTTGGCTCATATTCTCACTCTTTTCCTTCTTTGACTAGACTTTGGGAGCTCAGCCCAGTGCTTTTCTGTGGAACTCTGCATCTGCTTCCATCAGTAGCTGGGTGAAGGTTCTAGGATGACATTTAAGATAGTCTGACTACAGGGGAAGGCCAGTTCAGGTACCCTTTCTACGACTGCTTGGGGTATATTAGTTTGGGTCATCCTTGTGGATTCCTGGGAATTTCTCTAACCATCTTGAGTGAGGTAACCCAGATCCAGAAAGACAAATATGGTATGTACTCACTCATAAGTGGATATTAGATGTAAAGCAAAGGATAATGAGCCTATAGTCCACAAACAGAGAAGCTAGGTAACAAGGAGACCCCTAAGAGAAACAAACATAGATCCTCTTGGGAAGGGGAAATACACAAGGTCTCCAGAAAAAATTGGGAATGTGAGGATAGAGGGAAAAGGGAGGGTGGAAAAGGAGAGGGAGGGGGAGAGAAAGGGAAGGGGAGAATAACTTGAGGAAACAGGCAACAGGATGACCAAGATAGAGGAAGGACAGAGAGGGAGAAAAAGGAAAAAAAATATCTTGATTGAGGGAGATATTATGAGTCTAGCAAGAAATCTGGAACTAGAAAAATTTTCAGTTGATAATTTAAACATGAGGCTCAGACCATAATGTTCAAGATATCCTGCAATACCAGAGTCTGTGAATGTTTATTCTAGTTTAATATCTTAAGATATATTCTTCTATTTTCATCACGGTGGATAAAGAATCCCAGTTCTCACCTTGAAAGAAGTCACAATTTATAAAAATGGGGTCCTTGAGGTTCTTGCTATTCAAGCTGTTGTTTTTTTTCCTTAATTACCCCATTTCAAATCTGTTTTATCACTAACACTTTTGCTGTATTACATATAATCTTTGGCCTTACTTCTCCAAATTTCAACATGTTTGCTTGGTTTGAGGTAAAATAGTACTCAGCATCCTGACCAAAGACACAACATATTTTATGGAGAGTTTGAGGAAATCCCTCTTCTTTAAACCTTCATTCTTTTCTACCTTGTGACATACCAGGTGAATGTCTCAAGATCTTCCAAAGTTATGAGGAATGACTCAGTGTAATTCTCTTTTGTTTTGTACTTCTGTAGGCATTTATCCTTTTTATTCATCCTGAATTATAATGTGATTTTTATTCATCTGCTACCCATCTCCCAGGCCTAGGTTGTCATGTCTTATCTGCATGCTTCCAACATCTTCTGTGGGTACTTTGGCATTTATAAGGCATTTATTCCTATTTAGCCATGATAGTGGCATTATAAAATCCCCAAAGCAATTTGTATGTTCTTAATATTCTGTGTGTAAATTGTTCTGCTACTACTGAATACACAATAATTAGAGTAAGAAAGAGACACATGGCCCATGCTTTCATCTTGATTACATAAAGAAAGATAACCAGTCAACAAAGAGAAAGATATATAAGGTGGTTTTAAACAGTGCTAACTGTTGGGGGAAGGTAACATCAACAACAAAATGTAAGGGTAACTAGGAAGAGGAATCTATTTAGACAGAGAATCATAAGGTCTTCTTCTAAATAGGGTATCTAAACAAATATCCAATTTGTGGAACCATATCTCCTAATTGAAGGGTCAGCACACATACCACTCTATTGCATAATGAATCTGATCTCCCCAAATAGCAAGAATGCCATTGTGGCTATAACTGTCAAGGAAAACCCCACTTGACAATTATACATGTAATAGGCTACATGGCAAAACAATGATAGAAAAAAATGAATCAACAAATCCCTCAGGTCTTCTCATTGATGGCCTTCTGATTCTTTATAATATGATTAAAATCTATTCCAAATTAAATTGAACAGTAACAAGCAGAAAAATTTTAAGAAATAAATCTTGTCATCTTATAAAGACTAAATCATGTGAGAGAAATACTGTTTTTTGAGGAAAAATCATAGCTACCATTTAAATGAGCCATACAATAAAAATTCATGACTTAAATTCCATTTGTAATAGAATCGGAAAGTTGTTTTAAACATATCACAACTGGTTCTTTTGTAATAATTAAAAGACAGAAAGAGAATAATGTTGAAGGGAGGGCATGGATAGAAGTCAAGGGAATTTTTTTTCTTTTTTAATTGAAAAAAGATTATTCTCACATACAGTACGTCCCAAACAGTTTTCCCATTCACTTCCTCCCCGCTCCTTTCCTCCTCTCTTCCTAGCTCCCCTTCCCTCAAATCCACGCCCTCCATTTCCTTATGAGAAATGAGAATGTCTTCCAGAGAATACAGCCAGACAAGACAAAGCAAGATAAAATAAGACAAGGTAAAAGCCCTCATAATAAGGCTGGGGAAAGCAAACCAATAGGAGGAGAAAAAGTCTTGATAGGAGACAAAAAGGTAAGACATACTCCCATTGTTAAGAATCTCACAAGAACACCAAGCTAACATCCATAACATCTATAACATATAGTCAGAAGACCTGGTATAGGCCAAGTACAGAAGAATATCACTAGGAATCTTTTCTTTCTTTCTTTCTTTCTTTCTTTCTTTCTTTCTTTCCTTTCCTTTCCTTTCTTTCTTTCTTTCTTTCTTTCTTTTCTTTCTTCCTTCCTTCCTTCCGTTCTTTCATTTTTTTTAACCAGTCATGTTTGTTTTTACCCTAGGTTTCCAGTCTCTGTATCATGGTCATCCAGGCCATGTTGGGTATGAGCTCTTTCTCTTATGGGATGGGCTGCATGTTAAACCAAACTTTGGTTGGTCACTCCCACATGTTCTGTACCACCATTATCCAAGCACATCTTACAGGCAGGATGGATTGTGATCAGAGGGGTTCCCTGCTTGCTTGGTTCCAGGTTTCTTTTTCTGTAGCCTATAGAGTACCATTTCAAGCCAAAAAGACTAGAGCATGGGAAGGACGGCTCCAAGACCTCACCAACTCAACATTTATACCATTCTAAGAGATGGTTAGAAGTGTTCCTCAGAAATGGTACTCCACTGTCAGTTTTTAGATGACAACCTATGTCCTAGCATTAGCCTGGGTTTAGGGATCTCTGTGGGACCTCCTAAGCCTACAAGCTCAATGACAAGCAAATAAACCCCACCACTAGAAGCCTTTCCTGGCAAGAAAAGATGGCCAATTCAGCCTCTATATCCTCCATTACTAGGAGTCCTCACTTGGGTCACCCACATGGATTCTAGGAAGTATCCACTGCACTAGGTTTTATGCTACACACTACCCCCAGTGCTCTCTCTCTCTCCCAGAATCCTCTCCCTCCACCTCCTCAATTTGATCCCTCTCTCTCCTGCCCCAACTTTCCCCAATTTACTCTCAGAATCTATCTCCGGGAGATTTAGTGGTTCATTTCAAAAGACCAAATCAAATAGCAAAATAAATACTTGAATCTATATTTAGAGAAATTTGATATAAAATTTAAAGCTTTGCTATTAGGTAAAATAATATAAAATAATCTTGGGTTCAAATCTGGCACTATGGTTATAAATCAAATTGTATTAAAGCATAGGCGAGCTTCTGACTTTTATCTAGAGTCACTTTACATGACATGGTACTGTTACAGAGCTGTAATACAGAACATGCATCTTCAATGACTACAATATTTTTTAGTTAGTCTTTATAGAAAATGTCTACTAACATAGGAAATAAGGGCAGAAAATGAAGATATTAAAGACAAGGATTAGCACTAAGCTTTCTAATATTTAAATATCAGAAATGTGAAAGTGATTCACCAAAGAAACCCAAGAAGAAACAATCAGTCAGAAAAGAAAAGCAAGACAAACACAGAGATGACCTAGGGAGGAAAATCTTTAAGAAAAGTCTTCAGCTACCACAAGTGTCTAAGAGGCAATCTGTACTGACTACAGTGATGACCACAGAGTTATCCCAAAATGAATTCCTGGAGACCTAGGTAGAAACAGTGATTATGGGGTAGTAAAGATGAAGTTCAATCAGAGTGGATGCAAAAGAGGAAGCACTGTGAGGAAGTGAGGATTGCACATAGAAAAGCTTTTGAGCTTTGCTATCAAGGCAAGCTTGGAAATTTGATGAGAACAGTGAGAAGGCAAGGGATCCAAAGGAGGCACATGCCAGCTTAGCAGACAGTAGACTCTGAGCTGAAGAACAGCATGGAAAGGTTTATCTGGTTGTGAATCTGTAATCAAAGCTTGAGGATGAAAAAGTAAGTTTTTAAATATAAAACCATATAGAAGAAAATACAAGGTAAATTTTTAAATATTGAGACAAATTACAATAGCAAGACAGCATGCAACAGAAGTTGTAAGAGGGAGGCTATGAAGGAAGTGCTGCACTAAAAAAGGAGAGTTCCAGATACTTTAAAATTCTACCTGAAGAATCCAGAAAAAGAAGAGGCTAAATAAGGAACATGCTAAGTCCAAAGTTAAGAAAAAGTAAATGAGAAATATCATAAGAAAAATAAATCCTAGGGTAGAAAAACCATAGAAAAATAAGTCAAAAAGGTATCTTTAAAAATTGAAATCAAGGGCAGAAGGTGCAGGCAGATGGTGCAGGAGGACGCTGGGGACACCGAGAGCAGATCGCCCCATTACAATTAAATCAAAGACTTAGGCCTTTGGTTGGGGAGGTACCTGGCAAAAGAGGAGCCGGGTCCTGTTCCTGAAGACCCTTTTGGGGGTGAGAGGGATCATGGCCTCCAGAAGGAGCCAGGAAACAGAGCAAGGGCATTTTGGGATTTTTTTGTTTGTTTATTTGTTTTTTAATTTATTTATTTATTAAAGATTTCTGTCTCTTACCAGCCACTGCCTCCCATTTCCCTCCCCCTCCCCCAATTAAGTCCCCCCCAGCCCGAAAAGCAATCGGGGTTCCCTGTCCTGTGGGAAGTCCAAGGAAGCCCCACCTCCATCCAGGTCTAGTAAGTTGAGCATCCAAACTGCCTAGGATCCCACAAAGCCAATGTGTGCAGTAGGATCAGAAACCCATTGCCATTGTTCTTGAGTTCTCAGTAGTTTTCATTGTCCGCTATGTTCAGAGAGTCCGGTTTTATCCCAGGCTTTTCCAGACCCAAGCCAGCTGGTCTTGGTGAGTTCCCAGTAGAACATCCCCATTGTCTCAGTGTGTGGGTGCACCCCTCGGAGTCCTGAGTTCCTTGCTCGTGTTCTCTCTCCTTCTGCTCCTGATTTGGACCTTGAGATTTCAGTCCTGTGCTCCAATGTGGGTCTCTGTCTCTGTCTCCTTTCATCGCTTGCTGAAGGTTAATATTCAGGAGGATGCCTGTATGTTTTTCTTTGGGTTCTCCTTATTTAGCTTCTCTAGGATCACTAATTATAGGCTCAATGTCCTTGGTTTATGGCTAAAAACCAAATATGAGTGAGTACATCCCATGTTCCTCTTTTTGGGTCTGGCTTACCTAACTCAGGATAGTGTTTTCTATTTCCATCCATTTGCATGCAAAATTCAAGAAGTCCTTGTTTTTTACTGCTGAGGAGTACTCTAATATGTATATATTCCATACTTTCTTCATCCATTCTTCCATTGAAGGGCATCTAGGTTGTTTCCAGGTTCTGGCTATCATAAACAATGCTGCTATGAACATCATAGAGCATATACTTTTGTTGTATGATAAGGCCTCTCTTAGGTATATTCCCAAGAGTGGTATTGCCGGGTCCAGGGGTAAGTTGATCCCGAATTTCCTGAGAAACCACCATACTGCTTTCCAAAGTGCTTGCACAAGTTCGCATTCCCACCAGCATTTCGTAAGAAGAGACCCTGGCCAGCAGGGAAACCTGAACCAGTTTTAAAAGACCCATTAGATAGCATCGATAGGAGGAGATGGGCAGACACCAAGGCAAAAATTCACCCAATAATCTCAAAAACAACATCAAAACACCAGAACCCAAGGATCTTACAACAGAAGTATTTGAACAACCTAACACAGAAGAAGTGGAAAAAAATTGACTTTATGAAAGCAATAGAGTCCCTTAAACAACATGTGAAAAACGCCCTTATAGAAATGGATGAGAAGTATAACAAAAAGTTTGAAGAAATGAGCAAATACGTACATGATACCCTGGGAAACCAAGAAAAAAATGATCAAACAGGTAAAGGAAACAGTTCAAGAATTGAAAACTGAAATGGAAGCAAGGAAGAAAACACAAACGAAGGACCAGTTGGATAGGGAAAATCTAGGTCAACGAGCAGAGCCTACAGTAACAAGCAGAATCAATAGAATACAAGAGATAGAGGAAAGAATCTCAGATTCTGAGGACACCATAGAGAAAATAAACACACAGATCAAAGAAAACAGCAAAGCCAACAAATTCTCATCACAAAGCATTCAGGAAATATGGGACACAATAAAAAGAACAAACCTGAGAATAATAGGAATAGAAAAAGGAGAAGAGTTACAGCTCAAAGGCCTAGAAAATATTTTCAACAAAATTATGGAAGAAAACTTCCCCAACATAAAGAAAGATATTCCTTTGAATATTCAAGAAGCATACAGAACACCAAACAGACTGGATCAAAGAAAAACATTCCCTCTCCATATAATAATGAAAACACTAAATACACAGGTTAAAGAAAGAATATTAAGAGCTGCAAAGGAAAAAGGCCAAGTAACTTATAAAGGTAAACCAATCAGACTTACACCTGACTTCTCTATGGAAAACATGAAAGCCAGAAGATCCTGGATAGAGGTAATTCAGAAGCTAAGAGACCATGGATGCAAGCCCAAACTACTATACCCAGCGAAGCTACTGTTCACTATCAATGGAGAAATCAAGACATATCAGGATAAGAACAAATTTAAACAATACGTAGCCACAAATCCAGCCCTACAGAAAGTAATAGAAGGAAAATCGCAACCCAAGGAACCCAACATTGCCAACACTGACTACAATAACTCAGGAATCTAGCGACCCTTCACCAGCACAACTCAAAGAAGGGAGACACACAAACTCTACTACCAAAAACAATAAGAATAACCAGAGTAAACAAACACTGGTCATTAATATCACTTAATATTAATGGGCTCAATTCACCTATAAAAAAGCACAGGCTAAGAGATTGGATATGAAAACAGGATCCAACATTCTGCTGTTTGCAAGAAACACATCTCAAACACAAAGACAGGCTTCTACTCAGAGTAAAGGGCTGGGAAAAGGCTTATCAAGCAAATGGACCTAAGAAAAGAGCAGGTGTGGCCATACTAATCTCTAACAAAACTGACTTCAAACTAAAATCAATCAGAAGAGATCGAGATGGACACTTTAAACTCATAAAAGGAACTATTTATCAGGATGAAGTCTCAATCCTGAATATCTATGCCCCTAATATAAAAGCACCCACTTATGTAAAAGAAATATTACTAGAACTCAAGGCAGACATCAAACCATACACACTAATAGTAGGAGACTTCAACACACCAATCTCTCCAATGGACAGGTCAATAAGATAGAAACCTAATAGAGAATTAAGAGAATTATTGGAGGTAATGAAGCAAATGGACTTAACAGACATCTATAGAACACTCCACCCAAATACGAAAAGAATATACCTTCTTCTCTGCAGCTCATGGAACCTTCTTGAAAATTGACCACATACTTGGAAACAAAGGAAACCTCCACAGATACAAAAAAAAAAATATCAGTGTCCACCTGTGTCTTATCAGATAACCATGGATTAAAGTTAGAAGGCAACAACAATGCTACCCACAGAAAGCCGACAAACTCATAGAAACTGAATAGTCAACTACTGAACCATACCTGGGTAAAGGAAGAAATTAAGAGAGAAATTAAAATATTCCTTGAATTTAATCAAAATAAAGAGACAACATACTCAAACCTATGGGACACAATGAAAGCAGTGCTAAGAGGAAAGTTTATAGCACTAAGTGCCCACTTAAAGAAAACGGAGAAAGCATACATCGGAGATTTAACAGCACACCTGAAAGCCTTAGAAAAAAAAGAAGCAATGCACCCAGGAGGAGCAGAAGATTGGAAATAATCAAACTGAGGGAGGAAATCAACAAAATAGAAACACAGAAAACAGTCCAAAGAATCAAGGAAACAAAAAGTTGGTTCTTGGAGAAAATCAACAAGATCGACAAACCCCTATCCAAACTAATTAAACAACAGAGAGAGAACACGATAATAAATAAGATCAGAAATGAAAAGGAGGACATAACCACAGACACAGAGGAAATTCAGAGAATCGTTAGATCTTACTACAAAAGCCTGTATGCCACATAACTGGAAAATACGAAAGAAATGAACTTTTTTTTTAGATAAGTACCATATACCAATGCTAAACCAAGACCAGGTGAACGATCTAAATTGATCTGTTAGTCGTGAAGTACTACAAACTGTTATCAAAAATCTCGCTTCCAAAAAAAGCCCAAGAACAGATGGTTTCATTGCAGAATTCTACCAAAACTTCCAAGAAGAGCTAATACCTATACTCCTTAATGTATTTCACAATATAGAAACAGAAGAGTCATTGCCAAATTCCTTTTATGAAGCTACAGTTACCCTATACCAAAACCACACAAAGACCCAAATAAGAAAGAGAATTACAGGCTTATCTCACTCATGAATATCGATGCAAAAATTCTCAACAAAATACTGGTAAACCGAATCCAGAGCACATTAGAAAAATTATCCATTATGATCAAGTAGGCTTCATCCCAGAGATGCAGAGCTGGTTCAACAAACAAAAATCTATCAATGTAATCCACCATATTAATAAACTGAAAGAAAAAACCATATGATCATTTCATTAGATGCTGAAAAAGCATTCGACAAAATTCAACACCCCTTATGATAAAGGTCTTGGAGAGACTAGGGATACAAGGGTCATATCTAAAAATAATAAAAGCTATTTACAGCAAGCAGACAGCTAACATTAAATTAAACAGAGAAAAACTCAAAGCCATCCCACTAAAATCAAGAACACGACAAGGATGTCCACTAGCTCCATACCTCTTCAACATACTGCTTGAAGTTCTTGCAATAGCAATAAGACAGCATAAGAGGATCAGGGGGATTCGTATTGGAAAGGAAGAAGTTAAACTTTTGTTATTTGCAGATGATATGATAGCATACATAAGCGACCCCAAAAACTTTACCAAAGAATTCTACAGCTGATAACACCTTTAGTAATGTGGCAGGATACAAGATCAACTCCAAAAAATCAGTGGCCTTCCTATACAGTAAGGATAAGGAAACAGAGAGGGAAATCAGAGAAGCATCACCTTTCACAATAGCCACAAATAACATAAAATACCTTGGGGTAACTCTGACCAAGGAAGTCAAAGATCTATATGACAAGAACTTTAAGTCTTTGAAGAAAGAAATTGAAGCAGACACCAGAAAATGGAAGGATCTCCACTGCTATTAGATTGGGAGGATCAACATAGTAAAAATGGCAATTCTAGCAAAAGCAATCTATAGATTCAATGCAGTCCCCATCAAGGTCCCATAAAAATTCTTCACAGATCTAGAGAAGACAATAATCAACTTTATATGGAAAAACAAAAAACCCAGGATAGCCAAAACAAACTTATACAATAAAGGAACTTCTGGAGGCATTACCATCCCTGACTTCAAACTCTATTACAGAGCTACAGTATTAAAAACAGCTTGGTATTGGCATAAAAACAGAGAAGTCGACCAATGGAATCGAATAGAAGACCCTGACATTAACCCACAAACATATGAACACCTGATTTTTGATAAGGGAGCTAAAAGTATACAATGGAAAAAAAGAGAGCATCTTCAACAAATTGTGCTGGCAAAACTGGATGTCAACCTGTAGAAGAATGAAAATTGATCCATATCTCTCGCCATGCACAAAACTCAAGTCCAAATGGATTAAAGACCTCAATATCAGTCTGAACACACTGAACCTGATAGAAGAGAAAGTAGGAAGTACTCTACAATACATGGGCACAGGAGACCACTTCCTACGTATAACCCCAGCAGCACAGACATTAAGGACCTCATTGAATAAATGGGACCTCCTGAGACTGAGAAGCTTCTGTAAAGCAAAGGACACTGTCACTAAGACACAAAGGCAACCCACCAACTGGGAGAAGATCTTCACCAACCCCGCAACTGACAAAGGTCTGATCTCCAAAATATATAAAGAACTCAAGAAACTAGATCGTAACAATCTAGTCAACCCAATTATAAAATGGGGCACTGAGCTGAACAGAGAATTCTCAACAGAAGAAGTTCAAATGGCCTAAAGACACTTAAGGTCATGCTCAACTTCCTTAGCAATCAGGGAAATGCAAATCAAGACAACTTTAAGATACCATCTTACACCTGTCAGAATGGCTAAAATCAAAAACACCAATGATAGCCTTTGCTGGAGAGGTTGTGGAGAAAGGGGAACACTCATCCATTGCTGGTGGGAATGCAAACTTGTGCAACCACTTTGGAAAGCAGTGTGGCAGTTTCTCAAGAAATTCGGTATCAACTTACCCCTGGACCCAGCAATACCACTCTTGGGAATATACCTAAGAGAGGCCTTATCATACAACAAAAGTATATGCTCTACTATATTCATAGCAGCATTGTTTGTAATAGCCAGAACCTGGAAACAACCTAGATGTTCTTCAATGGAAGAATGGATGAAGAAAGTATGGAATATATACATATTAGAGTACTACTCAGCAGTAAAAAACAAGGACTTCTTGAATTTTGCATGCAAATGGATGGAAATAGAAAACACTATCCTGAGTTAGGTAAGCCAGACCCAAAAAGAGGAACATGGGATGTACTCACTCATATTTGGTTTTTAGCCATAAACCAAGGACATTGAGCCTATAATTAGTGACCCTAGAGAAGCTAAATAAGGAGAACCCAAAGAAAAACATATAGGCATCCTCCTGAATATTAACCTTCATCAGGCGATGAAAGGAGACAGAGACAGAGACCCACATTGGAGCACCGGACAGAAATCTCAAGGTCCAAATCAGGAGCAGAAGGAGAGAGAGTACGAGCATGGAACTCAGGACCGCAAGGGGTGCACCCACACACTGAGACAATGGGGATGTACTATCGGGAACTCACCAAGGCCAGCTGGCCTGGGTCTGAAAAAACCTGGGATAAAACCGGACTCGCTGGACATAGTGGACAATGAGGACTACTGAGATCTCAAGAACAATGGCAATGGGTTTTTGATCCTACTGCACGTACTGGCTCTGTGGGATCCTAGGCAGTTTGGATGCTCACCTTACTAGACCTGGATGGAGGTGGGATTGGGGGAGGGGAAGTGAAATGGGAGGCGGTGGGGGTGAAGAAACAGAAATCTTTTATAAATAAACAAAAACATAAAAAAAATTGAAATCAAAGCCCTCTTAGCTAGACTAAGGGGAAAAACATAAATAAATAAAATTAACAGTAAAAGAGGAGATATTACAAGAGGTACCCCAGATAATAAGAATGTTCATGAGGGACTATTATAAACAGTTTTATACCAAAGAATGAGCAGCCTAGAGGAAATGGACAACTTTCTTGAAAGAATACAATCTGTGATATTTAAATAAGAAGGAAGTAGAAGCATGGAGTGAAAACTTAGCAAATGACTAAGAAACTGATCTAAGACATTCCAGCAAAGGCAAGCCCATGATCACATGACTTTACAGCTGCATTCTAGAAACTATTCTAGGGAGAATTAAATTCAATCTTGCTGAACTCTTCCAAAACATAAAAGTAAAAGAATAGTTCCAAACATACTGCTTGAGGCCAACGCCACCTTAATGCCTAAGCCAGATGAATACAAGAAAAATAAAACTACAGGCCAAGCACTCTGATAATAATTGATGCAGAAAGCTTCAATAAAATATCAGCCAAGTGAATTCGACAACAATACGAAAGATTGTACAACATAACCAAATGGAATTTCTACTTGGCATATCAGTCTATTCTAACATATGAAGATCAATCAGCAAAATTTTTCACAGGAACAAAATGAAATATTAAGACCACATGAGCAACTCAATTGACACGGATACAAAAGCATTAAACAAATGCCGTATTCTTTCTTGCTTAGAAGAAATTATCAATAATGAAGATATAGAAGTTAGTTTCCTAAACATAATAATATCAATTTATAAAAAGTGCACAGTTTACATTATAATCAATTATGAAAAACTAAAAGTGTGTACACTAAGGTCCAGTTTAAAATAAGAACCCTATCTTCAATAATACCACACTTTCCCCACATAGTTCTGGAAGTGTTAGCCAGAATGATTGGACAAAAAATAAACAAAATCATTTACACTGGAAAGAAAGAAGTAAAATTATGTCCACCTTGAAGTAACATAGTTATGTAAATATTAGCACCTGGAAGGATCCCTACAAAACCTGCTATGCATTCAGTAAACTCTCTGGAAACAAAATCAACGTACAAGTATCATAGACTTCAAAACTGGGGTTTAAACTCTGAGCATCACATAGATTAAACATTAATTCTGCTACTGAGTGTGCGTCATCCCCAATTATTAATATGTTAATATACAAACATTATCAACCTAAAGGGATATCAACAAATAATTCCATTAATAATTACTTCAAAAATACTAATGAAGCAAAAATAAACTTTATCCAAGAGGGTAAAAGATCTTTATATTTATTTTTTTTTGAGGTGGTCAGTACAGTTCTATATTCTTTTTATTTATTTATTTTTTTATTGAGAAAAGGAAGAAAAAAAATAAGTTTCCACCTCCTCCCATTTCCCTCCCCCTCCTCCCACCCTTCTCCTCCTCCTCCCACCCTTCTCCCCCTCCTCCCACTCCTCTCCCCCGCCCTCTCCAGTCCAAAGAGCAGTCAGGGTTCCCTGCCCTGTGGTAAGTCCTAGGTCCTTCCCCCTCTGTCCATATCTAGGAAGGTGAACATTCAAACTGGCTAGGCTCCCACAAAGCCAGCACATTGCGTAGGATCAAAACCCCGTGCCATTGTCCTTGGCTTCTCATCAGCCCTCATTGTTTGCCATGTTCAGAGAGTCCAGTTTTAACCCATGGTTTTTTAGTCACAGTCCAGCTGGCCTTGGTGAGCTCCCTGAGGAGCAGAAGGAGGGAGAACATGAGCAAAGACGTCGGGACCACGAGGGGTGCACCCACCTACTGGGACAGATCTTTATATTTAAACATCACAAATCACTCATTGATGAAAGGCCTTGCGAAAGATACATATAATTAGGGACATATCATTTGTCATGGAACAAAGAGATATTTTTGAATCTTAATTTTTATATTTCAAAATTTTAATTTTAATGTTTAATCAAAATAGAACAATATTGTTTTGCCTCCTCCCTTTTCTTACTCCAGCCCTGCCCAACTGCCTTCTCTTGAGCAATGTCTTGGTCAATGTTCTTTGACTGTGAAGAGACATCATGACCACGGCAATTTTTATAAAGGAAGGTATTCAATTGGGGCTTGTTTACAGTTTCAGAGGTTTAGTCAATGAACACAATGTCAGGTATGGCAGACATGGTGCTAGAGAAGGAGCTGAGAGTTCTACATTTGGTACTACAGGAAACAGGAAGAAAGAGACACTGGGTCTGTCCCTTTTGGGCTTTCAAACCTCAAACTCATCACTAGTGGCACATTTCCTCCAGCAAGTCCTCACCTACTTACTGATCCCTCCAAAGTTGTGACACCCTCTGATGACAAAGCATTCAAATCTATGAGCCTATGAGGTTCACTCTTATTCTAACCACTGCAAAAACTTCCATGCTTCCCACTCTTAAGTTAATAGCTTATACTGTTTGTTCACATACCATGGTGGTTTGAATAAGGATGAGTACCATAGGTTCATATATTTAAATGTTTGGTTCCCAGTTATTGGACTGTTTAGGAAAGATTGGGAGGTATGGTCTTTTTGGAGTATGAGGTGGGCTCTGAGGCACAGTGGCTCTTTGCTCTCTCTATGCTTGTAACTTGCAGATAAAATGTGAACTCGAAACTATTTCTCCAGCACTTTGCTTACCTGTCTGCTGTCATGCATCCTGCCAAGACGATCATGAACTAAGCCTCTGAAACTATAGCAGCTCCTAATTAAATATCTTCTTTTATAAGTTCACTTGTCATGACATTTCTTCATAGCAATAGTGAATTAAGACTCATACATACATATACTTATATATGTATGTGACAATAATAATCCAGGAACACTTTTAAAAGTCTGCAATAACCAAAGTTATATGTTGTCCTAGTGGAATCACTATCAGGATCCCAAAGAGTGTAGTGAGGTATAATTAATATGAACAAAACATGTGTGAAGTTCCCAAAGAACTTCTAAGCTGTTTTTTCTCAATCAGTAGACATTTTAAAGGTATATTTAAAATTTTAAAAATATAATTTTGGTATTTCTTTTAGGATTTTATGCAATACATTCTGATCATATTCACCCCCAAACGTCTCCTAGTGTGCACTTCCACTTTATTGACTACTACCTTGACTCCAATTGGTACTGTCCATATACCTCTGGGTGTCAGACAGTCTACTAGAGCATAGTCAACCTGTCAGAAGTCACAGCCTTGGTGAAAACTAGATCACTCTTCTGAAAGCAAACAACTGCTCCTTGCTCTACTGTTAGAAGTGGAAGCTCATAACCCCTTTCTCCTCTATGTTAAGATGCCAACAGACTTGATCTTTTGCATACAACCATGATTGCTCTGAGTTTATGTGTATAGAGACACCATAATGTCCAGAATGCACTGTTTTGTTCCAGTCTTTTCCAACCTCTGGCTCTAATAAGCTATCAGTTCCTTCTTCCATAGTGGTCCCTGAGCCTTGGGGATGGGGCACTCTAGTTGTCCTATTTGTGGCTGAGCTCTTCGGTCACTGAATCTCTGTGCTTTGGGCAGTTGTGACCGTGTACTGCAAAGAGAAAATTTCCTGATGAGGTCAAAGAGCTGCACTAATATAGAGGTAGACAGAAATAAATTTAGAAAACAATATTATATCATAAAATTGAACAGAGAATATGGCTGACATGAAATTCAATGAAAGGTTCGAATGTTTTTTTGTGGAACATTTTGAAGCTACAATGGCCTTTGTAGATGTCCCTGGCAGAAGGGGGATGTCAAGGCTTTGGATGCACTCATTGATCAATTATTGAATGAATGCCACCCCAGAAGGAAGTCCCTGCAGTGAGACGGCTCAGTGTCACCAAGGTAGTCCCTGTAGCAGCCTTATAATACTGACTTGTCTGCCAATCTCTGTTCAAGCAATAGAAAGGGTCTTTAATTCCAAAATAGGAACACAGGTGACATGTACTAGAAGTCACTTCAGAAAAAAATTTTGAAAGGAACTCCTTGCTCTCCTTTGTCATTCTTTTCAGCGTTTCTCCCAGATGGCTCTGACCCTGTGTGAAATGCACGTCTTTACCTAGAGAGTACATGTCACTCTCCTCTTTCTGTCACCTTAACCAAAACCAGAAAGAAAGTCACACAGATTTTGATAGTGCAGCTTGACTTCTTTTTTATAGAAAGACAAGCTTTTACTTAAATAAAGGGATGTTTTGGTACATGAGTGTTTTCTAAATGTTTCTGATCCTCCTCCATAAAAATCTAGCACAGAGATTAATATAATATGGAACCAATAGCTAATACCCCTGGCCTTTGGAAATGAGGCTGCATTTAAAACTGAATTAAGGAAGCATGGTTTTCATACTGAACACTTTGTCATCATTAAGAGTATCTATTATGCTCCTATTTTCTAAGAAACATCATTTACATGTGGCCTTTTTAATACCAGTTGGAAATTTCAAAGTAAGGCTATCCAACATCTCAGCAAAGAGATACAATCTATGAACAATTTGAATAACATTGGCTGTCTCTCCTTGTATGGAAGGAGACTTAGAACCTCAAGAAATAAGATCTTACATGGAATAAAAACAGGTCTCGTCACCATTTCTATCCCTTATTTCTGTTCTGGTTATGAACTCATGAGATAGATATAAGTTTCTTCTTCAGGAGGGTTCTCATTTCCCTTTCCCTAGCTACACTTGCTACCCCTCATCTGGAGGCTGCAGAGATTGCTCAGAAGAGTTCTTATCACTATTGAAGAGGCCCCAGCTGCTTTCCAGATCCCATGCCACACGTCTAACAATCACCTGTAAGTCCAGCTCCAGGAGACATGAGATCCCTTCTTTTGCAGGCATCTGCACTCATATGCACAAACCCACATACTAAAGCACCCATATCCACATAATTGAAAATAAAATGTAAAACCTTTCAAAAAGATATTCTTCTGCTGGCTAAATGCATGAAGACAATTTTCTGTTCATCTCTTTTAATGCCTTTAAAATATGTTTACAAGTGTGTAATCTAAGGCTCTGGAAGCTTGGGAGAATTTCCTGAGGTCTTTTCCAGTAGGCCATGGAGCTAATGTCACATTTGTCTGAATACAGAACTTTCTCCATGGACATGCCTCATAAATAGAATTCAAATTCAAAAACCCTTCAAATATCAATTATCCCTATTATGTTTTGAATTATGTACTCCCTCCTACCAAAATATAATATGGTGAAGTCCTCTAGAACCTCAAAGTGTAAATTTGTTAAGAAATGGGATTGCTATTCAGTCATCAGTTAGAAACAACTCAAATTGGAAATGAATCCTTAACACAAAAAGATTAGGGTTCTCAAAAGAGCAGGGGGATTTAGACTCAGCTGAAATGTAAGGGTATATGAATCAGAGGGACGTTCAAATTTTATATGCTGCCATAAACCAAAAAGAAAAAAATAGAGTCCACCAAGCTGGAATTGTTAGGGAAAACTTTCCTGAGAACCTTGTAATAGAATGTGACCTCTCTCAAACCTTGATACTTCTAATCACCAATCTATGAAAAAATAATGTCTCTGGTAAGTCACCATCCATGAAACAGCACTTTGCTGACACCACCTACTAAAACGTCTAAGGCTTTGAAATGAGGAATACCTGCATGATGACGACTACTTCTCAACATTATGTGATGATATCTGAATCAGGCGCCTGCTTTGTGACCTTAATGTCCTCCACCATGCTCATTCTCTGGTGTCACTTGTACTTGGTACACAGGCTATGTATTAATACTTGGACTTTAAGTATTGTGGTCTTTTCAGTATCTTTTATTTATTTATGGAATGAATATATTATGCCAGGCACTGAGGACAGGAAGAACTTCAATTCACTCCAGTGCTTATGCTAAGGGTACTGTTCCTCCATAGGCTTTGTATGTATTGTGAGCCATGAGAAAGGAACAACAGTGTACCCGTTTCACAGATTATAAATTAAGTCACAGATAAATGAAGTGACTTTTTTAAGTTCAAGCACTGACCAGTATTGGAAGCAGAAGCTGAACCAGCATACACTGGCTCCAGGGTTCACTGGCTTAATGACTGAGGTTTCCTGTCTTGAGAGGAAATAGTTCGTGCTTTAAGAGTAATACAACTTCTTGAGAAAGCTAGAACATTAAAGAAAGTACTTTATATGTGAATGAGCATAATGGTGTAAATGGTTGTAAATGATCAGAAGGAAATTAAACAGCATTAGGAGAGAGCCTGAGGATCAGGTTCCCTGGAGAAGAGATACTTATACTGATACTTGATGAGGGAGTAACATTTCTTCAGGTCAAGAGAGGAGATAAGACTTTTAGGGAAAGAAAATAGCATATACAAGTTCTTATAGTAGATTCAAACCAGACATTTCCCTCTTCTTTATTCTTCAAGTCTAACTACCCAGTTCACTAAGCCCATTTCTGAATGTCGATATATCTCTCTGCTTGTCGAGGGCTATTTCTACGCAGCAGTATTGTCTCCTTGCTGCTTTCCTCAGACATAATGCCAAACAATACCTAAAGTTACAATTTATATGAACATTTCTTTCCTTCTCTCCCTCCTTCCCTCTCCCCTCAACTTCCTCCCTCCGCCCCCCCCCATCTATCTGTGTGTGTGCATGTCTGTTCCTCTCCATCTCATTCTCTCCCTCCATCCTCTCCCATCTGTATGTGTAACAGGAGGAGCTGCTTGTTGAGGCTTGTGCCTGCCCGGTTCCCACAGTTGTTAGGTCCCAAAGCAAGTCACACAGAGTTCTCCATAACTTATAAACTGATTTGCCCATTAGGTCAGGCTTCTTGTTAATTCTTATAACTTAATTAACCCATTATCCTTATCTATGTTAGCCACATGGATTGGTACCTTTTTCAGTGAAGCAGGTCACATCCTGCTTCTTTGGTGTCTGTCTGTACAGGACTGGAGAGGAGCTTCATTATTCCAGGAATACTCCTGTTCTCTTTGCCCTGCCTCTACTTCCGGTCTGGTTGTCCTGCCTATACTTCCTGCCTGGCTACTGACCAATCAGCATTTATTTAAAACATAATTGACAGAATACAGAATTGTCCCACACCGTGTGTGTGTGTGTGTGTGTGTGTGTGTGTGTGTGTGTGTGTGTGAGCACGTGCATGTATGTCTGCTCCCCCACCTCTCTCCCAAATTTTTTCCACAGGATGTCCTGACACCCGACATGGAATCTCAAGTACTTGCAATGATACTCTGGACTTAGAGGCCTCGGACTGTCTGGCATCCTTCCTTCAGCTCTGATCATAAAAATCCATACTCCCTGTCATTGCCTTCAGAAAAGAGTTCCTTAGCAAACTTCTAGAAAACGTGATCAAATTCTAGACTTTGCTGTGCAACCCACAGGAATGAGCTTGCAACCAACTCTTAATCTTTCATAATCCTGTCTTTTTAGACCTCACTGATCACCTAAATTGCTCATTTGAAAAGTTGAGAGTCCATCTAGTTCAACACTAGTGCTGGTGAAACATAAATTTTAGAGAACTTTTAGAGATTCTGAATCCATATGTCTGGCAGAGCCTAAGAATGTATATTCAAGACATGTGCCAACAGGAGACAACTTCCTGAACAGATCACCAATAGTGCAGGAACTAAAACAAAAATATTAATAAATTGGAATTCATGAAACTATAAAGCTTCTGTAAGGTAAAGGACACTGCCAAAGGGCAAAACAGCCTACATAAAGGGAAAAGATCTGCACCAATCTCACATCTGATAGAGGGCTGATTTCTAAAATAGATAAAGAACTCAAGAAACTGGATATCAAAAAAAACAAATAATCCAATTAAAACTGGGTGCAAATCTAAACAGAGAATTCTCAACAGAGGAATCTCAAATGGCCAAGAAACACTTAATTAAATGTTCAACATTCTTAGCCATCAGGGTAATATAAATCAAAACTACTCTGAGATTCTGTTTTATTTCTGTCAGAATGGCTAAGTTCAAAAAGACAGGTGAAAGCTCATGCTGGACAGGATGCTGGACAAAGGAAAACACTCCTCTATACTGCAAATTTGTACAGCCACTTGGGATATCAATATTGTAGTTTCTCAGAAAATTGGGAATCAAACTACCTCAAGTTTAAGCTGTTACACTCCTGGCCATATACACAATAGAGCCTCTACCATGCCAAAAGGACACTTGCTTAACTATTTTCATAATAGCTTTTTCTTTGTAATAACTAGAAGCTGGAAACAACCTAGATGTCCCTAAACCAAGGAATAGATAAAGAAAATATAGTACCCCAGAATCTGGAAACAACCTAGATATTCCTCAACTGAAGAACAAATTAAGAAAATGGGATACATTTACATAATAGGGTATTTCTCATCTATTAAAAACAATGACATCATGAAATTTGCCAGCAAATGGATGGAACAAAAAGAGATCATCCTGAGTGAGGCAATCTAGACTCAGAAAGAAAAACATGGTATTTCCTCACTTATAGGTAGATATTAGCCATAAAGTAAAGGATAACCATGTTTCAGACCCAAAGAAGCTAAGTAACAAGGAAGGCTCAAGGGGGAATACATGAATTTCACTGTGAAGGAAAAATAGAATAGAAATCCCAGGTGGATGGGTGTAGGGGTCTGATGAGGGGTCATGGGAACAGGGGGGATCAGGTTGGGGGAGAACAGAGAGAGAGAGTACTGGGAAAGACGATTGGAATCAGGGGCATCTCTGGGATGAACTGGAAACTCAGTGTAATGCAAACTCCCAGAAATCTATGAGGGTGACCTTAGTTAAGACTCACAACAATAGAATATTTGGAGCCTGAACCAGCAATCTCTTATACTAGACAAAACTTCCAGTAGAGGGATATGGATGAATCCAAACCAACCACATAACCTTTGACCTATAATATGCTCTGACTAAAGATATATATGCTGGGATAAAGAAGACATAAAAATTATGGGAGTGGTCAACCAATGACTGGTCCAGCTTGAGATGTATGCCCATGAGAGAGACCCCAACCCTGACATTATATGGAGGTCTAGAACCCAGAGAATGGACTGCACAGAGACCTAGGAAAGAACCAAATATGACTTGCAAAATATGTCAATGAAATGAATCCTAATAATATTCTGCTATACTCATTGATCATTGCCTAGCTCAATTGCCATCAGCTGAAGAAAATAGATGCAGAGTCCCATATTCAAACATAAGGCAGAGACCTTAAGGTAATCTTGTGAAAGATGGGGAGGAAGGATTACTGGAGCTATAGGGGTCAGGTCATGGACATAACAAGAAAATCTCAAGAATCAATTAATCTGGGCTCATAGGGGCTCACAGAGCTTGGGCCACCAATCAGAGAGCCTGCATGGGACTGACCTAGGCCCTCTGCACATATGTTACAGTTGCTTAGCTTGGTATCTTTGTGGGATTCCTACAGAGGGAGCAAGGCCTGTCTAACTGTTACCTCCTACTGGGTTGCTGTGTCAAGCCTTAATAAGAAAGGAGATGCCTTGTCTTACAGCAACCTGGTATACCGTGACTAGGTAATATATATTAGAGGTCTGCCCTCTACTGAAGAGAAAGGAGGAGGAGTGAATGGGTTAAGAGATAAAAAAAAAAAGATTGGAAGGATGGACTGAAAGGAGAGGAGGGAAGAAATATAAGATGTGATATTGCTGGGAAAAAAAGAAATTCATTAATTAAAACAATAATGTGGCAAAATGAGCATGGTACTAATATCAAAAAGCAAGTATAGGCCAGATTTGGACATGGGGGTTTATATCCTCCCAATAGAGAGCAAAAAACATTCTCTCCATCTATAGTTAAAGAGATGTGTGGAGCCAGCTACAGCCCAAACTTCTCAATCTCTGGCAACTTAGTAAAATGTCTGTTCAAAGGATACAATGTAAAAAAACAAAGGGGAAAATAGAAATAAACAAGGAGACCTTGGGAAGCATGATTTATGTACCTGGATCTAATTATATCCAAAGCAAGCATTACTGTTTTAAAAATACTAACAATTGCCAAACCTGGTACTCATTATTACCCATTACCAACTTTACAATGCACATTTTTTATTCAAATGAGATTTAAGCATTTTTGTATCCATGATAATAAATTTATGACCTTCAACCCCTTGTTAGATCAACTCTGTGTCTGTTCCTCTCTGTTCTATTGGAATGGGCAGGCTTGGGAAAGATAGAAAAGAATTGGCAATCACTCCCGCAGCTTGCACCTCTTCCTGGGCCTCTCTCCCTCTGTGTGCTCATCCTTAAAGCCTCCACCTTCCCAATACTTCGCACATCTCTATCTCTCAATATTGCTTAGCTTACATTTATATGTTTAAGAATATTTTTCTTATCAAAAAAGCAAGCTAAATTTGACCTATATTATATAATCATGATACTAGCTTTAATGATCTCACAAATATATAAAGAGTTATTTAGTGCATATCTTTTCTATCAAAATGCAATTGTCCCGGTATGGATATTAAATCTTGTTTTAAACTTAATTATAAAAAATAAGTAAGTTGAATTTCACCACATCAAAACGTTGACATATGAAACATCTACTGTCAACCATAAAAAGGCAATACAAAATGGGAGGACATATGTGCAAATGATATACTTGAGTGCTATTCTGAAGTGATATACTACATGTGCTATTCTGGGATTATTAGTTAATATACGTAAAGAACTTCTACACATCTAAATAGAACAGCAATGAAGCTAGGACCATGTTCACTGTTCATAACTATTGGGATATACAAACCAAAACCTTAACGAGATATTTAGTATCAATTGCATGACTATTTAAAATGGGAAAATATTAAACAAAATGTGAAGATAAAGGAAGGCTTTTGCACTGTTGGTGAGAATACAAAATGGCAGAACTGCTATAAAAATAATAGATAATTCTCAAAAATCTTGATTATAGGATTGCCTTATGAACCAGCAACTCAACTTTATACTTAGAAGAACCAAGATCAGACACTGGAAGAGACATAAATTCACCTCTGTAGGTAAACTCAAGACAGTCAAAGAATGGAAGCAATTACCTTACACAGCATTAGTGGACAACCAGAAACTGTTACATAGAATAAATGGAATGCAATGTCATTAAAAGAGAAGTAACTTCTGACTCATAGAACAAGTGGATATACCAGAAGGCATTATGCTAAGTAATGTAGCCCCAAAGGGAAGATCTTGTATAATTCTACTTATATGAAATATCTAAAGTAGTTGAACTTAAAGAGATGAATATTAGAATAGTACTTTATAGGCCACAGAGAGGAAGTAATACTATTTAAAGGCTGCAGAGAGTTCTTTGGGAAAGTTGAAATCTTTCCAGAGATAGTCAGTGGCAGACAGTTATATAAAAAATTGAAATTTATTTAATATCACCTAATTGTACAATTAAAATTATTATAATACACTTTATGCCATGTGTATGTCACTACCAAAAGAATAGTCAATCACACACTCCTATATAATAGTTTCCCTGTTGCTGCTCAACAAATACTGTTAAATAAATAGTGAATGAATAAAAATAATCAGTCAATAAAATTATTTTTTAAAAGATGTTAAGCAGAACTTGAATATTGACTCAGAAGGAAAGGCACTCCAAATTTTAAAATTTCCAAATAAGTTATAAAGTCAGATGCAACACAGACAGAGACAGAGATAGACAGACAAAGAGAGAGAGGGGAATATGTAACCAAACATATCACCAGAAGAGAAGCTTGTGGGTTCAGTCCATTAATTGTGGTTATTTTGGGGGTAAAATTATGGTTGATGGACTTTGAGTTCCTCCTTTATATACTTTGGTCCTAGCAGAATGTCTTAAAATGAGCATACATTACTTCTTATATTAATAAGCAATCGATAGCTATATTTTCATTTTGAAGAAAGTAGATATGGTGCCTAAAATGCAGTGTGCAACTTTTGATGTGGTCTGGCTAAAGCAGATTGGAGATGGATATCATTTATGAAGCCTAGAATATGGAACTTCTAATTTAAGGTGAATGCATCATATGCCAATCTCCCGACTAGGCATTTTGAGCAGTGGGTTAATTATGGAAAGGTAATTACTCCCACTACCTGACAACCCACTCTGTTTATTCTGTGGGGAGGGAGGAATGGAGCATGATTTTCAATACAAAACAAAGAATTAGAAGGGTGGAGCTTTAAAAGACTAAGCTTAGAAGTAACCTTTTGTGGTTTGACTATTTTAACTGTCCCTCATCCATCCCACATATTGCTCACAAGTTTGTCTAACACGGAAACCCGACCCAGGAAAATCAGGCCTCAGATGGAAAGTGAGAGGTGCCATTCAGCTAGAAGGAAGCATGTTATTGCTAGTGAATCATATCCGGTGGAAGCTAAGGGAAACTTGTGTCATCTTTTGCCTTTCCTTTGTCACTATGGGGCACGAAGTTCACCTGGAAGTCAAGGATGAGACTCTAAAGCCTGTTGTGGAGAAAATGATTGGGCAAACACAGTGGTTTCTTCAACTGTGCCTTGGGTCTTAATGAATGGGAAGAGACTAGTCTATGAAAACAGGCTTGTCTGTAGTTTGCCTGGGAAAAGGGTTTGGGGAGAGAAGGTTATCACCAGGAAGTCAAGTACACAGTCTTAGTTTCCCATCTACATTGACTGGCTCTGTAGCTGTGGTAAATCCAGCACACAGTTCTAGTTTCGCATCTCCGTTGACAGGCTATGTAGCTATAGTAAAGTTAGTTTAAACATTTGCTTCCTCTTTGAACTGAGGAGACTTTTCTCAAGATTTCTCATGCTTATTAGTTCAGAGACAACTACTAAATTATTCTTCATCATCCATATAAGAATTGGCCATATTAGCCTACAGACACACAGCACACACACACACACACAAAAAGGGGCGGGCAGCATGAGAGAGAGACAGCGTGAGGGAGGGTAATTTAGCATGAGCAAAACTGCTTTCCCACCCCCTTGGCATATGTGTTATGCCAGTCCTTTGTGAAAAGTGTTTATAACTCCTGATGCTCTGAGTCATCCGAGCATAGGGCTTTCATTTCAGAAGCACCTGCCTGAGCAACAGCACATACTTGATGTGCATTTCTGAAAATGTGGGAGTTTTCAAAGTATTCTCAAGCACCGGTCCAAGGGAAAAAGCAAGAGGAAATGAGCAAGTCCTGCTGGTTAATATTTGAAAATACACAATTATTAGGAAGACCTGCCGGGAATGTGGGTTGGGAGAATTTGTTTACCTCAGACAATGTGTTTCTAAGTCATGGGAATTTGCCTTCCTCCATATTTCCTGTGTACACTTCTATTCAATCCCCTGCTGCTTTCACCAAAGACTTCCACTAGTCCCATTACAACAGCTTCATACGAGGTTTCTCCCTCCTTCGTTAGTCCAAAATTTGTTGCTATTGTTGCCTTGTTTGCTTTGCTTTTGTTTCAGAATCATCGATGACTTCTTACTTCCTACTATTTGATCTTGTCACACAGTTCTTCTCATCTTGTTTCAAGTCACAGACTTTTTAATATCCACCTGACTTTTGCTTTTAAATTGTTTTCTCTTTTGTCATATTTTTAATAAGTTGTGGGTAATATCATCTCCATGAAATATTCCTGTAAGAGTATCAACTGCTGTTGAGTCCATCTTCTAGTCATCTGAACCCTAGTCCACTTGGCTGTTTCTTTTCATGGAGACATTCTGTCTCTCACCTGCTTGAGACAGAAAAGTACTGGGAAAGCTGTGCCCGGACTGGGAAAGCTGATATAGGACCCAGAAATGTTTATGTTCCTCGTCCTACAGGCAGATCTATTTAACATTCATTCAGGATGTTTTTAGTGAGTGCCAAGAACTGTGTTACTTGGGGTTCTCGTTAAAAGCTTAATTCCAAGGCCATACAGAGTCCTCCTCTTCCTTCATCTTATTCAACCACATCAGCCACATTATTGTTCCATAAACATATGGGGGCATGTTTCCTCCTTGTTTTGTGTTTTCTCTTCCTATCTCAAATAGTCTTTCTCTTAATCCCAACCTGCCACATCCTTTACCTCATTCGGAGGTTTGTTTTAATCCTGCTTCCATTGCCTGAACACTTCTGAGAACATAAGACACAGTTATAAACACATACCCCTACTGATCTGTTCTATCCTGTTTTATTTTTCTCTTATTCCATGCTTTGTCTTTTTATTTATTTTATGATTCTGCCACAAGAATGTTAGCTGTGTTGTTGGTTGCTGTACCCTTAAACCTAGGAAACATGTAACTAATAGGAACCTCTGCTAATTGGGGCTTACTGATTAAATAACTAGATACAATGCTACAGTCTTTCCTATCTTGTTTCTTTTGGACCACTGAGGATGTGGCAGGCTGCATGCCCCATTGAAGTGAGCTAGAAGAGCAACAGAGGCAACTCACTCATACAAGCAGTGCTAGGGACGATGTGTTGGAGGAGTGAGAATATGAGCAGAGTGATCAAACCATGATGGGGATGCACACTGAAACAGTCTAATAGGAACTCACCAACTCCAGCAGGACTGGGAAAAAAGCAGCATAGGGCCAAACTAGTTCCTCTAAATGTGGTTGATAGTTGCATTCTGGGTCAGTCTCAGGGGTCACTGGAATTAGCATGAGGATTTATTTCTACTGTTTGGACTGGCTTTGGGGGATTCTATTCTCATTAGATGGATACCTTGCTTAGCCTATATATAGTAAGGGGGGGCACTTGACCTTCTCCAAAGGAATGTGCTTACCCTTTCTGAGAAATGGATGTGGGGTGGGATCTGGGATAAGTGAAGGGAATGGGAGGAGAGGAGGAAGTAGGAACTTGGATTGAGTATGTATAATGAAAAAACAAAGATAGCTTGTTTTCCTTTTTAAAAAAATAAAAAAGTAACAAATAAAGAAATCATCAAAGATTGTCTGAAGACACAGTGACTTGATTTTGCATTTCTGATTTGTGCACCTCTTATTTTTATCATTCCCATATTAGATCCTTGAAGCCCATGTCCACAGCCCATGTGTCATTTTGTTGCCACTACCTTCTGGCCTGCCATTTCTGTTACAGGCTCGGAAGGAAAGCAGTTGGGATAAAATGCTTGGTGGGTGAATGAATAGGTGCTGAAGCAATACATAAGCCCATAGTTCCTTCCCACAATAAGTGTTATAAATGTCAATGATGATTTGGCTGTTAGATAATTGTGTTTTCTTGTTATCCATTTAGCTGGCACTGGAGGAGGGATTTCAAGGTCATTCACTTCTTGATGTATGGCGTGATAAAAGCAGGCGTCTGCCCATGAGAAGCAGTTCTCCGTAAAGCTATTCTGAGAAAAACAGGTCCAGTAAGCTGAGCTCACTCCCATTACTGGAGATGTCTCTAAATTTATTACTGGAAGTGGTATTAAGAGGAGTGTTGAAAAAACCTGGTTTTGGTTTGTTAGTGGTGATTTGGAAGCATGATGCCATCTAAGACAGTGAAACCTTGTTGTTCCAATCTGCCTAGTGGAAGACTCAGTTTGTGCTGCGTTTCAAAAGACATACAGATGACGATATTTCAGAGAAATCAACAAGGAAACCAAATTCTAGAAAGGAAGTTGATTTAATCACACAGCTTCATCAAGATGGAAGCTTAAACTAAAACCTACACCTATATTTTGTGTTTGTGTTACTTGTAACAAAGGAAGTTGGAAGATATAGGTCTATGTATTTTGCGTGGCCATCTCATATAACACAAAATGTGATCTTTTTCTCCAATGAGAGGATTCTAATTACATAATACTTGGAGCAAATTTCTCCCTACTGTTAAATATAGTATGCATCTCAGTCAAAGGGCAGAAGGCTACCATGTTCTATATGGTGCATGCATACAGGCACACACACATGTAAACACACATGCACACACACACACCACAGCATTTTTAAATCCCACAAGAAAAAGAAATCTGAATACCAAAAGAGTTCAGAATGTCAGAATCCTGTCCTCACAAAGGACAAAGATCAAGGTCCTTCATTCTAACTTACCATTTGATGCAAACTGATCATTTTTTGCTTATTGGCAATTTTAAGACTTAGAGTCCCTTCAAGTTTCTGGTTTTTATGCTAATATATACTAATAAAGTAATTTCAAGGAAACTAATAAAGCAATTCCTTCAGAGTTAGGTAAGGACATGGTCCCTAATAAGAGGTTAGAATAAAGGCAATGAAAGTTCAGGAAAACAAACATAAATTCAAAGAGAGACTTATCACTTTGTATTTCCATTTATTTCAGCAGGCATTAGATACTAACCTGAAACCCATATCAAGGGCTAGGAACTCAGAATTGAACAAGACCAAAACAAAGCCTTGGCTCTATCTGTATGGTGCTTTGAACATGTGGTTCAGAAGTTACACAATTAGAAAAAAAAAGGTTGACTCATGTTTTATAGTGTCTACAAGAACTACAGGATTATGAGAAGAGATGGGATTGTGATTCAGGGCAGTACGAATGCTCAAAGGTCATGACTGAGTCCTCAGATTTCCAGTCTGGACACATCATCTTAAATGGCCCCAAATTGTGTTTGAGGTTACTTGTCTAGTCAAGGTCGGAAGTGAGAATGTAAGCTCCCCTAAAGCATGGATGGTTCTGATTGTCTAGTCAAGGTCCGAAGTGAGAATGTAAGTTCCCCTAAAGCATGGATGGTTCTGATTGTCTAGTCAAGGTCGGAAGTGAGAATGTAAGCTCCCCTAAAGCATGGATGGTTCTGATTCATTTCTGGGAAGTGAGAATGTAAGCTCCCCTAAAGCATGGATGGTTCTGATTCATTTCTGGGAAGTGAGAATGTAAGCTCCCCTAAAGCATGGATGGTTCTGAGTCATTTCTGTCTCATCAAGAATGAGCTGGCCTTGACACTGCATGGACACAGAACACATTCGTGCTTCACTTCTGGAAAATCCAAGTTAGCAATCACACGGGAACAGGAGAAAATTAGTAGATGCTTGTTGGCCTTTTGTTTGTTTGCTTGTTTTATAACTTGAATACTTCACAAACCGGCGTGAGCTTCTTAGGCAGTATAGAATTAGTATTCTACAGTGGTAAGTCATCGTGCATAAACACTGTGTATCTTATAATGTGTTGTCATACGTGTTAGTTGTCATTAAGCTAAATCAGTTCACAATCTGTCCACGTCCAAAATCAAAGGCTGTAGATTCGAAACTTGAGCTATAAATGGAAGATGTGCAAAAACACATTAGAATCGGTGACCATACTGTATGTCATATTTGCATTTTCTATTGTGTGATAAAACATCTTGACAAAAGCAACATAAGGAAAAATAGTTTATTTTGTTCACAATTCTAGGTTTCAGTCCATCATTGTACAGAAGTCCAGAGGGATAAGAAGTTTAAGCAGCTAATTATATTATTCCTCGTAGGGACGAGAGTCACAATGAATCATATATTATATCATGCTCAGTTCACTTACTTCACTCATATAGAATACACTGCACAGTGAACTGTGTCATCAACAATCAGTTGATGTTCCCGCCACAGTTAACAAAGTTTTGGTAATTTCCCATACATATGACCATAGGCCAATCTGATCTAGAAAATCCCCCTCTAAATAACTATTTACAAACGAGACTAGTTTATGTCAAGTAGACAATTAAACTAGCCATCAGGGCACACGTTTTAGATTGTTGTTAGGAATTATGCTAGTTTAGTAAACTAATGGTTGTGGATTCTCCTCCAATAACCTTGATTCAGTAGCACTGAATAGTTACCTAGGTTTCCAGTACCATACATGGTTTCCTTCTTGTTGATTAGATATTGTGTTCAATTAGAGATCTCTTGATTTCTGATGAATTATTAGTGTTCAAACATGAGCTGAACAAATATGGCAGCAATGAACATGCTAAACTGTATGGAGAAAAACCTGAGAGGCCTTAACCCAACTAAAAGAACTAAGACACCCAAAAAAAGCTGGAGAGAATAGCTGGTCTTCCTACCAATTGGGATGCACCAATTGTTTGTCCAAGGGAAAACATACATACAAGTAGAATTATACAGACTTAATAAGGTTATATTTCAGATTAGATATATAGATACAAATATATTCTGGAATTTAAGTATATGTGAGGTTTTATATATTTAGGAATATTGATTGATCTATCTAGCTAAGGTCAGAACTGAGAATATAAGTTCCCTTAAATTATGGATTGTCCTGATTTATTTCTGTCTTCTCAGGAATTAGCTGGCCTTGACACTTAGTGGACACATACATCATGCATTGTTGGAAATGCAAAGCTACAAAGCACACAAAGCAGCAGAATCTGCAGCTATACAGTAGCGGCAGAATACAGAGGCAAAGCACAGCTGATCCCATAGCAAGGCATATGTATGTGACCCTCTCAAGCCTCTGTTGTCTTCATGACTGTGGCAGTAATAATCTCACAGATTGATGGGAACTAGACTGATCCCATAGCAAGGCATATGTATGTGACCCTCTCAAGCCTCTGTTGTCTTCATGACTGTGGCAGTAATAATCTCACAGATTGATGGGAACTAGACTGATCCCATAGCAAGGCATATGTATGTGACCCCTCTCAAGCCTCTGTTGTCTTCATGACTGTGGCAGTAATAATCTCACAGATTCAAGGCATACGTATGTGACCCTCTCAAGCCTCTGTTGTCTTCATGACTGTGGCAGTAATAATCTCACAGATTCAAGGCATATGTATGTGACCCTCTCAAGCCTCTGTTGTCTTCATGGCAGTAATAATCTCACAGATTGATGGGAACTAGACTGATATTTTGGACATAAACATGCCTTGGAAATCAGCAAACAGATGAGAAGTATTATCATCAATCAAAATCTAGGACAAACTATGTCTTCCTCACATGTTTTTCTTGCTGTTCTTACCCACAATAATTGCTTGAGTCTGTATTTCACCAGAACTTGGAGGATAAACCACATATCTTAATACTTGCTGCTCTTTATACATTTTCAGTTGTCATATTCAACAGCTATTAGACCTGAGGGTGAGAGTCCCCAAGTTGCTGCAGGTTGAGTAAACACGAAAGAGGCCATTAAAAGGAATACACTTCCCCCAACATAGCTGGCCAATAAAAATTATGAACGAATAAATAAAACAGTGTCCTTAGGCTTAAGGCTTTAGAGGGTTTTTTAAACTACTTTTGGATTTTTTATTAGAGGATATTATTAAATCATTAAGCAATATAAGGTATTCACATTAGATATTTAGGTATAAACACATTGGATTCTGTGTCACTCATATGAATGGAAAGAGGATAAAAGCTTATTTAAATCCTTTGTGACCTGAAAAAGTTTATATATATTATATGAAAAAAGTTTATATATTATCTTAAAAAGAGGCAATAATTTTATCAATAACTTGAATTGATCTATTAAGATGGCTTTCTCAGGCATAAGTGTTTTGTGTCATTTGTTGTAGTTGTTGCTGTTCTCAATATGGTGGTGTTGGTTTTCACCTTTCTTAAAATTCTATAGTATCATCCAGGAATTAAAAACCGTTAACACCTTCAGCTGCCTCTATGTGGTAGACTGCAGTGTGAGCAAATGTTTGCTGCACGTGTTTCAGTACCTATGAAGCTCAGAGTGAACTCATGCCAAGTACACAAAATATCAACCTTATTTTTTTCACATTAAATTCTTAAAATATTTTAATCCAAATATTTTTTATAACTACTATCATTCTTCAATTAAACCGGGTGGCTTTTCCAACACTATTTTTATTTAACAAAAGGTCATCAAATAAATTTATTTATGTTGCTATTTTAAGATGCTACTAAATTATACTTCTCCATTTTATTTGAGTCAAGTACAGATTATAAATTTATCCTGCCTATAGGAGGGGTATTGTTACTGTTCCCTCGTGTCTAGATGCTCTAGGATGACATAAAACATAATTCTCTATAGCACTCCCAATTAGACACCTTTACTCAACTGTCTTCTCAATATTTTCTTCAAATATAATATTTATTCATTACTTTTCTCCTCTTGTGATAAGCTTGAGAGAGAGAGAGAGAGAGAGAGAGAGAGAGAGGGAGGGAGAGAGAGAGAAAGGGGGGAGGGAGGGAGGGAGGGAGGGAGGGAGAGAGAGAGAGAGAGAGAGAGAGAGAGAGAGAGAGAGAGAGAGAAAGGGGGGAGGGAGGGAGGGAGGGAGGGAGAGAGAGAGAGAGAGAGAGAGAGAGAGAGAGAGAGAGAGAGAGAGAGAGGATGTATTTCAGCTCATGGCGTCATCAGGTTACAGTCCATCACGGTGGAAAAGGCTAAGTGACGGAAGATCATGACTTCTTCAGGTGGTGGCAACCCAGAAAGCACAGAACAACATCAAAGGTAAGTACAGCATTCAAGGCCCACTCTTGCTATTTGGGTCACCTACCAAAGTTCCAAAATAGTGCCACCAGCTGCAGACTAAATGCTCAAGCAAGTGAGCAGACAAATAACACTGCACATTTGAACTGATGCTGTAAGATTCAATCCAGTTTGTAAGTTCTATTTACTTACAAAATCCTAAAGTAAAGATTTTTTCCGGATATAGGAGGACTAATTGACAAACTAAATTTATTGTCAAATAATTATATAATGCAGTCACAAATTGACATCAAATCACTGTAGCAAAGGCATTTATAACACCCTCTGGGAAGACTGTCAGACATTTATCTCCTAATCACACTTAGGGCACAGCTATTTCCCATTGACCCACTAGCCATTCTCCCCTTCTGGGCTGTGACATTTCTGTGGAATGTTTGTGTGGTACACCAGTTAGACAATTAAGGCGACACGGTTTGATTTTTGTTATAGTACCTCAAGACACGGAAAAGAATAGGCATTTCCTAACCATTCTTGTCAATGAACTGACTCCAAAGGTAATGCCTTGGCTATTTTAGATACAGAGAGGGTGCAGAGGATAATTGCCATTCAGTTTGACTTCTAAAATAAAGAAGATGGCAGGTGTATGTATCTTGTACTCACCAGGAGGTCACAGTGTAATCTATCAGGCAATCGTGAGCCTTCCACCCTGTCGCAGCTAATTTAAACTCAAGTAGACAGTAGATTGGATGGAACAGAAAAACAATTTGTCCAAAGCAAAATGAGCTTTGTGGTCATGTAACTTTCAGATGTTTCCTTCTTGTCAATCATAGCCAAATATATACATGATTTCTGACTCAAAGAGTCTACTTGAAAACATTTTATTTGATCAGCTTTCCATTGGTAAAGGGAAAATTTATATTAGTACAAGTATCAGGAACTATAAAATTGTTGCATGCAAATCCAAAGCCAAACTACTGTTTGCTCATATTTTATACACATGAACATGTTTTCAGATAAGAAGAGGAACTTCCCTCAATTCCTTGTACAAGCACATAGCGAAGGCATCCAAGAATGCAGATATTTGGCTTTTTCCAGTGTTACTGTGCTGTTTGTTGTGTTTGGGTGGCGTTGCTTTTATTGATGTTTAAAACCCTTCAATTGATGACCCACTGTCTTGAGGCTGAGACTCAAGATTGTCATCTTATTACTCACTGCCCAGCATGATCTAAGCACACCTCTTACAGCACCTTAAGCATCCTTGGGCTTCTGATTTATGTGACTTAATTCATCTGTTCTTCATTGATTAAAGATAGTTAACAGAATTACTCTATACCCATATGGCTTTACATATGTTGTTTTCTCTTCTTAAAACATCTTAGTCATGCCTCTTACTCATTCAACAAATAAAATTTGGCTATCTGTGAAGTTTCAGAGTCTGATCACATCATATTAAGTGACCTCTGCATTGTCAAGTCTAGAACAGGACTCAAAACGTAGTGATTTTATGATTTGAGGTTTGAAATGAGAGAACGAGAGACTTTTGCCTATCTGAAGAATAATCTTGGAATGCAGGGAACAGCATCTCATCCAGGGAAAGGGTCTACATGAGCAAACAGCACAGAGAGATCGTAGGGGTGTCTTCCCTTCTTCTTTTACCTTTTGCCACAACCACTTTTGTCTTAAGCACAGGAGTACAAACAAGGGAAGACAAAAGGGATCCTGACTTTATACCATTTGATTGGGTCCACATTCCTGATAACCATCTCAGTAAGATACCAAGATGTTTCAACAGAAAATTTCAAGGTAGACACAGAACAGCCATAAATGGCAAGATTAATGGTGGAAATCTCACTTATTTTCAAAAATAAATCCTTTTGGAAGATTTCCTTCATAACCAAGCTCACTCCAGGAAGTTGAGCCCACTCGTTCACCTTTTTGTTTACTATAGTCTTGGATTTGGTTTGTTTTGAGAAAGGAACTTGCTAAGTAGGCTGACATATCTACTACTCACTGACAGTCTGAGCAGACCTCAAAACTCACAACAGTCCTCTGCCTCACCCTCCTTAGTGCCAGGATGACCAGCATACACAACCATGGTTTGCCTTTGTATCTGTGTGATTTATAGCATTTATATTCACCATTCATTAGTGTGGGTTTATCTCTTATCCTGGACATATAGTCCCTCATTTGTGACTCCTGCTGAGATTCTTATATCCTATAGCATACTATTACACATTTGAAACAAAATACAGGGACTGGTTCATTTTGGCAGCAGTGAGTAAATTTTTAGTGTCTGTTAATTTAATACCAAATTTTAATTTGTTATTTGTGTGTTTTTGCTTCACAGTTTTCATGTAATTGTTTACAAATACAGAGTTCTTTCTTCTATGTGGATACCACTGGTTAGCATTTACCCATCAGCTTTTAGCTACACCAGTCAAAAAATATTTGTTTTACTTAGTACTTTTCCTCCAAATTTCCTGGAATATCAGCCTTTTCCCAGGATATAACACATACACACACACACACACACACACAACCACCACCACCACCATCAATAATACACATTTCTCAGAGGCACAAGAGTCTAGGACCTCCTTATGTAGGTATCCATGTCTCTAGTTCATATTATATACCTTGTTTTTTTAATCCTTCATTTGCATTTGATTCTTAATAACTATGTGTAGATTTGTTTTCCTACTGGTGTAGGAGGCCCTTTTGTATTTGCGTTGCTTTCATTGGTTATTAAAGAAACTGTCTTGGCCTAGTTGATAGGGCAGAACTTAGATAGGTGGGAAGACAGGACAGAATTCTGAAAGGAAGAAAGCAGAGACAGGCAGGTGCCATGGTCCTCCTGCGTGAGACAGATGCTGGTTAGACTCATGCTGGTAAGCCACAGTCAAGTGGTGATACACATTAATGGAGATGGGTTAAACTAATATGTGAGAGTTAGCCAATAAGAGACTAGAACTAATGGGCCAGGCAGTAATTTAATTAATATAATTTTTTTGTGGTTATTTTGGGGCTAAGCTAGCCAGATGGTGGGATGCAGCCTACTTACCTCATACTACAACCTACTTTATGTCATCTGTCCCACCAACTCTAGGATTCCTAGTGGCATGCAGGGTTATATTAATTGCCATTATTGCTTGGTGCTTACCATTGAATTAGACATCCATTTGGTATTCCACATATACTGATAGAACATATGAACTCCCATGTGTTTTATAAAACCCACAACTTCTTTGAAGCCCATTTACAATCATTCAAGTCTTAGATGGGGAGAGGCCTTTCCTATGCTGCCCACAAAATCACTGAGTCATAAATAAGGAATTAACATTTTGTGGTGAAACTCTGGAAACTCTCTGCTAATATTCTGATGTGTTATTCATTATCCACCCCAGGTCAGACCCCAGTTTGCTTTCGGTGTGGGAGCAAAGTTAACAGGCATCCTTAGCATGACTTTGAGCAAGGACTTTTCAGGAGACACTCAGAGGGGATCTCAAATGCCCACTTGGGCAAGCCACCTTCCATCAGCAGCAGGCATGAAGTGCGGACTCTGAAAGGGGAAACCTGCCCTTTGTCACAGCTGAAAGCACTGCTCTGGGTATTTAAAGCAAGCCCTCTTTAAAAAATTAATGACCTGAAAGGGGAGAGAGAAGCTGCCGATGTAATGTGGAAAGAGGAGCTGGAATACCACAGCCCTGGTCCCTCTCCAGTTGATGTCATCATCAGTGTAGATAATTCATGTCCTAACATAGTTAAAAGGGCTGGAGCACAATTTCAGTATAAGTCAAAAAAGTTTGTGGTCACAGAACTTAGAGGAAGGATTTTTTTTTTATTATATTTATTTCTCTGCTGTGTGTGCTTCTGTCTGTCTGTCTGTCTGTGATTACCACAGGACACTTGTTGAGGTCCAATGACACCGGCAAGAGTTCTTTCCCTCCACTGTTGGGGCCCCAGAAATTAAACATCAGACTTGGAGGCCAAGACCTCCTTCTAACCACTGAGCATCTTTTTGTATTACATTAATGCACAAACTAGAGTTATCTGAAAGAAGAGACTGTTATTGAGAAAACACCTTCGTAAGATCTGCCTGTATAGACTTTCCTTAACTAATGATTGATTGGAGAGAGTTAAGCACACTGAGTATTCCTGGGTTTTGTAAGAAAGAAGGCTTGAGCACGCCAGGGGAAGTCAGCCAGGAAGCAGCATCCCTCCATGCCATCTACACCAGCTCCTGCCTCCAGGTTCCTGCCTTGTTTGAGTTCTTTTTTTTTTAATTTATTTATTTATTAAAGATTTCTGTCTCTTCCCAGCCACCGCCTCCCATTTCCCTCCCCCTCCCCCAATTAAGTCCCCCCCCAGCCCGAAAAGCCATCAGGGTTCCCTGTCCTATGGGAAGTCCAAGGAACCCCCACCACCTTCTTGCCTTGACTTTCTGGAAGCATAAGCTGAAACAAACTTTCCTTCCCAAGTTGTCTTGGTCATGGTATTTCAATGCAGCAATAGTAGCCCTAACACGCTGGCTCAAGGACTTTTTTTAAAACCAATTAAATTTGTTTTGAGCTAAGTTTGCATATATACATAATGCATACTGATCATTTCGCCTTTTCTACTCCTGGATCACCCTTGCGTACCCACCCCCTAATTCACAAATCTCTCTCTCAATTTCATGTGTATTCATTTTGTTGTGTGAGTCACTGAGCTCATCCAGGGTTGTATGTTCATGGTTTTGAAGCTCTCTGTTGGAGCCTGGTGTCATCTGTGAAAATTACACAACCAGTGATAGCTCCTCCCCACCCGCAATCTATTAATAGTCAATAGTTCAACAGTAAAGGGCAGGGCCTATAGACCCCAGCCTTCTTCCATAACTAATTGCTGGCAGGTGGTCCTGTCAACATTTTCTTCCTGTGGCCCAGTCCAGTTAAACACAGCTATGGATTGCTGACTGCAATTGTTATATGGAGTGTAGGGAATAGCAGTTTCTAGCTGCTCACCCTATCTTCTGTTTCTTATCTACCCGCTGCCTCTTTCCCAATGTTGTCTAAGCCTCAGAGGTGGAGGTGGGCAATGTCTCACCTAGGGCTGGACTCATAATTATCACATATTCCCAGTATCTTGTGTAATCATTTGTCTTTGAATTTACCATTGTTTCCTGAAAATTTCCTGAAAAGAGATTCTTCTCTGAGTAAAGCTGAGAATGGCTTTTGTCTATAAGCATAAGCATAGATATTTAGAAAAAAGCTTGGCATTATGTTAATTTATTTAAATAACCATAATAAGTTCTATACATAGGCCTCTCACCTCCCCAGGACTAGGTTGTTGGTAGTTTTTTGTTTGCTTTTGTTTTCTTTCCCACTCATGGGTCTTCCCTAAACCCATGGAATGGACATGAAATCCACTCGGAGGGAGACTGGATATGTCAACAACAATTAAATCACTGTTAGACAGGTGGATACGTTATGCCTGGCAGTTCAGCCTCTACTCAATATGATAAACATCTGGAAAAGCAAGTGATGGCTTTTCTCTCACAACAGCCTCCACAGTCTCCCTGCTTAACCCATCCAGCCCTCTTTATGGTGATGTGCCAGGGAGGCTTAGCTTTTCTGAGAGGAGGTGGAGGAATGTGGGAGGAGAGCCTGAGGAAGAGAGGGAGATTAACTGTTGTTGGGATGTAATATATGCAAGAAGAATAAAAATACAAGGTTACTAAAAGAAGGAGTGAATGGAGGTACCGTGTTATTAGAACTAATGAGATGGCGCTGTTAACCCCAAAGCACTCATGTCTTTGGGTTTCTATTGCTGTAATAAAACATTATGCCCAACAGCCACTGGGAGATGAAATGATTTATTTCAATTTATAACTTATAGTTCATCAACCAGAGAAGTCAAGGCAGGAACTCAAAGTAGAAACCTGGAGGTAGAAACTGATACAAAGGCCATGGAGGAGTGCTGCTTACTGGCTTGTTCACCAGAGCTTACATGACTTTCTTTCTTACATACCACCAGGATTTCTTACAACAGCAGGAACCCTTTCATGACAAAAAATAATCATTAAGAAAATGTCCTGAATGCTTGTTCATAGGCTAATATGGTGGGGGCATTTTCTTAACTGATGTTCTCACTTCATAAATGATACTTGCTTGTGTCAAGTTGGCATAAAACTAGCCAGCACAACACACCATCCTTCTCTGCTTATTTCAAGTATGCTCTAAGGCTTTCTTAGCCCCCAAATAGCAAATGGCATGTGTATAAGTCTATGAATCAGTTATCTTAACTGAATGCTATCAAATGCTGTGGTCCAAAACAGTAAATGCCATTCTTTTCTAGCATATCTTTGCCTCAGCTATCGCCACTCATCTCCTCTTATCCTACAGAATCCATCTAATGTTTTTATTTTCCTTATTAGCATATTTACTATACTCTGAAACATTCTACATAGCCAGTTTGATCGGGGAAAGCCCACAAGGTCACAAATCTAAACACACACACATAAACACACACACACCAAAAACAAACAAAGCCCTATAGGGAGCTGAATAAATCAGGAAAAATAGGAGAGGTTGCTCCCTTCAGGAAATAAAACAACAATGGATTGTCCAGTGTCTATTGATCAGCCCTTAACACATACACACAAGTAACATTATATGGACTCAACAGGTTTTATTTAGGAATATATATCTATAAACAAATGCATATGTGCATGCAATAAAAATTAATAACAAAGAAGGCCATGACTCTTAGAGAGACTGATAAGGACCACATGGGAATATTTGGAGGGACAAGAATTGGGGAAATTATATGTAATTAAATTACAATCTCAGAACTAAGCAACAACAACAAAAAAACTATTAAGTGATTTGTGTGTGTGTGTGCTTTTCTTGCCTAGACACCAAATCCATTGCCATTACTTGCTGAAGAAAGGTCCTGAATAGACTAACAAGTCTTATATGTAACCACAATGGCATGCCTTTCCTATCTTTCCTTATAGACATTTGAGTTTACTATTTTCTTCAGCCACACTCTTTAGATTTTTTCAGAACAAAAGAATACCCTTTCTGTCTCTGAGCTCTCACACTTACCATTTCTCCTACATGAAATTCCCATATCTTTATTCAAAAGTGGTTAATTCTAATTCAAATTTAGTTGTCAATTTAAGAGTTACCATTCCAGTGAAGTCTTCTCTGAACCCATGCTCTCATTAGGTATTTGTCTGTACACAGATGCAAACACACGTAGACATCCTTTTATGTAACACTCATGAATCTCACTTGCACATAGTAGACAATTTCCCAGTTATTACCAAGTAATAAATTGTGTTATAGCTAACAGGTTAATCAGATGTGGGGGTGAGATGCATTGGAAGTAGTGGTATCCTTGTGGGCATTGCTTATTCCTACAGACTTGAAGAAAAGACATGCTCAGAACATATTTATTATATGAATAAAATAAAATTAATCTCAGCTTTAATGAGTCTGGAAAAGCAAAGGAATGAGTTCAGTGTTGGGGAAATTCAGTAGAGCACCTGTAATACCCATAATGTGATAATACTATTGAGGATAATATCAATGATGAGTCTTATTGTGTACTAGGCATTGAGATGAGATGTTTTTATTCTCCCCTCAAAAATAATAGGGAAATTGAGTATCAGAATGGTTACACTTTGTGTTTTTCTCGCAACCAGGAAATGCCAGGACTCGAATTTCAAACAATACCCACTCAATTCCGTAAGCTTTTAGTTTTACAGTTGACCAGAGTGTCTCTGGGATGAAATCAACAGTATGAGGAGTAACACCCCCAAAGCATGATTGAGATGACAGAAAGAGCCATGGAGGAGGAGAAATTTTCAGGAGAGGACTAATGACCTGGAGCCAATATTCTCCCTTCCTGATGGAGCACACTGATATTGTTTAACTTTCCTTGCATCTGGGATAAGGTGTGGGGGGATATGATCAAAATATATTTTATACATTTTTTAATTAAGACATTTTTAAAAGTAGCTTACAAAATAAAAGGTTTCCTTATGGCATTTTCATATTTTTTTATTTCCTCTCTCTTTTAGCTGTCACTCCTCCCATTTTCAGGTCTTCCCTTTCCCCCTGGAGCTTCCCCTCATCTTCCCTCTTCCAATACTGTTCTATTCTCTCCACCTCTCATCTTAGAGTTTCTTTCTCTAAGTCTCATGGGCTACAGTTGGGTTGTCTGGCTTTTAACTACTTATTTAAACTTTAGTAGTTAAAATCTGCAAGAAAGGGAGAATATGTTGTATTTTTTTCTGAGTCTAGGTTGCCTTGATTATATAATGTTTTTTCATTTCCATCTATTTTCCTGCGTATTTCATAGCTTAAATTTTCTCATGGCTGAATAATTTCCATTATGTATATAAGCTGTTTTTCCATTCTTCAGTTGGTGGACATCTAAACTAAATCCATTTCCTCACCATTGTGAATAGAGCATATCTGAATATTTATCTCTGTAATAAGATACGGAGCTCTTTAGGTATGTGTGTATGTGTGTGGATATATATATATCCAGGGATGGCATAACTTGATCATATAATTGTCCAAGTTGTAGATCTTTGAGAAACTCGTACACTGGCTTCCATGATGGCTCTATGGGCTTCATTCTTACTGTGAGTAAGTAACAGTTTTTATTTTCCCATGTCCTGGCCATTTTACAAGTTATTTATTTATTATTTATTTATTTATTTTTAGTAATAGTCATTCTGACTGGGTTGAGATGGAATCTCAACATTGTTTTAATTTGCCTCTCTCTTATGGCTGTGAGTAGCAAACATTTAACTAAATATTTCTTTGACAGTAAAAACTGAGTTCTGATGGTGCACCAATGAGTAGAAATACTACAACCCAGGGTGTTTGTTGTAAGAAAGACACAGTTGTCTTTTCAAGCTCCTGTCTAACAATGAGCAGAGAAAAGTTGAAAAGATGCGAAACTTTGATGGAATTTTGTTCCATTCCCAACAGTTTCCCTGAGCTCCCTCACTCAGCCTTGGTAATGTTTTTCCGTAGAACTAAAGCGTATAAGAAATAAAGTATTTTATGTTGCTTGTTTTCATTGTTAGCTATCTGAAAGAGAACTTGACGTGTGTATGTTCTCAATTGTCACTAAAAATCAAACAGAGTTCTGTGAGGACATTTAATGAATGAAGTTTACGACAGCACTCTTCTAAAGAAAGGATTTGCTTAGCAAATAAATAGCATTGATATCACTGGAAAGAATGTTTAAACACCGTAAGAGAACAAGCTATTCTCAAGCACTTTCCATCCCAACCACTGATAAACTTGTTACAAATCACTCCTTTTTATTTACTCAGAGACTTCCCTAGAGACCTACTTGGCAAGTACAGTTTGAATTAATACATTTTCTTTAAAAGATAATCTGCATTTGTTTCTGAATGTTGAGTAACTCAGGGCATTATGGATTTATGTAATAGATCTACATTAGTCAAAATTAGGAAGGCTTCGAGTGTTTACATAACATTTTACATTTGGAAGTTTAACAAAGCCCACAAAATCAGAAGACTCCTTTCCTTCTACTCTCTTTTCTACTAAGTGGCCCCACTCACTGCTGATAAATGCTTGGCTCCACATGGAAACATGGCCAGGGAAAAAGGAATAAAACGACGAAAAGAAACACACTGCACATTAGGTCATACATATCTCCATTTCTAAATAACTGAGACTGACTGTGGTACTTTTGAAAGGATCAGGACACAGCAATGCACGAAGGCATGGTGCTATTCCACATCCTTGGCTTTGTCAGCACTGGAAACACGGGGAAAGAATAAAAAGTGCAACTCCATACTGCTAAGATACTTATACCTTTGAGAGAAACAATATATGGATATGGATATAAATATTGACTAATAAAGATATTAGCTCTGGGGCATTAGACAATGTCTTAAGGGCATGTTTGGTTTTTAAGAACACAGGACAGATATCACTATCATCTAGAGGTAGAGAACAGCAATATTGTTCAACCTATAGTGGCCAGCTTGCCTCTAAATCAAAGGATTACCCAGCCTAAACTGTTGTTAGTGATTATGTTGAGAAATGGTTGCAGATGTTATATCAAATCACTAGAATAAGTGGTCCTTAGGTAAAGACCCCTGTAGTCCTAGATTTCTGAACCATTGTATCCCAGCATATAGCTTTGCATGTTTAAGCAGTAATTACATGTTTGGTTGCTGTATGACTAAGTAGAAAATAATTGAAGCATAAAAACAGGTCTATTTATCAGTGTTCATTATTTAAAAATGTAGTTGTGGGTGCCAGAGGTATTTTTCTATAAAGGTTAATTTTAAAACCACTAATAAACTGTCTCCATGAGGACCATAATAACCTTCAATTGAGATATCACTTTTATGTGGCACTCTCTGTAACATTCCACCTCATGTAGAAAAGCACCAGGTACAGAGGATACCCTGTCACCCCTCTGAAAATATGAAAATGTATCTAACCAACTTTATTAAAAACATTAGTTTTACAGAGTCACCTTTTACAAAGAAAGTCTTTTGGATCATGATCTAAATAGGAATCCTTATCTTTTAAGGAAAGACTCAAGGAATAATCTCAAAATAAAGAAAGGAAAGTATTAGGAAATTGACTTAGTCCGTAAAATGCTTGTCCTGTAAACAGGAAGACCTGAGTTCGATCTCCAGAGCCTACATAAAAATGCAGGCATGGTGCCATATGCCTATAATAGATAGATTACATAGATCTCCAGAGCTCGCTCGCCAGCCAGCCTCACTTAACTGGTGAGTTTCAGGCCAGAAAGAGATACTGTATCAAAGGAAATGGATGTCCTTCCTGAGGATAACAGCCGTCCTCCTCTGTAATCCACATGCTGGTGTGCACAAACCCCGGCTCACTTGAACATACACACATGTGCATCAAGTGGCAGAAGTGAATATTATTCTCCCTGCTAGCTTTGGGTCTCCAGGATTTCTGCTTATTGTGCATGGTTTTAATTTTGGTTTATGAAATTCTGCACTTCCTTCGGAATACACTGTGTCCACAGAAACAGTCTGGAGTGTGAATCTGAGTGCAGGAGCTAGAATCTCACATTCTGCTGAGGACATACCTATAGCTTTCATAACGAAGCTGTTCATTTCACTATTGATAAAAGATCATTGATACAAAAACCTTCAGCAATAAAATAGTCATATTTTGTGTCTTCTCACTTCAGACAATGTCAAACAGTGAATGATTTTATAGACGTGGTACTGTCAGTTCCGGAAGGACATGTTACTAACCTTCTGATAACCTTGCCCTGCTGTTTTATGCTGGTTTCAGGGCAACTCCTTTTCTCCAGCCTGCTGCTCTCTCCAGGGTCTGGTAACCACGATTCTACTCTCTACTTCTGTGAAGTCAAATATTTGACGTTGTGGGTTTGATCATGTGGTATTTGTTTGTATGCCCAGTTTATTTAATAGTGGCATTTCAACTCTACAGTTCATCCATGTTGTCACAAATTAGAGGCTGTCATCCCTCCATGCCCAAATAAAATTCCATTCTGCCTCTGTACCATATTCTTTTTCTTTCTCAGCTTGATGGGGAACTGAAGTTGTTTCTGTTTATTGGACACTATGAATATTACCACAGTAGTATAGGAATACAGATGTGTCATTGACTTCATAGCTTTATTTTTTTCTGGTTGCAACCCAGTGCACAGATTGCTGGACCATATGGCAGTCCTGTACACACACACACACACACACACACACACACACACACACACACACACATATATATGTTACTTCATATTGTCTTCTCTGCTAGGAAACCTAGTTTACAAATTGAAGAATAGAGTATGAAAGTTCCCTTTTCTTACATCCTTACCAACAATTGTTATTAATTGAACTACTTCATAAAGCTACAAAAACCTTTATGGCAAATCAGGATCTGGAAGTCAGTGACATAACTTGGCTATTTTACAAGTTTCTTTTCACCCATAGTGAACTCCTTCCTAATTCTACTCTGCTTAATTCTGAGCACAGTCAACCAGCCAAGGGAAATCCTACTTAACTCGGCTACAGGTTGGCATAGAAGCCACCTTTAATGAATGCATAACTGTTGAGGTGGTGGGAGGAAAAACATAAAAAGGCTATTGAGTTACCAATCACAACTTCAGGAGGGTTCATCAGAATTTTAATACAATGAAATAAATATTTCTATTCTCAGAGAGCAAACTTTTAATAAAAGTAAAGTTTTAAACTTTGAGTAGGTTTTAAACATTGATTTATTTCATGTTTTTAGTATGTTTTTTAAAAAAGTGTTTGATGGTCTTGCTTAGCACTTTTTGTAGCACAAAGAAGAAAAGGTATAAGTCCACAGATTAGGCATAAAGTATTCAAATTAGCCCAGTAATCATGACAACCAGAACTAGAATGACATGCCATTGATCTCTAGTAACTAAATAGGAACAAATACATATGCATAGATAAACACTAAGAAGCAGTTAAATCCTGTGTGCCCAAAGCTGATTATGTAGCCATGTCCTAAATAGAAAAATGACATCACTTCTGGGACATCTGGGCTTAGTAGGTAGCATCTAGGACCCTAGCCAAAGATACCTCTGATCTGCTAGGGCATATGCTTGTTTAGACACTTATTGGTTGAGATAAACCTGACTCACAGGTTCAGAAATGGAATACAGCAAGGAAGATAACAGAAATATACCCAGTACTGGTCAAATTGCCAATATCTCCCACAAGCCTCTTTTACTGAATGGGAAATTGCAGGAGGGGAGCTCCATCTTGTAGTCCAGCAACAAAAATGCTTCCAAGGGAGACCTCACCTACCAGAGAGGTGAGGTAAGATCACTTCTGGCAATGTAGTATCCCCTGCCTATTTTTAGATCAGTAAATAGACTGCTCAGTGTACACACACACACACACACACACACACCCTCACACACACACACACACACATACACACAAATCACATAAACAGCAGTTCTGAAACGATAGCTCCAAATAGGTAGTCATTAGATATGCTAAGCTTTGATAAGAAGTTTGGTGTAGAGGGACATCTAGACCAGGTTTATTATTTTGCTTGACAGATATCTATTACATTAATATAATACCAGGAATTATACTAAATTCTAGGAAACTGGGGTTAAGAAGGTCATTTTCACTCTTTTCTGTGAGGCTTTAGTGATACTTGATTGAAAGTACAATTGATCTTGTTCTGCTACTCGACAAAGAAATAGTCATGGCACAGTAGGATTTCCCAACCACTAAAGGCAGTGATTTTTCCTTGTACCCTGACATTATTTTTTTATTGTTTCAGAACTTCATAACACATACATATAGTGTGTTTTGCTCATATCCCCTCCTTTCTCCCTCTCCTCCAATTTCTTCTGTCTCCCCACTGTTCTGTGTGCTTTTTCTCCTTTAGTGTGCACTAGTGTAACTCCGTCTGCTGGAGCTGTTCAGGGGCGCCATCTCTGAAGAATGCTCATTCTCCCTCATTAACATTATATTATATTACTAATAGCTGCCCAGTAGTGGAGGAGAAGGTTTGTCTGAGGAAGGAACAGACAGGATATAACCTGGAGCCAGAAAGATCTATAGAGAGGAGAACCAGGAAATGCAGTTCTTAAGCTTGAAGTAAAGAAGATGATGATGAGGCTGGGCAGTGGTGGCGTACGCCTTTAATCCCAGCACTCGGGAGGCAGAGGCAGGCGGATCTCTGTGAGTTCGAGACCAGCCTGGTCTACAAGAGCTAGTTCCAGGACAGGCTCCAAAACCACAGAGAAACCCTGTCTTGAAAAACTAAAAAAAAATAAAAAAGAAGATGATGATGAGATATCAAGTAGGGCCTACATCATAAGATATATTAAAAACCATACTAAGGAACTCGTGAATTTCAAAGGCAAAACAAGACAAAGAATTGTGGGGGAAAGTTCAATGATCTCAGCAGTGCAAGGTCAACCGGTACAACCTCTAGGATGAAAAGGACCTCACCCAGCGTGTGCAGAGAGTAGTGGCCCTTTTCAGAGAACCTCAGACTGCTCGGGCAGCGAGAGAGGAATTTACAGGGAGAGCGGTGGAGAACCGAGGGGGAGGGAATAATAGGAAACAGTGCACGTTTTTCTCTCAGTGTATTTTGGTGGCTGTAATGAGATACCTTAGACTGAGTAATCTATGACGAGTAGAATTTCTGGCTCACGGTCTGAAGGCCAGGAAAACTGACATCGTGGCCCAGCAGACTTAGTATCCAATCAGGGCCTCATCTTCATTGGCAGCACCTTCTGTGTTCTCATAGGGTAGAAAGGACATTCAAATTTTCTCCAGCCTCCTTTTGAAGGGCACTAATTCATTCATGAGGAGCAGACCTAGTGGCCTAACCACCTACCAAAGGTCTTATTTTTTCCTTTTGTTAAGATCATGTGAGGTAGTTTCCTTATCCAGAGAGAGGAGACAGAAACTTTTAAACCATAAAATTTCTTTTCTGCAGTTTCTAATTTTGATGAAATCAACATTCATTCTGTGGACTTACCTGTGTGTAACCTCCGATTCTTCATGTTGGACAACATATATGTATACATAGTAGCCCATAGAGAACACTCAGTAATTGCCATATATTTTTCATTCATTCACACTTGTTTATCAACATTTAATAAATGGCTATCGCACATCTTTCATTGTTTCAGACTATTATAAACTGACAGCTAAAATAAAAGAGGCAGCAAAGTCATTTGCATTACTGATCAGACAAGCATTGACTGAATCCCTTCTGTGTAGCAGACTTGTATTAAGTGCTGAGGTCCTAATGGTAAAAAATAGTTTTAGAAGCAAAGGGAACATACCTAGTGAGAGAGGCAGCTATACAAAGTGGGGGAGGGACAAGGAGCACAGTACAATTGACTAAGTGACAGAGTGGAAGGTAGGCAGAAGACTACATGAGCAGAGGCAAGGAACAGCTGATGCCACCCTGGACAATCAGGGAAGAGCTATCTGGGACAGAAAACAAGTGGCCTGTAGTGGTTTTCCTGGTTAAGAGAGACACAGGATAATAAAGGGGCTTTTATGCACAGAAAAGAGACTCACCCTTCTTCCTCCAGAGGACTGAAAGTTCCAAGGGAGAAAAAGTCTTAGAAAACCCCCAAAGATGTCATTCTGTCTATGCCTGAGAAGAGTGTATGGAGCTCATTCTACTCCAGATACAACAACTGTTGTGGGGGCTGTGTGGGTTTAAAAGGTACTTTACCACTGAGTCACTGCTCCAAAACAACCAAGCAGAACCCTGGGCAGCAGTAAGTGGGGCTTCCCTACCCTCAGCCAAGTGAAGGCTTGCTCAGAATTATGCTTTATGTGAGAGAAGTGAAGACATGGTGAGTCTGATGCTGATGTCATCTACCTCACCTCTGTTCAGCTCATCAGTACCATAAGATATACACATAGGAGGGTATGGGAAAGCAGTGCGGCTGGTAGAATATACACAAAGGCAGAATTTCAGATAAAGAAGCTATGAACTAATCCTTTGTCTGGGATTTTAAAATCCTCTTGTATCTTTCTGTGCCACCACTGTCTCATCTAGAGAAAAATCTCTGGGCTATACCTTATCTCACAAAAATTGACAACTGGATGATGTTTCCACTATGCATTTCTTCAAGCTGAAATTCTACTTGTATTTAGATAGAATGCAATTTGATGGAACCATGTATAATTGGACCATGTACTGGGAGACCCAACCGTCATACCCATGCCATGATGGGCCTATCTGTTGAGAAGACATAGCTCACCACTTTGTAGATACTAGCAATCCTGCAATACACTGTGCTATTTATTTGTAATTTGTCACACCTCACTAGCCAGACTAGTCTTCTCTTGATGCTGATTGCTGATTCTCCTTTCTGGATGCAATGACTTGGAACAAATCTTATATTTATTTGGGCCAATGGGACAGGGGTGAAGTAACTATAAGCCTGCTGTTTACTGAAGCCTTTTGAGATATAACAAATTTGTACTTGCACTTTGGAGCTTCTTCTCTCTGCTCAGAAAACAGCATGTTCTATAAAGTCATAGGTTTTTCAGCTTGGGTCTCAGAATTCATACATTCAGAGCAGGTCTGAGCCAATGCCTAAGCCTAGAGGCCAGTTTAGCCCCATCAAACCCAGCTCAGCTCCATCACATGGTAATATACAGATAAATGTACATATGGCACCTGATACACAAAAACCTGTAAGCTTGAATTTTGTGTTCATAACAAGTCAAAGAGACTTGAACATTGTTTGTCTTATAGGGGCATTATCTCAGCCAAAAGTTACTTAATGTAGTAATCATCTTGGACTGGTGCTCGTGCATTGTCCCATGAAGCTATACTTAGTCTTCTGTTACTCTATAACAAATTACTGCAAGATGAATAGCTTAAATGATACAGATTTGTTATGTGTCTGGGGAGAAATAAATTTTAAGTCAGTATCCGTGTTTTAAAATAAAGGTGTTGACAGGGTGGTACTCTTTCACAAGGCTCTGGGACAATAAGTTTTCATATGTTTTCCAGTTCTTAGAGGCTGCTTACATTCCTTGGCTCTTGGAAACATTCCTGTTTTCAAAGACAGTCATGCACTTTTCATGATATCCTCTTTCTGATTCTCCTTTCTTGGCTCTGCCTTCTAGTTCTATGTATACTTATAATTTAGGTTCCTCTAGATAGTATAATGTAATCTTCCATACCAAGATCAACTGATCAGTAACCATAACTAAGTCTGTCCCATTGATTCCTCTTAGACATATAAATCAGCTGCTTTTCTTATTTCCACTGCCAAGTACCTACAAAGAAGCACCTTCATGGCAAAAGCCTTCTTTTAACTCACAACTTGAAAATAAATCACCCATCATGACAGAGAAGGCATGGCAGCAGGAACATGAGGCAGCTTGTCACACTTCATCTAAAGTCAAGAAACAGAGAAAGATGAGTGTGGTACTCAATTTGCCTTCTCCTTTTTTTGCAGTGCAGAACCCCAGTGGTTTCGATGACGTTTAGAGTAGGTCCTTCCACCTCAATTAATTTTAGAAAACTTCTCAGAAACGTGCTCAGAGGTTTGTTTGCTGAAGCTGACAAGCAGTATTAACTATCACAATCTATAGGATAGCACATTCTTAGGTGCCCAGAATCAGGCAAAGGAGGCAGTGTGATTCTGCCAATCACAAAAACATCTACCCCTGCTCTAGAGAAGGCAGGGACCAAAAAAGCATTTGATACTAGTTTTGGTTAATGATGCACATTCGAGCCTTTAAACTATGTCAAAGACTGGGTTTAACAAATATTTGTGGTAGCCCTTATTGTATACTCTTGGCCCACCTGTTACCCTTCACAACTGAGAATGAATTGCTAAAGGATTAACTCAGAATGCACTCATGTGCATTGTATTTCTTTAATGTTTCCTTTCTCTGTCTGTGAAACCTCAGCTTCCTGGGGTACAGCCTTGATGTAGTAGAAGCTGATATATCCATGCCCCAGCCTTTAATGTGGGGATGGATAGAAGAATAACTTCCAGTTTTCCTAGAGTGCCCTTGTGCATGATCTTCAACTCTAAAGCTTACAGTGAATTTCCCTACTTTATAACTTTCCCTCTCCACCGTGCACCTGTTTTCTACAGTTATTATCAAGAAAATTGCCTGACACCTACTCCTCAGCTCAGCCTTTGGAATAAGTTGAAGTTTATCCTGTAGAGAAAAGACTTATTTTGCTTGACTAGACCTATTTTCAGGTGTCCATTTCTTGTCTATGACTACTCCAATGGTCAAATTCTAGTGTAGGCTTAAACAGATGTAGACTGATGGCTTTTAACTCCTGTTTCTGCTTCTTTCTTCCCTTACTCTAAAGTGAGCCCTCTGGCAACTGTGAAGAAAGATGAGATGGCCAGTGTGGATGGCCATTATGCCTGATTTACATTAGGCAAAGTCTGGTTGTTTGAGGATGAGGACACACATATAAAAAGCATACCACAGAAACATCCAAGAAGCACAGCATACAGAGATTCTTGTCACAGCCAGACCTAAACTTTGAAAATGGTACCCTTAGAGTCCCTTGGCTGCCCTCAGCATCACTATCCCTTTCCAGTATCTCAAGTTCACTAGTTCTTCTTATAATCATTTCAAAATGAGTTTCTCTCTTCAGATCACCAGCAAATAAATTTTGACTGATTCTTTTATGGGTTGTTAGGTCAATGCTTCTCTCTTTTCTCCTTAAAGAATTAAAAGTGTTTTAGAATATGCATTTATTCCATCACTCCTCTTCATATTTTTAATTTTGTTGCATTTTCTTTGCTATGTGTATATTTACATGCATGCATGTGTGTGACTGTGGGCATGCCATAATACACATGTGGAAATCAAAGGACAGCACTGGGGAATCACTTCTCTCCTTCTGCAATGTCTGTGCTACTGACTGAACTCAGTTCTCCAGGCTTGGCAACAAGCACTTACATACGGTGAGCTATTGCCCAGGCTCAATGTCTATCTCTCTTTATCCCTCTACTTTATTCTCTCCCTTTTCCTTCTCCTTCTTCCTCAGTCTGCCAGACTTAGTTTTGTGTCTAGAACAGAGACAAAATGATCATCCACAACAGAATACTTTGTGTCTGTGGGTATCTATTTATATTGCAGAGAGCAATGTTATTGTCTACGGGTTGTGTGCACACTGCCAGACAGATGTAACTGAGGTAGAAACTTCTATCAACCAAGTTACAATCACAGACTTTTGCTCAATGTGGAGCTCTTGCTCACTGATCAGAGACTGTATATGAGACAGGATCTTTATTAAGGAATAAAAGAAAGAGTGTGAGCAGCTATTGAAAACATGAGGTGCAAATTTCCATGCCAGTGGTTGTCAAAACATTCTCACCCTAACAACAATCCTGTGAGGGCTAATGCAAACATCATTATCTCTGTTTTACAGCCAACGACTCCAAGCAAACTGAGGTAGAGGGACTTCCCCACAATCAATCTGTAAAGAACTATCAGCTTTTCATTTTTTCTGGTTCACAGTTCTCATTTATATGAACTTTAAGATCAGTAGATGGAGAAACAAAGTTGTTTTCCAAGAGTATTTTGCTTAGAGAAAGATTGTAGACCGGGAAGATGATTCCCTATGAGTAGGTGCTTGCCCGACGAGTCTGCCTGACAACCTAAGTTCAATATCAAAAATCCGCATAACAATTTTTTAAATTAAAAGGGGCAAAGCTGGGTGTGAGGATGCATATGTAAAATCTTGGCAACCCCACCCTAGAGGCAGGAAGTTGTGACAACAGAATGCAGAGATCACAGCTAGGTACCAGGTAACCTTGGGGACACAGAACACAGAAACCAAGGAGCCGGTGCCTAACAATGTGAGAACAGCAAACCAACCATAGAAAGTTGTCTTCTGATCTCTGCACACATCTCATGGAAATCACACAGAAAGACACACTTAAAAAACACAGGCACACACACACATACACACACACAGATAAATAGACACAAACATTATTTTTCTACACTTGAATGTTCTTCACTTTTCCCATCTGAGGCCTTAAGTCATATGGCAGGTATAGAATTTTTAATTGCATCATTGAGAGTGGTCTAAAAAGGAATGTTTCTCATTCTAAAATTATCATGTCAATTATTCTTTCCTGTTCCCTGAATGAAAGGTCTACCTAAGTTGAAACCAAAAATAAGGGGGAATGAGGAAGAAATTTCAATTTATACTAGGAAAATATGGCCTTCCCCTCTGTTGAATCACTTTCAGGAAGCAGGACATTTTGTCCTGCAAAGTCATGTTTCAACAGCAAAATACAGGAGCATTGACATCTCTGTGAACTGCAATAAAATACTGAATTATTTTGGCACCTTGCCTCTCAGTTCCAACCAGGATCCTTGATACTGGGCCAAGTCATATTTTATTCCAAGGCAGATAGCCACTGTGTACTTAAGGGTCTCTACTCAGCCTCCTAGAAAAGGGTGGAATGGCCTGCTTCTAGCCACCCTAGTACATACAATACATTCCATTTGGAAATGTACAATTCCAAATGTGCTCTTCACCCCTTCTTTACATGAGGAGTGAGATGAAGGGAACAGCTGGAAGTGTGGAGTAGAAGTGAGGTGAGGGAAGAGAGAAGAGGAAGGAGAGAGGAGGAAAGGAAGGGAGGAAAGAAACAGGGATGGCTTCAACAGCCAGAGGTTCTGTTCAATTTTTCTTCAGAGCATAGTCATTAAGAAAGACATCCATTGTGCATACAACTAAGCATGAATGAAAGTTATGGGTTTACTTTTTCAGGAGGCCAACTAATCCTCCTTTAACATCTGGTACCATGATTTGCTGCACTCACAACAGTTTGAGCTCTGAAGAGTGCTCATGGGTTTCACTGAACTATACTGGACACATCAAATTAAATCTGTAGGCAGTTTATTCTCTAAGTCTCCAAGAAACGCTAATGCATGTGTGTTTGCTGGTGTGCCTGGTTTCAGGCCGCTTTAGAGCCTGCCATTTGTGGCTCTCGCTACACTATAAGGTGAGTCAATCTCTGACCTTAGTACATTTCACATTATCTAATTAGCTAAATGGTGGCAGCCTTTTCAGAAAGAAGAACTGCATTCTTCTCTTACCCTTCCCACCCCCTTAGTATCTTGGAATTTTTCTTCAAATCAGATGCTTGATCCCTAGAAATGCAATGGGAAAAAGAAAGAGACGTGGGGCATGCAGTCTCCACTGAAGAGTGTGTAAGTGTCCAATATGGGACTGGTCATGAACACTTGCTGCTCCTTTAGGGGAGCTTGGGTCACAGGGTAGCTCACATCAATCCTAACTTAAGTTCCAGGGCATCTGATGCCTTCTTTTGAGCACTACAGGCACCAGGTGTGCATGCGATAGACTCGCACAAAAAGGCAGGCAAAACACTCACTCACATAAAATAAAATAAACAAATGTAAACAAATAAATAGAATGCAAGGGTATCCAACACATGGTAATTGTCAGCCCCTCCATTTCTCTTGCCGCTCCCTTCCCTCTCCTGAAGCAGTGTGCCTGATTCACATTTAATGTATCTTCTATAAAACCTTTCTTTCCCATCTATCTCTTTAATTGAATTCTTTTTATGTATTCTTGCAATATAGTGTGCTCTACTTCTATCAGAAATCATCCCAACTAGCTCAGAAATAGCTAACTTTGACTTCTTCCAATGCACTGTGTGCTTTTCCAAGTGCTTTGTAGACACTGCTTACTTGACCTTTGTAGTAATCCTAGGACAGGAACTACCATTCTGCTAGTTTGCACAAGGGATACAAAAGTGCAGAATGGTACAACTTTCTCAAGAACAGGAGCAGAGATGGTGAAACTAGGATTAGATACAGGACATGGTCTAATTCAGTCACAACCAATGATATCACACATTAATTGCGTGCAAGGACTGAACTGTTCACGTACTTTCATTCTGTATTCGGTTTCTGCTCCCGTGTAATAGGGATTTTGCACGAGCCAATGTTACTATTACATATTGTAAGGATATGTAAAGTGACTTATCCTGGGTATACCATTCAAATTCAGATCTCTGTATTTCTGAAGCTCAGAATCTCCCTTGTCAAGCTATAATTCACAACCATGTGGCTGCTTAGTTTATTTTCTCTGAACTTTCCTTGTCTGTAAAAGCAATGCCATCATATTCCTGAGGTGGGTCCTCTACAGACAGGCTTTTATGTATTCACTTGAACTGAGCATCATTGAAAGCTTAACATTATAAGTTTCTTTCATCAAAGGAAAAAGAACTTCAAATGATTTCTCCTACCTGTCTGTGTATTTGCTTTTTTCTATTTTTCTGAAAATGAAGGAGTGTATAGATACCTCCACTTCTATTTCTTTTTTTTCACCCAATTTTGCTTTTTTTTAATTTTTTTATTGATAAAAGGAGAATAAAGAAAAGAAAAAAAAAAACAAATTTCCACCTCCTCCCAGCCTCCCATTTCCCTCCCCCCTCCTCCCACTCTTCTCCCCCTCCTCCCACCCCTCTCCCCTTCCCCCCACTCCTCTCCCCCTCCCTCTCCAGTCCAAAGAGCAGTCAGGGTTCCCTGCCCTGTGGTAAGTCCTAGGTCCTCCCCCCCTCTGTCCATATCTAGGAAGGTGAACATCCAGACTGGCTAGGCTCCCACCAAGCCAGCACATTGCGTAGGATCAAAACCGCATGCCATTGTCCTTCGCATCTCATCAGCCCTCATTGTTCGCCATGTTCCGAGAGTCCAGTTTTATCCCATGCTTTTTTGGTAACAGTCCAGCTGGCCTTGGTGAGCTCCCAGTAGATCAGCTCCACTGTCTCAGTGGGTGGGTGCACCCCTCGTGGTCACTTCTATTTCTATAACACTGTATAAAAGTAGAGTATGGTATAGCATTTTAGACTGTATTACATCACAGAAATCTTCTTACAGAGTAGGTCTCATCATGATCATGTTAAACTTTCTATCAACAATTTTAAAAATTTAGGATCATTATAATAGACTTCATTTTTATTGATTTTTTTCTGTTTCCTTGGTGTTTTTTTTTATTGAAAAAGGAAAAAAAAAACAAGTTTCCGCCTCCTCCCAGCCTCTTATTTCCCTCCCCCTCCTCCCACCCTTCTCCCCCTCCTCCAACCCTTCTCCCCCTCCCCCTACTCCTCTCCCCCTCCCTCTCCAGTCCAAAGAGCAGTCAGGGTTCCCTGCCCTGTGGTAAGTCCAAGGTCCTTCCCCCTCCGTCCATATCTAGGAAGGTGAACATTTATTGAGCTCTACATTTTTCTCTGCTTCCTTTCCTACTTCTCCCCTCCCCTCTTCAATCCTCCCTCAAGGTCCCCATGCTACCAATTTACTCAGGAGATCTTGATTTTTTTCTACTTCCACTGTAGATTAGATCTATGTAAGTTTCTCTTAGTGTCCTCATTGTTCTCTGAAGTTCTTTGGGATTGTGGTTTGTAGGCTGGTTTTCTTTGCTTTATTTTTTTTGTTGTTGTTGTAGTTTTTTTTTTATTGAGAAAAGGAAAAAAAAACAAGTTTCCACCTCCTCCCAGCCTCCCATTTCCCTCCCCCTCCTCCCACCCTTCTCCCCCTCCTCCCAGCCTCCCATTTCCCTCCCCCTCCTCCCACCCTTCTCCCCCTCCTCCCACTTTTCTCCCCCTCCCTCTCCAGTCCAAAGAGCAGTCAGGGTTCCCTGCCCTGTGTTAAGTCCTAGGTCCTCCCCCCTCCATCCATATCTAGGAAGGTGAACATCCAAACTGGGTAGGCTCCCACAAAGCCAGCACATTAAGTAGGATCAAAACCCTGTGCCATTGTCCTTGGCTTCTCATCAGCCCTCATTGTTCGCCATGTTCAGGGAGTCCAGTTTTATCCCATGCTTTTTCAGTCACAGTCCAGATGGCCTTGGTGAGCTCCCAATAGATCAGCCCCACTGTCTCAGTGGGTGGGTGCACCCCTCGTGGTCCCGACTTCTTTGCTCTTGTTCTCCTTCCTTCTGCTCCTCATTGGGACCTTGGGAGCTCAGTCCAGTGCTCCAGTGTGGGTCTCTGTCTCTATCTCCATCCATCACCAGATGAAGGTTCTATGATGATATGCAAGATATTCGTCAGTATTGCTATAGGCTAGGGTCATTTCAGGTTCCCTATCCTCAGCTGCCCAAGGAACTAACTGGGGACCTTGGCTTGGGCTCCTGGGAGCCACTCTAGGTTCAAGTCTCTTGCCAACCCTAAGAGATTTCCTACCATATGACAAAAGCATTTGTTCAACTATGTTCATAGCAGTATTATTTGTAAAAGCCAGAACCTGGAAACAACCTAGATGCCCCTCAATGGAAGAATGGATGAAGAAAGTGTGGAATATATACACATTAGAGTACTACGCTGTGGTAAAAAACAATGACTTCTTGAATTTTGCATGTAAATGGATGGAAATAGAAAACACTATCCTGAGTGAGGTAACCCAGACCCAAAAAGATGAAAATGGGATGTACTCACTCATAATTGGTTTCTAGCCATAAATAAGGGTCACGGAGTCTACAATTGGAGATCCTAAAGAAGCTAAGTAAGAAGGTGAACCAAAGGAAAAACATACAGTTATCCTCTTGGCTATGGGAAGTAGACAAAATTGCCAGGGAGAAAATTGGGATCTTGGGGGTGAGGTGGGATGGGGGTAAGGAGATATGGGGAGAGAAAAGGGAGAAGGGGAGGATGGGGGGAACTTGGGGAAAAAAGGAGCTTTATTTGTTTTTTAAATCCACCTATGAGTGAGAACATGTGATAATTGTCTCTCTGTGTGTTACCTCACCCAAAGTAATGTTTTCTATCTCCATCCATTTCCCTGCAAAATTCAAGTTGTTATTTTTTTATTTTATTTTATTTTATTTTTTTGCTGTGTAGTACTCTGTTCTGTAAATGTACCACATTTTCCTTATCCATTCTTCAGTCGAGGGGCATTTAGATTGTTTCCAGGATCTGGCTATGACAAACAATGCTGCTATGAACATAGTTGAGCACATGTCCTTGTGGCAAGATTGAGCATCCTTTGGATATATACCCAACAGTGGTATTATTGGGACTTGAGGAAGGTTGTTTCCTAATTTTCTGAGAAATTGCCACACTGACATCCAAAGGGGCTGTACCAGCTTGCATTCACATCAGCAATTCAGAAGTGTTTCCCTTTCCCCACAACCTCTCCAGCATAAGATGTCATCAGTGTTTTTGTTTTTGACCGTTCTTACAGATGTTAGGTGGAATCTCAGCATTGTTTTGATTTGCATTTCTCTGATGACTAAGGATGTTGAACATTTCCTTAAGTGTCTTTGGGCCATTTTAGATTCCTCTGTTGAGAGTTCTCTGTTTAGGTCTGTACTGCTTTTTTTTTTTATTGGATTATGTGTTCTTTTGATGACCAATTTATTGAGACCTTTGTATATTTTGGAGATCAGACCTCTGTCTGATGTGGGGTTAGTGAAGACCTTTTCCCATTCTGTAGGCTGTCATTTCCTCTCATTGATCTTGTCCTTTGCTTTACAGAAGCTTTTCAGTTTCAAGAGGTCCCATTTATTAATTGTTTCTCTCAGTGTTTGTGCTGCTGGGGTTTGTAGTTAGGAAGTGGTCTCCTGTGTCAATGCATTCAAGTGTACTTCCTACTTTCTCTTCTATAAGGTTCAGTGTGGCTGACTTTATGTTGAGGTCTTTGATCCATTTGGACTTGAGTTTTGTGCATGGTGATAGCTATGGATCTCTTTTCATTCTTCTGTTGATATCGAGTTATGCCAGCACCATTTGTTAAATATGCTTTCTTTTTTCCATTTTTATATTTTTGTTTCTTTGTCAACAATCAGGTGTTCGAAGAATGTGGATTAATATCAGGATTAATTAAGGAAAGTGGATTAATTCAATCTTCTATCGGGTTCCATTGGTTCTCCTGTCTGTTTTATGCCAGTACCAGGCTGTTTTCAGTACTGTAGCTCTGTAGTAGAGTTTGAAGTTAAGGATTGTGATGCCTTCAGAAGTTCTTTTATTGTGCGGGATTGTTTGGTTATCCTGAGTTTTTTGCTTTTCCATATGAAGTTGAGAACTGTTCTTTTGAGGTCTGTGAAGAATTTTGCTGGGATTTTGATGGGCATTGCAGTGAATCTGTAGATTGCTTTTGGTAAGATAGCCATTTTTACCATGTTAATTCTACCTACCCAAGAGCATGGAAGATCTTTCCACTTTCTGCTGTCTTCTTCAATTTCTTTCTTCAAAGATTTAAAGTTCATGTCATTAAGTCTTCCACTTGTTTGATTAGAGTTACTCTGACATATTTTATGCTATTTGTGGCTATTGTGAAGGGTGTTGTTTTCTCTGATTTCTTCCCCAGCCCTTTTATCATCTGTGTACAGGAGGGCTACTATTTTTTTTTAGTTAATCTTGTATCTTGCTACATTACTGACAGTGTTTATGAGTCATAGCAATTCTTTGGTAAAATTTTTGGGATCACTTATGTAAACTATCATATCATCAGCAAACAATGAAAGTTTGACTTTTTCTTTTCCAATTTTTATCCCCATGATCTTTTTTTTTTTTGGTGTCTTATTGCTCTTCAAAACAGTAAATATAACAGAGTAAGAAAGTATTACATTTGTTTTCTAAGTTTCTTACTATGAGTAAATTACCTAACTTCATTGTACTCTGGTTGCCTTGCATAAAAGAAAATGATAGCATTAATGGTAATGTTCCATGATGACTAAATGAAGCATCTGCAAAGTGCTGAACATGGTGGTCAGAACTTAGCAAGCGTTCAATAGACAACAATGGCCTGGGAAGATAACTCAGTGCTAGATTATACATCCCTAGCATGCATAACGATCTACACTTGATCGATCTCTCTCTCTCTCTCTCTCTCTCTCTCTCTCTCTCTCTCTCTCTCTCACACACACACACACACACACACACACACACACATACACATACACATACACACACAAACCCACACACACCATCATCATCACCACCACCACACACCACAGTAGCAATGCTCATGATTATGCATAGCTAAGTATTCTCTCTTCTACTTTGCATTTAAATACTTTACTGGTTAAAAGTGCCCAGGTCTATGTAATATGTTACTGTACCTAAATAATATTTTATTGGTGAGCAGAATATTTTATTTATTGTGAGCAGTAAGAAATTGTTTTAATAGTACCCCATAGTCTTTTGTATATACTGGGCATTCAACTTAGTATGCCCAAAAGGCTAATGTACTTAATCTTCACTGTACACATGACAGAAGCGACAGAAGTATATGTGTGGGTGTATAACAAAATGGCAATAAATTAGTATAAAATAAAAATAATAAAGTATATATATAAATATATGTGTATTTGCCATTATATTTTATATATAAGGAAACTAAAGTTTAGATAGGCTAAGCAGTTTGTTCATGTTCATGCAGAATAGTAGCATGAGCAAGATTCTAAGTGATGCAGTTTAACTACACAGCCTTTCCCTTCGCCATTCCAGTGTGCGGAACTTTCTTCTGTGTAATCCTGGATTGAGCCTCTTGTTTTTAAGATGGGTGACAAACAGGAACAAGCACTTGGAAGGTCAGAATTGCCCAGCTGTAAACAACATTGGAACTTGGCTTGGCAACATGGAAATCTGTTTGTAAACTTTCATGAGTTGTGTTGTTGAGTTTCTTCACTGGCTGTTTTCTGTGTATTTCTTACAGATGATCCTCAGTGAGTTTCAGGTTCTTGGAAGCAGCTGGATGGTTCATGTAACTGTCTGTACTGTCTGGCACAGATGCCCAGGGTTCTGAACCTGACCCAGATAAAATCCAGTGCCTACCAACTGAACTGGGATCTAGGATTCTACCCTCATTGTTGCTGCTCCATTCTAACAGTGGTATTAATGATCTGATAATCTTTATTTAAAATCATATAAGACTGGTTTATGAATAAAGGATTCCTCTGATATACACTAGAAATTTAACTTGCCTTGATGCCTTGCTGGGTTGTTTTGCCTAGCGCTCCTACACAGTTGCTTTTTATGTGTGGGTATAGTGTTGGAAAAGTGACCTTCAAGGTTGTCAGAGCCTATAGTATAGAGAACCCTCCAGCATGTGTCTTCTCATATGTCTTTCCATTTTCTAGGAAAGCAGAATTCTGACTTTTAAATAGTTCCATGTTCAGAAGGCAGTCCTGTTGGAATAAGGAACCACATTCCAAAGTGGCCTTGTAACTTCTCGGAGACATTCATACTTGCTCAACACAAAATGTGGCTCAACAAGGAACTCAAAAAGCTGGCTGAAGGAAAGTTCCAATGCAAAAGACAGTCACACGCACACAGCTCTGAACATATAATTAATTGGTTAATGTAATAAATGTATGTTTCTGAGATCTAGGCCACATTTAGGTAATGATTTAGGCAGCTAGTCTATCAATGACTCACTGTCTAGAGATATATAAATGAAATATGGCAAGAGAAGGAAAAGCAGCCGCGGTCTGTGATTCAGGAAATGAGTTATGTCGACCATAATCCTTGCTGTTTCTTTCCTATACTCTAACACTCAGTGTACTAGTCAGTTTAGGGTTCCATGACAAAAACAATTGAATACCTAGCTTAAATAACAGATATTTATTTCTAACTATGATGAAGTCATCAAGTTCAAGGTCAAGATGCTTTAGATTCAGTATCTTGTGAGAGGTTATTTCTTGGTTTGTGCACAGTGCTTGCTGTATCCCCACATAGTACAGGGAAAGACACTTCAGTCTCTATTATTAGAGATACTAATTCAACAATAAAAGGCTCAGCCTTAGAATTTACTTATACCCAGTAAACTCTCCAAAGACATTGCATTAATACTGAGTTTCCAAACAAAAAGTTGGCAGACACAATTCAGTCAATAGTAGTCATCAAAGTCTGCTCTATTTCTGAGACTCAGCTTTAACAACTGTAAGCAATAGATAGCATGAATCTGATAAGCTTCCTGCTCTGCCTGTGCTTCTTTGAGAATGTGTGTGCTCCTCTCACAGCACCTCTTAGTGAGATGAAGTGTCCATGATGATTGAGAATGGGGAAGAAAGGCATTCTGTCCCGTTCTACTCAAGGATAACTGCACCTACTTACTGGCCCAAGGGTGGCCCAGTGTTCCCAGAAGTCTACTGCTAACTGATCTCAAATCTGAACCTTTGAAAATTAACGGGCAGTTTTCCAATGAAATCTGCCTGACATTCAGAAAGATGGTTGAGATTTAGGAGCTGCTGAGCTGTCAGGGCTGCAGAATAGCCAGAGTTAATTCCTACTGCCATGTTCTGGATTCTGAACAAGTTCTAGTAATAAAATAGAAAGTGCTGGCAGTATTGCAGAACAAAGGCAAGAGTAATCCAATCTGGATGGGAGGAATGCATTCCAGCCCATTTCCAAATCAGCAACAGGCAGGCAGGGTTCAAACATGATATATTTTTAACATCTTATGAAAAGCTGCTGCATTTGGTGGTTGCGCTGTTCTTTAAAGGGGAGATACACACTAAAAAGCAATGGCAGAAATAGTTTGTGGGACCTTTCTAACATGGGTCTACCAAACAGGGAGATTCTTTTGCACTTTGTAACTGTCATTCAAGGTTAGTACTTAATATTTAAATCTCCCAAACCTAATATTGGTTAAGCAGCTCCAAGATATAATCCAAAATTCCAAGATCATACTAACAACTCTCAGTAATTGTCTTAGTTTGCCTACTGTTACTGTAATGAAACATCAAACAAAACTAGACTTAAGAGGAAAGGTTTTATTTTGGTTACATTTCCCCCATCATAGTACCTTATCAAGGGAAGTAATTGAAAGAACTCAAGCAGGAACCCAGAGAAGGGAACTGAAGCAAAGGCTACAATGAACCTTCCTGTGGCTTGCGAAGTTTGCTTTCCTATGAAGCCGAAGACCACCACCCCCTGAAAAGGAATGGGCCCTCTTATATCAACTAATGAAGGAAATACCCTATAGACTTGCCTACAGGCCATTCTGATAGGGACAGCTTCTTGACTCATATTCCCTTTCCCAGTTGATCCTGGCTTGCTTACAGCCTCTTCACATAGTAAACTGTCAGAAAGGCTAGGAGGAGTCATTTGTAGCTTCTTTTATGGCAGATAAACTGAGACTCTCAGTAAGTAATTTGCCTGAAAACCTGTAGCTTCTATGTGAGGGATTTAAACTTGGTGTTATTGTCTGATTCTGAAACTCTAGCTAATTGAGGAGCTCTGTGCCAAACACTCACCATCAGGATAGAACTCACTGGCTATGACTATGACTATGAACTTGATACCTTTTATTCCATATGCTATCTTCCATGAAGCTCAGTCTTGTGTTTCCTTTTATAAACTTAAAACACAGCAAATAAATAATATTTTATAGTTATGCAATAATGTGTATCATTATTAAAACTGTGAGATGTTAGGATGCCACAAAGAAGAAATTAAAGGTGCCCTTTATTCTGCAATATTTAGAGCAGTGTGTTGAACATTTTCTGTAGTGCAAAATAGTTAGATGCTTAAATGCTGGAGTTAGGCAGGCTTAGGTTTAAATCCTAGCTCAAGAAGTTTATAGCTAAAAAATCTGCACAGCAATGATACATATTTGTTTGTTTACAGTTTTAATAATGTTGAACACATGACATATTCTACTTTAAAAAGTGATAGTCAACACTTCCATGTTACTTTTTCCTGCTAGGTTCTCTCTTCCTTTCTCCCTCTACCTGTTTTTCCCCTCCTTTGTGAGTTTATGTGTGCACTCATGTATCAAACATGTGTGAGAAAGGATGTGCATATTCCAGATTGCTGGCCCATGAGTTTCTGAAGATTCGCCATCTCAGAAACAACAACAACAACAAAAAAAAAAAAAAAAAAAAACACTGGCTTTGCTGTCATGTACTATCATACACAGCCGTATGTGGGCTCTGGGACTTCAGACACAGCAGTTCGCACTCACACAGCAAGCACTTTAGACACAGAGCTATTTCATATATGTAAACACACTTAGGAGGGAGGGAGGGAGGGAGGGAGGGAGGGAGGGAGGGAGGGAGGGAGGGATAGAGAGAGAGAGAGAGAGAGAGAGAGAGAGAGAGAGAGAGAGAAGGAGGGAGGGAGGGAGGGAAGGAGGGAGGGAGGGAGGGAGAGAGAGAGAGAGAGAGAGAGAGAGAGAGAGACAGAGAGAGAGAGAGAGACAGAGAGAGAGAGACAGAGAGAGAGAGAGAGAGAGAGAGAGAGAGAGAGAGAGAGAGAGAGAGAGAGCCTGAGCTGCTGAGCTGGGAAAATGTATTCCCTAATTCACCAACAAGAAAATTGAAATAAGAGGTGATTTTCAAACTCATATAGCAAAAAAAAAAAAAAGTTGTGGAACTAGAATTAAAATCTGGAACTCCTAATTCTAAAGTGTGTGTTCTCAACTATTAGTGAATTACTTCTGGTTTTATTTAATATTACTGTGGTTTCCTTCATAATTTTTATTTCCTCAAATTGGAAACACACTGAACATATTGTTTTGTTATCTTCTTTCTTCATTTAACAATATGCCTTGAACATCTTTCCAGTCATTAAATACTTTTAGGGAGCACAAAGTTTTTGATGTCTGCATGGTATTCAGTTGAATGTCTGATGTGTAATTAGCTTAGCCCAATCTCTATTGTTGAACATTTCAGATGTTTCTAATATTTCACTATAATAAACAATGCTGAGAGGAACAGCTCTGTACATGCATTCTCTGGTTATTTCATTTGGATAACTTCCTGGGAATAAAATTGCTCAGTCAAAGGAGTATGACGTGTTTTATGTGAATGTTGGTGTTTTGGTTTGATTTTTGAGAAACTGTGGATCTTTCTGTAACGTTACCACATCAGGCACGCTACTGTGACAAGGGAACTATTAAAAAGTCACAAAATAGGCTTGGGACACATACAAACTACACATAATTCAATACGTATTGTATAGGAAACCGATGGTTGATCAGGCCAAACTTCTCTCTAATTCCCATTTGAAAAATGTAATAAAGAGTTAAGCTTCTAGTTGGAACAACTGGAGCACAGAGTATGGAGGCAATCTGGATGAAAGTCTGGTGATGGGAATAAAGCCTTGTGCAATTATAGTGTGCCAGATACTAAGTTCGGTTCTATAATGGCCTTACATTTGGCTTTGGAAAATATACTTCTCAGGCAGGAAACTGAGAGGTTGGTTTCATGACTTCCCTAATATCAGAGAGCTATAACACCAGCGTCATGCTCAAGTCTTCCTCTCACCAGTTTGTTTCCACCACATACCACCACACCCCTTCAAATAGTTCCTTTGTTAGAGGTGGATGCTACTCTTGTCTGTGCTCCTGTATTTACACTTCGGATTGATTTTCTAGATTTCTGTCTGGCCTTCTGAAAACTGGTCCAGCCTAAAAAGCTCATGGCTTTGATGTTTCCATATTGTCACTTACTATAAATCTCAAGAGGGGGATGAATGTAAGGTGACCAACATACCCCATTTTCCCTACAATGTTCTGTTTTAAGACTGAAGCTTTCTCCTTCCAGAATCTGTGGTGCTAGATAAACTTGGGTGTTCACCTAAAAGCATAACTAAATAATAACACCTTACTCAGTCATTAACAGTGTTTCCTTATGATTTTTTTCACTTTTACTCATTCACTCCTTTATTCATTCCTGGTTGCTGAGCATCCATGTCATACTCAACTGAGCAACAGCTGAGATTTATGTAAAATTTGAACTTTAATCCTTCTCTTCCATTGATTAATGATTTCCCATCAGAAAATGGCAGAAAACTGAAATCTCACTGTAAGATAAATGTTATATCACAAATATGAGCCAGGCGGTGGTTGAGTCCTTGAAAGCATCACCATTTTGGAAGACAAAAGAAGAGGATAAAATAAGCATGCTGTGTACCTCAGGTCCTAGAGCATCTGTCCAGTGGGAATGATAATGTGGCTGCCAAGATGACAAAGTGACCCAGGAAGAGTGACAAAGAAAGGTGAGGTGTTTTTGAGAAACTATAAGGAATGGAACATTGTTGGAACATAGGACAATTAACTACTGTAATGTCATGATTCCCTAGTCAGAAACAGGATGGGAAAAGGCTATAATCAGAAGAGAGTGTAGAATGGGGATTATATTGGGTATAATGTCAAAACAAGCAAATAAACAAACTGGGGTTTGATGTATAGTTTTATCTACCAGATGACAACTATTTGCCAATTTATTCTCTCATTTTCTCATTAAGTATAAATTTGTAAAATAGGTGCTGTGTGTCAATAATTATTCTAGATCAGAAAATTCAAGAATGAGCCAGGTGGTGGTGGCACATGCCTTTAATCCCAGCACTTGGGAGGCAGAGGTAGGTGGATCTCTGTGAATTCAAAGCCAGTGTGGTCTACAAGAGCTACTTCCAGGACACAAGAAGCCCTGTATCAACAGAACAAAAATAAGGAAAAAAGAAATAAAGAAAAGAAAATACAAGAATTAATAAGAAAGAAATAAAAAGACAAAGAAAAAACTGCTCTACTAGAACTAATATCTGAAGAGGAGTATAATGAAGAACAGACAAAATATGTAAATAGAAGAGGTAATTTTAGAGGAATAGATAGGACTCAAAGCATAAAAAGAAGGTTCAGTGACACCCTCTCTACCTGGATGGCAAAGTATAGAAATGTTACTAGAATAGGAACTAAATAATAAGAGAAGTTGGGTGTGCTAAGACAGGAGTCAATTGTGTCAGGCATGTGGAAGAAGAGAGGCAAGTGCAACACCAATATAGTTGAAAAATAGAGACTAAAACCCCCAAAGTGATACTTGTAAAAATGACAGATGAAAAGGAGAGGGTGCAGATGAAGTGGGACCTGTAAATTCAGCCAAGCAGCACAGATACTGAGAGAAACAATTAATAAATGGAACCTCCTGAAACTGAAAAGCTTCTATAAGGCAAAGAACATGGTCAACAAAACAACAGCCTACAGAATGGGAAAAGGTCTTCACTAACCCCACATCAGAGGTCTGATCTCCAAAATATACAAGGAACTCAAGAAATTGGTCACCAAAAGAACACATAATCCAATAAAAAAAATGGATTGAAGACCTAAACAGAGAGCTCTCAACAGAGGAATCTAAAATGGCTGAAAGACACTTAAGGAAATGTTCAACAGAGAAATGCAAATCAAAATAACTCTGAGATTCCACCTTACACCTGTAAGAATGGCCAAGATCAAAAACACTGATGACAACTTATGCTGGAGAGGTTGTGGGGAGAAGAGAACACATGTGCATTGCTGATGGGAATGCAAGCTGGTACAGCCCCTTTGGAGGTCAGTGTGGAGATTTCTCAGAAAATTAGGAAACAACCTTCCTCAAGACACAATAATACCACTTTTGGATATCTATCAAAAGGATGCTCAGTTGTGCCACAAGGACATGTGCTCAACTATGTTCAAAGCAGCTTTGCTTGTCATAGTCATAACCTGCAAACAACATAAATGCCCCTAGACCAAAGAATGGATAAGGAAACTGTGGTTCACTTACATCTTTAATTTTGTAGGAATATGGATAGAACTAGAAAACATTATTTTGAGTGAGGTAACACAGACACAGAAAGACAATTATCACATGTACTCACTCATAGGTGGATTTTAAACATAAAGCAAAGAAAACCAGCCTACAAACCATAATCCCAGAGAACTTCAGAGAACAATGAGGACACTAAAAAAGACTTACATATATCTAATCTACATGGGAAGTAGAAGTAGAAAAAGACAAGATCTCCTGAGTAAATTGGGAGCATGGGGGCTTTGAGAGAGGGTTGAAGGCGGAGGAGAGTGCAGTGAGGGGAGCAAAGAAAAATGTAGAGCTCAATAAAAATCAATAAAAAAGGAGGGAAAGAGTTTGAGAAAATAAAACTTTTTAAGAGTAGACTATGGAAGGCATGACCTCCTTCCTTGGGCCCATTTGACACACATTCATATAAGCATGCCCTTGACCAACACTCCATTTCCCATTTTATAATCTTCCAGTCTTACAACCACAGAAATGTTTTAACAGTATGTTGGGCCAGACTACTGCTTCATGATACAGTGGTAGATAAACCAGAAGAGTTTTTATCTGTATGGAGCTCTGTGTGACTCAGACTTATGGGGATGATGTTTCTTGTGTTGGAAAGATGCTATGATGATGAACTATGATAAAAATGATGAGTCTAAAATCCAATTTAATACCCAGAAAATGACCAATAATGCAATTCTTTTATTTTATTACAAAGTCATAATTCAGAGTCAGCTCACAGATTTCCTTCTTTTAGTCATGTTGTCTATGTTATCTCAAGATAAATTTCCCATGATCTATCCCCTTTTTAGTGAAATGTCCCATCCATATTTTGACACTGCCAGCACTCCCTTCATATTCTTTGGGCTAATCTGTGAATATAATAAATAATAATAAGTTAAAATAGTTTTTTCATCATTTTCTTAAAGAATCCATTACCAACTTAAAAAATGCAATAAGGAAGAACCAACGATCAATAATACTTGATATCTTATGCGTTAGAGACCAAAAATATGGAAAAACTAACATATTTAGAAGTTGAGACTGGGGCAGATGGTCAGTGGCCAAATTCTTTTTATAAAGTGATTTTACTCGCTGGTTCTGCCACAAATTAATGACCAGGAAAGTTTACTTATGACCAGCATAGTGTACAAATCAAAGTCTGTTGTTCTGGAAGGAAGTATCTCTCATATTCTCTCTTGTGGTATCTCTCAGATGTTCAAGAATATGGTTACCTTTACTATTGAGGTTCTCAGATTTTGAAATCTAAGATAATCAAAACCAGTTTCAAATCTTGCTTTGTGGCAATTATTACTTGCCAGGAAGTGATTCCCAAAGACCATGTCAACTTAGTCCACCCTAACATCATTTTATTTCCAGTAAACATGGCTTCCATTTTTTTCTGACCTTGTTTAAATCCCAACAACCTCTTCAGTGAGGTTCAAGAAGCCCTGAAAGTCTGCTTCTGCCTCACTTTCACACTTTACTTCCTCTAAGGTCTTCCTTAGACATCTCTTTCTTTAAAGTTGCCTCACTCATGTTAATCTTTGAATATTCCACAAAGAAAAAAAATGCAATATAGTGAATACAAAACATACCCAATTATAGTTCCCTGTTGATTTGATATTTGTTCTTCAGTAAGTCAGTTTCCTGCTCTGACATTCAGGGTTAGTTGACTATGCCATGGCTGAGTAGGGTTAAGTCATCTCTGCTTTGCCGTGTGTCTTTAATAACCTATGATTCTAGAGCAGAGCAAAATACAAATTGGAAAAAACATCAAGAAATGTGATAAGATTTCTTCTTGGCTAAAAAGACAAAACATCTTCCATCTGTTTACTTAATCTTATTTGCCCTGAGTGATGGGAATGAGGTCAGCAGAGGTGCTCAACATTAAATGCCTCCTATTTATCTTCTTTTATTTTCCAGAAGAGACCAAAATCATTGACCAAAGAGCAAGCCAGTAACAGTCATCAGCTCCCACAACCCTACATCAATACAGAGATACGTGAACTGTTATTTCCAAGTTGTATGAGGATAAATAGTCAAGGAACTCGAATGAGAATGGAGAATGAAGTCATGGAATCAGCATTCAAAAGAGGGCTCAGTCCAACCAATGCAGCAACACAGAGCTCAACCTGTGTCCTGTCTCCGGTTTTTTGTCTTGGTTTCTGTGCAGATGTGCTTGCCTACAAGACCACAGAAAAGATCTGCCAACAAACATTCACACTGACAGGCTTCATTCTCCACAGTGGGAGAGAGGTTAGCTCTGTATGTGATATAGGGAAACCACAACAAAAATCCTTGGAACTATAAAATCAAATTAAATCATGAGTTTTGGCTAAGGATTTAAACATCTTAGGCACTCTAATGTCTCTAAAGTAGCTCGGAGACTAAGCCCAGTCCTGTTATGCACCCTCTTCCCAGTGGTAGTGGGTTTGCCTCAGGTTTTCAATCTGGTTTAAGTTGGCTGTTTAGGGAAGACAGAGTTCCTTGGCTTGAAGAAAAGAGAGCTTTGTATGCTCTAGAATAACTCATGTCTGCATTTCTCTTCTGCTAAGCATGCTGGGAAAGCTGGACTACGGTAGGCTCCTTGTATCAGAAAGGAAGAAGGCTTTGATATTCCTGAGACTGGGCTACTGCAAATTTTCTGACAGTTATGTATACCTGTTAACACCTATAGCCAAGTCATCACCCTATCAGCAGGTATTATTTTCATTCACATATTAAGAAAAAGGGAATGAAATGCAGAGAAATAAAGTAGCTAGCGAAAACTATCCTACTAGCAAAGATGAAGCCATGGTGCAAATAATGGATATTATGACTAGGTACTTTTGGGTTGAGTCTGTTATCTCCTTCCCAATATAGAGTATTATCTGTACCCTAAGAATAAATAAAATTAATTGTTCAGCCTACACCAAAACAGACACAGATTTTATAATCACTTGTACTTGGGTTTAAATAAAATAAATGGGTAATGTTAATAAGATATCGTAATGTGTTATTTTGAATATGAATGGCCCCCATCGGCTCATATATTTGAATACATGTTTACCAGGGACTGGCACTATTTAAGAATTATTAAGCAGCTATGGCTTTGCTAGGGGATTTATGTCTCTGGGGGTAGGTTTTGAGTTTCAAAAACCCAAGTCACTCCCAGTCTCTCTCTCTCTCTCTCTCTCTCTCTCTCTCTCTCTCTCTCTCTCTCTCTCTCTCTCTTATCAAAGATCAAGATATAGCTCTCAACTACTTCTTCAGCTCCAGGTCTGCTGTCACACTCTTCAATGTGATGAAATGGTCTAAGTCTCTGAAACCATAAGAGAGACCCCAGTTAAATACTTTCCTTTATAAGAGTTGTTGTGGTCGTGGTGTCTCTTCATAGCAATAAAAGAAGAAGGGACTAAGACTGATATTCACATGGGTTAAGAACTTATATCACAAAAATTCATCAATAGCATATATACAGAAAAAGCAGAACTGAAAATGGGGAATGGAGGATCTTTGGGGGTTTCCTTTCTATCTTTCCTTCTTCCTTCCTTTCTTTCTTCTTTCATTTTGTAGCTGATGGGAATGATGCAGCAAATAGGTAAGCATTCCAATAACTTTGATAGATACCCTGTCCCTTGTGCTCTTTATCGTTAAAGTGAAAATAAGGACAAATGAGATGGTTCAGAGGTAAAAGCCCATGATGACCTGAGATCAAGCCCCAGAGCCCATGGTGGAGGGGGGAAATTAATTGCCAATGCCTTTCTTCTTACCTCCATGTATGCACTGTGGCCTACCCACCCTCAGTAATGCACATATATCACGCACACACATACTCAGACAATACAATAATGATGATGATGATGATGATGATGATGATGAAATAATAATAAACTCTTTAATTAAAGATAAAATAATGTTACATTGTGGGTTTGTAATTAAGACTAGATAAGTCTCTATCTATACGGACTGCAGTGTGCTTGATAGGTAATATATATGTTGAGTGTATTTTTTTCTTTTTCCATATTAATGTGAGTGTACTGGGTGTATTATGCATATGTTTGCATGTATGCAGGCATTCTTGCATGTGTGAGCATAATATGTGTAGAAAGATGACTCTGCATTAATATGTAGATATGTAGAAGCCCCAGGTTGATGTCCTGAATCTTCACCATTCTTTCATTTCATTCTTTGATGCAGGATCCCTCAGTAACACTCACAGTTGACTGGTTAGGCTAACCTTCAAGCCAGTTTTCTCTGAACTAAAATTACATGTGATCCCTCCTTGCCAATCTGGTTTCACGCATTTGAGGGATATAAATTATGGTCAGCTGTCTTGATCAGCAAGTGCCTTAACTTTTGAGCCATATACCCAACCTATTAGTATTATTTTAACAGCTCTCTGATATGTTCTTCTTGTATCATACAATATACACATTTAAAATTAGTATATTTAATTCAGTGTTGTTCAACATTTAATTTTATTTTATTTTTCTTCTTTTTTTTAATTTATTTATTTATTAAAGATTTCTGTCTCTTCCCCGAAACCGCCTCCCATTTCCCTCCCCCTCCCCCAATTAAGCCCCCCCCTCAGCCCAAAGAGCAATCAGGGTTCCCTGCCATGTGGGAAGTCCAAGGAACCCCCACCTCCATCCAGGTCTAGTAAGTTGAGCATCCAAACTGCCTAGGCTCCCACAAAGCCAGTACGTGCAGTAGGATCAGAAACCCATTGCCATTGTTCTTGAGTTCTCAGTAGTCCTCATTGTCCGCTATGTTCAAAGAGTCCGATTTTATCAGACCCAGGCCAGCTGGCCTTGGTGAGTTCCCAGTAGAACATCCCCATTGTCTCAGTGTGTGGGTTCACCCCTTGCGGTCATGAGTTCCTTGCTCGTGTTCTCTCTCCTTCTGCTCCTGATTTGGACCTGGAGATTTATGTCCGGTGCTCCAATGTGGGTCTCTGTCTCTGTCTCCTTTCATCGCTTGATGAAAGTTAATATTCAGGAGGACGCCTATATGTTTTCTTTGGGTTCTCCTTATTTAGCTTCTCTAGGATCACTAATTATAGGCTCAATGTCTTTGTTTATGGCTAGAAACCAAATATGAGTGAGTACATCCCATGTTCCTCTTTTTGGGTCTGGCTTACCTCACTCAGTATAGTGTTTTCTATTTCTATTTCCATCCATTTGCATGCAAAATTCAAGAAGCCCTTGTTTTTTACTGCTGAGTAATACTCTAATATGTATATATTCCATACTTTCTTCATCCATTCTTCCATTGAAGAACATCTAGGTTGTTTCCAGGTTCTGGCTATTACAAACAATGCTGCTATGAACATCGTAGAGCATATACTTTTGTTGTATGATAGGGCTTCTCTTGGGTATATTCCCAAGAGTGGTATTGCTGGGTCCAGGGGTAAGTTGATCCCGAATTTCCTGAGAAACCGCCACACTGCTTTCCAGAGTGGTTGCACAAGTTTGCATTCCCACCAGCAATGCATGAGTGTACCCCTTTCTCCACAGCCTCTCCAGCAAAGGCTATCATTGGTGTTTTTTATTTTAGCCATTCTGACAGGTGTAAGATGGTATCTTAAAGTTGTCTTGATTTGCATTTCCCTGATCGCTAAGGAAGATGAGCATGACCTTAAGTGTCTTTTGGCCATTCGAGAATTCTCTTTTCAGCTTAGTGCCCCATTTTATAATTGGATTAATTAGCCTTTTACAGTCTAGTTTCTTGAGATCTTTATATATTTTGTAGATCAGACCTTTGTCAGTTGCGGGGTTGGTGAAGATCTTCTCCCAGTCAGTGGGTTGCCTTTGTGTCTTAGCAACAGCGTCCTTTGCTTTACAAAAGCTTCTCAGTCTCAGGAGGTCCCATTTATTCAATGAGGTCCTTAATGTCTGTGCTGCTGGGGTTATACGTAGGAAGTGGTCTCCTGTGCCCTTGTGTTGTAGAGTACTTCCCACTTTCTCTTCTATCAGGTTCAGTGTGTTCAGACTGATATTGAGGTCTTTAATCCATTTGGACTTGAGTTTTGTGCATGGTGATAGATATGGATCATTTTTCATTCTTCTACAGGTTGACATCCAGTCAATTTGTTGAAGATGCTCTTTTTTTTTCCATTGTATACTTTTAGCTCCTTTATTGAAAATCAGGTGTTCATATGTTTGTGGGTTAATGTCAGGGTCTTCTATACGATTCCATTGGTTGACTTGCTCAGTCTGTATGTTACTTGTATGTATTTCTTTAGCGCTGACTATGGAGAACTACCATACTTGTGTCTCTCTGTGTGGTGGGAGAGATCTTCCATCTGCATTTTTGCTTACTGACATCACCCTATGTCATGCATTTTTTTTTATTATTGCTGATCAAATAGCCTATATTTTTATGTAAACAGATTTCACTTTCATTTACTAGTCACCCAGATACCAATAATCTCACAGAAACTATATTAATTACAACACTGTTTGGTCAATGATTCACGAATATTCCTAGCTAGCTCTTACATCTTAAATTAACCCATTTCTATTAATCTATGTATCACCACAACTGTAGCTTACTGTTAATCTTCTGGTATCTTTTCATTTGGCAGCTACATGGCATCTCCTTGACTCTGCCTTCTCTCTCTCTCTCTCTCTCTCTCTCTCTATATATATATATATATATATATATATATATATATATGTGTGTGTGTGTGTGTGTGTGTGTGTGTGTGTGTGTTAGGGTTTCCCAACTGATTTTACTCTGCTAAGCCATTAGCCAAAACAGCTTTATTCATTGACTAATAAAAAGCAACATATACAGAGAAGGACATCCCACATTTTTTAATCATTGTGACCAGAAGCAAGTTTTGATATTAATATTTTTGCACTTATTTTTATTTATTTTATCCAAAAGGAATGTTTATAATTCAGATGAATTCTTTTTTTAACCAAAAGTGATTTCAGAAGATTTTAAATCAATAAGACATATACATGCATTAGACAGAGGAATTAACCAAAATTTCTGAGTTCTCTTAGAAAACAGTAAGTTGTTACAGACTGAAGTGTTCCAAAAACACAGCAAATTATACTCTGACCCCTCACCAATTCCACATGGTGCCAACAGAAACTGCTAGACAAACTAGTAAACTGTGGGGATTTATTGGCAAAAAGACACCTGAGATGTAGACACAGAGCTTGCTAGTGAGAGAGATGATTTCCATCTGAATGCCATTTATAATCTGACTACTGCATATTGCCCTTGGTGGCAGGAAATGAACATAGCTGGGGCCGAAGGTACAAACCTCCTGATTAGTGTTTTGACTGACACACAATTGTGACATAATGACATTGTCGTAAGAATTCTAAGAAACGGGTACTGAAGAGCTGGGGGAAAAGTATTTTCCTAGTATGTGCAGGTCCCATGCTCAATTCCCAAGTTAAATAAAAAAAAATTAGAAGAAATATACTCAGGGAAATATAGCACTTAGATCTATCCACCAGTATTTTGAGATGCATTTGGCTGATACAATTTGATTACAAGCATAGTATTGAATTAATCATTTCATTAACTAATTGAACTGAATTAAAATTCATAGTATCAGTTGATTTCATCACTGTGTAATATCTATCTGTTCTCTCTCTCTCTCTCTCTCTCTCTCTCTCTCTCTCTCTCTCTCTGTAGTCAGAAGCCAATTGCCCATTTCTGGCTACTCAGACCCAAAATAATCACACAGAAATCATATTAATTGGAATACTGTTTGGCCAATAGTTTAAGTGTGTTTCTAGCTAGCTCTTCAATCTTAAATTTATCCATTTCTATTATTTTTTTTATTTTACCATGAAACTCATGGTTTACCAGTACCAGTGTGTGGGTGTCCATCTCCTTAAGCAGCTACATGGCATCTCCCTGAATCTGCATATCAGATTTCCTGCCTGGCTATATTATGCCCTTCTATAGGCCTAAAACAGATTCTTTATCAACCAATGGTAGTAAACACATTCACAACATACATCACCTCCCATATCACATCTATTTTTTCTGTCTAAATAAAAAGGAAGATTTTAATTTTAACATAGTAAAATTACATATAGCTGAGTAATATTCTGTTTTGTAAATTTATCACATGTATTCACTCACAGGTGGTTTTTAAACATAAAGCAAAGAAAATTAGACTACAAACAACAATCCTAGAGAATTTAGACAACAATAAGAACAATAAGAGAGATTTACATAGGTCTAATCTACATGGAAAGTAGAAGAAGACAAGATTTCCTGAGTAAATTGGGAGCATGGGGATCTTGGGGGAGGGTTGAAGGGGGAGGGGAGAGACAGGGAGGGGAGCAGAGAAAAATATAGAGCTCAATAAAAATCAATAAAAATTACATATAGCAAAACAGGTATCAAGTAAGAATTACAGTTATATTTATATCTACTTTATCTTTTATCATTACTAAGAAAAACTGTAATTATAACTATCTATTCTTCAACACCATTAAAGACCCCAGAGGGGTATATTACCTAAGTAAACAGAAAGTGCACTGTAAGCAACTTCCAAAAGTCTAAAATTGACAAATACTTCTTCCTGCCTGGACAGTTACCCAAAGTTTTTCTGTATTGTTACAGCATCTATCTTCGCCCATAGTATCTGGAAGACTTTTCCAAGAGAAAGGAAATTTGAAGATTTCTTACGCCTTGTACTGAGAAAGTTCATCAGTTGCTTTCTTCTGTGTCCTGGAAAAATCTAGCAGTTTTCTCATGAAGCAAGAACCATGAAGGACTGTCTCACCTTCTTTAGGCAGCTTCAACAGTCATTTTATGTGTGTCCTGTATGTTCAGTAGTCCAGGCAAGAGCAGCTTCTTGCCCAAATGGCTAATAAACTTCATGAGAAGCTTCTTTGATGCCCATCATCCTCTTGAAGTAGATTGGTGTGGCAAGGAGAAGATGAGTCTCATTGTCTTGAAAAGTTCCTAAAACATCTGAAACAAGACTATTAGGAAAAGTGCTATGATAGAAAAGAAATTTATCTCTGAGCAAATAAACTAAAGAAGTTGGGTATCTGTGGTTTTATAAATTTGAGTAAAAGTTGTTCTTACGTGTTAAAGGGATGAGTGTAAACATCTTCTCATATAGAGAGGTTTAGAAAGAATACTGTTAATGGTGTGTTCTTTTTCTCTCATTCCCTCATGATAACAACACAAGAATATCCAGTCAGTTCTGTATTGTCACAGAAAGATACCTGACACAATCTATCTATGAAACAAAAAGATTTATTTAGCAACCTCACTGGAAGTTTGAAATTAAGACTTGGCAGCCCCATTTGGAGATGTCATAATTGTGACATCGCTTCATTTCAGGAAGGCCTGAAGGAGTTAACTTTAGGATGGAAAGAAAATCAGAGCTCAAGCTGATGCCATATATAATTGTTTCCTTGAGAACTCTTTCAGAGAGAAAAGTTTTGCTTTCTCAGAGCAGTACCCCCAATTCCCTAAGGATCCAACTCTTAAATATTCACATCACCTCCCAGTACCACCACACAGGGAAACAAATTCTCAACTCTCAAACCCTTGAATGAACAGAGAATATCTGATATATGGTATGTGGGAAAAGACAATAATTTGAATTTTATCTATGTTGATTCTCATCAAATATTTCAATGTCCATAAAGCAGGAAAAATACACTCTCATAGTCTTTTTAAATACATTCTGTCATAGGAATTCTTATTAAATTTTAGAAGTGTTAATTGTAAAAAGCAAGTGAACTCATTCTAACGTTTCTACATGTAAGTCTTTTGATGACATCTATCACCCCCATTCTCCTTCTGTCTCCCCTGCCTTTCTTTTGCCTCTCTTCTTACCCCATCTTTTATAATTGTATATTTGCTTTCACATCATATTTCCCTACCAAGTTTTACAATGACAGAAAATATACAATGTCTGTCTTTGTAGGACTGGTTTGTTTCATTTGACATGATGCTTTTCTGTTTCAGCCACTTTATTGAAAATAAAATATTATCCTTCTTCTTTATGGATGAATAAAACTCATTTTGCATATATAAGATATTATTTTCTTTATCCACTAGTCATCTCCTGGTGTATAATTTAGTTCTGTAATTTAGCTATTGAAATAAGGCATCATTAAATATGCATGTTCAAAAATCTGTATGGCAGGCTGACTTTGATTCTTTTTTTTTGGATTTCTTTTTTTTTTATTTATTTATTAAGGATTTCTGCCTCCCCCCCTCATCCGCCTCCCATTTCCCTCCCCCTCCCCCGATCAAGTCACCCTCCCTCATCTGCTCGAAGAGCAATCAGGGTTCCCTGACCTGTGGGAAGCCCAAGGACCGCCCACCTCTATCCAGGTCTCCTAAGGTGAGCATCCAAACTGCCTTGGCTCCCCCAAAGCCAGTATGTGCAGTAGGATCAAAAACCCACTGCGAACCACTGTGGAAGTCAGTGTTTCGGTTTCTCAGGAAATTCGGGATCAACCTACCCCTGGACCCAGCAATACCACTCTTGGGAATTTACCCAAGAGATGTTCTATCACATGTCAAAAGCATTTGTTCAACTATGTTCATAGCAGTATTATTTGTAATAGCCAGAACCTGGAAACAACCTAGATGCCCTTCAATGGAAGAATGGATGAAGAAAGTATGGAATATATACACACAAGAGTACTACGCTGCGGTAAAAAACAATGACTTCTCGAATTTTGCATGCAAATGAATGGAAATAGAAAACACTATCCTGAGTGAGGTATCCCAGACCCAAAAAGAAGAACATGGGATGTACTCACTCATAATTGGTTTCTAGCCATAAATAGGGGTCACAGAATCTACAATTGGCGAACCTAAAGAAGCTAAGTAAGAAGGTGAACACAAGGAAAAACATATCGTTATCCTCTTGGATAAGGGAAGTAGACAAAATTGCCGGGGAGAAAAGTGGGATCTTGGGGGTGGGGTGGGAAGGGGGTAAGGGGAGATGGGGAGAGAAAAGGTAGAAGGGAAGGAGGGGGGACTTGGGGAAATAGGAGGATCGGGATAAAGGAAGGTTGGATAGGGGAGCACGGAACCACAATTCTTAGTTAAGGGACCTACTTTAGGGTGGGCAGGAGAATTGACCCCAGAGGGGCTCCCAGGTGCCCAAGCTGAGGTCCCCAGTTAGTTCCTTGGGCAGCTGAGGATAGGGAACCTGAAATGACCCCATCCTAGCGCAATACTGACGAATATCTTGCATATCATCTTAGAACTTTCATCTGGTGATGGATGGAGATAGAGACAGAGACCGAGACCCACACTGGAGCACTGGACTGAGCTCCCAAGGTCCCAATGACGAGCAGAAGGAGGGAGAACATGAGCAAAGAAGTCGGGACCGCGAGGGGTGCACCCACCCACTGAGACAGTGGAGCTGATCTACTGGGAGCTCACCAAGGCCAGCTGGACTATTACCAAAAAAAGCATGGGATAAAACTGAACTCTCTGATCATGACGAACAATGAGGGCTGATGAGACGCCAAGGACAATGGCACGCAGTTTTGATCCTACGCAATCTGCTGGCTTGGTGGGAGCCTAGCCAGTTTGGAGGTTCACCTTCCTAGATATGGACGGAGGGGGGAGGACCTAGGACTTACCACAGGGCAGGGAACCCTGACTGCTCTTTGGACTGGAGAGGGAGGGGGAGAGGAGTGGGGGGAGGGGGAGAAGAGTGGGAGGAGGGGGAGGGAAAGGGGAGGCTGGGAGGAGGTGGAAATTTGTTTTTTTTTCCTTTATTCTTTTATCAATAAAAAAAAATAATCAAAAAAAAATTGCTATAAAAAAAATAAATAAATAAATAAATAAAAACCCACTGCGATTGTTCCTGAGTTCTCAGTATTCCTCATTGTCCTCCATGTTCAGCTAGTCCGGATTTATCCCATGCTTTTTCAGACCCAGGCCAGCTGGCCTTGGTGAGTTCCCGATAGAACATCCCCATTGTCTCAGTGTGTGGGTGCACCCCTCGCGGTCCTGAGGTCCTTGCTCGTGCTCCGTCTCCTTCTGCTCCTGATTTGGACCTGGAGATTTCTGTCCCGTGCTCCTACGTCTCTGTCTCTTTTCATCACCTGATGAAAGTTAATATTCATGAGGATGACTATGTGTTTGTCTTTGGGTTCACCTTCTTACTTAGCTTCTCTAGGAACATGCATTATAAGCTCATTGTCCTTTATTTATGGCTAGAAACCAAATATGAGTGAGTACATCCCATGGTCCTCTTTTTGGGTCTGGCTTACCTCACTCAGGATAGTGTTTTCTATTTCCATCCATTTGTATGCAAAATTCAAGAAGTCCTTGTTTTTTACTGCTGAGTAATACTCTAATATGTATATATTCCATACTTTCTTCATCCATTCTTCCGTTGAAGAACATCTAGGTTGTTTCCAGGTTCTGGCTATTACAAACAATGCTGCCATGAACATAGTTGAACATATACTTTTGTTGTATGATAGGGCCTCTATTGGGTATATTCCCAAGAGTGGTATTGCTGGATCCAGGGGTAGGTTGATCCCGAATTTCCTGAGAAACCGCCACACTGCTTTCCAGAGTGCTTGCACAAGTTTGCATTCCCACCAGCAATGCATGAGTGTACCCCTTTCTCCACAGCCTCTCCAGCAAAGGCTATCATTGGTGTTTTTTATTTTAGCCATTCTGACAGGTGTAAGATGGTATCTTAAAGTTGTCTTGATTTGCATTTCCCTGATCGCTAGGGAAGTTGAGCATGACCTTAAGTGTCTTTTGGCCATTTGAAGTTCTTCTGTTGAGAATTCTCTGTTCAGCTCAGTGCCCCATTTTATAATTGGATTGATTAGCCTTTTATGGTCTAGTTTCTTGATTTCTTTATATATTTTGTAGATCAGACCTTTGTCAGTTGCGGGGTTGGTGAAAATCTTCTCCCAGTAAGTGGGTTGCCTTTTTGTCTTAGTGACAGTGTCCTTTGCTTTACAGAAGCTTCTCAGCCTCAGGAGGTCCCATTTATTCAATGATGCCCTTAGTGTCTGTGCTGCTGGGGTTATACGTAGGAAGTGGTCTCCTGTGCCCATGTGCTGTAGAGTACTTCCCACTTCCTCTTCTATCCGGTTCAGTGTGTTCGGGCTGATATTGAGGTCTTTAATCCATTTGGACTTGACTTTTGTGCATGGTGATAGATATGGATCTATTTTCGTTCTTTTACAGATTGACATCCAGTTTTGCCAGCACAATTTGTTGAAAATGCTGTCTTTTTTCCATTGTATACTTTTAGCTCCTTTATGAAAATCAGGTGCTCATAGGTTTGTGGGTTAAAGTCAGGGTCTTCTATTCGATTCCATTGGTCGGCTTCTCTGTTTTTATGCCAACACCAGGCTGTTTTCAATACTGTAGCTCTATAATAGAGTTTGAAGTCAGGGATGGTAATGCCTCCAGACAATCCTTTATTGTATAAGATTGTTCTGGCTATCCTGGGTTTTTTGTTCCTCCATATAAAGTTGATTATTGTCTTCTCCAGATCTGTGAAGAATTTTGATGGGATTTTGATGGGGATTGCATTGAATCTATAGATTGCTTTTGGTAGAATTGCCATTTTTACTATGTTGATCCTCCCAATCCAAGAGCAAGGGAGGTCCTTCCATTTTCTGGTGTCTTCTTCAATTTCTTTCTTCAAAGACTTATAGTTCTTGTCGAATAGGTCTTTCACTTCCTTGGTCAGTGTTACCCCAAGATATTTTATGCTATTTGTGGCTATCTTGAAAGGTGATGCTTCTCTGATTTCCCTCTCTGCTTCCTTATCCTTAGTGTAAAGGAAGGCAACTGATTTTTTGGATTTGATCTTGTATCCTGCCACATTACTAAAGCTGTTTATCAGCTGTAGGAGTTCTTTGGTAGAATTTTTGGGGTCACTTATGTATACTATCATATCATCTGCAAATAACGAAAGCTTAACTTCTTCCTTTCCAATACAAATCCCCTTGATCTTCTTATGTTGTCTTATTGCTATTGCTAGAACTTCAAGCACTATATGGAAGAGGTATGGAGAGAGTGGACATCCTTGTCGTGTTCCTGATTTTAGTGGGATGGCTTTGAGTTTTTCTCCGTTCAATTTAATGTTAACTGTTGGCTTGCTGTAAATAGCTTTTATTATATTTAGGTAGGATCCTTGTATCCCTATTCTCTCCAAGACCTTTATCATAAAGGGGTGTTGAATTTTGTCGAATGCTTTTTCAGCATCTAATGAAATGATCATATGATTTTTTTCTTTCAGTTTATTTATATGGTGGATTACATTGATAGATTTTCGTATGTTGAAACAGCCCTGCATCTCTGGGATGAAGCCTACTTGATCATAATGGATAATTTTTCTAATGTGTTCTTGGATTCGGTTTGCCAGTATTTTGTTGAGGAATTTTGCGTCGATGTTCATGAGTGAGATTGGCCTGTAATTCTCTTTCCTCATTGAGTCTTTGTGTGGTTTTGGTATCAAAGTAACTGTAGCTTCATAGAAGGAGTTTGGTAATGACCCTTCTGTTTCTATATTGTGGAATACATTAAGGAGTATCGGTATTAGCTCTTCTTGGAAGATCTGGTAGAATTCCGCATTGAAACCATCTGGTCCTGGGCTTTTTTTGGTAGGGAGGTTTTTGATAACCTCTTCTAATTCTTCGTGACTAACAGGTCTGTTTAGATTGTTCACCTGGTCCTGGTTCAGCTTTGGTATATGGTATTTATCTAAAAAAGTGTCCATTTCTTTTATATTTTCCAATTTTGTGTTATACAGGCTTTTGTAGTAAGATCTAATGATTCTCTGAATTTCCTCTGTGTCTGTGGTTATGTCCCCCTTTTCATTTCTGATCTTATTTATTTGTGTGTTCTCTCTCTGTCATTTAATTAGTTTGGATAGGGGTTTGTCGATCTTGTTGACTTTCTTCAAGAACCAGCTTTTTGTTTCATTGATTCTTTGGACTGTTTTCTGTGTTTCTATTTTGTTGATTTCGGCCCTCAGTTTTATTATTTCCAGTCTTCTACTCCTCCTAGGTGAGTCTGCTTCCTTTTTTTCTAGAGCTTTCAGGTGTGTTTTTAAGTCCCCAATGTATGCATTTTCCGTTTTCTTTAAGTGGGCACTTAGTGCTATGAACTTTCCTCTTAGCACTGCTTTCATTGTGTCCCATAGGTTTGAGTATGTTGTCTCTTTATTTTCATTAAATTCAAGGAAGACTTTAATTTCTTTCTTAATTTCTTCCTTGACCCAAGTGTGGTTCAGTAGTTGACTGTTCAGTTTCCATGAGTTTGTCGGCTTTCTGTGGGTAGCATTGTTGTTGCCTTCTAACTTTAATCCGTGGTGATCAGATAGGACACAGGTGGACACTGATATTTTTTTGTATCTGTGGAGGTTTCCTTTGTTTCCAAGTATGTGGTCAATTTTTGAGAAGGTTCCATGAGGTGCAGAGAAGAAGGTGTATTCTTTCCTATTTGGGTGGAATGTTCTATAGATGTCTGTTAAGTCCATTTGCTTCATTACCTCCAATAATTCTCTTAATTCTCTATTAGGTTTCTGTCTGATTGACCTGTCCCTTGGAGAGAGAGGTGTGTTGAAGTCTCCTACTACTAGTGTGTGTGGTTTGATGTCTGCTTTGAGTTCTAGTAATATTTCTTTTACATAAGTAGGTGCTTTTATATTGGGGGCGTAGATATTCAGAATTGAGACGTCATCCTGATGAATTGTTCCTGTTATGAGTATAAAGTGACCATCTCGGTCTCTTCTGATTGATTTTAGTTTGAAGTCAGTTTTGTTAGAAATTAATATGGCCACACCTGCTTTTTTCTTAGGACCATTTGCTTGAAACACCTTTTCCCAACCCTTTACTCTGAGTAGGTGCCTGTCTTTGTTGTTGAGATGTGTTTTGTGCAAACAGCAGAATGTTGGATCCTGTTTTCGTATCCACTCTTTTAGCCTGTGCCTTTTTATAGGTGAATTGAGCCCATTAATATTAAGTGATATTAATGACCAGTGGTTGTTTACTCCGGTTATTCTTATTGCTTTTGGTAGTAGAGATTGTGTGTCTCCCTTCTTTGAGATGTGCTGGTGAAGGGTCACTAGATGCCTGGGTTATTGTAGGCAGTGTTGGCAGTGTTGGATTCCTTGGGTTGTGATTTTCCTTCTATTACTTTCTGTAGGGCTGGATTCGTGGCTACGTATTGTTTAAATTTATTCTTATCCTGGAATGTCTTGTTTTCTCCATTGATAATGAACGATAGCTTGGCTGGGTATAGTAGTTTGGGTTTGCATCCATAGTCTCTTAGCTTCTGCAGTACATCTATCCAGGACCTTCTGGCTTTCATAGTTTCCATAGAGAAGTCAGGTGTAAGTCTGATCGGTTTACCTTTATAAGTAACTTGCCCTTTTTCCTTTGCAGCTCTTAATATTCTTTCTTTAACCTGTATATTTTGTGTTTTGATTATTATATGGTGAGGAGATGTTTTTCTTTGATCCAGTCTGTTTGGTGTTCTGTATGCTGCTTGTATATTTAAATGAATATCTTTCTTTAAGTTGGGAAAGTTTTCTTCCATAATTTTGTTGAATATATTTTCTGGGCCTTTGAGCTGTGACTCTTCTCCTTCTTCTATTCCTATTATTCTTAAGTTTGGTTTTTTTTATTGTGTCCCAGATTTTCTGAATGTTTTGTAATGAGAATTTGTTGGCTTTGCTGTTTCCTTGATCTGTTCGTTTATTTTCTCTATGGTGTCCTCAGCATCTGAGATTCTTTCTTCTATCTCTTGTATTCTATTGATTATGCTTGTTTCTGTAGACTCTGCTCGTTGACCTAGATTTTCCATATCCGGCTGGTCCTCAGTTTGTATTTTCTTCCTTGCCTTCATTTCAGTTTTCAATCCTTGAACTGTTTCCATTACCTGTTTGATTGTTTTATCTTGGTTTCCCAGGGTATCATGTACATATTTACTCATTTCTTCAAACTTTTTGTTATACTTCTCATCCATTTCTATAAGGGCATTTTTTACATGTTGTTTAAGGGACTCTATTGCGTTCATAAAGTCAATTTTTTCCACTTCTTCTGTGTTAGGTTGTTTAAATACTTCTGTTGTAAGATCCTTGGGTTCTGGTGTTTTCATGTTGTTTTTCAGATTATTGGGTGAGTTCTTGCCTTGGCGTCTGCCCATCTCCTCCTATTAATCCTATCTAATGGGTCTTATAAAAACCGGATTAGGTTTCCCTGCTGGCCCAGGGCTCCACTTACAAAATGCCCTCGCTCTGTTTCCTGGTTCCTGCTGCCGGCCAAGAACCCTCTCACCCCTCCGAAGGGTCTTCAGGACAGGACCATGCTCCCCGTTTGCCAGTGACCTGGCCAACCAAAGGCCTACCTCTTTGATTTGATTGTAGTAGGGCGATCTGCTCTCCTTATTGCATGCCTGACCCTGCCGCTTGCTTCTGCTGCAGCGCTGGTCTCCCAAAGCCTCTTCCTGAATGCGGTGTCGCTCCGCATCGTCTGGCGCCGCCGCTCCGCCTCTGTGCATCTGGCGCTGCCGCTCCGCCTCTGTGTGTCTTGACAAAACAGTTTTTAAGTAGTGAGATTTTGATATATTTTTTTCTTTGATTATATTTACCAAGATTGTTACCACCAAGAAAATAGAAAAAAACTAATGTTGGCAAGGATTTAGAGAGAAGAGCATAATCACATACTGTGGGGGATGTAAATGAATGCATGCACTAAGGATATCAGGATGGAGGGACCTCAAATATTAAAAGTAGAATGACACTGTGAAACAACCTAAGGAATCAAAGATATAATTTAAGAGAAATACTTATATACATTTGTTTATTACTATAGAGTTGAGAATACCAAAGGACAGAGCGGCCTAAGTGTTCATTGAAAGATCAATGAGGAAAATCTCTCTCTCTCTCTCTCTCTCTCTCTCTCTCTCTCTCTCTCTCTCTCACACACACACACACACACACACACACACACACACACACAGAGAGAGAGAGAGAGAGACAGAGACAGAGACAGACAGAGACAGAGAGAGAGACAGAAGAGTATGGTTTATTAAAAACAAATCCATGCTATTTTTAGGAAACCAGGTAGAGCTGGAAATCACTGTGCTAAATTAAATGTCAGGCTGAGAAAGAAGAGTGCCACATGGCTCTTTTCATAAGTGTAAGATATAAATGCTTTATAAAATATAAAGTATTATAGGATAATAAATAAACTGAGTTAAACATAAAAAGTAAAAAAGGAGACTTTTAGGGAATATGAGAAATAGTAGCAATGGAGGTGAAGTGAGTAATTATGCCGATAGCCATAATGAAAATACCTTGCATCTTCATATAAAAGTATCACCATTAAGCCTACTATTATAACTACAGTAAAAATCCTTAGTTAGGATATTGACTAGAGAAGATATTGTGTGTGTGTACACATGGCCTATATGTGTATGCACACATATATGTGCACAATTGTGCGTGCAGACATACATGCCTGTGTATTGTCAGGCCAAAAAAGAAACCATACTTCCTCCTCTATCACTCTTTGCCCTTACTCCCTAGAGATAGTGTTTGCCACTGAATCCTGATATTGCCATTTGAGGACTTAACAGGAAGCCACCACCTTCCATCACTGGTGTTATGAATTTTTGTGCTCATAGTCAGATATTTATGTACATGTTAGACATCTGAACTCCGGCCCTTATAATTGAACACCAGGTTCTCTTACACAACGAGCCAGCCTCACAACTCTAGGAAAGATTTTTCTGCTAGGGAAAGCTTTGTCTGTTCAACTTTTCACAGATGATTTTGTGATTGACAATGGCACCTTCACAATTTTTTCATTGTCAGACACCTCATTAGAACATTTCACTTATTCAAGGATCTTCATGATTTCTGAATGTTTAACTTTTAAAACTTTTTATTCTGTCTTTAAATGTTTGGATATATTTGAGAAATTGCCATTTACTGTTTTGTCTAAATAGTAAAATTATAGTTCTTGCTATCTTCCCTCCTCCAATACAGTTGTCCTTTAGAAAGTGTTGATATAAAAATCCACAGTGCTTCTAAGGAACTATTCTAATAGAGACTCTATGTGTAGGTAGTCAGCAGAGCAAGAGAGGTGACTTACTTCATTTGGTGCCTAGATGATTCCACACAAGCTCCAGATGCCAGACATGGAACTGCAGGGTTCCTTCTGTGTCCTTCTAACTTTCATCATTGCTTTGCTTGTTTTATACACATTTCTTCTTTTTAAATGGGAGTGATGTCTCCAAAATAAGAAAGACCAAGATCTGCCAGCAGCCAACAGAAGCTCTCTGGTGACACCAGACACACAGACTATTTCTAGGAAAAGGGCCAACCCTGCTGATGCCTTACACATTTTCATTTCCTTTACTCCTTTGCCTCCTCCACAAACTGTACATATTTCTTACATCTTCTTGCCCAATAGCTTGCTCTTTATTACTGTATATCAGGATAAGTGCTTTAAGCAGTAGGCATGCTACAGTCTAAATTCTCTCCTGCCTTGAAATCTCCTCTGTCAGACAAATTAATCCATTTTCTTTAAATTTGTCTTAATTCAAATTTTTAATACCTGGGCAAAATAAAGTCAGATTCTTGGTCAATACATAAAAGTCATCCTTAGCCTAATACCTAATGGAATCTTTGTTTAGTTCTTTCTTAGGGTTTCTTAGTTAGACACCATGATCCTCTTATAAAGGAATACATTTAATTGAGGTGGCGACTTACAGTTTCAGAGTTCAGTCCATTATCAGCATGGTGAGACAGGGTAGCATGCAGGCAGACATGTTGCTAGAGAGGTAGCTGGGAGTTCTGCATCTTGCAGTTACCCGGAAATGAACTGTCTCAGTGGCCATTACTTGAGCATATGTGAGACCTCTAAGTCCTCCTTCCAACAAAGCCACAACTCCCATTAGTGCCAACTCTGTGGGGGGCCATATTCTTTCAAACCACCACAGACTCCAAAACCTCATAAACTAGGACTCCACTGTTCACATTTCTCTCAGCATTCTTGTCTTTCAAATTCCCACAAGAATGCCTCATTAAACACTGGTTCTGGTGTATTCCAACATTTCTAGCCACAAGGATGACATTCTTCTGCATCGCAGTCAGAAATGAATTCAAGGGCCTAAGAATCACATGGTCAGGTTTGTCACAGTGACCCCACTTCATGCTAATGATTTGTCTTTCTTACTTATTTCTCCTATTGTGACAAACCTGTCATTCTCCTCACCATCACAGCTGCAAAGTACTTCTTTATTTTGTAACATAACCTTTCAATACATGCAAGCAAAGCGTCAGTTGATTCTTCTTAGAGCACAGTTGTATTAGGCTAAGATGAGCTTTGTTATAGCCAGTTGTAGGATACTTTGTTGTTTTTTTTTATTTTGATTCTCATTTAAAACTAGCCAGCTACTCCCCAAGATGCTGAAAATACTTCTGTTTGACAGCCTTAGGCTTAAGCGACCATCTCTCAGTAGCAGCTGGCAACCAAGAAAAGACCATTTTGTTTTTATCCTTGTATCTATCAAATAACATTTCTATATACACTTATAAAGGAGGAGTGAAGATACCCAAGGCATCCATAAAATGCAATAGTGAATTAAGTCACAAGACCCTAGCAACTTATATTCATTAAAAGTTTTCCTTCTTGACAATCTCTTTGTGAGTCCTTCCCAACATAAACTCATGGCAATACAATTTAGTATATAAATTCTATGCAAATAATAGAAAAAAGTGCTTCCAATAATTTTTAGGTCAATTCCCCTCCCTTCACCATTCCTGATAGATACCTTGATCTCTCCCATACACACTATTTTCTAGACGCATAATAAACCCCATAAAGGACCTAGAGCTATTTGGAGCATGGTTTGCAAAGTAAGAATGTCATAACATTCTTTCATTCTCCCAAACAAGGACAAAACTCTGCAGGAAGAAGTGGTGTCACGATAGGTTAGTGTTGAAGCACAGACTACAACTTAGTCTCCTCATTTGTCATTTGAACTTTGTTTTTCTTTTGTTCATGCCTTATTAGGCCATTTCCAGGCACAATTAAACAAAGCCTGTTATATCATTCAGATAGCTCAGAGACAAATCGTACATAAATGTAAAGTATTACTAAAATAAAGAAGGTCAATTTAGCCCTTAATGAAAGTTGCAAATATGTCTATGTTTCTTATTTTTGCACATCATCCACTAGAGCTACCGATTTAAAACTAAAAAACCAGGGGTAGAAATCAGATACAGCTTTAAGCTATCATTTTAAGTTATGTCAAAAATGTTTCTTCCTAGAGGTGTGCAATAGAATTAGCCCCACATTTTATAATAATGCCTATTCTATCACAATATGCAGAGATTGCAGAAAGATACATAGGGAAAAATGAGACTGGGGACAATAATCAAAAGATATTGGTGTCAAGGAAGATGGGGTGTGTTTTTTAAATTGTGGTAGAAGTGAAAATCAGGCTTGTGCTGCCAAATTCCATTTGAGATTTCAATTTATTAACATATATTTCTGCAACTAGCATGCTTAAGATGACCTGTGCAATCAGAAGACATTGTCACAACTGAATCTAGTTCCATCCCTCTGCCATATGTGTCCTAAATCTAGAAACAAAACAATTACTTTTTTAAGTTAGCAGAAATGAAAGTTCTACACTAAAGACCAAGGATCACATAAATGAGGCGTGTGGGGTTTTTCCTTGTGATAAAATGTATGCTTTATGTATTAATAAGACACTACACATAATCATGAAAAAGCACCATTTATGAAGGGAAGCTGAGTTAAGGAGTACGTGAGGCAGGAGCAAGCATGTGACATTCACAGAGTGAACCTGAGTTCAAGTCTTCCTCAACAGAAGAGCAACCGCCATTATCTCCCTTCTTTCCCTCATGTTATATCATTTGATGAGGAAGCTTCTACTACACAAAGAGCTTTGATATTTGAAAAGCGCCACTGTTTTTAAGCTAAGGCTGGGAGGGACAATAGATGATGCCACCATCCATTAGTGAACACAGTTCCAGTGTCACTGTCATACTGACTTAATTATTAAAAGTTCATCTCTCACTGTCAATTGTGTCCCAATTTAGATGATAAGATATTTTTCAGCCTATTTATAGGGGCCATTGAAGGAGGGTAATGAGGCTGGTAATCTCAGATTCAGTGGAAAGAGAATGAGGTTATAGAATCATATATTCAAGAAATAACTTGGAGGAAAGTAGACATAGCATTTCTTGGGGTAATACATCAGCTAATAAATATTCTGAACCAAAGCAATGTACAAAGAAGAAAGAAACAATAAGAAAAACTGAAGAAGAAAAAGAAAAGAGGGGAGAGAGAGTGGAAATCTGAGGGAATGTTAAAAATGGTCTCAGGCTTCCAAACAGAAAAGAGAGCACACCTTTCCCCTACACACACATTGCAATTGAAGTCTCTCCCAACTGCATATTCTAGCTACCCAGATGAGTCTCATGAAGTTTGCAGACCTTGAGCAGGCAAGGTCAGTGTTAGACGTGATTGCACGAAGCAGCTTAATCCCTTTAGTTTTCTTCTCAACCTTGTTTCTATCACTTTCTAGTTCAGTACAGCTCAATAATATGATTTTAGGGGAATGGAAATGGCATCATTGCAGAGAGGTATGAGTTATACTGTTTTTTTTTTGCAGGGGTGTTTATTTGGTTGGGGTTTTTAGTGAAGAAACTCATCAATTTTCATGAATTCTTTTTGAAACACAATTTGGACTCATATACCCTTTATAGTTGAATTAACACTTGGACAGAATTCAATGAGCTGTACAAACTCACTTTTTCCCAAGATCTGGGATCTACTAAAACTGAGAATATTGACATTAATGTGGGATAGATTTTTTTCTGCAAGGATAAAAATGGAGGTACAAAGGCCCCAGGATCTTAACCAGCTGGAACTGCTGAAAAATAAAGCAAGAGTCTATAAAGAGATATCTTAGAAGCCCACCAAGACCATATTGTTGTGGTTATGGGAAGGAAAACGTGTTCTGGAAAGATATAACTGTTATAAAAAGAATCAAAATGTGGGTCCCAAGACCCACCATTCAAAAAGGTAGGCTATAAGTAACTTAGCAATGAGCACAGAGTCTAAGAATGGCTTCAGCCCTGGCTCCGTTCCTCATTATAGTAGGTGACTGGATCTAGTGTCAGCTCCAGAATACTTGTTGTTGCTTAAATGAAACTGAGTGTCTTTCTGTCCAACACCTCAAAACAGATGCATCCATACCAAACAAATAACAGTATGGAAACTTTCCAAAATGACTTTTCTTTCACACTTAATAGTGATGATATGGAATTCTCACTACATTGCAATAAAATGTTTTTTAAAAAATAATATTTTTTTAAAAAATTCTCCTGGATTGGATCCCAGCTTGATCCTTAGTGGGCCATCAATGTTAGGTGTGGCCATTAAACCCTATCTGCCTCTATGGATACACCTAGAAAAGGGAAGCTGTGATCTGACCCACAGCTTGGCTCTGACAATAGAATTTGGTAAGTTGTGGTTTGTAGGTCTATTCTGAAAGCTGTGAAATAGCTGCCAGATCATGTGACTAGCACAGAACACAACTGTTTGCTTTATTCAAAGAAAGCAGTCAGTGTAGTTTGTACTGAAGATCTGTTAATTGTTGCTAATGGGGATCATATCCTTGACAGCTTGTCAACAGTGAATCAAGCTGGTCAGTAACCTCAAGGAGCACCCAATCACAGCCAGTCCTGACAGTGAGTCATTTTCATCTTCTCAATCTCATTTCTCATTACTTAGTATTATTTGTTTATTTTTAATCTGTTTTTCTTTTTCTCCTTTGGAGTGTATTTACCATTTATAACTGGTCAAGGTGGTGATAATAGATCACTGTGATTCAGCACATATCAGAAAAGAAGAAGGAGAAGGAGGAGAAGAGGAGAAGGAGAAGGAAAAGAAGGAGAAGAAGGAGAAGAAGAGGAGAAGAAGAAGAAGAAGATAAGAGCCAGGAGAGAGGAAGTATAGTGAAAAGCTGTCTTATGGGAATGATATAATAGTTACATTTATGAATTCAAATCAACTGTGGTTGCCTGCATAAGGCTTCCATAAAACTGGGCCTATGAACATTACATTATGGATGAGGTAGACACTTGTAAGGATCTCAATCTTTTCAGAAGGAGTTATAGGCAATTAATGGTACTTGGGGAAATAGGAAATATATTTTTCAGTATTGTCAACACTGTTGAGACTGTTAAATTGTCCTTGTTCAAGTAAATAACCCCCATCTGTAGCAACCCTAAATAAATGCAGCAATCCCCCTAAAAAGCCATGGAAGTAATAGAGAGACTGATAGGAGAGATAGAGGAGAGAGAAACTGTCAAAAGATAATACAAAAGTGTATTCAGGTCAGGACGGGCTCTATCTTTAGAGTAAGTATTACTGTAAGATACTGAAGACAAAACAGAAACACACACAGATGGTGACACTGGTTTCTTATCTCATCCCTCTAACAAAACAATTTAGAGAAGAAAGAGATTTATTTGGCTTATGCTTCCAGACCATGGCAGGGCATCATGGCAGCAAGATCATAAGGCAGATGTCCACTTTGCATCTGTACACTCAGAAAACGGAGAGAGGTCAAAGTCAGTGCTCTACTTGTTTTCAAGTTTTTCTTCAGTCTTGGATGATAACCTATGGAATGATACACCCACATTTAAAGTAGGTCATATCCTCACTTAATACAGTCCAGAAATTCAATAACATATATGCCCAGAGCTGTGTCATCTAGGTGATTCCAGATTTTGTCAGGTCAGCAAGCAATGCGAACCATTACTAATGACATGGGAATTCAAGGACAGAGAGAAGTACAATGTATCTAGCAGCTAAAGAACACTGCAGATTCGTCCACACTCTCAAACAAGAGGCCTGTATTGATACTGTAGAGTATTTGGTTTCAGAGCTCTACACCCTAACTTAGGAGATAATAATTTTCTGTAATCATAACCTCATAGTTTTGTACTATATTTTATGTCACTCTTAGTTAATTAAAATAGTGCAATACACCAGAAAAACAGGTGAGTGACCTACCTGACAGCTGAACTACCCCACTTTCTAAATTTTGTTCCCAAAGACTCATTCCACTGCCTGTCCCTCCAACTTCATCAGCAGCCCCAACCCCATAGGACTTCTATTGTTCAGGTGCAGGCCATACCATGTCAGAACAATAAGTGCAGGCCACACTAGTGAGAAGAACAGAGACCCCCAGATGAACAAAAGGCCAAGTTAACTGCCAGAAGACCAGCTCCCAACTTAGACAGAGACTCCATAAAAAATAAGAGGTCACCTCAGTCGCTATACATCCAGGCCATAAGATTAAAAGACCAAAGAGGAAACAGAAACCAAAGAACAAAATACCCATTCAACAAAGACAAATTCAGAAATCAGGACCTATCCCTATAATCATCCTTTACCCAGAGCAGACAGGGTGTAGCTATCTAACAACAGCAAGATCTGAATATTCCAATGCCGCTCAAGCATATGAAAATGATCTTAAAAAATACTTTAAGAAGATGATAGAGGTCCTTAAAAAGAAAATAAAAAATTGCTTAATAAAATAGAGGAAAAAAACATTGGCAGAAATAAATAAACCCCTTCAAAAATGCCAATAAAGTCAATAAAAAAAATAAAGGGGTAAAGGAAACTATCCAAGATCTGAAAATCAAAACATAAGCAATAAATTAACCACAAACTGAGACAATACTGAAAATGAAGAATCTGTATAAGTGAACAGGAACTACAGACACAAATATCACCAAAAACATTCAAGAGATAGAAGGAAGAATATTAGATGTTGAAGACATAATGTAAGAAATAGACATGACAGGCAAAGAAAATATTATCTAGAGGTGTGAGTCTGGGACCTCCAAGGGAGTAGACTGGAGTCAGAGACCTTTGTGGGAATGAGCCCAAGCCAGAGACCTCCACAGAAGTGGGCCCAGACCATGGACATTTATGGAAACAGGAATGAGCAAGTGACCTAGGCTGGAGCAAGCCTAAGACAGCAAACTCCACAGGAGCAGGTACAAGGGAGCAACAACTGAAGGAGTAGATCAGAACCAGAATCCTGTGCACGTCTGGGCACAAGTCTGGGACCTCTGAGGGAGCAGGCCTTAAAAGGACCTCTGTGGCTCTGTGAACCAGCCTGGAGCCTCCAAGGAAGTAGGTAGGAACCAAAGATCTCTGTGGGTCAGAGATTGAGTCTGGGACCTCCTAAAAAATAGGCCAGCACTAAAAACCTATGCTGGTTTGGGCACAAATCTAGAACCTCCAAGGGAATAGGCCTGAACCAGGACCTCTGCCAGAGCAGGACCAAGGCAGCATCCTCAGGAGAAAGAGCCCCAAGCAATCAATCTCTGTAGGAGCAGGGCCAAATGACCCCTGGTATTGCAGAGCAAACCCCAGTAGTGCCAAGCAACTTCCAGGAGCAGGGAATGACCAACAGAATGACTGAAACCATGGCCCTGAATGTAGCACAAGGAGCAACCAACTGAGCCTTGGGTCCACTGGCACCTGAAAGACTGATCACCAAAGTCACAGACAGCACTAAATATACCAATCATAGGAAAAGATGGGTAGACAAGGTAAGAACACATGTAACATCAGAAAGAGCAAAACAACACCAGTAGAAACTAGTAGCCCTACAACAGCAAGACTTGAACAACCAAATATAGATGAAACAGAAGAAAATGACTTAAAAAATAACTTTAGGAGAATTTTTCAGGCCCTTAAAGAGAAAATTAAAAAAAAATACCTCAAATAAATGACAGGAAAAGGAAGAAGGTAAACCAAAGAAAAACATTTGGTTATCCTCCTGGATATTGAAAGGAGACAAGATTGCCAGGCAAAAATTGGAAGCTTGGGGGTGGGGATGGGGTGGGGGTAAGGGGCGAGGGGGAGAGAGAAGTGAGAAGGGGAGGATGGGGAGAGCTTGGGTGAATCGGATGGTTGGGTTGGAGGAAGGGTGGATATGGGAGGAGGGAAGTATATATCTTAATTAAGGGAGCCATTTTACGGTTTGCAAGAGACGTGATTCTAGAGGGGTGCCCAGGTGTCCAAGGAGATGTCCCCAGCTTGTTCCTTGGGCAGCAGAGGAGAGGGCACCTGAACTGGCCCTATCCTATAGCCACACTGATGAATATCTTGCATATCACTATAGAACCTTCATCTGGCGATGGATGGAGATAGAGACAGAGACCCACAATGGAGCAATGGACTGAGCTCCCAAGGTCCAAATGAGAAGCAGAAGGAGGGAGAACATGAGCAAGGAAGTCAGGACCCTGAGGGGTATACCCACCCACTGAGACGGTGGGGCTGATCTAATGGGAGCTCACCAAGGCAAGCTGAACTGGAACTGATGGAGCATGTGATCAAACCAGACTCTCTGAACGTGGCTGACAATGAGGGCTGACTGAGAAGCCAAGGACAATGGCACTGGGTTTTGTTTCTACTGCATGTACTGGCTTTGTGGAAGCCTAGTCTGTTTGGTTGCTCACCTTCTTAGACCTGGATGGAGGGAGGAGGACCTCGGACTTCCCAGAGGGCAGGGAACCCTGACTGCTCTTTGGACTGGAGAAGAAGGGAAAGGGAGTGTGGGGGGAGGGGAGGGACATGGGAGGAGGGAAGAATGTGGAAATTTTTAATAAAAGAAAAAGAAATGGCGGGAAAAGAAAAAATGGAAGACATCAACAAATCTCTTAAAGAAAACTAAGAAAAAGCAATCAAATATATGAAATAAACTATTCAAGACTTGAAAGCTGTAATAGAGGGAATAAAGAAAACACAGGCTGAGGAAATTATAGAAACAGAAATCATGAGAAAACAATTAGGAACCACAAATGCAAGCATAAACAGCAGAATACAAGAGATGGAAGAGAGAATCTCAAGTGCTGAAGATACAATAGAAGAAACAGACACCACATTGGTCAAAGAAAACATTAAATCTAACAAAAGCTTAACACAAAATATCTTGAGAATATGAGACACCATGAAAAGACCAAACCTAAGAATAATATTTATGGAAAAAAGGAGAAGTCCAACTCAAAGTCACAGAAAATATATTTTAAAAAATCACAGAGGAAAACTTTCCCAACCTAAAGAAAGATATTCCTATGAAGATACAAAAAAACTTACAGACCACCAAATAGACTGGATCAAAAAATAAGTCACTTTGCCACATAATAATGAAAATCTAATTATCATACAGAATAAAGAAAGAATATTAAGAACTGCAAAGGAAAAAGGCCAAGTAATATATAAAGGCAGACCTATCAGAATGACAGCCAACAGATGGGAAAAGATCTTCACTAACCCCACATCAAACAGAGGTCTGATCTCCAAAATGTACAAAGAAATCAAGAAATTGGTCATCAAAAGAATACATAATCCCATTAAAAATGGAGTACAGACCTAAACAGACAACTCTCAACCAAGAAATCTAAAATTGCTGAAAGACACTTAAGGAAATGTTCAATATCCTTAGTCATCAGAGAAATGCAAATCAAAACAACGCCAAGATTCCATCTTATTCCTGTAAGAATGGCCAAAATCAAAAACACTGGTGACAACTTATGCTGGAGAGGTTGTGGGGTAAGGGAAACACTCCTGCATTGCTGGTGGGAGTGTAAGCTGGTAGAGCCCCTTTGGATGTCAGTGTGGTGATTTCTCAGAAAATTAGGAAACAACCTTCCTCGAGATCCAGCAATACCACTTTGGGGTATATATCCAAAGGATGCTCAATCATGCCACAAGGACATGTGCTCAACTATGTTCATAGCAGCATTGTTTGTCATAGCCAGAACCTGAAAACAACCAAAATGCCCCTCAACTAAAGAATGGATAAGGAAAAAGGTAGTACATTTACACAATAGAGAAAATTTACACAGCAGAAAAAATAATGACATCTTGAATTTTGCAGGAAAATGGATGGAACCAGAAAACATCATTTTTAGTGAGGTACCCAAGACACATAAAGACAATTATCCCATTTACTCACTCATAAGTGGTTTTTAAACATAAAGCAAAAAAAAAAAAGCTTACAAACCACAATCCCAGAGAACTCAAGAATAATAAGGACACTAAGAGAGACATACATAGATCTAACCTACATGGGAAGTAGAAAAAGACAAGATCTCCTGAGTAAATTGGAAGCATGGGGACCTTGGGAGAGGGCTGAGAGGGGAGGGGAGAGGCAGGGAGGGGATTAAGGAAAATGTAGAACTCATAAAAATCAATAAAAAATAGAATTACACCTGACTTCTCAGTGGAAACAATAAAATCAAGAAGGTCCTGGTCAAGTATTGTGCAAACATTAAAAGACCATGGATGCCAGCCCAGACTACTATAACCAGAAAAACTTTCAATCACCATAGAAGGACAAAACAAGATATTCCATGACAGAGCCAAATTTAACTAATATCTAGCCACAAATCCAACCCTACACACAGTACTAGAAGAAAAACTCCAAACCAAGGAAGTTTACTACATCTACAAAAACACAGAAAATGGATGATTTTACAGCAGCTAATCCCAAAGAAAAGAAAAACACACAAAATAACATCACCAGTAATGAAAACTAAAATAACAAGGGATAGCAATCAATGGTCATTAATATCCTTTAATATAAATGGACTAAACACATATAAAAGACACAGTCTAACAGACTGAATATGAAAACAGAATTCATACTTCTGCTGCATATAAGAAACACACCTCAACCTCAAAGACAAACATCACTTCGGTGTAAAGTATTGGAAAAAAAATTTCCAATCAAATAGTCCTAAAAAACAAGCTGGTGTAGCTATGCTAAGGTCTAACAAAATAAACTTCAAACTAAAATCAATCAAAAGAGACAAAAAAGAACATTTCATATTAATAACAGGAAAAATCCATCAAAAGGAAATCTCAATACTAAACATCAATGCCTAGAATACAAGAAAACCTTCATATGTAAAAGAAACACTTCCAAAGCTTAAATCACACATTAAGCCCCACACACTAATAGTGGGAGACTTCAACACTATACACTCACCACTGGACAAATCTGTCAGACAAAAAATTAACAGAGAAATAAAGGAACTAACAAATGTTATGAATCAAATGGACTTAATAGATATCTATAGAACATTCCATCAAAACATAAAAGTATATATCTTCTATTCAGCACCTCATGGAACCTTCTCAAAAAAATGACCACATACTAGGTAACAAAACAAACCTCAACAAAAAAAATTGGAATAACCCCATTTATCTTATCAGATTACCATGACTTAAAATTAGAACTCAAATCAACACTAATTCTAGAAAAACCACAAACACATGGAAACTAAACAATGCTCATCTGAAGCATCAATGGCTCAAGGAAGAAATAAGGGAAGAAATTAAAGACTTCCTAAAATTTAATAAAAAGGATCACACAACCTACCCAAATTTATGGGACACAATGAAAGCGGTGTTAAGAGGAAAGTTCATAGCACTAAATGCCTACAAAAAGAAGCTAGAAAAATCCCATAGTAGTGAATTAACATAACATTTGAAAACTCTAGAAAAAAAGAAGCAAACTCACCCAGGAGAACTAGATGGCAGGAAATAATAAAATTGAGAGGTGAAATCAACAAAGTAGAAACAAAGAAAACAATACAAAGAATAAATGAGACAAAGAGTTGGTTCTTCGAGAAAATCAACAAAATAAACAAACTTTAATTCAAACTAACAAATAGACTCAGAGAGTATATTCAAATTGACAAAATCAGAAATGAAAAGGGAGCATAACAACAGACATGGAGAAAATCCAGAGAATCATCAGACAATACTTCATAAATATGTACCCCACAAAACTGAAAATTTAAAGGAAATGGACAAGTTTCTTGATAAATGTCACTTCCCCAAATTAAATTAAGACCATATAAGCAAATTAAATAGACTTATAACTGCCAAAGAAATAGAAACCATCATCAACTATCTCCCAACCAAAAAAATCCAGGATCAGATGTTTTCAGCTCAGAATTTTAAAAGGTTTTCATAGAAGAACTAATACCAATACTGCTCAAATTGTTTCACACAGTAGAAATAGAAGGAACATTGCCAAACTCTTTTTATAAGGCTACAATTACCCTGATACCCAAACTACATAAAGACATTACTAAGAAAGGGAAATTCAGAACAATATCACTCATGAGCATTGATGCAAAAATACTCAATAAAATACGGGCCAATCGGAAGCAAGAATACATCACAAAAATTATCCACTATAACCAAGTCGCCTTCATCCCAGAGACACAGGGATGTTTCAACATACAAAAATACGTCAATGCAATCTCCAATATAAACAAACAGAAAAGTAAAAACCACATGATTGTCTCATTAGATATCAAAAAAGCTTTCGACAAAATATAACATTCCTTCCTGATAAAGGTCTTGGAGAGAGCAGAGATACAAGTAACAATCTAAACATAATTAAGGCAATATACAGCAAGCCAAGAGCCAATATCAAACTAAGTGGGGAGAAATTCACAGCAATCCCACTAAAATCAGGAGCATGACAAGGTTGTCCACTCTCTCCATATCTATTCAATATAGTTCTTGAGGTCCTAGCTAGAGCAATAAGACTCCAAAAGGAGATCAAGGGGATACAAATCAAAAAACAAGAAGTCAAACTCTCACTATTTACTGATGATAAGGTAGTTTACATAAGTGACCCCAAAAGTTCTACCAGGAACTTCTTCTATATATATCTTGTATATAATGTATACAAGCTTAACTCAAAAAAATTAGTAGCCCTCCTGTACTCAGGTGATAAAAGAGCTGAGAAAGAAATCAGAGAAGCATCACCCTTCACAATAGCCACAAAGAGCATAAAATATATCGGAGTAACTCTAACCAAACAAGTGGAAGACTTGTATGACAAGAACTTTAAATATTTGAAGAAAGAAATTGAAGAAGACACCAGAAAGTGGAAAGATCTCCCATGCTCTTGGGTAGGTAGAATTAACAGTAAAAATTTCAGTCTTATCAAAACAATCTACAAATTCAATGCAATTCCCATCAAAATCCCAGCAAAATTCTTCATAGACCTTGAAAGAACAGTACTAAAACTTCATATGGAAAAGCAAAAACCCAGGGTAGCTGAAACAATCCTGCACAATAAAGGAACTTCTAAAGGCATCACAATCTCTGACTTTAAACTCTACTACAAAGCTACAGTAGTAAAAACCGCCTGGTATTGGCATAAAAACAGACAGAAGGCCCAATGGAACCAAATCAAGGACCCAAATATTAATCCACACACCTTCTAACACCTGATTTTTTACAAGGAAACAAAAAATATAAAATGGAAAAAGAAAATATATTTAACAAATTGTGCTGGCACAACTGGCTATCAACATGTAGAAAAATGAAAATAGACCCCTATCTATCACCATGCACAAAACTCAAGCCTAAATGGATCAAGGACCTCAACATAACACCAGCCACACTGACCCTTATATAAGAGAAATTGGGAAGTAGACTTGAACACATTGGCACAGGAGACCACTTCCTAAATATAACCCTAGCAGCACTGACAGTGAGAGAAACAATTAATAAATGGGACCTCTTGAAACTGAAAAGCTCTGTAAAGCAAAGTACATGATCAATGAGAGGAAATGACAGCCTCATATCAGACAGAGGTCTGATCTCCAAAATACACAAAGAACTCAAGAAATTGATCATCAAAAGAACAAATAATCCAATAAAAATGGAGTATAGACTTAAACAGACAACACTCAACCAAGAAATCTAAAATGGCTGAAAGACACTTAAGGAAATGTTCACCATCCTTAGTCATCAGAGAAATGCAAATCAAAAACATGCTGAGATTCCATCTTACACTTGTAAGAATGGCCAAGATCAAAAACACTGATGACAACTTATGCTGGAGAGGTTGTGGGGTAAGGGGAACACCCCTACACTGCTCGTGGTAATGCAAGTTGGTACAGCCCCTTTGGATGTCAGTGTGGCGATTTCTCAAAAAATTAGAAAACTACTTTCCTCAAGACCCAGCAATACCACTTTTGGGTATATATTCAAAGGAGGCTCAATCATGCCACAGGGACATGTGCTCAACTATGTTCATAGCAGCATTGCTTGTCATAGCCAGAATGTGGAAACAACCTAAATGCCCCTTGACCAAAGAATGGATAAGGAAAATGTACACAATGGAGTACTACACAGTAGAGAAAAAAACATCTTGAATTTTGTAGGCAAATGGATGGAGCTAGAAACATCATTTTGAGTGAGGTAACCCAGCCTCAGAAAGACAATTATCACATTTACTCCCTCATAAGTGGTTTTTAAACATAAAGCAAAGAAAACCAGCCCAAAATCACAATCCCAGAGAGCATAGACAACAATGAGGACACTAAGAGAGACATACATAGATCTAATCTACATGGAAAGTAGAAAAGGACAAGATCTCCTGAGTAAATTGGAGCATGGAGACCTTGGAAGAGGGTTGAAGAGGAGGAGAGAGGTAGGGAAGTGAGCAGAGAAAAATGTGGAGCTCAATAAAAATAAAAATAAAAAATAAGTGGAAATTAGCTGAAAGTAAAATATAATCATGCTATGGTCCACAGATCCTGAGAGGCTTAGTAACAAGAAGGACTTAAGAGGCATGCAAGGATATCCCTGGGAATGGGGAAGAGAATAGATATTGTGTGTGCACTTGGGGCGGGTGGGGTAGGGAATAGGAGTGATCACATTGGGTGGAGTAAATACTTGAAGGAATGATGGAACTGGTGGACATTTCAGGGCAAGGTGGAAACATAGTTCAAGGGAAAGGCCATGAAACACCCCAGAGTCATCCTAGTAAAGATTCCTAGTACTGGGGGTCATGGAACCTGAACCAGCCATTTCTGTAAGTAGGCAAGGCCTCAAGAGGCCTCAAGTGGAAACATTGTGACACCCATCCCAGTCACACAACATTCAACCCACAGCTTTTCCTGCCTGTAAAGTGTTCTGGAACCAGAACCGAACAGACTAGCCCTCAAAGAGATCAGAGAGACTTTATCCATAAGAGTCTCACAGCCAAACATTAGGCAGTGCTGGAGCCGTCATCCAGAGGGAGGAGAGGATGGATTGGAAGAGCTAGCAGGGTCAGGGAAAACATGAAAACGTGGCCTACAGAATAAATTAACCATGATTTATGGGGACTCTCAGAGGTCAGATAGCCTGGGGGGGGTGTCTGATGAGAGGGAGGGAAATCTGCAGTCAAGATGCAACAGATGATAGAAGAAAACAAACAAACAAACTTTTAATGTAAAAAAAAAATAAAATAGTATATATTCAAAATGGAGACTAGTATTACAAATTTTAGTAGCTGAACTCTTTGTGGGCAACTGAAACTATTCTAGGATAAGAGGGAAATGTTTTTTGTGGTTCAAACTGTTGAAACTAACTTTCCCTGAGATATGTAGCAACTAGACTTCGAAGGAGGAGTCTCTAGGGACAAGTCACCCATCTATTTTGTGGTCCGCACCAATTTAAGGAACCCTTTAAACTGAAATACAAGTATTTCTACAAAGTGCCACGGTAGGGCCCTAAGTGAGTGCTTCTTGAGTTGGATGAGTTAGCTGATTATTTAAAATCATCGTAAATGCCAAGGTGAAGTTCTAGGACAGCAGACAGTACAAGGAAGATAATTGCAGCAAAAATGCAAAAATGTGGTTCTGAGGGGAGCAGAGAGGGAGAAGCAGGACTCCACGGAAGCGTCTCGGTATTTGTAACTCCTGAAAGCAGAAAATATCATTCGCATACTTTCATGAGTATGAAAGTTTGGACAGCACCTAAGATGACGGTGGTGGGTGACTAGATGGAGAGAAGGGAGGGATTTCTCATGACTTACTTAGCTTGCCATTTAGGATGTTCTGGCAGCTTTCACTGATCTAGTTCCAGCTGTTGGATTCCTGGGAGCCTTCTGAATACGTCATTTTCATTAGTCAAACCCAATCTCCTATGTCTGCTAATGTCAAACCAACTATCCGACCACAGGCTGTCCTGACTCAACAGCAACTGTGTTCCCCTAAACCATTAGTGAGGTCACCTTTTCTTTTTTCATTTCCAGGGGTAGAAAACCAAATCTGAACTGGTTTACCAAAAGGAAGGTATTTTATTTTGTTTGTTGTAAGTGAGGACAAAGAGGTCAATTATGCCTTGTTTTTAGAACCAGAGGAAAAAGTGTGTGTGTGAAGGCGGAGGTTGGCGGTCCTCTTTTCCAATTCCAACAGGGAAAAAAGCACCTCAATCGTGAATCCTAGTTGAATGAACATTGTTGCTCATTCTTTGACTCACTTATTCACTGGGTTGGATTCCGATTTTGATGTAAATTTTCCTGGGGCACTCAACTTGAATGGAGTACTTGCATTCAGTAAGCTTTTTTGACATCTATTCTGGAGTGATTGCATTTCAGATGAACATGGGAGCCGGGTCAGAATAGGATGGATAAGTGGTTTTTCAAAGAGGGGAGAGCTCTCATCACTATTGACTAGCCTTCGTGGTTCTGAAAGGTACTGGTGGAGAAAAGTCATCATTGGTGTCACCTAGCTATGAACTCCACAACCTTATTTTATTTTATTATTATTTTGGGGGTTCTTTTTTTAAGACAGGGTTTTTCTGTGGGTTTGGAGCCTCTCCTGGAACTAGCTCTGTAGACCAGGCTGGTCTTGAACTCACAGAGATCTGCCTGCCTCTGCCTCCTGAGTGCTGGGATTAAAGGTGTGCGCCCCCTCGCCTGGCACCCACAACCTTATTTTAGAGGCTAAAATAAATGGATAAAATTGTGTCACAAATGGTGCCGAGTAATAAACCACTTTTTAATTAGAATGAAGGCCCACTTCATGAGATAAAAGCTATACCAGTTAAAGTGTTGAATAATCTAATACTAGAGAAGTTATGGGACATGGGAAAAAGCCTACTACCATAATTCTGCTAAATATATGAAGCAATAAAATAGTTCTTATGATATATTGCTATGCCCATAGCTCTGGACACAATAGAACTAATGCATATATGAATTTATACAGTACATGACAACATGCACAAGACTTGTGAAAGTTCCAGAAAGACAGTTGGCACAAAGACCTATCTCAAGCCCAGAAGTTGTTTCCAGTTGACCTCTGCTGAGACAGGGAAATCCAGTTTTCTCCATTGGAGTGTCAATGAATATGTCAACCCCACTCCACGACGACTCCATGCTCAGACCAAAACAAAGTAGATTCCATGGGTTTGGGTTTTTTTTTTGAGGGGGGGATGCCTTTTTTATTTAGTGTGGTTTGAGTATTTCTTGCCTTTTTGCTGTTATTTGTTTGTTTTGATTTTTGTTCAATTTTTTACTGAAAGGGAGAAAGAACAGGAAACTACACAGGATGCACAAAACAGACATCAGGAGCCCATGCACAGTTTAATAACTCAGATCTTCAAACATAACCTACTACTGAGAAACAGAAACCTAATGCCTAAATCACAATGAGCATAAATTGCATATTTTGTAACCCACAATCAAAGAAGCGAACACAGCCAGTACTGTTGGTGAATGTAAGCATGGACATTCCTTGGACATAGACACTGACACTGAAAAAGAAAGGGAGGTCTCCATGAGACCACAAACACATGGTAGACTAATGAGCAGATAACTTCGGAGCAATGGACAATGAATGCATATCATTGTGGGGCTAGAAGGCTTCCCCTCTTATCACAAGACTCAACACTCAGTTACTTGGTTCCAGAAGGAAAATATGAAGTACTTTTTTTTGTCTGAGTGTAGGGTTAACAGTGGTTCTGAAACCACCTCCTCCTACATGGCAAATGACTAAACCCAAGGGATGCCCTCCCTGTAGGGCAACATAAAGTCAGACCTGACCAGAATTCTGGTGTCAGGTAGGTGTGTGTTGATATTTTTAGCTGTGAGACTCCAAGTCATCAAAAAAGCCAAACAGCCAAACCTTTCAGTTTCTAGAAGACACGTCGGTGGACAGGTCTACGTGAAGGGTATGTTCCCTTGGCCACCAGCCCAGGCCCCTCTGTGCTTCTAGCAGAGGTGGGTACATGTGGGAGGACATGGCTGATTGTGGCAAACCTCAGTTCCCATCGTGTCTGGCTCTGGCAACCAGCAAAGGTTAAAATAATTTTCATAAAGGCTGAATGAGTCTCAGAGTTATTCCTAGGTCAATGGTGTTTAAAGCAAAAATCTGGCATTGATACATTTTTTCTAGAACCATTCACCATAATGGTTCATGTGAAAACTTTACTCATCTATGAAAAATCAGCATAGCACTATCATGAATGTTTGTAGTAAGCATGATGAAAATCACAATGTTCCAAGCACCACGATGAGTACCTGTCTCTCATCGCTCTCCAAACAACTGTACTGTTTTATAGATGAGCAAATTGAGATTTTAGAAAATTAAATCAGTTTTTCACCATGACTTAGAAAGTAATGGTAGAGACTGGATTCAAATTCAGTTTCTTCCCATCTTCAATTTTTTTTCATCATCTAGTAAGATGGGATGATGGGAAATTCATGACAACAGAGTAACTAGTGAATATTGTTTCTTATAACATTTAAGAGCTGTAAAAATGAGGAGAGGCAGCAAGACTAGTCACAGCAAACAGAATACTGATTTCTTAGCATAACAATTTAGTGATGGTTTTGAAATGAACAGGACTTGTCATTTGGACTAAAACGAATAGAGCAATCAAGTCATAAAGAATCAAGAATGATGTGTTCAGGGGAGTTCTGAGTGGTACAGCAAGCTTGGATGTACATCAGGCATTAAAATGTCAGGAAAGGAGCATCTGAAGAGAGATCACTCCAACAGCACTGTGAATCCTTGGTTGGCAGCAGTACACGTGGAAATCTGGGATGCTGGAGAGGATCTGAGTAGATATGTAAGCTCTGTCTCCTCTGGCAAGTGTGGGAACATTGCCTGTTTGGATGCTCATGACCAACATTCTTGTTGTTGATATGCTGTTTTGCACCTTGAAGGTTCAAAGAATCCTGAAAACTATTCAGGCATGGTAACTGAAAAAAAAGGAAGAAAGAACAAAAACAAATAAACAAAAAATAACCCTGAATTGTGTGTGTGTGTGTGTGTGTGTGTGTGTGTTGTGTGGTGTGCTCACAGCTGATTAAAACCACATTTGACAATGTGGAATGAAGAAAATGCCCCAGTCTTTGAGAACAATGTGTCAAAAGGAACATGACGGATAAAGTGCCTTTATCGGCATTATGATACACTGAGCTGATTCAGAGCCTTGCCTGCTGGAGTTTGTCCTGACTTTAGGAATATAAAGAGAAGATTATTGTGAGCCATGGGAAGCAACTATCCAAATCCTCTCCAACTCTGAGGAACTCTTTAGAACATCATACCTTCCTTCTTCCCCAAATCCTCTGAAAGCAGGAAATATTTAGACACATGTTTTTTTTTTCTCCAATATAGAAAGGGACACACTGGGTCACTCCAAGGAGAAAGGAGGGCAGACATGATTGGCTGAGGGGGAAAGAAAGATTAAATGAACTATGTAATTTGTAACTGAAAAAAACTTAAGGATAACAGTAAGAAAGACGGACAATCTGGAGAACTCTTGAGAAACATCCAGGAAGGAAACGGAAAGAATAGGAGACAGAATTCAAGAGAAATGAAGAGGAGATCTAGCAAATACTTTCTCCTTTCAGAGGAGTAGCTCTGTCTGCACTGGCTTACTATTCTATCAAATAGCACCGTTAATTATTACTAAGCCTTTAGGTAAGAGAAACTGATACCATGAAGAGCCGAACAATAAGTCTCCACTTCACAAATATTCAATAGCTTGTGTAAACCTAAAATTTAGATCTTTTAGACTCCCAAATATATTTGGGAAAAAATATTCTTGAATGTACCAAATGCACAGACTAACTTATTTTTAGAGCCAACTAATAAAATGTAAACCATACAATAGGATATATCTGATTTTAATATTTTAATACTGTTCTGACTGGGGAAGCAGAATCTTAGTTCTTATTCTGTAGCCAACTGAATAAAATAGTTATGTTATTGTGAAATATATGAATTATCCTTCTCTTTGAAGATTTTGGCAAAATAGTCAAAATCAGTCTAGGAATGGGTGTTGTCTTGAGAGAAAAATTTAATAATGTATTTGGTATAAATTTGCTACCTTGTTCATTTGGAAGCTATTTAATTTTTATCATGTTGTATTTAGTTCTTTCTTGGCTATTGTGTTTATAGGATGATAGTAGTCTTTCTTATCTCACAAATGAATCCTTAGAGGTAGACAGAAAAGCTTTAAAAAATAAGACAAAGCGGGTAATTAGAGAAGAAGAGAGGGGTGGGGGAGAGAAGGAATAAGTAAAGGAGGAGGAGAAAAAAAGACATGGAAGGAAATGCTTAACACAGGTCTGGTTATAAAACAAGGACTTAACAAATGCCTGATGACTTCAACTGTTGATTGGATTAAATAATTATATATTATTATTAATTTCTGTAATCACTATTTGAATAGCTACAGTGATAACTTCAAGAGTTGCCTCCAGTATAGAAATCCTCTTGGTTACTCCTATTGAAAATTGGATATTGAAGTCTTTCTTTGACTGTTCCCACTTTCCAGACACACACACACACACACACACAGAGAGAGAGAGAGAGAGAGAGAGAGAGAGAGAGAGAGAGAGAGAGAGAGACATACAGACACACACAGAGAGCCACAGATGCACACAGACACACAAAGACATGCAGACACACACATACACTCACACACACACTCATAGAGACACACACAGACATACACAGAGACACATTCAGACACACAAACACTTTTAACAGTCAAAATAGTAGAATAAAATTGCCAAAAATCCATAATTTTATGCCAGAGGAAACCATGTGGCTTTATTCTTCTTTGCTATGATGGATGTGTACTGTCACAGAAAAAAAATGATCTTCTGTTTGTGGCAAATTATACAAGGTTTACTACAGTGTGGTGGGAAATTTCAGGCCAAAATCCTTGTTTGCATATTCTGGCAATACTTTTTTTTAAATCTGTGTGGTGTTGTGTTCCTTACCCACAAATATTTATTTAACACCTATTTTGTGCTAGGAATGGGTCTAGTCAGAAGCAATGTGACTTTGAGCAAATGTATATCTGTACTTCACTTCACAATGCTTAAAGTCAAAAGTAAAAGGAGGAAAGATGAAGATGAACCAAACACACATTGAAAATTGTGATTGCAAAAGTAGTTGGATGGGAAGGAAAAGAAGAAAATGTCCCAATCACTGAAAATTAATTCTCTATTCTGTTCTCTTATGGTAGTGTGGTGTGGTGTGGTATGTGTATGTGTGTGTGTGTGTGTGTGTGTGTGTGTGAGAGAGAGAGAGAGAGAGAGAGAGAGAGAGAGAGAGAGAGAGAGAGAGAGAGACAGACAGACAGACAGACAGACAGACAGACAGACACAGAGAGAGAGACAGAGAGAAAGAGAGGAGAGGTCCTATGTAATAAAAGAATGATAAAGTAAGTCAAGAAGAGTCATATAGCTTTTGAAAAGTCACCAAGATTTGACTTTTGACTTGGTACCCAGTCTCAATGTGGCTGCTTGTGGCCCATCTCAATCTCTCAGAACCGTAGTTCTATGTTCTCTTAAATGGAACTAGCTCACTTAAGGTCCAAATCAAATGATACATAAATATCATGTCTGTCTTAGCTTTCATGTATCTCATTCTGTGGTGTCAATGATTACTGATGTACTTGTGGGTCTCACTCTACATGCTTCATTCTCAAAAGTGTTTCTTTGACTGGATACCTCTGTTAGATGCTGGGACAGGACCAGAATGTGCACTTTAGGAACTTACTCCACTTCTAATGAATTTTGTTTTCATTCATACAATTGCTTTTTCCTTATGAAGGTGAATACCTTCCCTGGACCCTTATAACCACAAATATGTTTAGTGAGAACATTGACTAAGATTATTAACATTTGCCTAGTACAGAAAAAGCTTTTAGGTAATGGACTTTCTTTATATTACATTATTTTATATCAGTGGTGTAGTATAATTTTGCATAATTAAATCTCTGTAAATCAAAATGAAGATTTAGCCATGACTTATGCTGCTGATGACAGCTAACACATCTCTTGATGTTGCCAACTTCTCTACCTTGTCACTTACTTGGATATAGTTGCTATCTGAACTTCTACCATTTTGAAGATGTTATCCTGGTTCTGCTTGTTGATTACTCATACTCCACTCTGTGCAGATCCTGAGATCCCTGGAATCAGAAACTACTCCATTTGGTCCAATACTCAGTGTTTGCCCCAGAGAATGTGTGAAATTAAGAGTCTCGGTTATCCAAACACACCCAAAATTGCAAACTCCTGTACACCTCATTTGCCTATCATTTTCTAGCTTCAGACACCTCTATATGAGGATAAAAAAAACTGTTCCCTACTGGGGAAAATGAAGCACTCATATCACATCACACAGAAATTTCTTTAAATCATGGATCCCATTCACAAATGCCCCTGCGGATCAGACAAATAACTCAACAGAATACAGTATACTGGCAGGAGATTGGCACATTCACATGCAAAGAGGAGTGATGCCCATCAATTACTTTCCAGGAAAACAGTAAGAAATCTGGACTTTTATATGATTGTCACCATTTTCCAATATTGGCATCTGATTGAAAGTCTTTTAACTCAAGTTATAGTCAAAACCAAAGACAACCACTAGTCAAACTCAACAAGTGGACCAGCAGTTTTTAAGCTATGACATCAATTTTCAAGTCTTCAAAAACAGTTGCACTATTCTTCTCAAAGGGAAGAATCTCAAATCCCAGTGACTGCTGAACTTCATAGGCATTGTTTGGATGTAGCCCAGTGATTAACAAAACAGAATATAGGAGACATTTTACTGCTCTGACTTGTCCAAATGAGCCATGTGTTCGATTCTCCTCCTGATTTTCTTAAATTGTATCAATCTATGAAATCAATAATTTGGAAACCCATGTCTTAAACCCAAGGTTTAGTACAGTGTTCCTCATTTTATGGAAGAGAAGGCAAAAAGCTAAATACATAAAACAGATATGCCAAAATTTTAAGTTGAATGGCACCGACCAATGAGGACAGTTCTTGGCTTAGTTCAGACAACTCTGCTCTTGGCTCTCTGGTTCTTCCTTAGCTCTTGTCACTTAGGATGAATGGAACATACTCTTTCAGTCCCTTAGCCAGAGTCCTTCTCCATCCCTGTGGACAGGCTGCTGAATGCTCATTGTCACTGAAAACCTGCATCTTCCACCTAGCTTTCCTGACACTACTGGAAGGCTATCTCAGCCCTTCTATTAAAACTCCAGACTTGTGGTGAGACTTTTTTTGATTTATCTGTTTCAACAGAAAGATCATAGGGATGGGTAGAGATCCCTGTGGAAAACAAATGGTAACACACACATACACACACACACACACACACACACACACACACACACACACTATGAATTAGGAGGACAATCTAGAAAGCCCGTGGAAAACAAATGGTAAAAAACAGAAGAGCAGCTGGATATGATAGGAACCACTCAATTCATCCACCTGCAGAGTTAAGCTTCATGATGAGAGAGAGATCACGAGCAAGGAACTCAGGACCGCGAGGGGTACACCCACACACTGAGACAATGAGGATGTTCTATCAGGAACTCACCAAGGCCAGCTGGCCTGGGTCTGAAAAAGCATGGGATAAAACCGGACTTGCTAAACATAGTGGACAATGAGGACTACTGAGAACTCAAGAACAATGGCAATGGGTTTTTGATCCTACTGCCCCTACTGGCTTTGGGGGAGCTTAGGCAGTTTGGATGCTCACCTTACTAGACCTGGATAGAGGTGGGTGGTCCTTGGACTTCCCACAGGTCAGGGAACCCTGATTGCTCTTTGGGCTGATGAGGGAGGGGACTTGATATGGGGAGGGGGACTTGATGGGGGGAGGGGGAGGGAAATGGGAGGCAGTGGCAGGGAGGAGGCAGAAATCTTTAATAAATAAATTAATTAAAAAAGGAAAAAAAGGTAAAAAAAAAGCTTCATGATGATAGCATCGCCATGCAAGCCTTTGGAAAGAAGCAGTTATTATATCATCCTGCAATGTCATTTTTGCCCTTTCAAATCTTTAAGTCAGTAAGATATAGTTTTGATCAATCTTTTAAAATAACCTTGTTTTAATAATTTTTCTTCAGTTGTGTCGAAACTACTGTTTAATATTTCCTGACTAAGAATTTTGTGTTGTAAATTGAGTTTTCAAACAATATATTCTTATTTTGATCACTTCTGCATTTATTGTGGCCTTTTTCATTATTATTTCCCATTTCTAGCTCTTTGAACACATAGGTCTAAATATGTATATAAATGTGTTTGCATGGAAAAACAGATGTGCATTTTTTAGTAACTGACAGGCAACACATGCTATGTTTACAGGTACAATAAAAAAGACAAGTTAAATGTAGTATATATGTAAATTATATTACATATAATAAATTGTTTGCGTGTAATATGATGTATATTATGTGTGTAAAGAAATACATAATACAGACTGTATTATTTTGCATACTTGTGTTCATTGCTCTTTTTTGTAGGCTGTGTCACGTATTTCACATGGGAAACAAATGGTTCCTAGGATCCTGACTGACTTTGTTTTTCATGGAAGCTGGGGTTTGCATCTAGGCAATTGGATCCTTCTAAAATTTCACAATGCTTCTCCTGTTCTGAGTGGTGACTGCATAGAAACCATAGCTAACACACTGAACTACAATTGGAGTTCCAGAGGTCAAAAAGATTGTGTTCAACAGCATATGAGATCCCAACCCTCGGTGGTGAAAAGATGCATACAGTTTCCTAAATCAATCCATTGCTTTCCTCCTATTGGCATTTGACACACACACCTTGCCCAGCCTTTCAGTCTGATGTGGTTAACTGCATCTATTCATTCAGTGCTCTGAATATTACTTTACCCAGAGTCTTGTTTTTCTACTACCTCCAAGAGCAAACAATACATCTTCCTTTTATGACCTAATGGAGTAGAGTGGTTTTCTCAATGATGGTGCTATTGCACTCACTGATACTTTCTCTCTCATTCATTATTGTGTAAAATTCTTAAGAACAAAGATATTATTTGAGGATGAGTTATACCATTATATAAGAAATAGTCCAAGTAAATGAATCAAAGACCTGGATATCAATACACACACCTAAAAACCCCTGATTTTTGACAAAGAAGCAAAAAATTACAAAACGGAAAAAAAGAAAGATTATTCAACATATGGTGCTAGCATTACTAGATATCAAAATGTAGAAGAATAAAATGGGTCCATATTAATAGCCATGTACAAATCTCAAGTCCAAATGGTTCAAAGACTGCAACATAAAACCAAACACAGGCTCTCTCGGCCCCAGGAGAACCAGCGTTGGGGTGAGTTTCTGGCCCCTGGCACCAGCCAGGGACGGGGAGCTCGGGGGTTCCTTGGCCCCCTGTCCTTCTTGGGCTCTCTGCAGGGCCTCTACTCCCTGGGTGCTGCCTCTTTCTTCCTGGCCCACTCAGCTTCCATCCAGAGCCCTCCCCATTTCGGCCCCACCTCCCTCTTTCGGCGCGTGGCATTGCCCAGCACAGCCTGTCTGGGCACTGGGTCCCAGTCGTCGGGGCGCCCCGGCGGGCTGCAGTTCCTTTGTTTCTGTGGCCTGCCTGCACCAAGCAAGGTAGGCGCTTTGTTTGCGAGCTGCCCAACCAGCAGGAGGCCTGATCTCTCAGCCCCAGGAGAACCAGCGTTGGGGTGAGTTTCTGGCCCACGGAGCCAGCCGGGGACGGGGAGCTCGGGGGTTCCTTGGCCCCCTATCCTTCTTGGGCTCTCTGCAGGGCCTCTATTCCCTGGGTACTGCCTCTTTCTTCCTGGCCCACCCAGCTTCCGTCCAGAGCCCTCTCCACTTCAGCCCCACCGCCCTCTTTTGGCGCATGGCATTGCCCAGCCCAGCCTGTCTGGGCGCTGGGTCCCAGTCCTCGGGGCGCCCGGGCGGGCTGCAGTTCCTTTGTTTCTGTGGCCTGCCTGCACCAAGCAGGGTAGGAGCTTTGTTTGCAAGCTGCCCAACCAGCACAGAGGCCTGATCTCTCGGCCCCAGGAGAACCAGCGTTGGGGTGAGTTTCTGGCCCGCAGCGCCAGCCTGGGACAGGGAGCTCGGGGGTTCCTCGGCCCCCTGTCCTTCTTGGGCTCTCTGCAGGGCCTCTACTCCCTGGGTGCTGCCTCTTTCTTCCTGGCCCACCCAGCTTCCATCCAGAGCCCTCCCCACTTTGGCCCCACCGCCCTCTTTCGGCGGGTGGCATCGCCCTGCCCAGCCTGTCTGGGTGCTGGGTCCGAGTCCTCGGGGAGCCCGGTGGACTGCAGTTCCTTTGTTTCTGTGGCCTGCCAGCACCAAGCAGGGTAGGCGCTTTTTTTGCGAGCTGCCCAACCAGCACGGAGGCCTGATCTCTCAATGCCAGGAGAGCCAGTGTTGGGCACGGAGACCTGATCCCTTGGTGCCAGGAGAGCCAACATTGGGGAGGCCGCGTTGGGTAGACAAGGAGACCTGGTCCGGTAAAAGAAGATCCATAAGGGAGCATTTGGAAGAAGAGATGGGCAGACGCCAAGGCAAGAATTCGCCCTACAAACTGAAAAGCAACATGAAGCCACCAGAAACCAGCGACCTCACAACGGAAGGACATGAACACCTTAATCAAGAAGGAGAAAAGATTGACTTCATGAAAGTGATTGACGCCCTTAAACAGCATTTAAAAAACGCCCTTATAGAAATGGATGAGAAATATAACAGAAAGTTTGAAGAATTGAATAAATCAGTGAATGATACCCTAGAAAACCAAGGAAAAACAATCAAGCAGATAATGGAAACAGTTCAAGACTTGAAAACTGAAATGGAGGCAAAGAAGAAAACACAAACAGAGGGCCGGCTGGACATGGAAAATCTAGGTAAACGAATAGAGACTACAGAAACAAGCATAACCAGCAGAATACAAGAGATAGAAGAAAGACTCTCAGATTCTGAGGATAACATAGAGAAAATAAACACTATGATCAAAGAAAACAGCAAGTCCAACAAACTCTCATCACAAAACATTCAGGAAATATGGGACACAATAAAAAGACCAAACCTAAGAATAATAGGAGTAGAAGAAGGAGAAGAAGTGCAGCTCAATGGTCCAGAAAATATATTTAATAAAATTATAGAAGAAAACTTTCCCAACCTAAAGAAAGATATACCTATGAAGGTGCAAGAAGCATACAGAACACCGAATAGGCTGGATCAAAAAAAAACATCCCCTCACAATATAATTATCAAACCACAAAGCATACAGAATAAGGAAAAAATATTAAGAGTGGCAAAGGAAAAAGGCCAAATTGCTTACAAAGGCTTACACCTGACTTTTCCATGGACTTACACCTGACTTTTCCATGGAAACCATGAAAGCCAGAAGGTCCTGGATAGATGTACTGCAGAAACTGAGAGACCATGGATGCAAGCCCAGATTACTATACACAGCCAAACTTTCGTTCACTATAAATGGAGAAAACAAAATTTTCCAGGATAAAAACAAATTCAAACAATATGCAGCCACAAATCCAGCCTTACAGAAAGTAATAGAAGGAAGCCGGGCGGTGGTGGCGCACGCCTTTAATCCCAGAACTCGGGAGGCAGAGGCAGGCGGATCTCTGTGAGTTCGAGACCAGTCTGGTCTACAAGAGCTAGTTCCAGGACAGGCTCCAAAACCATAGAGAAACCCTGTCTCGAAAAAACAAAAAAAAAAAAACAGAAAGTAATAGAAGGAAAATCACTAACCAAGGAGTTCAACAATGACCACAATAACTCAGACATCTAGAGAGCCTTCATCAACACAAAACAAAGAAGGGAAACAGACAAACTCTATGACTAAAAAAAAAAATGACCAGAGTTAACAACCACTGGTCATTAATATCACTTAATGTCAATGGACTCAACTCACCTATAAAAAGGCACAGGCTAAGAGATTGGATAAGAAAGCATGATCCAACATTCTGCTGTTTACAAGAAACACACCTCAACCACAAAGACAGGCACCTACTCAGAGTAAAGGGTTGGGAAAAGGCCTATCAAGCAAATGGACCTAAGAAACAAGCAGGTGTGGCCATACTAATCTCTAACAAAGTTGACTTCAAACTTAAATCAATCAGAAGAGATGGAGAGGGGCATTTTATATTCATAACAGAAACAGTGCATCAGGATGAAGTCTCAATTCTGAACATCTATGCCCCTAATATAAAAGCACCCACGTACATAAAAGAAACATTGCTAAAATTCAAGGCAGCCATCAAACCGCACACACTAATAGTAGGAGACTTCAACACTCCTCTCTCACCAATGGACAGGTCAATCAGACAGAAACCTAACAGAGAAATAAGAGAATTAATGGAGGTAATGAAGCAAATGGACTTAACAGAAATCTATAGAACATTCCACCCAAATAGGAAAGAATATACGTTCTTCTCTGCAGCTCATGGAACCTTCTTGAAAATCGACCACATAGTAGGTAACAAACCAAACATCCACAGTTAAAAAAAAAATATTAGTAACCACCTGTGTCTTATCAGATCACCATGGATTAAAGTTAGAATTCCACAACAATGCTACCCCCGGAAAGCCTACAAAGTCATGGAAACTGAACAGCCAACTACTGAACCATACCTGGATAAGGAAGAAATAAAGAAAGAAATTAAAGTCTTCCTTGAATTCAATGAAAATAAAGAAACAATATACTCAAACTTATGGGACACTATGAAATCAGTCCTAAGAGGAAAGTTCATAGCACTAAGTGCCCACTTAAAGAAAACAGAGAAAGCTCACATTGGAGACTTAACAGCCCACCTGAAAGCTCTAGAAAAAAAGGAAGCAGACTCACCTAGGAGGAGTAGAAGACTGGAAATAATCAAACTGAGGGCTGAAATCAACAAAATAGAAACACAGAGAACAATCCAAAGAATCAATGAAACAAAAAGCTGGTTCCTGGAGAAAATCAACAAGATTGACAATCCCTATCCAAACTAATCAAACGGCAGAGAGAGAATTTGCAAATTAATAAGATCAGAATTGAAAGGGGGGACATAACCACAGACACAGAGGAAATTCAGAGAATCATTAGATCTTACTACAAAAGCCTATATGCCACAAAACTGGAAAATGTAAAGGAAATGGATACTTTCTTAGATAAATATCATTTACCAAAGTTAAATCAGGACCAGGTGAACAATCTAAATAGACCTGTTAGTCGCGAAGAATTAGAAGAGGTTATCAAAAACCTCCCTACCAAAAAAAGCCCAGGACCAGATGGTTTCAATGTGGAATTCTACCAGAACTTCCAAGAAGACCTAATACCTATACTCCTTAATGTATTTCACAATATAGAAACAGAAGAGGCACTGCCAAATTCCTTTTATGAAGCTACAGTTACTCTGATACCAAAACCGCACAAAGACTCAACCAAGAAAGAGAATTATAGACCAATCTCACTCATGAACATCGATGCAAAAATCCTCAACAAAATACTGGCAAACCGAATCCAAGAACACATCCGAAAAATTATCCATTATGATCAAGTAGGCTTCATTCCTGACATGCAGGGCTGGTTCAACATACGGAAATCTATCAATGTAATCCATCATATAAATAAACTGAAAGAAAAAGACCATATGATCATCTCATTAGATGCTGAAAAAGCATTTGACAAAATTCAACATCCCTTTATGATAAAAGTATTGGAGAGATTAAGGATACAAGGGTCATACCTAAATATAATAAAAGCTATATACAGCAAGCCAATAGCTAACATCAAATTAAATGGAGAGAAACTCAAAGCCATTACTTTAAACTCAGGAACACGACAAGGCTGTCCACTCTCACCATACCTCTTCAATATAGTGCTTGAAGTTCTAGCAATAGCAATAAGACAACATAAGGGGATCAAGGGGATTCGAATTGGAAAGGAAGAAGTGAAACTTTCGTTATTTGCAGATGATATGATAGTGTACATAAGCGACCCCCAAAACTCCACCAAAGATCTTTTACAGTGATAAACAGCTTTAGTAATGTGGCAGGATACAAGATCAACTCCAAAAAATCAGTCGCACTCTTATACACAAAGGATAGGGAAGCAGAGAGGGAAATCAGAGAAGCTTCAACTTTCACGATAACCACAAACAGCATAAAATATCTTGGGGTAACTCTAACCAAGGAAGTGAAAGATCTATTTGACAAGAACTTTAAGGCATTGAAGAAAGAAACTGAGGAGTATACCAGAAAATGGAAGGACCTCCCTTGCTCTTGGATTGAGAGGATCAACATAGTAAAAATGGCAATTCTACCAAAGGCAATTTATAGATTCAATGCAATCCCCATCAAGGTCCCATCAAAACTCTTCACAGATCTTGAGAGGACAATAATCAACTTTATATGGAAAAACAAAAAACCCAGGATAGCCAAAACAATCCTATACAATAAAGGATTATCTGGAGGCATTACCATCCCTGACTTCAAACTCTATTACAGAGCTACAGTGATGAAAACAGTGTGGTACTGGCATAAAAACAGAGAAGTCGACCAATGGAATCGTATAGAAGACCCGAATTTTAACCCACAAACCTATGAACACCTCATATTTGATAAAGGAGGCAAAAGTATACAATGGAAGAAAGAAAACATCTTCAACAAATGGTGCTGGCATAACTGGACGTCAACCTGTAGAAGAATGAAAATAGGCCCATATCTATCACCATGCACAAAACTCAAGTCCAAATGGATTAAAGACCTCAATATCAGTCCGAACACATTGAAACTGATAGAAGAGAAAGTGGGAAGTACCCTACATCAGATGGGCACAGGAGATCGCTTCCTATGTGTAACCCCAACAGCTCAGACATTAAGGGCAACATTGAATAAATGGGACCTACTAAAACTGAGAAGCTTCTGTAAAGCAAAGAACACTGTCACCAAGACAAAAAGGCAACCTACTGACTGGGAGAAGATCTTCACCAACCTCACAACAGACAAAGGTCTGATCTCCAAAATATATAGAGAACTCAGTAAACTAGACTTTAAAATGCTAATTAACCCAATAAAAATTGGGGCACTGATCTGAACAGAGAATTCTCAGCAGAGGAAGTTCAAATGGCCAAAAGACACTTAAGGTCATGCTCAACCTCCTTAATGATCAGGGAAATGCAAATCAAAACAACTTTGAGATATCATCTTACACCTGTCAGAATGGCTAAAATAAAATCTCCAATGATAGTCTTTGCTGGAGAGGCTGTGGAGGACGGGGTACCCTCATCCATTGCTGGTGGGAATGCAATCTTGTGCAACCACTTTGGAAATCAGTGTTTCGGTTTCTCAGGAAATTTGGGATCAACCTACCCCTGGACCCAGCAATACCACTCCTGGGAATATACCCAAGAGATGCCCTATCATATGACAAGAGCATTTGTTCAACTATGTTCATAGCAGTATTATTTGTAATAGCCAGAACCTGGAAACAACCTAGATGCCCTTCAATGGAAGAATGGATGAAGTGTGAAATATCTACACATTAGAGTACTATGCTGCGGTAAAAAACAATGACTTCTCGAATTTTGCATGCAAATGGATGGAAATAGAAAACACTATCCTGAGTGAGGTAACCCAGACCCAAAAAGATGAAAATGGGATGTACTCACTCATAATTGGTTTCTAGCCATAAATAAGGGACACGGAGCCTACAATTGGTGATCCTAAAGAAGCTAAGTAAGAAGGTGAACCAAAGGAAAAACATATAGTTATCCTCTTGGCTATGGGAAGTAGACAAAGTTGCCGGGGAGAAAATTGAGATCTTGGGGGTGGGGTGGGATGGGGGTAACGGGAGATGGGGAGAGAAAAGGGAGAAGGGGAGGAAGGGGGGAACTTGGAGAAAAAGGAGGATTGGGATAAAGGAAGGTTGGATAGGGGAGCACGGAAGCACAATTCTTAGTTAAGGGAGCCACCTTAGGGTTGGCAAGAGATTTGAACCTAGAATGGCTCCCAGGTGCCCAAGCCGAGGTCCCCAGTTAATTCCTTGAGCAGCTGGGGATAGGCAACCTGAAATGACCCTATCCTATAGCAATACTGACGAATATCTTGCATATCATCATAGAACCTTCATCTGGTGATGGATGGAGATAGAGACAGAGACCCACACTGGAGCACTGGACTGAGCTCCCAAGGTCCCAATGAGGAGCAGAAGGAGGGAGAACAAGAGCAAAGAAGTCGGGACCACGAGGGATGCACCCACCCACTGAGACAGTGGAGCTGATCCAGTGGGAGCTCACCAAGGCCAGCTGGACTGTGACTGAAAAAGCATGGGATAAAACTGGACTCCCTGAACATGGCGAACAATGAGAGCTGATGAGACGCCAAGGACAATGGCAAAGGGTTTTGATCCTACGTAATGTGCTGGCTTTGTGGGAGCCTACCCAGTTTGGATGTTCACCTTCCTAG